>NC_135572.1:136011282-136612063 GCF_965152235.1 Eretmochelys imbricata
CCATCCAGAGCTTTTATGTATATACACACATGCTACACCTAGGTATTTGGGAACAGAGATACAGAGAAAGTGCAGGACAAGCTAAAGGTTTGGAGGGTTTTTTTAAGCAAATTACAATATATTACAAAGATTGCTAGAGCAGGACGGTTATTCCTTAAAAGATTTTAATGCTCAGCAAAGCTTCTGTCAATCAATTAATGGAATAATATGATTATAAATTGTTAATATATAATGTTATATTTATAAATAATATAAAATGCTAACTTTCTATCCAGATTTGAATTGAATTTGAATAATTGGTAGAATTAAATGAACTGCATTTATTATGCATTATTCTATGGCTTTCTTCATTGGAGTTCCTACGTCAGTTTACCATCACACACTTGCTACTGACAATATTTTATTGTAGCAGAAGTGGAAAATGACCATTTCATCTGATTGTCCCACAACTTACTTGGTAGTTCGACTTTATACTACCATGTAAATATGCTCAGCCTGCTGTTACTTTTTTAATAAGTTTTATGTTGCCTGTCAAGCAAATAAGTTTATCTCTTGAAGTGGTGGATAACTCTATTGTTATCACGTAGTCTTTGGAGAAATCTCTTGGTCTAGAATCACATAGCTAAAAAAGTGCTTAATTGTGATTGGATCAAATCCCTTTTAAAAATAAGGGGTTTTTTTCCCCCCTGGAACCATCACCCATTGTTTTACTTTCTCAAAAAATTTTCAATAAGATTTTCTTGCAAATCCCTGTCAACAAATGTTCTGTAACTGAGAAAAAAACATACAAACAAAACCTGTTTAATCTATTACTTTGAGGGCTGCCAAGATCAAATACTTGGAAATCATACAGTGAAAGTCTCTTAAAGTGAAGTCACTTTTTTCATGGAACAACTTCACTGTCAATGAAGAATAACTGTAGCCAACAGTTCAATTTGCACATTTCACTGGAAGAATCTGCTTCCACTGTTTTTGCATTTAGATGTGTTTCATGTCCTGATAACTCTTCACCTGCTCCTGGTCCCACAAACATACAAATTTAAAGACGGACAAAGTTCAATTTTCATTTTGTCAAACCTAATGAGGAGCTTGATCCAATGCCCATTGTTAAGTCAATAGAAGTCTCTCTATTGACTTAGGTGGGCTGTGGATCAGGTTTAAGGTGTCTAAAACTAAGAATAGCATTCAAAATCCAGTGTTTCAAAGTGCTAATAAGATGATTGCACTCTTCTAGGTGACCCAGAGACCAAGCTCCCATAAGATGAGATGTTTGTTCAGAATCAGCTTTGTCCCAAAGGATCCCATTGACCTTTTAAGAAGAGATCCAGTTGCTTTTGAATATCTATATGTACAGGTAAGTGAAAACATAACCAATCTTAGCATAAGCTAAGAAAACGTGTAGATGGCAACTTTGAATGTACTTTTTCGTTTGTGCTTTCACAGATAAAAATGGGATGGTTCTGATTTTTAAATATATTGGTTATGTGTCCTAAACCCACCACATTCAGAGAGATGCGCAGGTGTTTATTTTCCAGCAAAATCCCTAGCCCCTCCAAGTCCTCACAAAAATACTTCTTATATGCTAATGCTATGGCATCCTTCCAAAGAGTGTTCAGCTCTAGGAGGCTTAAGGAAGTGAGCCGGCAGCACTTCTCTCCAATTGTTTCTTGTCCTGTAATGTCATTCATGGAAAATCTCTTGGAGGGTGAGAAAGATGGTGCACACACAGCAGGGATGCAGGCAGAACATGGTTGTATCAAAATCCACATGCCATTTGCTCTTGGGCAGCTACCTGGATTCTTCTGAGGCATCCAGACTTTCATGAATACCCAGCACTTCTGAGAGACATAGCCTACTGTCAGTGTAATGCCACCTTTCAGTGTGGGGTTAATCCATAATGCATCCATCTTTAAAATCAATCCATAAAAGCTTGTTTATGCTTTGCTTTTTAAGTCAAAGATATTTGAACTTGATGCTCCCTCCCCTGGTTCTTTGGCAGAGCTGCAATGATGTGGTTCAGGAGAGGTTTGGACCTGAGCTGAAATATGATATTGCTCTGCGGCTGGCTGCATTACAAATGTACATTGCGACTGTGACCACCAGACAAACTCAGAAAATCTCCCTCAAATATATTGAGTAAGTATAACATATAGAGCATTCCTCAAAAACAAAGGTTAGATAGTGTTTGTAGGTCTTTTGCATGTTAGTCAATTGGTCTGTCTGTCTGCATATCCTGATTTTAGGTTTGTGTGCTTTCAGTGCACTTTTAATTCTCATATTGCACTTGCCCATCTATTGACTAAACCATGCTTAGCAACATGGCCTCTACCTGAAACACCAGCTTTAAACCTCTCTTCCTCTGAGATTGCCACAGACCCCGGAGCGCTGAGCTGGGAGCCTCATGTGATCCCTATGGCTAATTTGGAAGTGATTCCGCTTCACTTTTGAGGGAGCAACATTTACAGCTCTCCCCGTCTGGAAGGATGGTCAGCACAACACAAGGACCCTGAGGGGGAGGTGCAGTTGCCAACTTTGAACTGATTAATCCTTGACTGTTGCATACCAACAGTGTCTCCAAATGTACAGGTTGTATACCACATGCTGAGCTAAATTGCCTTCTCAGTTACCGCTGTGCAACCTTTGGCCCAATGTGCTCATAGTTGGGTGTAATATGAAATATAGGTCTAAAAAACCCTAATAAAGAACAAATAAAACAGAGCAAGTAAACCCTTGCCATTGTGCCTTAACAAATGTTCCTTACAGAAAATGTAGAATTGTACCACAGTTTATGTGTATATTCCTGCATCTGTTCATAAGTTGGAGGTGAGGAACTAAAGATTAAAAATGAGAGGAATCTCTGAGTCTCTGAAAACAGCGTGGAAAATCCCTGGGATAGAAAGAGCCTCACACCGCAAATGTTAAAGCATCTTATTTGTCTATGAAACAGTATGTACTCTGAGTACAGAAAATAGCACAACTGGTGCCTTCACCAACTCTCCCTGTGCTTTCAGGCTTTCATTTACTCAGCATCACAGCTACCATCTAGTCCTAGATAAATAATCAACACAGGAATGTGAACTTAAAGATATGCCTTTTATTGCAGAAAAGAATGGGGATTAGAGACTTTTCTTCCATCTGCTGTGCTGCAAAGCATGAAAGAAAAGAACATAAAGAAAGCACTTTCACACCTTGTCAAAGCAAATCAAAACCTAGTTCCTCCGGGTAAAAAGGTATTTGCATCTTAATGGAAAATATATTTTAAAGACCAGAGAGGACTGCATGCACGGGAAATGTTTAAACTTAGTTCTTTGGAGAAATACCTAGCCAGTATATTTTCAAAGATGGTTAGACTGTATAACTTTCAGTGCCTATTACCACATTTCCAAGAACAATTGAAAATAATTAATTATACTCCAGCTAAACCATCTCCTCATTTTGAGAATGGTGGAAAATTGATGATTAACCACCAGGGTATGCCCAGGATTTTTAAAATTCATTTAGCACCTGTTGTTAACGGCAAACCTGTTAGAGAATTACGTTCTCTCTGCGTAATGCTCTAAGCTATGTTAACCTGTGAGCCTGGCACAGACATAAGACATTTTCATGGTACTACAGGATGATTTGCTCTGGTGCTGCAGGGTAAAGTGACCACAGTTGGCAAGATGTCACTTGATTAATTATCTCCCTTATTGTAACTGAATCTTCAGTGTTGTTATAATATGCCTAGTCTTGGTATTAAGCCTTTGCTTCAACCGGGAAAACTGTGAGGGAAAATGTCTATGGACATTTGTCTGTGGAAAACATCTATGCCATATGTATGCAGCTTTAAGTGCTTTTAGATACAGAGACCCGCTGTGAATGGCAGAATACCAACAGCTTGATCCAAAACCTATTGAACTCAACAGAAAGACACCCATTAACTTCAGTGGGCTTCAGCTCAGGACCCAAGAGACGAACATAAATCTGTGTTTATTTTAGTACTGCTAAATGTTAGAGGTTAACTAGTTGCCAAATTTTTAACTGAACAAACCAATGTGTACGCTTTACATAGCTGCAGCAAAAGCTGAAATGGTGTCAGCTGTATGTATTTTATCCTAATAGTTCAGGTATGTTTGAATCCATCCCTGCTGCTGGATTCCCAGCTGGCAATAGTGGCCCACAATAGCTTACACTATCTTCAGTTAGGACGGAGATTACAACGCTGCCTCCCTGATGCACTCCTTGTCAAAATTATCTATGCTTTTTGTTACCTTCAGATTGGGCTGCTATCATGTGCTCTGCTGAGGGCTGCTCTTGAAATGCATAGTACAGCCCCCTGCATGTTTAGCAGGACAGGCCAATGTGAAAACAACCCTGGTGCTCTGTAGTGGCTACCAGTCCACTCTGAGAGTAAATCCAGGAAGTGGTTATCATCTATAAATTTGGTTTCCTTCAATGATTAGGACCCTGCCTATCTCAGAGGTTTTGTCTCCTTTTCACAGCCATTGTGTTCCACTTGACTACTCTAGCTATCTGTCCCCAGGGCTGAATGCCCACTGAAGGATAGGAGAAGACATTTTCAGTAGAAGGCTGACCACTAAAGCCTAAATCCGGAGACTTTTAGGATGCAATGCATGATAAATGTATTTATTCAAATTTTCATAATATGGGCATGTGGTACACCGGTGGGCAGGGTGGAGTGGTAAAATCATAGAAATATAGGGCTGGAAGAGACCTCAAGTAGTCATGACCCTGTAAACCTAGACCATCCTTGGCAGGTGTTTGTTCAACCTGTTTTTAAAAACCTCTAATTTTGGGGATTCCGTAGCTTCCTTTGGAAGTCTATTCGAGAACTTAACTACCCTTATGGTTAGAAAGCTTTTCCTAATATCTAACCTAAATCTCCCTTACTGCAGATTAAGCCCATTACTTCTTGTCCCACCTTCAGTGGACATGAAGAATAATTGATCGTTGTCCTCTTTGTAGTAGCCCTTAACATATTTGAAGACTTCTTATCAGGTCCTCCCTTAGTCTTCTTTTCTCAAGACTAATCATGCCCAGTTTTTTTAACCTTACATCATAGGTCAGATTTTCTAAACCCTTTTTTCATTTTTGTTGCTCTCCTCTGGACTCTCTGCAATCTGTCCACATCTTTCCTAAAGTGTGGGGCCCAGAAATGGACACAGTACTCCACCTGAAGCCTCACTAGTACTGAGTAGAGCAGGACAATTACCTCCCATGTCTTAGATACAACACTCCTGTGAATTCACCTTGTAATGATATAAGCCTTTTTTGAAGCTACCTCACATTGATTCATATTCAATTTGTGATCCACTACAACTGCCAGATCCTTTTCAGCAGTACTACTGCCCAGTCAATTATTTCCCATTTTGTAGTTGTGTGTTTGATTTTTCCTTCCCAAGTGAAGTACTTTGCACTTACCTTTATTGAATTTCATCTTGTTGAATTCAGACCAATTCTCCAATTTGTGAAGGTTGTTTTGAGTTCTAATCCTGCCCCCAAAAGTGCTTGCAACCCTCCCAGCTTGGTGTCATCTGCAATTTTTATAAGCATACTCTCCAATCCATTATCCAAATCATTCATGAAAATATTGAATAGTACCGGACTCAGGACTGACTCCTGCAGAACCCCGCTAGGTATGTCCCCCTAGTTTGACAGTGTACCATTGATAATTACTTGCAGAGTATGGTCTTTCAGCAAGTTGTCCACCTTATGCTAATTTAATGTAGACCACACTTCCTTAGTTTGCTTATAAGAATATCATGTGGGACTATGCCAAAGCCTTACTAAAATCAAGATATATCATAACTTGTTTCCTCAGATCCACTAGGCCAGTAACCCTGTCAAGGAAGAAAATTAGTTTGGTTAGATTTGTGTTGACAAATCTCTGCTGGTATTCCTTATAACCCTATTATCCTCCAGGTGCTTGCAAATTGATTGTTTAATAATTTGTTCCAGTACCTTTCCAGGTATCCAAGTTAGGCTGACGGGTCTATAATTCTCTTATTCCTCTTTGTTCCCCTTTTTAAAGATAGGTTTGGCCTTCTCCAGTCTTCTGGGACCTCACCCATCCTCCAGGAGTTCTCAAATATAATTGCTGATGGTTCCAAGATTGCTTCACATAGTTCCTTAAGTACCCTGGGATGAATTTCATCAGGCCCTGCTGTCTTGAATACATCTCACTTATCTAAATAGTCTTTAACCTGTTCTTTATTTTGGCTTGCATTCCTTCCTCCTATGTTGTTAATATTGTGTGGTCACCATTAATCTTTCGTGAAAACTGAAGCAAAATCAGCATTAAACACCTCCGTTTTCTTGATGTCATCAGTTGTTAGCTCTCCTTCCCCACTAAGTAGAGGGCCTACACTTTCCTTCATCTTTCTCTTGTTCCTAATGAATTTAAAGAACCTTGTCTTATGGCCTTTTAGGTCCCTTCCTAGGTATTTTGTGCCTTAGCCTTTCTGATTTTGTTCTGACATGCTTGTGCTATTCTTTTGTACTCCTCCTTAGCAATTTGTCCATGTGTCCACTTTTTGGAACTAAGATGGGCTTGATTTGCATGGAAAATATATTTTTTTAAACTGTGGACTTTGAGGTTTTTGCCTGAGCAAGGGCTGCAGATTTTGGACCTACATTATTTTTATGAACTGAAGAGATTTTTTTTTGTCTAAAAATTATACTTTAGTTCTTAATTTTTAAATTGTTTGTTTTCACAAAAAATTAAACAACAAGCAAACACAACACTCCTGCCCCCCAAAACCTTCATTTAAACCTATTTGTAAATTATTCCTATTTTTCATGGAAATAAATTATGGCATGTTTGTATGTATCTCTATACTATTTTTCAGGTTCATCCTGTGTTATGGGTAGCAGAAAAGTGACTAAATTATTGTTTGTTTAAAAAAAACGTTTTAGAAGTAAGTTAGAAATAAAATCCTATATATTGCAAGTATCTAGCAAAATGTGTCATGTATAGCTGTTCTTAGCAATTTTTTAAACATTTTGTACTTTTTAAATTCACATTGGTAAACCAAATTTTAATGAACTGCTACTGATGGTGATTATGAATAGAAACTCCAGTCTACCCTTGAAATCCCTCAATGAACAGATGTTTAATCGGAGTAGTCTAACATTTTCCTTTTACTGAAAAAGTTCCAATGTACTTGCAGTGCCCTGATGCAACCCATACATGAGTCTTGAGTACATCTGATCAAAATAAATAAGATTTTAATTCCAAGATCTGAAATCCTGTTCCTTCATCAGGAAGTCAAATATATAATGGTTTATCGCCAGGCTGATGAGTTCATCACAGTCCAGTCTCCTTAGGCTGTGTAATCATGTTTTAATTCTTCCATTTCCATATGTGTTGATTTCCCCCAATGCATCTTAGTCCTGTAATAACATCAGAGGTTTCCTTCTCCTCAGCTGTCTGCTCTGCAAGCCAAGGTGCATTATCTCAAGTTCCTCAGCGATCTGCGATTATACGGGGGGCGTGTGTTCAAGGCAACATTAGTGGTAACTTTTTCCTTTATTTTCTTGATAATTTTCTCCAACTAATTTGCATCTGCCTGACTCACACATTTGCTTTAAGGAAGTTCAAGTCCAAATCAAACATTCTAAAATAACAAACACACTATATTGGATCAAACCACATAAGCACTTTTATTTAATTCTTCTTGAAAATGTCTTCCTTTGTATTCTGATTGGCAGCTTCGAGGTAGCATTCATTTGGTGGATGATGCTATGGGTATAATTATAAAATACTAAAGTTGTTGAATAAAAAATTATTCTTTTAAGAAATATACTCTACATCCACCCATGAAAACCTCAATGCAGTCAGTTTTTAACAAAAACAAATTGTGACATGATAACTTTTATTTTATGCATTTTGCTATAAATCTAGTACAGTCATGTACCTGTTGTTGTTTTTGTGTTTTGGGGTTTTGTTTGGTTTTGCCTCTTACTGAAGAACTTACTAACTCATGGCAAAGAAATATTGTGCAAATGAAAAGGAGTACTTTTGGCACCTTAGAGACTAACCAATTTATTTGAGCATAAGCTTTCGTGAGCTACAGCTCACTTCATGGGATGTGAGCTGTAGCTCACGAAAGCTTATGCTCAAATAAATTGGTTAGTCTCTAAGGTGCCACAAGTACTCCTTTTCTTTTTGCGAATACAGACTAACACGGCTGTTACTCTGAAACCTGTGCAAATGAAGTCTCATAAAAATGAAACAGGGTAGCAGTGCTGTTTTTGTTTCATCTTATTTTATTTTTGTTATGCAAAACTTGTCAGGTTTCTTACTCTTTTTAATTTTTATTTTCTTCTTTTTATGTTATAGCAAGGAGAAAAGCGTTCAGAAGTGACTTTGTTAGTAGGGCCACGCTATGGTATCAGCCACGTGATCAACACCAAAACGAACTTGGTGGCACTGCTAGCAGACTTTAGCCACGTTAACAGGATTGAGATGTTTACAGAAGATGAGAGCACCGTTAGAGTTGAGCTCCATGTCTTAGATGTAAAAGTAAGTTGACTGTTGATTTGTATCAATTTAGTATCTTAAAATAGCATGATTTTCATTTTCCCTCTCTATTGGAATAGTTGATAAAGTTGTGCATGATTTTGTTCTAAATGTTTTCATGCTACCAATATTATCAACGTGTATTTTAGAATTGTTTTAGCCAAATGGCATACGGCTGATTACTTAGGAACATAGGAATTTCTATATCACATCAGACCAATGAGCTATCTAGTCCAGTATTCTGTTCCAGATGCTTCAGAGGAAGGTACAAGAAACCCCATGGTAGACAGCTCTGGAACAACCTGCCTAGAAGGGAAATTTCTTCCCAATCCCGTAACTCTTCTGAATTCTTTTTATTCCATCTAATGTAATTGTGTGGGCTCTCGTTCTTCATATAAATGTCTGATCCTCTTTTGAATCCTACTGAGCAATTTGCCTCAGTGGAAATGAGTGGAATTTTGCAAATTACATCCTCTCAGTGCAGTTTATAGGATCGTGAAGCTTTATGATGGAAGCTTTCATAGAGTTTCTATAGAATTGTATAGAGGATAAATAGACCTTAAAGTGGGAAATATCACAGTATGCAAAAGTTCAATACTTTTAAGCCAAGGATCCTCCCAATTTTCCTCTTTCTTACAAAGGTATGTGGCAAAACTTACGCCAAGTTTTTACCACGATCTTACACCATATTTACCAAGCTCTTCTTTCAAACACTTAGCTTTTATTGACAAGTATCAATTGACAATATATTTAAGTTGATAATATTGCTGCAACTTGATCTGGATGAACAAGAAAACATTACTGGCTGGTGAGCACCTTCTATTCTTTAGCTCCCTGGACAACAATAATATCAGAAGATCCCAGAGTGCTTTATAGATATTAATGTCACAGCACCCCTTTGGGGTAATTATCCAGGTGCAGAAACTGAGACAGAAATTAAATGACTAATTTTGTTCACACAGAAGTTTTGTAGCAAAGCCAGGAATCTCCTAGTTCTATGATGTAATCAGAAGATCATTCTTCCTCTGTGTTTAAGACCAGGTACTTTGAAGGAGTAAGGAGATGGGAATCTAAGAAGGCTAAAATACTTTATAATGCTAATTAGAGCTGTTGATTAATCTCAGTTAACTCATGCGATTAACTCAAAAAAATTAATTGCGATTAATCACAGTTTTAATCACACTGTTAAACAATAGAATCCCAATTGAAATTTATTCAATATTTCGGATATTTTTCTACATTTTTATATATATTGTATTCTGTGTTGTAATGGAAATCAAAGTGTATATTATTTTTCATTACAAATAGTTGCACTGTAAAAATGATAAACAAAAGAAATAGTATTTTTCAATTCACCTCATACAAGTACTGTAGTGCAATCTTTTTGTCGTGAAAGTGTAACTTACAAATGTAGATTTTTTTTTTGTTATATAACTGCACTCAAAAACAAAACAATGTAAAAATTCAGAGCCTACAAGTCCACTCAGTCCTACTTCCTGTTCAGCCAATCGCTAAGAGAAATAAGTTTGTTTACCTTTACAGGAGATAATGCTGCCATCTTCTTATTTACAATGCCACCAGAAAGTGAGAACGTGCATTTGCATGGCACTTTTGTAGCTGGCGTTGCAATGAAGCTAAACATTCATATGCCCCTTCATGCTTTGGCCACCATTCCGGAGGACATGCTTCCATGCTGATGACGCTCGTTAAAAAAAAAAGTGTTAATTAAATTTGTGACTGAACTCCTTGGGGGAGAATTGTATGTCCCCTGCTCTGTTTCACCCGCATTCTGCCATATATTTAATGTTATAGCAGTCTCAGATGATGACCCAGCACATGTTGTTCATTTTAAGAACACTTTCACTGCAGATTTGACAAAACGCAAAGAAGGTACCAATGTGAGATTTCTAAAGATAGCAACAACACTCGACCCAAGGTTTAAGAATCTGAAGTGCCTTCCAAAATCTGAGAGGGACGAGGTGTGGAGCATGCTTTCAGAAGTCTTAAAAGAGCAACACTCTGATGTGGAAACTACAGAACCTGAACCACCAAAAAAGAAAATCAACCTTCTGCTGGTGGTATCTGACTCAGATGATGAAAATGAACATGCATGGGTTCACACTGCTTTGGATTGTTATTGAGCAGAACCCGTCATCAGCATGTCCCCTCAAATGGTCGAAGCATGAAGGGACATATCAATCTTTAGGGCATTTGGCATGTAAATATCTTGTGACGCTGGCTACAAAAGTGCCATGAGAACTCCTGTTCTCACTTTCAGGTGACATTGTAAACAAGAAGCGGGTAACATTATCTCCTGCAAATGTAAACAACCTTGTTTCTCTGAGCGATTGGCTGTTCAAGAAGTAGAACTGAGTGGACTGGCAGGCTCTAAAATTTTACATTGTTTAAATGCAGTTTTTTTGTACATAACTCTACATTTGTAAGTTCAATTTCCATGATAAAGAGATTGCACTACAATTCAATTCACTTGTATTAGGTGAATTGAAAAATACTATTTCTTTTGTTTTTTTACAGCGCAAATACTTGTAATCAAAAATAAATGTAAAGTGAGTATTGTACACTTTGTATTCTGTGTTGTAATTGAAATCAATATATTTGAAAGTGTAGAAAACATCCAAAAATGTTTAAATCAATGGTATTCTATTATTCTTTAACCGTGCAATTAATTGCGCGATTAATCGCAATTAATTTTTTTAATCTCTTGACAGCCATAATACTAATAGCTAAGCAACACAGACCATAAAGCAGGGAAGTAATCTGTAGTGACCTGCCAGTTCAGTGAGGGAAGAGAAATATAAATGGTAGGTATCAAGAATAACAAGGAAAGTGAGTAGCACAAGATTTATATGGGCTAATTAGCAAGAGGGTCAAAATACTTATTCTGCTTCCTGTCAAAAGGAGAAACTTACCAAAAGTAGTGTTATGATGGCACATGAATAATGATATGGAAATTTTGCATCTGATTATCAATAACTGAAAAATAATGTGAAACAGAAGTTTCACTACCACAGTGGGTAGGCCTAGGAAGTGGTTGATGTTGGCCGGGAACTAGGCATGGCCATAGCAACTGGGAAATACGTTAAGTACAAAGTAAAGCTGCTCGAACCCTTGACAGAAATCCAGAATGAGGGCAGCACTAACACCATGTGCCTTCCCCTTATGATGAATTCTTCCATGGGATGCAAGTGGAGGGAGTGGGTCTAGCTGAGTAAGGAAGGGGTAATTTACATCTGCCTGTAGCACCACTAGTGAATGTGGCCTAAGTGTCCATTCCCGAATTGGTAAAAGGGAATGATAATATCTCTCAGGGTTACTGTGAAGCTTATTTAATGCCTGTAAAGTACTTTAAGATCCTTGGTTGAAAAGTTCTATATGAGTGTAAACAGCTTGAGTCTTTCTTTTACTGTTAATTTTCCTTTTCAGTATTCTCTCTACCACATGTTATTTCCGAAAAGTCATCAATAAAAGTTTAGTTGCTTCTAGGTTACAAAAAGGGTGAACAGCAGGTCACAGTAATACTCCTGACATTTAAAATCTCTCTGGAAATCATCTACTTTTATTGATCCTCTCTGAAAATTCAGCATCAAGAAAGCATTTCAAACATGTTTCTCTATACATGCACACCTGCTCCTTCTCAACACTAACATAACCAGAATTGATTCACTCATCTTTGGGTAATAATTTGTATTAATTTTATGCCCAAAGTTGACTGCTTTGTTGCAAGCATGTGTCCTTATACCAAAGTTACTATACGTCTGAACAAAATCTCAAATTGCCCAGAAGAAACATGATCAATAATAATAATCATCATAATTAATAATAATTGCCTGGATTTTTCCACTGGGTCTGAAACTGCACCTGTAAAGTACTATGTGAATAAGGGTGTCATGGAATTTTATCAACACATGTGTATTGGCTTAAGGTTCTACGCTACGGATTTCTTTTAAAAAAACCATATACCTTGTTTTGTGCTTTGTCTTAGCTATGATCACAGAACCTTGTTTTGATCAAGAAGGCAAGTACACAGCATCCTTCAAGATCAATTGCCTATTAGTTTTCAGGAGGGTCCAATAAAATCTTCCCATAAATGTGGATACTGCTATAGTGTGGCACTTCAGGACTTTCAGTGAGCTGTAGCAATGATCCCATGAGTCATTACAGTGCAGCAAGGTGCTGGGCTGTATATCCACACCCTGGCTTGCCAGGCAGTAACTTACCATGTAGATAAAACCCTAGGGTACACCAGTGAGAAAGGTGAAATATTTAGTTCTAAAATTTTATGAACAACATTAACTTTTGAATAAGTTCTAGATGTTAAGACTCTTAGAATTCATTTATTATTAATAATTCTATAGCGAGCAATACAAATATTAGTTAAGCATCAAGTGAATTTAAAATGTTCAGTTACACATTTTCCTTGCTTCAGCTCTCATCTCTCCAAACATTTTGTACCCTAAATATTGTTTTCAATCAGACCTTTCAGAGCTGAGGAAAACAAATTTACTTTTTGATTTTCCAATGTAGCATTTGTGAAATAATTTCTATAATTTACATTTTATAAATATACTAATTTTTAATAAGTCATGTTTGAGAAAGTAAATTGATTAAGAATGAATAGCCTTTAACCAAGACTTGGTTGTTTCCTTCATAGCCGATTACTTTGATAATGGAATCATCAGATGCAATGAACCTTGCCTGTTTAACAGCGGGATACTATCGACTACTGGTTGATTCAAGGCGCTCAATATTTAACATGGCCAACAAGAAAAATGCAGGATACCGAGAAACAGGTATTTATTGCATAATGCATTAACAGAAGTCACCTGTACAAAACAAGGCCTCGATCCTGCCATTGGACCCACGCGGACAAAACTCCATTGATGTCAGCAGTGGTTTGTGCAGGTACAGGGGTATGCCCGTTCAGAACTGGTTGCTAGTCTGGGGCCTAGAGTTGTATTATATAAATTCAGCTTTATAGTATTTTAATATCCGCCCATTGTGCGTATTAATGGTAACATAAAATGTTTAATGTATTCCTCCTCGTGCCATAGTGAAACAAATAAATGATCATTTGTTTGTATACAGGTTATAACATTTTATATAACTAGAGTCTTCACGCAAAAATGTGAGGTGCTGGGGTTTTTTTCGATTATCATATCAACCAGTCCTGGGTTATCCTTTCACCTAGTTTTAGTTTAGTTCTCTGCCCTCATAGCATAAAAACATCCAGTTAATCTTAATTCTTAAATCAAGAGCTCTGTAACGTGAAGTAGAGGAGAGTTTGAAAATGGCTTGACTGTAGAAAGGACAAGTTTAGGCAGCTGTTCTATATTAAAACATTGCTTATTCAGAATTAACAAGTCATTATTATAAAATGTCAGGGAGCAGTTCATTTGTTAAATGACTGTTGCTTTTATTTTGTCAAACTGTAGGAAATGAAAATAGAGGGAAGTATAACCTCCTTGCTTCTGAGTGGAACTGTGTCCCAAAAACTACTACATTCATGGCTGAAGGGGATCAAGAAGCCCAAAGAACATTTGTAGACCCAAAACAGAAGACTCCAGAAGTTTCCGAAAGCCCCATGTGTCAAAAAGACCACAGGCATCTGTACATAGAAAATACCCATAATTCAGGTGGACTCGATCAGGGGCTGACCAAACAAGATGACTCCACTGAGGCAGGAGAAAACAGAAGTTTAAACCAGCAGTCATTACTGTCACTCTCAGGACTGGAATCTACCAAGAAAGCACAGGATTCTCCAAGGGGAGCAAAAGTATCCTTTATATTTGGAGATCACAGCTTGGATGGTATCAGTCCCCAAACCCTTGGCTATGAAAGACTTCTGGATGAAAGTCCAGAAGTATTGGACAAACAGAGAGCTATTTATATTAGTAGTACCAATGACATTAAAGGTCTAGAATTGTCTCCAGATGTTGAAAGCATTCAGTTTGCTACAAATTCTGTTTATGCAAGCATAAACGATGGCAAAATATTTGGAGCTGCAGAAGGGATAGAAGAGCCCTTGTTGCATGACATTTGTTATGCGGAAAACACAGATGATGCTGAAGATGAAGATGAAGTTAGCTGTGAGGAGGACATTATGGTAGGAGAAATCAGTAGACCTACCATTCTCAGTCTTTCTGGTTCAAGTGATGATATTATTGATTTGACATCACTCCCCCCTCCGGAAGGTGATGATAATGAAGATGACTTCTTATTACATTCTTTAAACATGGCCATTGCTGCTCCTCCACCTGGCTTCAGGGACAGTTCAGATGAGGAAGACTCTCAGAACCAAACAACACAGTATACAGAAGACAAGGAGCAAGCTAGTAATCTAGGAAATGATGACATTCCAGTGTCGCTCATTGATGCTGTCCCTACTAATCCTGAGGGGAAGTGTGAGAAGGGGCTAGATGATGCTGTAGTCTCCACTCTTCAAGCACTAGAGGCTTTGGCTGCTTCAGAGGAACAGCAGACGAATGACAATTCAGGTTCTTTCACCATAGTTACATTTATTCATTGAACATCATTCCACATCATCCATTTGCACATTTAGCCTTGGACACATTCCATTCTATATGTTTTTACCATCATGTATACACCTCACATTCCATATCACGTGGTGGAACTACCATAATGTTGCTAAGTTACCTTTCTTGGGGATTATGCAATAAAATCAGAGTATGTTTTAAAATAAACCATAAAAATCCCTTTATTTTTATATTTAACACACCCCATTTGCTTATCCGTTTATTCAAGTGCCTCAGATGCTTTCATTAATTGGCTCTTATTTTTTGTGGCATGCAGGTGTAGCAATCTTGCGAGCATATAGCCCTGAGTCATCTTCAGATTCTGGCAATGAAACAAACTCTTCTGAAATGACTGAAAGTTCTGAACTAACCGCAGCACAGAGACAGTCAGAAAACTCAACACGTATGTTTTTGACCACTAGTGAAGGTTACCAACCCCTTGTGGAAGAGCAAACAGAGTTCCCCATTGCTAAGAATCAGGCTGGAGGACCACTTGCGAAATCCTCACAGTCAATAGCTGGTCACCAAGCTGCTGAGCTACAGTCAAAAGTTGTGCCTTCGAAGCAGATTCTTCATTCAGACAATATGGAAATGGAACCAGAGACTATGGAAACAAAATCTGTCACTGACTATTTTAGCAAATTGCACATGGGGTCTTTGGTATACTCTTGCACTAGTAAAAGGAAAAATAAGATGACTGATGGAGAAGTGAAAGCAGCCTGTGATGGTAATGCTGCTGTGAAAAAGCATCAGGGAACTAAAAAAGCCGAGACTGATGAAGACCTAAAAGCTATATGTGGTACTCTTTCATCAAGAGACAGTCAACGCATAAGCACTTTTAACGTGGAGAGAACTGCCTTTCGCCAAAGATGGTATGCTGCTGCCGATGGTGAAGCTGCCGATAAATCAAGCTCAGAAATAGTGAATGGGAAGACATTTCCAAGAGTTTCTGGTCTTGGTAAAACGGATACTGGCTCTAAGAATGAAGTGGATCCTGACGTTGATGAGGGTGATACTTCAGCACTTGGCCCAGGTGAAAACTTTTTGTCTGATATGACTGTGTCTTCAGCCAAAGACCTAAATGACTCAGAAGATGCAGATGACCATTCTTCAAAGCTACCGGACGCTGAGCAGAGTGTGAGTAGACTTTGTGACTATCACTTGACCAAGCGCATGTCGTCTTTGCAAAGTGAGGGTCATTTTTCTCTGCAAAGCTCCCAGTGCTCTTCAGTGGATGCGGGATGCAGCACAGGCAGTAGCCCATGTGCTACCCCCGTCGAATCTCCTCTTTGTCCCTCTGATGTTAAGCACAGGATCTCAGATTCATCTGTGAAAGGAACGGGCTATGTTCCAGCAGATGAAAGAGTTGTCATC
Source organism: Eretmochelys imbricata (assembly GCF_965152235.1). Classification (NCBI taxonomy): domain Eukaryota; kingdom Metazoa; phylum Chordata; order Testudines; family Cheloniidae; genus Eretmochelys; species Eretmochelys imbricata. The sequence goes on from NC_135572.1 coordinate 136,027,732, forward strand.
CTTCCAAACCATGGAACCACGTACAAGGAACTACATCAGCAGTCAGAAGCTGTGTGTCATAGAATGACAATGCCTGCCATTCATTCAGCAGTTAATGCTGAACCACTGTTTGGCACTTTGAGAGATGGATGTCATCGGATCCCCAAGATTAAAGAAACTACAGGTACAGCAATTTCAAAGCATGTGTTCTTAAAAACACATATTTAACAGGGTGTATGCGCAAAAACCAAGTGTGAAGATTACATCATCTCTTATCTGAATGCATATTGTCAACCTAGAGTGGACAGAGAAATTAGGTCTAAACTGTCGCTATTCATTCTCGCTTTCTGGTTCTGCTGTGTGGCTTTTGCTAAAATAACCCCAATTAATATGTGGACACGCAGGAAAACATTTCTATTAACATTAGCTTTTTTTTCCCAGTCTCCCTGACATGGCTGTCTATTGGAAAAACCATTGCTTGAACGCTACAAAGGAATTTCTAAAATTTTGTTTCTTTTGATTTTCTGGATGCTTCTGTGGAGCTAGATATATTTGATCCATATGAGCTTTAACAATGTATGTAAATTTGGGATAGCGGGGGAATCTGGGATTTAATTAGTATATAATATATACTATTTGCCTGCTATGTGACTAAAATAAGTGACTTTTGCTAAAATCAACAGTTGCATAGAACAATCTCCAGATAACAATATGAAAAGTGTGTTGTTATTGATAGGCCAGGAAAGGCTTAGAGCACTAACTGTAAAGAAGAGAAAGAAATGGGATTAACTATGCATCATTTTAATTTAAAAACCCTTTGCATAAGTTTCCTGTAAGGATAGTTTAGGTGCAGTATCCTAATCACATAATTTAAGACCCAATTTTAAGAGATTTTATAAAATCTTGGTGGGGGCGGTTGTTTGTTTTTAATTTAATTGAAAACAATATTTGGTTGGGATCTAAACATTCCTTTTTACTGGTTGCAAGTGAAACACAGCAGCAATGTGTAAGTTTATGAGAACCAAAAAATGAAACTGATGAGAAGCAAAAGTGAAATAGTTTCTTTTCACTGCCTATAAAAAGCATATTGTGAAACAGAATAAAAATAAATGGAATTTTCCAAATTCTTTCCATTTTAGTAGACAGATTTTTAACCTATCGATATCCCTTTAAATGCTAAATGGGAAACTTCCATTCCAGTTAGCAGAGGGGCGACGTTCATGAAAGGTCTATGGAACAATTTTCTGCTGCCTCACATTACAAGTCAAAGTGTGGTAATAGAGGAAGTAGTCAGTTATGCATAAATGAGAATATGTTGATAGATGTTTTAAAAAAATGTCATGCTGAGAGAAACACAAAGACATATGACTATTTCCTGAAAGACACATTACTATTCATGCATGGTACTAACTGAAATGGGGGTCCTGGAAAAACACCATGAATCTATTGGGGCATTTCATTTAAAAAAAAGGTCCATAAAAGATGCTTAGAAATTCATTCTACGAATATTATCAGTGTGATGCTTAATTATTCTCTCTGTTCTTCTACTACCCCTAGTGTAGCTTTCACAGAGCCTGGAAAGGGAAGACGAGGGGGCATACCTTCAGCTTTTCCTAAACAGCCTCTAACTGACTCCATCATGCTATCATCCAACATTCACTCAGAATCAAAGGTGCCAAGTCAAAATCAAGACTCTTGTGACATTCCTAAAGTAAAACAGGGATGTGGGGCAGCAGTTAGTTTATGGCCATGTGAAGTGATGGGAGGAAGCCTCAGAATGCCACCCAGCAGGAAAGTATTGAGACACAGCAGCAGCAGCATCTTTGCAGGGTCCACAGGCACTGAGATGCTTCTTGAGAAGAAAAAGGCTGCAGTCAGTCTGAAGTGTCTAGACATTGTGGCAAGAGATGATTCCAAGTCAGAAAAAAAGGTGGAACTCCCTCTGGGCAGAAAGTTATCCAAAAGCTATTCTCAGAGTTCTATGAATGTCAGCACTGATGTCAAAGACAATAAAAGGTCTTCAGTCACCAGCTCCATGCAGAAGGACTCCAAACAGTACAGAATGTTGCCCTTACGAAAGTCAGATGCCAGCAACTGGAGATGCCATGGCCCCTTCAGCTATTGTTTCCTAAGCAGAGGAAATGACAATGAGGATGATGAATATGATGGAGACAACAACCACCTCTCATGCCTCTATGAACCACAGATACCGTGTGAGTTACCAAAACCAGCCAGTCAGTCTTTTTCCATTGAAAATGAGAAGAAAGCTGTTGAGTCCCCCAAACAGATACTAAATAGTACACATGACAAGAGCAATGCTGAAGACCAAGGTGGCCAAACTGATATGAATCTCAGTGACATGGCCTTTGAGGCACAAATCACAAGAATAAACGTGATGAAAGAGAAAATGTATGCAATGCCTGATGGATTTCTTGCAGCACAAAAGGATGCCAATGAGCTGCTCTCTCTGGTCCGAGCAAGTGTGGGGAAGAGGGAAGATTTACATCCGGAAACATATGACCTTAAACTTTCTCAGTACAAACAACTGTTATCTATAGAATCGAGACAGTTGGGAAGTGCCTGCAGGAAAATGGCCATGGCTGATAAAAGCCCCGAGGAAATGCTTCTAGCTATGACTTCCAGCTTTCAAGTGCTCTGTTGCTTAACAGAAGCCTGCATGCGTTTAGTGAAAGTCATGAACTCTGAAACACAGCAGCAGGAAATTATAGCTAAAATAGATGAGGTCGTAATAAACTACGTTTGTCTTCTGAAAGCTGCAGAAGCAGTGTCAGACAAGACCTCCGATGATCCTAGCATTAAACTCTTGGCTCGACATTCGACTACCATGGCCGCTATTGTAAGCACACTAACACGTTCTCTTAAAACGCTTTTAAACAAATAAAATACAAACGTCACTTCATAATCTACCTTTGCGAAGCCATACATAAAACCTTTTGTTTACTGTATGTGTATGAACTAATGTAACAAACTCAGCTCCCTCTATCTGTATATTTTGTTATTTTATAAAAAATAAGTATGCGATTGAAAAAAAAAACAGTTCTACTACCGAACATTGACAAAGTACTGGCCAGATCTATCCTTCTGTTTATATTTTAAATAAAATGACAAAAAAAACAAAAAAAAATCAAAGAATCCCACAAAAGCATATTGACGTTTGACTATTTTTCATATAGTCAAATATACAGGTGTATGATGTGAGCTTTTAAAGCCTGTGATGTCAGAGGAATTGTTTCCTGTTCCCTCCGAATTTCCATTTGGAGAACATTACATCCACATTTAGAAATAAGAAATGGAATCATAATGTATATAACACAGTATTTAATGTTTTAAAATTATAATTTTTAAGCATTGGAAATAGCAAAAAGACATTTAAAATCCAAGAGACTATTATGACTTACTAGAGAATATATATATAATAAATAACTCTTTTGTTCATATTGCCTGGTTACCTGATGCTTCTTTTCTAGGAAATGCTTCCATATTGCAAATAGAGAAAATGACAGATTCAGATAGTATCTGATATATTATATGGTAGAATGTTGCATTTTGGCACCAAATGATAACTGTGTGGAAGATAGGGAAGAATGGTGAAGGGCATAGAATGTGGAATGGGTTGGGTTTTTTTATGATGAAAGTACTGTGAGAAATGCATTGGTTTCATTGAAGGTAGAAGAACCTAATGGCCAGGTCTAAAATCCTTCCATTGGTGAACAGAAAGCAAAGGAAAACCATTCGGAAGTTACTATTCTTGTACAATTTTATCATAAATAAATGAATCATGTCTATTTTGTTAACATATTTTACAGTTCGTTATCAGATGTTTCTGGATTTATAAATGTAAACACCTTCAAAATAAAATTAATCTTTTGGAAGAAAATACCCTTTTTGCACACACACAAAAAAAAAATCTCTGCAACATTTTTAGCAAAGAACCCAGGTACTTTTACTGGTGATAGAGAGGGAATTTGTGACAGCTTCTCTAATATATAAATATATGTAAAATATACAGTAGCATTAAAGTTGCAACACAGCCAAGGTAAAAGAATTCAAAGTTTCAGCGACTCTTAGGCTTTAAAGGGGAGATTTTTTTAAAGTGCCTATGAGCTTTAGGCACCCAGCCGTAGTGAAAACATTAAATCCCTAAACTCTTGAAAATAGCCACCCTAACCTACTGGGTGCCTAAATAATACCTGGTGTAGGTATTATTGCCCATGTTATTCATAATCTTGCATGTAGAGGCTGATGTAATAATAACAAGGATAAAGGTCTTGGTTTGAGAATTGCACTTGCCTGCTCAGCTGTAGCAAAGTTGAGGCTCTTTGTTGAGTGAGGGGGCCTAAGACATCAGAATTGAACCATTTGCTAAAAAAAAAGAAAGTATGAGTGCAAAGAATAACCTACCAAATGTGAAGACAAGCAAGCTGTGTTGTCTTCTTGAGTCTGCACACAGACAACTCCAGAGACTCTGCTTCAATTTATAGCTTTGTCAAACAGCAACAAAGTGAAATTTAAAAGACTGTGGTAAGCTTCACTGCTGCCATTCAATTTTACAGCGGCTGTTTCACTGTGAGCAGCAGTAAAATTGTCAAGATAGATCTTCTTCATCTCCCTCAGCAGTGATGTCTAAGCATATTGCACTGAAAAGATTAAGTTAATTATTTTACGTGAGACACATTCTTCCACTGCTTAGACACCTGTATCAAGTCTGGAGCTAAGGGTAACGTTTTCAGCTATGCCTATGTCCCATTTTCAAAAGCTACTTAAATGCTCAGGAGCTGAATCCCAATTGACTTACAATGCAGTTTTTGCTTCTAAGTGCCGACATCACTTTTGAAAAAAAATGGCACTTAGGTTCCTTGGGCACTTTTGAACATTTTGTGCTAAATTCATCTCAGTTGTAGCTCGAGTGAAATCAGATTATTCGAGTTAATGGAGTTACACCAAGCACGAATTTGGCCATGCAGGTTTAATTTTCATTACCAATATTATTAATTATTATTACTCTTTGTACTATATAGCAAGTAAGCACCCCATTCATCAACCAGATCCCCATTGTGCAAGATACAAACACAGAACGAAAAGATGGACTCTACCCCAAAGAGTTTACTCCTAAAAATGTAGCAATGATATTATCCAGAGTGTATAACTTCCCATATGAAGCTCAGCAAGTGACAATCCACATGCCACGTCAAGTGCTGATTTTTGGACAAAAAGTTAAATAATAAGCCACTGTGACAGCTTTGAAATCCCTGAAAAATATTTTGTGCGCTTTGACTTGGCTGAATGGAGGCAGGGAAAGAGACAGTTACCATATTTTTTAATGGACAATTCTGTTTTCCTCCAAGTATTCTCTAAACAAAATTTTGAGATTCCCTGTCAGTGATAATAGGGTTTGGAAGCCCTTGGCAACTGAAAAACCCATCAGAGCCATTTAATGATGATGCTGTAGTTCCTGATTTAATCTGCTACTTCTATAGTGGAAATAGTAGTCTACAAGAACTAATAGAGACAGCAGCTCTTCCGTTTGAAATAACCAGAGTGAGCTGCTTTAATAATTAACCTGGTGGCACTTCAGGCTTGATGCTTGTCACATACTTACAGGTGACATTGTTTTAGTATGCTTTGTGCTGTATTGATATGATAGTACCTTTCATCTATGTTCATTTTGAGGTCACACGTTTAGAAATCTAAAGAGTGCCAAATTCTGCTTTGACTTACTTGGGGTTGCACAGGAGCTCCAGGGCCAAAGTTGAGTAAAGGAACTGAGGGCTGCTGAATTTAGTGGTTCCTAGCTTGTGTATGTATTTGCCGTAGCTTAATCTCCCCCATTCGGTCTGCGTTGATTATCTTCCTTTTGGTCCATAAAGATGTAATAGCTTTTCCAAGTTCTAAAGGCAATGATAAAGACTATTTTTATTCATCCCCAAATAGTGGCTTAAGGCATCTCAGAGTTTGTGATCTGCATGTGAAATGGCTCTCCTAATGAGCAAGACAGGCTTAGTAATGCCAGATTCCTGGTATTGCTCTAATAAAGCTCTCAAGCTAATCCGACTAGCAGCCACTATGAGGTTTCTTTTTGCAGCTGGAATGTAGTATGTCCTGACAGTGTCCATTGCTCTAAACTATCCTGCATCCCTGTCATTTATTCACAATTCTGTAGTTTTATTTCCCTGGGCTCATTTTGTTGAGGTCTTGATTACTGTCTTCAGAGCTTCAATGTCTGTCACGGAGGTCACAGAAGTCACAGATTCCTTGACCTCCATGACTTCTGCAGCAGCCGGTGCGGCTGGCTCCAGGGCTGCCCAGGCAGCCCGTGGGCCAGTCACACCAGCCGCTGCTGGGGCAGTCTTGGGCCGCTGCCCTCCCCCGCCCCAGCAGCAGCAGGAGGAGTTTGGGTGTGGGAGGAGACGGGGGTTGGGGCATGGGACGGGGTGACGGCTCTGGGTGGCGCTAACCTTGGGGGGGCTCCCTGGAAGTGGCGACATCCTCCTCCTTCAACGCCTAGCTCCGTGCACTGCCTCTGTCTACAGGCACCGCCCCCGCAGCTCCCACTGGCCGCAGTTCCTGGCCAGTGGGCGCTGCGGAGCTGGCAGCACGTGGACCGAGGAGCTTAGGGAGGGACTTGTCGCCACTTCCGAGAAGCCAGGTAGGGAGCCTGCCACCGCTGCCAAACCTCACCTCCCAGCACCACTGGGGATCCGAGGCTGCTCCCACCTGAGCACCCCTGGTGCTGGATCACCCCACCTGAGTACCTGCGGGGCCCCTCCACGCATGTGTGGCACCCCCTTGATCACATACCCCCAGAGCAACCATGGCAGCCCTCCAGGCCACACACCCCCAGAGCACTCGTGGCACTCCCCTGGGCTGCACCCCCACCCCGAGCACCTGTGGCCCCACACTGCCTCAGCGCCCCCTGGGCACCCCAGAGCACCCGTGTGCTCCTCAAGCACCCGCAGCACCGCCCCCCCCCCCCCGATTACTACCTCAAACACACACACACCGCCGAGTACACACAGCACTCCCAAGATTGAGTCAAGGGTATAACACAAGTCATGGACAGGTCACAGGCTAAGTTCTATCTAAGCTGTGCGGCCGCACAACTGCCTATTAAGCCCCGCGCAGGGGCTCAGGGCTGCGGCAGGGAGAAGCACCCCTCCACCAGCGCCTCGCCCCAGTGCAGAGCTGCCGCAGCAGGGAGAGACACCTCTCCCCGCCGGCCCAAGCATGGACCTGCCTCAGACTTGCTGCGGTCAGGGGAGAGGAGCCCCTCCCTCAGCCCAGCCCAGCCCCGCCAGAGCTGCCAGTCAGGGAGAGGTGCCTCTCCCCCCGGCCACAAGCTGCTGCAGCAAGAAAGGGGGCTGGGAGGAGTCCTCTTTCCCCACTGCACCCCAAACTCCTCATTCCCAGCCCCACCCCAGAGCCCATACCCCAGCCCTGTGCCCCAGCCCTCCTGCACCCCGAAACTGTCATCCCCAGCCCCGCCCCAGAGCCTTCACCCCTTGCTGGAGCCCTCACCCCTCCAAACCCCAGCCCTCTGCCCCAACTCCACATCACTTCCATATTGGTGCACCTAACAAAATTCATTCCGCACAGGACGTACAAAATTAGAAGGAACAGTGGTCACGGGCCATGAATTTTTGTTTACTGCCTGTGACCTATCCATGACTTTTACTAAAAATACCCGTGACTAAAATGTAGCCTTACTCAGACTACATCAATAAAATTGTTAGTCATCTCTGAAGGCCAAAAGCTGCCATCAGTTACACCTGTGAAATACCACTGAAGGATTATGGGATTGCTGTGTTGTAATGGACAGCAGAATTGGAAAACTATGGGTTTGTACAGGCAGTATTAGGCTTGCAAAATATTTACTACTGTTGATGATACATGAGCCAGAGGAATGCAGTTTGATTCTAATGTTGAATGTGCAAATAACAGTAGCTAGAAAAAGCATATTTTTAAATGATGATATAGGGATCATTGAGAGATGTTAAACATGAGACTCCTACATTAGACTCCTACAATGCGATTTTTAAAGTCACTTTTCAGAGAGGAAAAAATAATTTTACGTCCTCCTTTGGTTATACACTGCAATGCTCCTCGTTGTTTTCTGTGCTTTAAGAGTTTTCACTCAAAGGACAATGTAGACAAAAGACACCATCTGTAAGATTTGCTTCATCCCATTCAGGAGTTTGGGGGTATGGGGTTCAGAACTGAGATCAGAAATCCGTTTTCCATGATAATTCACCTTTGAAGCTCTGAAGACAGTAATCAAGACCTCAATCAAGACCGGGGAAATAAAACTATAGAATTGTGAATAAATGACAGGGACGCAGGATAGTTTTAGAGCAGAGGTTCTAGAACTGTGGTCCATGGACCTCCATTTTCAGAGCCCATGACAGGTGGATGTTGAAGAGAGCTTCATAGGGAATCTCTGTGACTCAATATGCAGGATGACTGGAAGGGGAGCCAGAGTATCCATTTTTAGTTTGGATCCTTTAGTCGTTGTCTTCCATGGAGTGAGCATATGACAGCTGAGGGATAATCCACTCCTGAGGCTGCAGTAGGGGACATGGAGTGATTCTGCTGCTGCTCTGTCACATGGAGAACTACAGAATTGTCTAGTCCACAATCTGCCTACTTGGGTTGTACAGTGGTTGTGCTGTGAATAAACAGTGCTCTCCCCATACCTACTTACGTTCTAATATCTCCTGACTTCTCATGGGACCATCCCAAGGGACTGAGGCCTTCAACCTTTTCTATCCCATCAAACCATTCTTGCCTCTCCTTTCTTCTGCTGCTTTCTGCAGTGTGAATGGAAAACTGCATGCCCTGTATGCTGCCAGTTTTACGTCAAAGTCAACATGCAATTTAAATGTATAGTCTGAGCTTCTCAAACGAGTCTGAATATTTAATTTTTAGTTTCTTCTGTTGGTCTCACCCACTAACTTCGGTTTGTAGCTACACGTCATACACCTAATACTACAGCTGTGTCTCACCCAAATAATACTTAACTGTTCCTGCCTGAAATAGTCATTGTGTCTTCGAATCTCAACAGCGTTGTTTGTGAAGCATTTATCCACATTGGACAACATTTTATTTAAACTAGGGCTGTCTATTAATTAACTCAGGCGATTAACTTTAACATATTAATTGTGATTAAAAAAATTAATCATGATTAATCACAGTTTTAATTGCACTGTTAAGCAATAGAATACCAAGTGAAATTTACTTAAATATTTTGGATGTTTTTCTGCATTTTCAAATATATTGATTTCAATTACAACACAGAATACAAAGTGTACAATACACAGAGTACACATATTTGCTCTCTAAAAATGATAAACAAAAGAAATAGTATTTTTCAATTCACCTCACACAAGTACTGTAGTGCAATCTCTTTATCATGAAAGTGCAACTTACAAATGTAGATTTGTTACATAACTGCACTCAAAATCAAAACAATGTAAAACTTTAGAGCTTACAAGTCCACTCAATCCTACTTCTTGTTTAGCTAAGACAAACAAGTTTGTTACATTTATGGGACATAATACTGCATGCTTATTATTTACAATGTCACCTGAAAGTGAGAAGAGGCTTACGCATAGCACTTTTGTAGCTGACATTGCAAGATATTTACATGCCATATATGCTAAATATTTGTATGCCCCTTCATACTTCGGCCACCATTCCAGAGGACATGCTTCCATGCTGATTACACTTGTTAAAAAAATAATGTGTTAATTAAATTTGTGACTGAACTCCTTGAGGGAGAATTGTATGTCTCCTGCTCTGTTTTACCCGCATTCTGCCATATATTTCATGTTATAGCCGTCTCGGATGATGACCCAGCACATTTTGGTTTTTTTAAGAGCACTTTCATTATGGATTTCACAAAACGCAAAGAAGGTACCAATGTGAGATTTCTAAAGATAGCGACAGCACTCGACCCAAGGTTTAAGAATCTGAATTGCCTTCCAAACTCTGAGTGGGATGAGGTGTGGAGCACGCTTTCAAGGAGCAACACTCTGATGTGGAAATTACAGAACCCAAACCACCATGAAAAGAAATCAACCTTTTGTTGATGGCATCTGATTCGGATGATGAAAATGAACATATGTCAATCCGCACTGCTTTGGATAGTTACCGAGCAGGACCCATCATCAGCATGGATGCATGTCCCCTGGAATGATTGATGAAGCATGAAATGAATCTTTAGGGCATTTGGCTTGTAAATATCTTGCAACGCCGGCTACAACAGGTGCCATGAAAACACCTGTTCTCATTTTCAGGTGACATTGTAAACAAGAAGCGGGCAGCGTTCTATCCTGCAAATGTAAACAACCTTGTTTGTCTGAGCTATTGGCTGAACAAAAAGTAGGATTGAGTGGACTTGCAGGCTCTAAAATTTTACATTGTTTTAGTTTTGAATGCAGGTTTTTTTGTACATAATTCTACATTTGTAAGTTCAGGTCCAAAAACAATTGTAACAATAATTAATAACAATTTTTTAAAGGACTGTGATTCTCAAAAGGGTTTGTCCTGTTACTAGGACTTAATTCCTCACTGACAGTTTATTTTAGAAATCCAAATAAATGTGAGGGTAGCTTGTTTGCTTGCCTGGATGTGTTTCTTGTTTCTTTTTTCGGTTTGAATTTCGTTGGGGGGGGGTACAATCTTGCACTAAAATGCATGAAATTGCACTTGAAATTTCAAAATTTTCTGGTGGGGACTTTAATTTAAAATTTTCTTGCTGTTTTACAGCCTCCTTATTTGTGCTTGCCACTGGCTAACCTCAGGCAAGTCCCTTCAACTCCCTGATCCTCAGTTTCCCCATCTGTTAAAATGGGGATTATGGTACTTAGAGATGATGATCTACAGATGAAAAAACTAGGGATTATTATTATTAATTGCATATCTGGGTGCTACCTGAATGTTTTCCAATAATAAAATGTTTCAAGCCAAGGGAGAGGAATTATTTAAGCTCAGTACCAATGTGGACACAAGAACAAATAGATATAAACTGGCCACCAGGAAGTTTAGACTTGAAATTAGACGAAGGTTTCTAACCATCAGAGGAGTGAAGTTTTGGAATAGCCTTCCAAGGGAAGCAGTGGGGGCAAAAGATCTATCTGGCTTTAAGATTAAACTCGATAAGTTTATGGAGGAGATGGTATGATGGGATAACATGATTTTGGTAATTAATTTATCTTTAAATATTCATGGTAAATAGGCCTAATGGCCTAGGATAGGAGGTTAGATGGGGTGGGATCTGAGTTACCCAGGAAAGAATTTTCTGTAGTATCTGGCTGGTGAATCTTGCCCATATGCTCAGGGTTTAGCTGATCACCATATTTGGGGTCGGGAAGGAATTTTCCTCCAGGGCAGATTGGAAGAGGCCTTGGAGGTTTTTTGCCTTCCTCTGTAGCATGGGGCACGGGTCACTTGCTGAAGGATTCTCCGTAATGGAAGTCTTTAAACCACGATTTGAGGACTTCAATAGCTCAGACATAGATGAGGTTTTTCGCAGGAGTGGGTGGGTGAGATTCTGTGGCCTGCGTTGTGCAGGAGGTCAGACTAGATGATCATAATGGTCCCTTCTGACCTTAGTATCTAGGAATCTACAAAACAAGGCAAATCTGAAGAAAACAAATTACATACAAAGTTCCTGAATCCCACAGAAAGTTTGCACATCATTGTACAGGTAGTGTGTTGAAATTTATAATATGGTTAGTGAAACAAGAAAATTAGGACTTCTGGTGATGTCTAGCAAATGAAAGAGTTTAGATAGAAAACATTGAGAATATGCAGAGTTGATGATTCACATAAGGTCAATTAAGCTCAACTTAATTTAGAAAATTTCTCATACATCTTCCCATCTCCATTTTCACCAATTTCTCCTGTCCTAGTATTACATGATCAGATTATCCATTCTGAAAGCATGACCAACCCCAGTAGGGGGTGGCTCTGGAAAAATTGAAATAGCCACACACTATGCAACCATGTCTGTTGTTTGTTTTTTATTTTATCAGTATAACCCCTATGACCATCTGAGTTAGAATTTTCCCATGTTCTCAGTTTTCATAAAATTATAGGCCCTGATTTGGAACAACTTGGGGTTCTGGATTCATGAAATCTCTATGGCTAACCACATGCATTCAAAACTCAGGACCGCCAAATTAAAGTGACTTTAAAATAACATGTTAAAGTTCTTTTTATTTGCTTTCTGGTTTTTGAGTCTTCTAAGGTTCATCTTTTCAATCTTTTCTCCACATCAATGAGGGCTAGAAACATATTTTTCCCCCTCTAATAAAAGCTGAAGTTCTTAGGTAATCACCCTGTTCTCCCCAGACTTTCAGCCTGAGAAACTGGGGGTTGCCAAGGTCATGCCAGGACGCCTGCTGCACCTCTGGGCCTCAGCGGAGGGACTGAGTCTCAGTCTGGTTACCATGTATGCCCTGTTCCAAACCCAGAATGGGTGCGGTTCTATCGGCAGACGTCCAGGGCCAGATTAACCCATAGGCTAATAAGGCTATAGCCTTAGGCCCTCCTATTTTTAGACCCTACTTTAGACCAGCGGTTCTCAACACATGGCCCGTGGGCTGCATGCGGCCCAATTAGCAAGCTGTGTGCTAAAAATAATTCAAAGTTTGCAGCTCTGGTCAGGCAGGGGTCAGGGCCGGTGCCAGAGTTGCGTGTGGGGGAGCCTGATCACGCAGCCCTCCTGGAGCACTCCTGCCAGCAGGAAAGGCAAAGCAGCCCCCTATGGCGTGGAAGCAGTTCAGCCGGCAGCCAGCCAGCAGCCTGCTGCTTCTGCTCCCTCCCATCTGCGTCTCCCTACGCTGCAGGAACACACTGCCAGGCATTCGGTTACCATGGGTGACCGGACACTAAAAATCCGGTTACCATGGGAACCCGTGCCAGCCATGGGTGTAGTTTGAGGCAGCATTGTCTCCCCCCCAACCCGATTTCTGTGGAACTCTGTTTAGCTGTCAGGGAGGGAAGAGGCTCCCTCTGTCCCTCTCCTTGGCTGAGGCTGGCAGGCAGCTCCTAGTGCCCGTCACCATCATCTTCTATGTGTGCTGGGTCCTGTTTCTGGACAACTGGTGAGTGCCTGTGGGGGGGCGGGGGGAAGAGGCAGCGGGGAAGGAAGAGGGATGATAATAGGACAGGGAGAAGAGACGGGGATGGGGGAAGTGGGCAGGGGGGAGGGGGAATGGGGCAGGGGACAGTGTGGAGAAGAAAGGGGATGGGGTAGGGGAAGGGAATGGGATGGGGGAAGAGAAGGGGATGACAGAGTGCTGTCGCTAGAGGGAGCGATGCCTCCTCGCTTCTGGGTGTCTGTCTGGCGAAATGGAGGGGGGCACGTCCCTCCCCAATAGCCACTGCTGTGTATCGCCTCTGGGGGGGAATGAGCATGCGCCAGGCTGCAGTGTGCCCTGGGCTGCCTGCAGCTGACAACAACTGTCTGCCCATCCCCTATTGCTCATTTCCAGACCCTAATGTAAGTGAGGACAAATTAATGGTTAATGTTTTTACTTAAATTAGGAAAATAAAATGCTCTTGATAGACATTTGCCACTGTTGAAATGAAAGGTATCTATCGATTTGAATCACATTGCTGTCAGATAAATACTAAACCTTATTTTTTGGTAGATATACAGGTAGTATATATATTGTGTGGATGCGGCCCACATAACACACAGAGAGCTGCATATGCAGCCCACAATGGTAAATAAGTTGAGAACAACTGCCTTAGGCCCTAATTTTTAGGCCCTCCTATTTTTACGCCCTACTGTAGGCCCTCCATTCCATATTGAAGTAACAGCTGAGCAACCGTAGCGGGGCCATCGGAAATTTTTTGTCTCGTTAGGTATTGCTTTGTACAAATTAATCCATCAAGATTGTGAATTCAATTTATGGTGGTTGTGATTTTGTCTTTATGGGCTAAGTAAGTGTTTGTGGGCCCCAGCAATATTGTACACCGTAGGCCTACACTAGACAATAGTCACCATGTTGAAGAAAGGAGGATGGCAGAAATTGAAGGTGGCCAAAGAAAGATGGCAAAGACAAGATGTAATGCTGAAATACTATTCCTTCTCTCCTAATGTTTTTTCCGCCTACTAAGTCTGTTGGTGAGGAAGTCCAGGCGAATAGCAGCCCAAGTGAACTTGTTGTGCCTGTGCCTGATGAAAAGGAGCAGCCTCCTGTGACTTCTCTACCTGCAGTCTCACTCCACTCCTTTGAAGACTCTCCCAGTGATAGTAATACAAAAATATACTTCTCCAATGATCCAGGTGAGTGGAACCATGACTTCTCAAGATTTTCATTGTATATTGGACTGAGAAGGGCCCACAGAAATGCCAGAATCTAGATGCTGACTTTTCGCTGACAAAGCGAGAGTACACCAATCAGAATCGTTGTCTGACCAAATCAATGTTTGAATATGTGGAGCCTAACAAACAGATTGGCAAGCGAGAATGGCTCATCTATTCGCCTTCCAAGAAGAAAGTGTACTGTTTTTATTGCCACCTGTTTTCTGATACCAAAAAGTGAGGAATGTTCTGCGAAGGCCTTCAATGATTGGAAGAATACTGCATACATTACCAATCATGCAATGAGTGAGCAGCATACATTGTCAGTTAGCAGCTTCCATGCCCAAAAGAAATGTAGTGTCAAAATTGATACCCTAATGGAAAACCAGTTTTTGGAAGCTCGTGCTTACTGGAAGAACGTTCTCAGACATGTGTTGAAACCATAGTTTTTCTTGCTGAGGGTGGTCTGCCATTCCGAGACTGTTGGGTCGAAACAGCAATGGCAATTACTGTGGCATTCTACAGTTAATCTTTAAGTTTGACCCTTTCTTAGCTCAGCACATCAATGAACATGCAAATCATGGAAAAGGCCATACATCATATCTATCAAAGACTATTTGTGATGAATTCATTGCACTGCTGGCAAAGAAGACACTATCAGCCATTGTAGATTAGATCAAAGATATGGGATATTTTTCAGTGTCTGTGGACTCAACACTGGATGTGCCACATCACTCTCAGATATAGAGAGAGAAGATGACAAAAGCAAATCTATTTGGATGTACCGAGTTATCACTGAATCCAATGTGATAGAATATTTCCCAAATGTTGAAAGTGCATTACGGCTGTATTTGTCACTAATGATCACAACTGTAGTGGAGAATGTTCCTTCTCTCTTCTAACAAGGGTCAAAAATGTCCTCTAATCCACCATGACTCAAGAACATCTCAGTGCTTTGTCCCTCATGAGCATTGAGAATGAAATCATCAGGTCTTTGAATTACAATGACATCATTCATGACTTTTCCCATAGCTTTAGGTGTGGCAAAAATTGTTTGTTTGAAGAATTGAATGTAGTGACAGTAGAATAAACTTGTTAATTTTACATAAATAATATGTAAATATGTATGTAGATAAATGCTTGATGACTTTGTGATTTTTTTTGCAATATGTAATTCATACTTAGTCCCTTCCCTCCCACCCCTCATAACCTTAATCTGGCCTTGCAGAGCTCTATCTTCCTCTGCTCTGTAGATCCTCATAAGTGCCTGGTCCTGGGAAGGGATTCTAACATGAATGTGGACTCACGGCATTACCTTGGAACAGAGAAGTGTTAGGCCATTGCAGACATCCTCAGGGAGGTTGTCAACCATCAATTCCTAGTAGATATCTGGCATGACCACCACCCAGCTGACTCCACCACCTTCACCATTGTCCAGGTAGATGATACTCAGTTGTGCCACTCCTGTTTGAAGTGCATTTGTGTGTCTTGATTTCACATCTTGCAGGCCCATTTCTCCAGTATCAGGCCATCCCCATTCTCCAACCACCACCTAGTAGCCATGATGGCCTCATTGCCATCTAAGATGCCTACTAGTATGTCAATAACGTGTTTGAGGATATGGGCTTTTGAGCCTCCTGGGAGTCCTGACTGGCCTAGCAGAGGCACACCTTTCCCTTGGAACAGAGGTGGTGGGATATGGGGAAGGTACGTTCCAGGCTCTTCTGCTTTGATGACACCCAGGGAGGTAGCTGGAGTTGGGATGCTGCAATAGAGCAGTTGGAGTGGGAAGTCTTGGACCTGGAGAGATGCCTGGCCATTTGCCAGGGATCTATCTCTCTGTAGAGAAAGTTAGGAGAAGCAGGACAATCGCCAGGCCCTCAACCACCATTGGGCTTGAGGCGCCTTTGTTTGATACTACATTCAACACTTTCAGGAGATGGATCATGGTGCCTGCATCTTATATGCCCCAAAGAAAGAGAGAGGTACCAAAAAGCATATCACCTACTACTCAGCAGAGGACAGCACCCCTCTCATGGGCCTAGGAATGGGTAGGGAAGGGCCAGGGCCTTCTATGCCAGCCTCTTCTCCCTGGATCCAATTGACACTGATGCCTGTGGGGTCCTGTGGGATGAACTCCCTATGGTCAGTGTGGGAGACTGGGACTGGTTAGAGCAATATCTCACATTGGCCAAGTTCTTGGAAGCCCTTCCTCTAATGACCATCAACAAATCTCCGGGCATCATTGAGCTAACAGTGGTATTCTACTGTGTATTCTTGGATGTCTTCAGTCCAGCCCTTGCCACCATCTAGGCCAAGTCCTTGAAGAGTGGGGTGCTTCCCCCTGTTGTATAGGTGGGTCATGATCGCTCTGTTGCCTAAGAAGGGGGAAATCCGTGATTTAAGGATTTGGCACCGACTACAAGGTCATAGCAAAAGCCATCTGACTGCAGCTGGGGTCTATGCTTGTGGACATGATCCACCCCAACTAAACCTACAGTGTCCCAGGATGAAACATCTTTGATAACCTTCATCTGGTCTGGGACCTATTCCATCTAGCATGTCCAGGGATAATCTGTCACTTGCCCTCCTGTCCCTGGACTAGGAGAAGGCATTTAACAGGGCTGACCACAGGTACTTCATGGGCACTCTGCAGGTGTTTGGCTTAGGCACCACTTCATAGGGATTCTCCTCTGTATGCCTCTGGGGAGTGTCTGGTCAAGCTCAACTGGGCCTTGACTGAACCTTTCACCTTCAGTCCAGGGATATAACCGGGCTGCCTGCTCTCCAGCCAGTTGTACTCCATCATGATCAAGCCCTTTTTCAGAAGAGGATGATGGGGTTGGTGCTACGAAAGCCTGACTAGGGGGGTGGTCCCGTCAGTGTATGCCTATGATGTGCTCCTCAAGAACCTGGGAGACTGGGCTGATCCTGCCCCACTAGAGAACTGGATTGATCTAGAGGCCAGAGTGTCTGATTGATTGTGGAAGTGGATGGGGTTGCTCCAGTGCCTTGCCCTTTGGACGAGATGCCGACGCTCAACCATTTATTTTTGTCCATGCTCTGGCACTGGTTCAACACCCTGAGCCTGCCTCTGGAAACTCTGGCCAGCCTCCACAAGAAGATCCTGGAGTTTTTCTGACAAGGGTTGTACTGGATCTCTGTGGGTGTCCTGAGCCTCTCCCTGTGGGAGGGCAAACAGAGCCTGGTCAGCTTCTGCACCTTTGCCTTCAAGCCCTGCCGAGACTCCTTTACAGTGCCGGTAATCCAGCATGGAGCATGCTGGCACAGACTTTTTTCCCACCACCTCTGAGGACTCCGATATGACTGGCAGCTCTTTTACCTCCATCCGAGGAGTCTCCCTGAGATCTTGCTAAGCTGCTGGACTTTTACCAGGACCTCCTCAGGACCCGGTCGCTAGTTTCAGGGACCAGGTCTGTTGTGGCTGGAGTTCCCCTTGGTGTGTTGGAGGATAGTCCTGGTGGGTGTCACCAGAAGTTGAGACCTCCTGGACTCAGATTGGAGGGACTCGGTGGACCCTATGGCACTCAGCCACCACCTGGAGCTGCCCACCCTGTGTGTTCCCTGTCATGTACTCCAGGAGGTGAGGGCAGCCTTGCCTCCTATCTCTCTCACTTTTCTCAAGTGCGTTCTGTGGGAGGGTGCTCCCTGCCCACCACTCACCCTGGTCTGCTGGAACTCATCATCAGGCTCCTGCCCCACCAGCCTCCCTGGCTGCTCCGAACATGCCACCTGAGGTGGCTTCATGAAATTCAGCTGGTCTGGGCATGGTTCAGAGGTGGACAACATTTGTATGTGCTCATGCTTCATACCATCCACTTCTTCACCCTGGTGTCCTGCCCCAACACCAAATGACAGAACCTGCTGTCCCCTGATGAAGGTGAGGAACCCTGGTAGGTCAGTTGATGGCTTTTCCATGAAGTCATGAGCATGGCACATACTTGGCATGGAGTGTGAACTCCCAACATCCTTTCTGTAATGAGAGGGAGACACTGGCTCATATCTACCTAGGGTGCATCAGGTTGTAGCCCCTCTGCCAATTGCTCCAGAACTGCTTACTGAGGTTCTGGCTGCACTTCTCCCCGCACCTCCTGATCTATGCACACCCATCTGCACCCCCAAACAGTTGTGAGACCTCCTCATCAACCTCCTCCTGGTGCTGGCCAATACCAGGAGGAAGAAGCTGGACAAGACGGTGTTCTGTAACTGTGGGCCTATTTCTGGTCCCTTGTCGGATCATATCTCTGGGCAGAGTTCCTCTGGGGAGTGTTTACTGACTCCTTAGTCAGTGCCTTTAAGAAGCAGAGGGCACAGTTGGGAGTTCTCTGCTCAGCATTCCCTTCTGTTTCCCTGATTTTTAATCTTTAAAATTCACTCCTGTCCTATTTTATTTGTTGCCCTCATTATTTACTTGTGGTCTGGGTTCAGTGGCCCTTCCCCCTTTGTTGAGTAGGGAGGGCTTTTAGCTTTGGGTGGCCTTAGGTCCTCTGCTTCCTGGCAACCACAAAAGGTACACACCATCCAACTTGTGTAACAAATGAGGCAGGAGTTCTACAGACAACAGCCTCCTTTCACCACACAGTTTTGATCCATCCCCAGAGCAGGTCCAGCCTGTGCAATGAATGAGACAGAAAAAAAAAACAGTATATGAACATGTAATTAAAGAATCTATCATCATACCTCTTATCATCCTTAGGTTTACATGATTCAGTGTGAAGTAGCCAGAGGCCTCAACTGATGAGAGCACTGTTGGTCTTGGTTTGGGAGATGACTGATCTCCTTCGTACAGAGAAAACACATTGCTTAGAACAAAGTAATGCTTCATCCAAGGAGGTGCCTTTAATCACCCACATGGCATGCAGAGGTACGAAAGAAGTTGACGCCAGAGAACATTAATGGAGGATCATAGAATCATAGAATATCAGGGTTGGAAGGGACCTCAGGAGGTCATCTAGTCCAACCCCCTGCTCAAAGCAGGACCAATCCCCAACTAAATCATCCCAGCCAGGGCTTTGTCAAGCCTGACCTTAAAAACTTCTAAGGAAGGTGTCAAGGTTCCTCCCCCACTCTGAACTCTAGGGTATAGATGTGGGGACCTGCATGAAAACCTCCTAAGCTTACTTTTACCAGCTTAGGTTAAAACTTCCCCAAGGTACAAATTAATTTTATCCTTTGTCCTTGGAATATCCACTGCCACCACCAAACTCTAACTGGGTTTACTGGGAAACGTAGTTTGGACATGTCTTTCCCCCCAAAATCCTCCAAACCCTTGCACCCCACTTCCTGGGAAAGGTTTGGTAAAAATCCTCACCAATTTGCATAGGTGACCACAGACCCAAACCTTTGGATCTGAGAACAATGAAAAAGCATCGAGTTTTCTTACAAGAAGACTTTTAATAGAAATAGAAGTAAATAGAAGTAAAGGAATCACCTCTGTAAAATCAGGATGGTAGATACCTTACAGAGTAATTAGATTCAAAACATAGAGAATCCCTCTAGGCAAAACCTTAAGTTACAAAAAAGACACACAGACAGAAATAGTCATTCTATTCAGCACAATTCTTTTCTCAGCCATTTAAAGAAATCATAATCTAACACATACCTAGCTAGATTACTTACTAAAAGTTCTAAGACTCCATTCCTGGTCTATCCCCGGCAAAAGCAGCATACCGACAGACACAGACCCTTTGTTTCTCTCCCTCCTCCCAGGTTTTGAAAGTATCTTGTCTCCTCATTGGTCATTTTGGTCAGGTACAGCGAGGTTACCTTTAGCTTCTTAACCCTTTACAGGTGAGAGGATTTTTCCTCTGGCCAGGCGGGATTTTAAAGGGGTTTACCCTTCCCTTTATATTTATGACAGAAGGAGATTCCACCACCTCCCTAGGTAACGCATTCCAGTGTTTCACCACCCTCCTAGTGAAAAAGTTTTTCCTAATATCCAACCTAAACCTCCCCCACTGCAACTTGAGACCATTACTCTTTGTTCTGTCATCAGCTACCACTGAGAACAGTCTAGATCCATCCTCTTTGGAACCCCCTTTCAGGTAGTTGAAAGCAGCTATCAAATCCCCCCTCATTCTTCTCTTCTGCAGACTTAACAATCCCAGTTCCCTCAGCCTCTCCTCATAAGTCATGTGTTCCAGTCCCCTAATCATTTTTGTTGCCCTCCACTGGATGTTTTACAATTTTTCCACATTCTTCCTGTAGTGTGGGGCCCAAAACTGGACACAGTACTCCAGATGAGGCCTCACCAATGTCGAATAGAGGGGAACGATCACGTCCCTCGATCTGCTGGCAGTGCCCCTGCTTATACAGTCTAAAATGCCATTGGCCTTCTTGGCAACAAGGGCACACTGTTGACTCATATCCAGCTTCTCATCCACTGTAACCCCAGGTCCTTTTCTGCAGAACTGCTGCCGAGCCATTCCGTCCCTAGTCTGTAGTGGTGTATGGGATTCTTCCATCCTAAGTGCAGGACTCTGCACTTGTACTTGTTGAACCTCAGCAGATTTCTTTTGGCCCAATCCTCTAATTTGCCTAGGTCCCTCTGGATCCTATCCCTACCCTCCAGGGTATCTACCTCTCCTCCCAGTTTAGTATCATCTGCAAACTTGCTGAGGGTGCAATCCACACCATCCTCCAGATCATTAATGAAGATATTCAACAAAACCGGACCAAGGACCGACCCCTGGGGCACTCCACTTGATACCGGCTAGACATGGAGCCATTGATCACTACCCATTGAGCCCAACAATCTAGCCAGCTTTCTATCCACCTTATAGTCCATTCATCCAGTCCATAGTTCTTTAACTTGCTGGCAAGAATACTGTGGGAGAGCATGTCAAAAGCTTTGCTAAAGTCAAGGAACAACACATCCACTGCTTTCCCCTCATCCACAGAGCCAGTTATCTCGTCACAGAAGGCAATTAGATTAGTCAGGCATGACTTGCCCTTGGTGAATCCATGCTGACTGTTCCTGATCACTTTCCTCTCCTCTAAGTGCTTCAGAATTGATTCCTTGAGGACCTGCTCCATGATTTTTCCAGGGACTGAGGTGAGGCTGACTGGCCTGTCGTTCCCAGGATCCTCCTCCTTCCCTTTTTTAAAGATGGGCACTACATTAGCCTTTTTCCAGCCGTCCGGGACTTCCCCTAATTGCCATGAGTTTTCAAAGATAATGGCCAATGGCTCTGCAATCACCTCCGCCAACTCCTTTCGCATTCTCGGATGCAGTGCATCCGGCCCCATGGACTTGTGCTCGTCCAGCTTTTCTAAATAGTCCCGAGCCACTTCTTTCTCCACAGAGGGCTGGTCACCTCCTCCCCATGCTGTGCTGCCCAGTGCAGTAGTCTGGGAGCTGACCTTGTTCGTGAAGACAGAGGCATTGAGTACATTAGCTTTTTCCACATCCTCTGTCACTAGGTTGCCTCCCTTACTCAGTAAGGGGCCCACACTTTCCTTGACTTTCTCTTGACTTTTCTTGTTGCTAACATACCTGAAGAAATCCTTCTTGTTACTCTTAACATCTCTTGCTAGCTGCAACTCCAGGTGTGATTTGGCCTTCCTGATTTCACTCCTGCATGCCCAAGCAATATTTTTATACTCTTCCCTGGTTATTTGTTCAATCTTCCACTTCTTGTAAGCTTCTTTTTTGTAATTAAGATCAGCAAGGATTTCACTGTTAAGCCAAGCTGGTCGCCTGCCATATTTACTATTCTTTCTGCACATCGGGATGGTTTGTCCCTGTAACCTCAATAAGGATTCTTTAAAATACAGCCAGCTCTCCTGGACTCCTTTCCCCCTCATGTTATTCTCCCAGGGGATCCCACCCATCAGTTCCCTGAGGGAGTCAAAGTCTGCTTTTCTGAAGTCCCGAGTCTGTATTCTGCTGCTCTCTTTTTTTCCCTGTGTCAGGATCCTGAACTCGACCATCTCATGGTCACTGCCTCCCAGGTTCCCATCCACTTTTGCTTCCCCTAATTCTTCCCGGTTTGCGAGCAGCAGGTCAAGAAGAGCTCTGCCCCTAGTTGGTTCCTCCAGCACTTGCACCAGGAAATTGTCCCCTACACTTTCCAAAAACTTCCTAGATTGTCTGTGCACTCCTGTATTGCTCTCCCAGTAGATATCAGGGTGATTGAAGTCTCCCATGAGAACCAGGGCCTGTGATCTAGTAACTTCCATGAGTTGCCGGAAGAAAGCCTCGTCCACCTCATCCCCCTGGTCCGGTGGTCTATAGCAGACTCCCACTACTACATCACCCTTGTTGCTCACACTTCTAAACTTAATCCAGAGACTCTCAGGTTTTTCTGCAGTTTCATACTTGAGCTCTGAGCAGTCATACTGCTCCCTTACATACAATGCAACTCCCCCACCTTTTCTGCCCTGCCTGTTCTTCCTGAACAGTTTATATCCATCCATGACAGTACTCCAATCATGTGAGTTATCCCACCAAGTCTCTGTTGTTCCAATCACATAATTCCTTGACTGTGCCAAGACTTCCAGTTCTCCCTGCTTGTTTCCCAGGCTTCTTGCATTTGTGTATAGGCACTTGAGATAACTCGCTGATTGTCCCTCTTTCTCAGTATGAGGCAGGAACCCTCCCCTCTCGCGCGCTCCTGCTCGTGCTTCCTCCCGGTATCCCATGTCCCCACTTACCTCAGGGCTTTGGTCTCCTTCCCCCGGTGAACCTAGTTTAAAGCCCTCCTCACTAGGTTAGCCAGCCTGCTTGCAAAGATGCTCTTCCCTCTCTTTGTTAGGTGGAGCTCATCTCTGCCTAGCACTCCTCCTTCTTGGAACACCATCCCATGGTCAAAGAATCCAAAGCCTTCTCTCCGACACCATCTGCATAGCCATTTGTTGACTTCCACGATTCTACGGTCTCTACCCAGGCCTTTTCCTTCCACGGGGAGGATGGATGAGAAGACCACTTGCACCTCAAACTCCTTTATCCTTCTTCCAAGAGCCACGTAGTTTGCAGTGATCCGCTCAAGGTCATTCTTGGCAGCATCATTGGTGCCCATATGAAGAAGTAGGAAGGGGTAGCGATCTGAGGGCTTGATGAGTCTCGGCAGTCTCTCCATCACATCGTGAATCCTAGCTGCTGGCAAGCAGCAGACTTCTCAGTTTTCCCAGTCAGGGCAGCAGACAGATGACTCAGTCCCCCTGAGGAGAGAGTCCCTGACCACCCGCCTCCTTCTCTTGGGAGTGATGGTCGTGGAAACCCCAACCCTAGGACAGTGCATCTCATGCCTTCCAATCGGAGGAGTCTCCGTCCGTTCCCTTCCCTCAGATGTATCATCTAGTCCACATGCTTCTGTATTGTGGATGTGAAAATATGGGGCCTATCCTTCTGTCGGATCCATTCCAGATTTGCAGTCCATGTGTCCAATATAGGATCTTGACTCTGATTTTTTCTTTGAAGCACTCCAAGTTAACTGTGTTTCAGACTTGCTTAGTTTGCAGGAGATGTAAAGTGAGTCTTCAGGTGTTCAATCTGAGATCTTAATGGTGTAAAGTGGAATCTTGGAACTAATGTTGCCCCCCAGCTAGCTATGATCCATGCTAAGACAAATGAAAAAGTAATGTGATTGTCAATCAAACACAGCATGCAATTACATTCCTGTGCTAATCACCCTTGAATAGCATCTAGTGCAGATAGAGCTAAGGCAAGAGTATGGCATGAATCCTGAAATGTCAAATGATGAGGCTTCAAGTTAAAAAATGGGTGCAGAGCTTGGCAGGGTTTAAGCAAGCCCTGAAGAAGTCATAATGAACTCTGTCTATGATCAAAACAAGTCAGTTGCCTTAATGAGCTGTCAAACAAGGAAAGACAAAGCCTGGGAATTGCCAGCAGGTACCTGAAGGCTCCGTAATGCACCTGGGCACCCAACTGAAGAGGGGGAAAAAGGATTGTTTGCACCAGCAAAAGCACATGACCACCAACTTCCTCTTTCCCAAACTACCACAGGCTACATGGTCAAAGCCATGTTAAGAACTTGGTCAGTGTGCCAGCCCAAGTGAAGAGGCTGGATCAAATAAAGAGGTTATTTTTTCCCAAAACCAACATGTCAGAATGACTGACCTCTAAAATGTGGGGGAAGGGTCAAACAAGGCAATACAGCTGAAGTATTTGGTTGGGCAGGATAACCATGAGATGTCCTATGGTAACTCATTCCCCAACCACAGTCAGAAAAGATGTGACTAGAGTGCATCAAAAATTCAGGAAATCTCATTAAAAAATTGTTGTGAAAAATTCTTAGTATTTGTTACGAGTTCAATAATTCACCATTAAATCAAAGTGGGCTGGAGTGGAGGGACAACATAGGTACCAGTAGTTGGTATCTTTAAGGTACACCTGCCCTAGCGACTCAGGGATTCAAAAAACCATCAAGACGTGGCTATTTCTCAACCAGGGAGCATAGAGTGGGAATCCTCCAAGATCAGTAGCTTTGGAGAAAGGCATTCTTTTTGCACTTTGTAAGGATTCTGATTCTACTAGTGAGAAGTCCATTTGTTTTATAGTCATAAGAACGGCCATACTGGGTCAGACCAAAGGTCCATGTAGCCCAATATCCTGTCTTCCAACAGTGGCCAATGCCAGGTGCCCTAGAGGGAATGAACAGAACAGGTAACCATCAAGCGATCCATCTCCTGTCACCCATTCCCAGCAAACAGAGGCTAGGGACACAATCCCTGCCCATCCTGGCTAATGGGCATGATGGACCTATCTTCCATGAATTTATCTAGTTCTTTTTTTGAATTCTGTTATAGTCAATATAGTCCTATTAAATCTTGTATTCTGTTTCCATGACCAAATTATAATGTGATTTAGACCCTTTATACAATAAACATCTGACCAGTAGAAAAGAAATATGGGAAGAGCAAATTTGTGCTTCAAAGACATTAAACATACTACTCAAACATTTTATAGAGAAACACTTATTTTAATTGCCTGTAATGGGCTTATTACATATTTTAATGCAAATTGAGATGTCATTTTCTATGTAAAGGTTAACCATCCCACTGAAAGAACATTCAATTATGTTGCATCCATACATTTGTGCAAGTTAAATCAAAGAGCAGTACAGCACACAAGGGCACAGTTCCTATTTGTGTCCAGGCTAGGTAAAGTAAAAGATAGCCAGATCCCTCTTGCAGCGTCTCTGCTATCATGAGCTATCAGTTGGCAAAACCATACTTGATGAAAATAAGAAACAATGCTTTTTAAAATGTATAAAGTAATTTCTAGTGAAACTAACTGCATGGAAATATTTTTAATATGTCCTCCAGTTCTCTAGTGGCCAAATCGGCATTCTAAGTGAATTCAAGTTCAGAGGGTAAGAGCCTAGCATTTTCTCTCTTCTACACTTCTATCTGGAATAAGAGAAACATAAAATGAAGAGAGGAATGATAGATGAAAGAAGTAAAAGTTAATATGAAGCATAAAACGATCAATAAAAAAGTACACACTAAATTACCTTCAGTTCCAGCTGTTAGAATGTTCTGTACACTTTAAGAGAAAAGTGAAAAGATTTTTTTTCAGAATTTTTTTTCATGAATATCTCCTTCGTCTTCTCCTAATCCCATCATCTGGGGTCAGGTTTTCATGCAAATATCTACCATCTTTTTCTGTCTGAGTCAGCAATAAGGTCCAACATTCTTACCATCTTCTTTGATATAATCCATCCACTGCTTTTTTGGCTGTAATGTGTATATGAATACAAATAAAACAGAATTTAATTAATTAATTCAGGTGTCACAACCAATGGCCCCCTCCCTCAGGGGTTTCCCTGGGGAGGCAGATCAGTATTGTATGTTGCTAACGCTGTTGCAGGCATCAACCCTTTTGGGAAGAGTTAAAGGTGTGAGCATGGAGTGAAAGGTTCTTTTGCAGGTTACAAGAGACCATAGAGGGAGGAAGGGAGAAGAGAATGGGTTAACCCGATGCCTCAGCTCAGTCCAAATATAAGACGCTGGGTCCAGTCCAAGGTCACTGTGCTCGAACCGACTTTATGCAGCCAAGAAGTCTGCTGCTGTATCCAGTGTTCCTTCTAATTTTTGACAGGCCATGTGTGCAAAAAATTTCTTCTGTGCAAATTGTTGTGCTTCTGTGCATGCAGTGTTTCATCATGTGCGTGGGGTTTAGGATCTGTGTGCGCACCCAGATGCACACAGCTTAGAGGGAACAGTGGCCATATCTGTATCTTACCCAGCCCCAGCCAACCGTGAGAAAAGAGAAGTAAGCTGAACAAGACTGCAGGGGAATGCAGAAAACTAGTGAGACACCAAAGGTCAGCAAGGGGGAAAACAACTGTGTCGCGTCCCTAAAGCCAATGTGTTTTGGGAAAGCTGAGAAAGCCATGGGAAGCCGGTTTGGACTGGTACAAAGAGCATGAGGGACAGAGGTCCCTGAATGAGACGCCCCCAAAAACCCCTAGGATTTAAAACCTTCCTGAGAGCTAAAGCAAATCAAAGATCAACAGTGGACCCTGGACAGCCTGTGCACAGGACAGAACTCTCGTCTACCCTTCCCCCTCTTCTTACATTACACCCGGCTTGGCCAGCCTGGGGTTGTGTGTGTGTGAGTATGAAAGTGGGTTAGGGCACGGGCACTAATGCTTTCTTCTTTCCTTTGAGTGACATGGGAAGCACCCCACACTCACCACTGTTATTTTATAAATAAAGCTTTAAAACTTAGTCACTTGGTGTGCTCCTTCATCTCCTCCCCTAAAGATTCTGTGGCCTCAGCCTGATCACCTGATGCCCCAGGCAGATTGGTAACATAAATCTGTCACACAGGCTAATGAATTAATTAATTCAGGCTATAATTTCATTTCAACTGTGCGCCTTCTTCTCTCCTGCCAAAAACTGTACAGTGTTCCATCTAGCAAGATCTTGTAGGACTGATAGGCCGATGTCCAAAGAAACGTACGAACAGGAAAAAAAAACTCAACCTTGTGCTATGAGTAACAAAGGGGAAATTAGTTTCCTTATCTGTAGCTTTTGTTTCTTAGAATGCAAACATCATCTGATCTGAACAGCTCTGCTGAATAGATTGCTAAGTTAATAAACTTCCCCATTTCACAGTAAGAGAGGCAGCTGAGGCAATGTTTTTGTTTGTTTTCCTTAAATTTACTCTCATGGTGCTGGACTGTTCTCAGCATTGTTCACAGACCTGCAAAGAACACTTCCAAACCACATACACGTGGTACTTGGTAGAAGCATTTCTAATTATGTTGTAGATGACAGGAACAATAGAGTTACAGGTGTAAAATGCATAAATTTAATGTGATTAAGAATATTTTGTTATATAAGGAAGATCTATACAGCCCAGTGAGTGTCCCCTTTATAGCTAAGTATTTCAGACCTGCTGCTTACACCACTAAGCAGTTCTTCCAACCAAAAGTATGCATAAGTGGTAAAAGGTTACATTTAAAAAAATCATTTTTAATAATCTAAAATATTAACAGTAACAGAAGGAATAGTTTTTTAATGATTTACTCAACATTCTGACAGCTTACCGTTAAATGTCCCTTGATATGTCAATTCTCTGAAACCATTTTCCTTACTATTTTAATACATTTCATATTCTCCTTAACCTAGAAGCCCTTTTGTATTAGTGGGAGACAGAATTACGTCTCCAGAGTCCACAGCTAACCATCACGCTGGCTGCAGGACATAGTACACTGAATTCTAATTCCATATCTTTCTATTGCACTTTATCAAATTATACACTGAATGTATTTGAAATAAAGATAAAATAGAATTCCTGGGGGAAAAAAACAACCTCAAAAAACTAAAATCATATTGATGCACAATTTTTAATTTGTCTTTCTCATGCCAAAATTATACAAGATGTCTGATCAGCCTTAGTGACACCCAGGATGGAAGGGGTGTTAATGGGGAAGACACAACATTGATTCTTCTGGAATGGATAATAATTCATTTTTGGAAACAAATCTTAGTTTCTTCTGCCTAAGGTTATGGCTACACTAGAAAGTTTACAGCAGTGCAGCACCGATGCAGCTATAAGCTCTCTAGTGTAAGCCCGCTCTAAGCCAATGGAAGAGATCTCTCCTGTCAACTTAATTAATCCACCCCACAATGAGTGGCAGCAGCTAGGTCGTCAGAAGAAGTTCCTCCAGCGACATAGCACAGTCTACACCGCTGCTTATGTCAGTGTAACTTATGTCACTCAGGGGAGTAGCTTATTCACACCCCTGAGCTACATAAATTATACCAACATAAGTGGTAGTGTAGACACAGCTTCAGTGTCTATAGGAAAGCCTCACAGTCTGACTTTCCTTAATCTGTGGTTGTGTTCCAGGTCATCAATCGGATTTCTTAATAGTTTGCAGTGTTATGTATTTTAAAGGAGAATAGCCCTGTGTCAGTCAGTCAGCCCTCGCTTTTCCATTATCATCACAGCCTCAAGCAGTCTTGAATAAAAGACTTCAAACTTCTTGCCTATGCAACTATTAAAGACTGAATCACCATTATTTATTAAGATCTGTTGCGCGGGAATTCAAAGCTGTATCTTTTAATGGTGTTAACCAAAACCAAGTTGGGAATGTGCCCTGTTTATGAAAACCATGAAATGAAAATGCTGAATCTTTAGTAGACTCTTTTTAAGTTAAACAACAACAACAAAGCCCCGGTAGGGGTTCTCCATCTTCCTAATAACAAAAAACAAACCAATTGCTAAAGGCTCTAGGCACTAAAGCCTCTACAGAAAAAAACTAGATGCAATCAATTGGACCCAAGTCACTAAATTCAGATGTGGATCTAAATTTGCTCAAACTTCAGGACTGTCCAGATCCACTTTGTTTTTTCTGACTCATATCAGTGTGAAAAAAACAAACTATTAAATCACCATCTCAACTATATATTGCCATCTCAAAATGGAATAAAAACGTTGTATAGTTTTGCCATATTTGTCCTTGAACAGGTGGTGAAGGCAGAGGCCATTCTACCTTTTACTGGTAATAAAAAAGATACATTATATATACCTTAAGAATTAAGTTCTTTGGCTCAAAAGTATCTGTTGGCACAAAAAAGGGAACATTACAGTAGAATTGTGTGAAAATAAACACACACAACAAAAAAACAAAGGCAAGCTGCATATTCACCTCTGTTAATTTTTTGCATTGCCATGTGGCCCTCTGCTGGGGACTGCTTGGTACTTGTCTGTTGCTGAGCAGTGACAGTGGAAGAAGTGGCTGGCATGGTTGGGTCTGCCTATCTAAAAATATTTTCTTTGATCTGATTTTTGAAGAGAGTTCAAATCCATGAATACAGAAAAAAATTAAATTAGAGTTGAATTTTCCAGTGCTAGTCAATCATATGCATTTGAAGAAAGATGCTTCTCTGGGTCAAAGTCTTAGTATGATAATATACATGTTAGTCATACAACAGATATCACACTATACCTTCTACTTTATCCATTTATATTAAAATTGACCAAAGTAACTAATTGTTGATGCTGACAATGATTTTAAAATGGGGGAAATTACCAGTGCTAAACTCTGGTTGCTTGAGTAAAATTTTCCAGGTTGCTACAGACCAGGGCCATTATTAACAATAACATGAGTGTTACTTCACATTTTCAGATTACAGTAAAAGCTGTTTTATCCGGCATGTTACCAGCCAGAAAGCTCTATAAACCAGCATGTCTGATCTTCATAGAAAGTCCGGTTTATACTCTGGTTGGTACGGGGCCAGCAGGCTCCCTATCTGGGTCCTTGTGGCTCCTCAGAAGTGGCGACATGTCCCTGCTGCTCCTAGGTGATGGAATGGCCATGAGGGGTTTGGCATGCGGGAGGGGGGTGGGGCAGGGGGTGGGGCATGGGAGCGGGTGCGTGGTGCGTGCTCTGGGAAGGAGTTTGGGTGCTGGAGGGGGCTTGGGGCAGGGGGTTGGGGTGCAGGAGGGGTTTCAGGGTGCCGGATCCAGGCAGCACTCACCTTGGACAGCTCCCCACAAGTGGTGACATGTCCCTGGTGCTCCTAGGCGGAGGCACAGCAAGCGGCTCAGCACGCTGCCCCCACCCCACCCCACCCCAAGCGCTGGCTCCGCAGCTCCCATTGGCCAGTAACTGCGGCCAATGGGAGCTGTGGTGGCAGCACCTACGGGTGGAGGCGGCACACAGTAACACCAACCCACAATATATTCAGCACAGTAACTGAACAGGAAGTAAATGGGGGTTACCTTGAACAGGGAAAGGCACAAGCTTAGGTGTCATGGTCCTATATCAGATATGGACTGGCTACAGAGCTTGCTTATATACACAAGATGTATTCATCATGCGATCCTTTAATGCTCCGCCAGCTATGACTGAGGTTCGTTTAAATAAGGTATTGTACACACAATGCCACCTAACAGCTGAACAGTATAATACAGTTTATCATTCCATTACATCTCACCCTTTAAATTCTACATTCCTACCATTTACAATATTATGCTGTCTTTGAAGTTCAGTATGTATCAGTCTGTTAAGTCTCTGAATCATACTGGTTTTCTAATTACATGACCCGAATGCGTAACAACGTGGTCATCTGGCTGTCCATTAGTTGCAACAATTGACTAAGGCTAGTTTGAAATCCCTGAGTTATCCTCTTCTTGTTCGGCAACTGCCATCTCTACAGTTTGTTCTGTGGATTGTTCTTTCTGGGGAACAAACTGTAGATGTCGACAGTTTCTGTTGAACTCTTCACTGTCGGTCTTGATCACATATGATCTGGTTGCTGAATTATTTTTCTTCATGACAGCTGGAGTTGTCTATTCTTTTTCTCCATCTAATTTGACATGAACATGGTCACCAGTTTTTAGACCTGGTTGTTCTCTAACTGAGTGATGTCTGTTGAACAAGAGTTCATAAGCTCTTATAACCATTTTTATCTGCTTTGGTTACTCTCTTCAGGTCTCGCCACTTTGAAAATAGGTTATTTTCCAAAGTTGAAACAGTAGTCCTGCATTGTCTTTCTATCAGGGGTTGGGCTGGACTATATTCAATAGCTTCTGTTGGTGTTGATCTGTAACACATAAGAGCAATTAATGGATCTTCCTGCTGTAGGATTTTCTTGGCTGTCTGTACAGCTCTCTCGGCTTCTCTATTCACTTGTGAGTAATGTGGGCTGCTAGTAATATGATCAAAATCATATTTCGTTAGGAATTATTTAAATTCTGCTGCAGTGAATTGCAGTCCATTGTCCATCACTAGTTGTTCTGGAATACCAAAGTGAACAAAAGCGCACTTCAGTTTCTCAATAAAACTGTAACATTATGTCTATATTCCTGGAAAAGCAGTCCATGGTGATCAGGTAATGATGTCCTCTGAATTTGCATAAATCTGCAGCTAGTCTCTGCCAAAGTCTGTCTGGTAGATGTGTTGTTAGTAAAGGTTCTTTGTGTTGTGTTGGTCTATTAGTTCTGCAGTGTTCACATGCAGATACTTTGGTCTTTATGTCCTTGCTGATGCCTGGCCACCACACTGACTAGTTGGCTCATTCATGGCCTTTAGTTAATTCCTGATCTCCTTCATGGATGTGGTTTAGTATTTTTTCCTCTCATTTTGTTTGCAATTATGATGCCATTAAGAACATTTAATCATTTGACTCAGTTAATTGTCCATTTGACTCCCTTAATTGTCCACACACTGCAAAGTAGTTTCTTGTCACTTCCACAGTGTCCTTTGGATACTTGGGCCAGCCACTCCAAATGTAACTTAGAACTTTCTGAAGTTGCGTGTCTGTCAAGATTACCTTTTGTAGATAGAGTAGTCTTTCCTGACACAGGTCTGTATGTGTCCACAGCATCCACGTACACATTTATGCAGGGAGTGGAACCATTAAAAGTTTTGGTTCAGGTCTGGTTTGGGTTCATGAATATTTCCTAACTCTCTGATTTAGACACTAACTTAGAATGATGGT
Organism: Eretmochelys imbricata; assembly: GCF_965152235.1. NCBI lineage: Eukaryota > Metazoa > Chordata > Testudines > Cheloniidae > Eretmochelys > Eretmochelys imbricata. The sequence continues at coordinate 136,059,992 of NC_135572.1, forward strand.
TTGGTAACCAGTTCAATCATTTTGAACCTATTTAAAGTGGTTCAGATACATTTCCTGAAAACTAATGTCACACACTCTTATGCTTGCATTATGACTCCTACCAAAAAATGTAGAAAAAAATATTTTAAACAAGTTATTTGCACATACTAGTACAATATCTTCCAAAACTCTGTCAGTCATATTTGACCACTGAGGTGACAAAATGAATTTCAGCACAGAAAACGCCCTTTATACACTGAGGGCTTGTCTACAGTACCCCGCGGAGTCGATCTAAGATACTCAACTTCAGCTACGTGAATAGTGTCGCTGAAGTCGACGTACTTAGATTTACTTACCATGGTGTCTTCACTGTGGTAACTCGACAGCAGACGCTCTCCTGTCAACTCCGCTTGCACTTCTCATTCTGGTGCAGTACTGGAGTCAACAGGAAAGCGCTTAGCAGTCGATTTATCACATCTATACTAGACGCGATAAATAGATCCCCGCTGGATCGATCGCTGCCTGCCAATCCAGCATGTAATGTAGACAAACCCTGACTTACATAGCAGGAACAAGCACCCAGCAGGACATGGGGAGAGGGAGCAGATAGAGAGGGGAGGGAGGTGTTCTGGGAGTTGTAATTCCCTTCCATGGGCAGACCACTACCTGGACGTAACAGACAGGAGACCTACCAATCCCAGAACTCCTCTCTCCTCCTCCTCCCTCTCTTTGCATCTCCTGCAAGAGCATCCTGAGAAGTATAGTCTCTGCCCCTCTCTCTCTAGGGTTGGAGCAGAGAGAGACCCTTCCTCAGCACCCCCTAAAGACTCTTCCTCAGGACCTGATTATTGAGCCGTGTTATTTTGAACCAGATACCAGGTTTTTTGGGGACCTGGGGGGGAGTGTTGGCTCCAGCTTGGGTTCAATGTGACTGAGAAATTTTCAGTTCAGTTTCAGTTCTAGTTCACTCAAAAAACCCACCTGAACTCTTGTTGGGTTCAGGTTCGAGTTCAGTTCGATTCCCTGCCTTTACGGCAGCTTTGAGCTCATGGGTAGTTGAGTACAATGCTGGGCTCCTTGACAGAGTGTCTGCTACTACCAGATTTTCCCCAGGAACATATTTAGCAATTGGGTTAAATCACATTAACCTTAGGAATGAGATGTTGGCATCTCATTAGTGCTTGATCCAGGTCTTTTCTGTTGATGAGGGTTACAAGCAATTTATGGTCCATTATCAGTGTAAAGGAATCCAGTCCACACACATATCTATAAAAGTTCTTATATGCCCATACAATTGCCAGGCACTCCTTTTCAATTTGTGCAATTTGTACAGTTCTGCCATCTTTCTTTAGAAAATTTCAGTTCCACTGCTTGTCTCAAAAGGTCACATTTGAAAGCAAAAGCTCCCAAAGTGTGTGATATATGTAGTCAGTTTAGCACTTTCTTTGGCTAAAAGAATGCCAGAATCCGCTCGAGGCACCCTCTTTGCAGAATACTGTAATTCCTTTCACTTTGGGGAGAAAGTCATCCCAGTGTTGGGAGGATATATTTTTCTCCCATAGCTGCTTCATTAAGTCTTTGAAGATCCACACAGATTAATATTTTTCCCTTTTGCTTTATAACTGGTACTCTTAGGCCACACCACGCTGTTGTCTGTGATTTTCTCGATTGTCAATGTGCTCCATCCTATTTAATTTAGTGTCCACTTTATGAAGTAATGGGATAGGAATCTTGCAAGGTGTATGTACACTATATGGTTTAGCATTGTTTCTTAATGTCATTTGTACTGGATCTTGTTTCAAAAGTGCAATATCACCAAATATTCCATGAGTTCTTCTACCTTTCTCACTAGGTCCAGCATGGGCTGCAGCTGAGAAGGGTGTTGGTCTGTGGCCCTTGATCACATATAATCTGAATGCATAGTATTTGTAAGCTGTTTCTGTGGTGAACTGGCCCATGCAGTTCAGAACGTCTTCAGGGCTACTAAGAGCTATGTTAGGTGACTTCAGCTCTGAGATGGGCTGAAGGTGATTGTAAATCCCTTCTGAGATGACTATGATATCAGCCCCTGAGTAAATTTTAAAGTCAATAGGCTTGCCTTGAATATCAGTTTCAGTCTCCAGGCTAGCCCTATGTCATCATAAGTGATAGACTGCAGAAACAATGGCTCTTGATTGTCTGTAATATGAGTCAACTCCTTGACTGCTTTGGTGCAGCAACAGCTACAAAATGTCCATACTTCATACATTTATTACACTGTGTGCCCCTGGCTGGACATGCATCATCTCTTGGGATATGATTTTTTCCTCACCTTGTGCAGGTAACCTGGAATTTGTCCCTCTTAGCCTGGGTGTTATCTCTTCTTGCCTCTGGGGTTTTATGATGATGACTTTTGACATTCAAGTGTCTGTTGATAGCTTCTAGGTTAGTTTCAGGTTTTTCAAATCGCTCTGGCCTTTTGTTCTGTTGTTTGACTAATTCTGACTGCTTTCCTCTGTGTATAGGTATAGCTAGGCCTAAATCTCTTTTCAGTTGAAGTTACTGTTGTGATGCTTTATGATTGAAAATGACCATTTGTATAATTACTGCTACAATTATAACAACTCTTATGTAAAATATATCATGTAAGGTGTCAATGGGAAAATGCAGTCTATCAAATATGATTATCCTAGTTAAATCCATGTATCAGCTTTGTATCTAAAGTTATGAATATTGATTATGTATGTGTATCTTATACATGTGCTGTATTCCTGGGTAATAACCACCAGATAGATTTCTAGCCTTGATGTAAATCCTATGTGTTGATGGCCCATTAAGGACACTTCACTCTAACAATGGGCTACAGAAGAAACTCATTCCTCCCAGTAGGTCTTCCTGTTGATGCCTCAAACTCTGAGGGGCCCATGGCCACCCCCTGTGATTCAGTAAACTATGTAAGAACATGTGATATGTTCATGTGACCCTGAACTCCATCGTGAGCCAATAACTTTTCACAAACAGGGGCTGTGGACTTTGTTTGGGACAATAAATTTCTATGCAGATGGCAAAGGATGTAAAAAGCGCACCTGGGACATTTCCATTTTGTCTTCATTCCCCAATTCATTTCTCTGAACTAGATTTCTATCAAGGAAGCTCTGAAAAAGGACTGATGACTCCCAATCTGTTTGGGTAATTCCAGAGAGACTTTTGCAAGCTAGCAGTTTATTTCATCACCGCTACAAACCTGATATAAGGACTTTGCAATCACGTATATGTATATGACACATTAAACATTTATAACTCTTCTTTTTTTATATTATTAAACCTTTAATTTTTAGTTATTAAAAGATTGGCATCAGCGTGATTATTGGGTAAAATCTGAGTTATATGTTGACCTGGCTAAGTGGCTGATCCCTTAGGATTAGAAGGGCCCTATATGTGATTAAATTGGTTTTCAGTAACTACGCATCATAATGTCCAGTGTCTGAGTGATAAGCCAAGGGCTGGAATGCTTAAGGAGACTACATTTTTGACTTCTTGTTAACCAGAAGTTCACTTTTGTTACTGGTGTGGTATAATCTAATGATAGAATAACCACCAGTTTGAGGTGAGTCTGCTCTATTTCTCAGCAGTCTGTCCTGAATTTGGCATTCTCAGCTGGGACCCACTGAGGCATGGTGACAAGGTTTTTATCTGATATTTTCACGTTTTGCATTCCCAAAATCACAGTTTTCAGCCAATGTATGCGGAGCTCTTATAAAACATTCAACATTTCCCCCTGGTTCTTGAATTCTCTTGTGAAAACATGCTCTCTCTCAAACCACATTTCTCTGAGATATAAAGCATGCATCAAACATAACCAGAGTCCTTACATGTCATCTTTGCGACTGTCTTCAGTAAATTCAAAGAATTAAAAGATATGTTCTGCTTGCTTCCCCATAGCATAAATTAAAGAAGATACATGTATATCATTAGTTTCTTTGTGGAGTTTGTTTGCAATTCAAAGTCTTGCAAAATACTGCTTCCTGTCTGTCTACCGTGAAGGTTTGTCAAAGCTGAAATTCTCTGGGGCACTGAAGTATGGGATGTTCATGAGATCCTTCAACCTTTGTTGCTTTGTTCTTCTGTTTCTGTTCTTAGATTACTCCTGACATCATGTCATGTTTTCTGTACCAGACATGGACTGGCTGTAGAGCTTGTTTATACACATGAGATGTGTTCATCATAAGATCTTTTAATGCTCTGCCAAGTATGGCTGAGGTTCACTTAAATAAGGTATTTTACAAACAATGCCACCTAGGGGCTGAACGGTATAATACAGTTTAGCATTAGAGATACTGCTTCCAGGTACCCAGAGACCTGTACTCAGGGAGCCCTACATGCAGGCCTGGGACTCCTGAGCTCACCGAACAGCAAGTCCTACCCTTTCAGTGGCTGGCTCCCGACCCTCTCTCAGAGTGGCTTCTCCCCTCTCATACTGTTCTCAAGGATGGGCATTTTACTGAAGACTTTCCTTATTGGTCAAGCTACCTCTACTTTCCTGGGCTTTTTTCTTGTCAATCATTTGAACTGTAACCTCCCAGCCCTTTTCTCTCAGGGTATGTCTGGCTTTCAGGAAACATCCCATGGTACCAAGTCTCAGAGCCCAAGTCAGCTGACTCAGACTAGGGCTAGGGGGCTAAACATTGCTGTGTAGCCATTCAGGCTCTGGCTGGAGCCTGGGCTCTGAGATCCTCCCCCCTTGCTGGGTCTCAGAGCCCTGGGCTCCAACCCAAGCCAGAACATCTACACAGCAATTTTATAGCCCCACAGCCCAAGCCCTAGGAGCCTGAATCAACTGACTTGGGCCAGCTGTGGCCATGCCATGAGTCTTTTATTGCAGTGTAGACATACTTTCAAATGCTGCTCCTCCTCTGAGCAGGTGTGCTGGTGGCCATCCAGGCGCAGTGGCTATAACTCCCCTGAACCATCAGGGGCCCATATCGTTCAAAATAGTGTCTCTCCTCTCTCCATATTGGTTGCCTAGCAGACTCTGAGTCTACCTTGGCTCCCCCTACCATCCAGGGTCAGCACCTCCCCCCTGAGTTACTAGCATAGAGACTGAGGAACCAAGGTAAGTGCCTCAGGGGTTACATTTGTATAAAGCACTCAAACCTGTTGGGGTGGCCTCCCAAATCCTCTACTGAGATATAACACTGTCATGCTATTCAGGAGTGGTCACATTAGTTCCCTTCCTTCCAAAATGTAATGTTTCCTATAAACAGCAGTCACAAGAAAAGGGCGCTTAGAAGACAAATGTATTCTTATTCTTTCCTCACTTAAACAACAACAAAAAACTGCAAAATTGTGAACCACATATGAACCGGAACAGGGGTTCTGAAACTAGTGGTGCTATTATGAATACATAGTCTAAGGAATGAAAACTACTACTGATATATAAGAAAAGCCATTCAAAATCATTCCTTTATAGTGACATTTATAGTACTAGTCCCTGTCTAAACCTTTGAACCAGTGCATTCAACTGCACTGACCCAGGAGGAACTCCAAAGGGGAAATTTGCCATCTTGGACCTACAAGACACACCTAAAGTGTGAACCCTGTGCTATATTGCTTCAGGAGCTGCAGGACAAACTCCCACCCACAGAATGCTGTGCTGCGTAGGGTGACAGGGCCATGCCTTACCTTTCTGGAAGTGTCTTGTTATGCCCTAGCGAACACAGGAACTGAAGTTGTAATCTGCTGCTGCTCAAGAGTTCAGTAAGATGGGTGGTCCTTATTCCCTGCTTCCTCCTTCGAGGAACAACCAGACACAACCAATAATATTAGGGACGAGATGTCTTTTAAGGCTTAACTTTTTTCAACGTATATTTACATAGTCTCAATTTGTCATAAACCAACCTTCTCCCATGTACAGAATTTTAATATGTCTTCTCCCAAATACAGAGGGCAACTGCACATCTTGGTGCCCACAATGAACTCTCAACTGACTTCCTGAGTCTTAGTTACACAGAAAAGAAAAAAATATATTTGAATTTCAGTCTCTGACTCCCTAAGGTGGGCCTCTCAGGTTCTGCAGCAGCTCTTGAGTACTCATAGAGCACCAGTCACTACAGTATCAAGGTACTGCCTACCACAGGCACAGGCTTCCTTCGGGTACTGGGGGTGCTCAACCCCCCGCTCCGTCCCAGGCCCTGCCCCACCCCCACCCCTTCTCCCAAGCGCCCACCTTTTTTCACCCCACCCTGCCACTTCCCACTTAGTTCCGCCCCCACCCCCAAGTGCACCCTGTCCCCGCTCCTCCCCATTCACCCCCCCCAGCACCTCCTGCATGTAGCTGAACAGCTGATCACAATGGGCAGAAGGCTCTGTGAGGAGCCGGCTTCCAGTGGGTGCTAAGCATCCACTTATTTTTTTCCATGGTTGCGCCAGCCCTGGAGCACCCATGGAGTCAGCACCACATGACATGACAACGTGAACATTTTAGGTCCAAACATTACATTAAAGCTGTTACAATGCAATCAGAAAAAATCTTCAAGTTTGATTGTAATCTACAACTTCATGACAAAGAGATGCTAAAATATAAGTGTATAGCCACTAGTGTGGCAGAACTTCCTGCACATAAACAAAATGGGGCAAACTCTGGTTTTGGAAACAGGGATATAACTTATGCTGACTTCAGTGAGAGATGTAAGCAGAGGAAGGTAGAATTTGGCTCAGTGTGCTGTACTTGTGCTCCCCCTTCTGGCTCTGTAACCGTTGTGCTGGCCTGAGTCAATGATGCTGATGCACAAACAAAAGTGCAGTGGCAAGATAAGGTAGATTGTGGACGTAGAAACTGTTTTTTTCTTTTAACAAGAGCAATAATGTTATATTTCATCAATAAAGCTACATTTTAGTCACGGGTATTTTTAGTAAAAGTCATGGACAAGTCACGGGCACTAAACAAAAATTCACAGCCTGTGACCTGTCCGTGACTTGTACAATATGTCCTTAACTAAATCTTGTGTGGGGACTGCTCGTGAGTGGGTGGTGCCTGAGAAGCATCGCAGGTGCTCGTGGGCAGGGGGGTCTGAGGGGCACCATGGGTGCTCGGGGGGCGGGCCAGGACCTCTGCTGGTGCCCGGGGTGGGGGATTTGGCAGAGCTAGCAGGCTCCCCACCTGGCTCCTCACAGCTCCCCGGAAGTGGTGACATGTCCCTCCCTCAGCTCCTAGCTCCACGCTCTGCCCCCATCCCGAGTGCCGGCTCCGTAGCTCCCATTGACCAGGAACTGTGGCCAATAGGAGCTGCGGGGATGGTATCTACAGGCGGAGGCAGCGTGTGGAACTAGGAGCTGAGGGATGGACATGTCGCTGCTTCCAGGGAGCCCCCCAAGGTAAGCACTGCCCAGAGCCCTCATCTCCTCCTGCGGCCCAACCCCCAGCCCTGAGCCCCCTCCCACACACACCCAAACTTCTGCTGCTGCTGGGGCGGGCATGGTGGCCCAAGAACGTCCCAGCAGCGGCTGCTGCGGTTGGCCCAGGGGCTGCCCGAGCTGCTCAGGTGGCCCCCGGGCCAGCTGCACTGGCCACTGCAGAAGTCACGGAGGTCTCAGAAAGTCACAGAATCCATGACTTCCATGACAAACTCAGAGCCTTACTCATCAACGATGGCAGGCATAGAATTCATTCTACACTAATATTTTACTTTTTGAAAATATATATCCAACACTGAAAAATCTCTCAGCCCCTCCAATCAAAGGGCTGCAATACTATTCAGAATCTAGCTCCTTGGGTTGACCGATCACCTCATCCAATACTCTACACTCTTTTTTTTTTTTTTTACATATGTTGAAGCACTCATAGAAACAATAACTTATTCTCATCTCCAGAGAAATAAAATAACCAACCAAAAATAAATTTGAAGGCCAAACAGTATCCCACCTACCTACAAATAATGGCCAACATCATGCTCCTCCTTCCCTGGAGACCCCAGGAAAAACAGATGGTATTTGTAACTTGACTTTAAAAAAAAACAAAACCAAAAAACAAAGACAGATTTTGGAACAACTGAATTTGGGAGTGAATTCTGCAGCAGAGGCCTCCTCTCTTTGGAATCCCCTCAGTTAAAGCTTGAAGCCCTCTGCTAATTGCAAGAGTGGCTGTGTGGAAAAATGACAGGGGTGGCTCGCATGTAGATTCATCCCAAGCTATAAATGGATACACAAGTCAAAAATCAAACATTTTAAATTTCGTCTGGAAACAAATAGGCAGCCAGCGCAGATCATGGATCCTGCTAGTGGCATTTTCCCTAATTAATGCCAGGTGACTTCCCACCTTTCATTAAAAGTTTTTTTTTCTACACTCAGACTCTGTGCTTGCGAAACGGGAAGTGTTGCCTCTTAGACGCGGCCAGGGATGGTGTGTAATTTTCCCATGTTATTGGATGGAGACTCAAGCCAGTTCTGTGTTGTACTGTTGAAAAGAAATAACTAGATATTGAACCTGACCTTGGTTGCTGCCAACTCCACCTGGCAGAAGAGTTACATAGAAAAGTTGCAACCTCCCAGCCATGAAAGCAAATTGTCCTGGTCACTGCTGCTCACATGCTCATCTCACAGCAGCTCAGGTCACAAATTGAGAAATTAAGAAACAAACTAAAGAAATAACTTCCCATTGGCCCCATGTGATAGACCTATGGCATCACCTTTGGGGATAATGAGCAGAAATACTCAGCAAAAAAGGGAGAGATCCAAAGTGCAGCCTCTCACCTAGCTACCCCCACTATGGGCCACAGGCAAGTCAGCAACATCTCATGACCAATGGTATCAAATGCAGATGATGGATCTTAGAATATCAACAGATGAAATCCTGGCCCCATTGAAGTCAATAGGAGCTTTGCCATTGACTTCAGTTGTTCCAGGATTTCACCCTTGATCTTTATCAGATCTTCAGATAAGTTCATCTATCAGCGCAGAAAATGCCATCTTTATGCCATTCCATCTCTGAAAAACTCTATGAATTCTCAGTACATGATTTTCAAGTGTTCATTTCTTTTTAAAATAATTATTTTTTTCTAGACCTAATATTCTGCAATACATTGTTCTGCTATGAGGATTTCAGTTTACAAACTACAGCTGTTTTTGCTGCAGACCCAAAAACAGTCAATATCTGATAATAGAACAAATTCATTTTTTTCCACCACTGTCTAACTCAGAAGTGTCAGGAGGGCTTTTGCTTAAAACTTTTTTTTAAAGGGAACGGAGTTGAGGGAGAGGGGGAGTCACATTTGAGCACAGAACAAACTTGGAAAATTTCAACCTCAGATTGCATGTTTCAGATAGTTATGGATTATATAGGACCAGGTTCTAACAAAACTGTTTTGCAACTTTAACAATAGCATTCACTAGCTAGATCAAATGCTAATTATATTTATTCAGATACCTTGGGGAGAAAGTAAGCATCATCTAAAGTTATAGCAGGGGACTGGAAGTCAGAAGACCTGTATCTCTAATTTTGTCATTGACTGGTTGTATAATCTAACAGCAGTCACACAACCAAATCAAATCCAGGGACCTAAAGTTAGTCTCCTATTGGTACTTAGACACCTAAATGAAAGTAGCCTAATCAAGGACTTTTGAAAATATATGCGTTTATCAGCAATGCTAGGTAAGGACTTCTGTGACATCAACATCTTTAGTGGTTTCGATTACTCCATGATTTTAAATAATAGCATTTATAAAGAGTTTGGGGATCTTTCATGACAAAAAGTACTGTAACTAATGTAATATTTTTATTTATTATAAAATTGATTTAAAATCTGAGGTAAAGAAAATAGTATCTACCAAATAGAAAGGAACATGGGAAACATATTTCTTGGACTCTACATTTCAAACAAAGGAAAGGGGACAAAAAAAAGTGGGGGGGACACCATGCACAAAAATATTTATTTTCTTCTAGTCAAATTTCATTTTCCACTAAATATTTTTAGAAGAATGACTGAGCTCAGAAACCCTAATTGTTCAAAATTGATAAGCAAATTAATCTGTGAATTTATTTATAAGCACATGAGGTTCTCTCTTGGAACTACAGGCTTTCGAAACTGCACAATGGAGTTCCCATGAGAGGCATAAGACTCAGTGCTGGCATTGAGTCTAGTTATCAGGGGGAAGAAAGGAACCAGAGGAGCACAGCAGCCATCTATACTGTAGAACCTAATTTAATCATATCCTTCAAGTCTGGGAGACAGAATCAAATCACAGAGACTTTTAATGTCAATGAGCTACTAGCTATTTGCCCTGCAGAATTACAAGGAAACATTAATGATGATAACACTTTATTAATGCCATTAGCTTAACACCTTTTTTAAAAAAATCTTTAAGGTCAATAAGAATTACTGCCTGAATTGCCTGGAGGCAAATTAGATTGAAATTGTTTTCTGTGATTTATGTGTTTTTCATTAAAGATTTCAATCTTCTGTAAAATCTGTACAGAAGTAAAAGCTGTCCATGGTCATTTATTACAGTGACAAAGTGTGGGAGACTAAGAAGTAAAGCCATCGTCCTCTGCATTCACTCAGATATAGTGTCACTGAACCTAGGGAGTGCAAGCAGTTTCAGTACTCACACCACAATTTGCCTAATCATGGTGGAGGTAGCAGAGAAGGAAGCACAGCTAGGTCCCTTGTACTACGTTATTTCCTAGAATGTGATGTTAGTTTAATTCAAGCTAATTTTCTGCTGTCACTTCCAGAAGTACCATCTTCTGGAAGCCACTTTATTCTAAGGTTGAGAAATGACTCCCTCCCCCTGAGGTTCTGAGGTATTTTCCTGTATGGACTTTCTGTATTACTGCCAACCAGGAAAACGTACAAATCAGGAGACAGACATTAACAAAACACGAGGCTGGTATAAAACTCATGAGCTTTATTTAAATCCCATGACTTTGGGAGGGAGGGTCTGTTTTCTAATTTTATAATTCAGGGAAATGTGCACCCTTTCTGTCTGCCTCTGGTACGTGTATGTTCCAAGCTAAAGCACACACACATACTTATATCTCGGTCCCTCTCACTCCCTCATAGCTTAGTGAAGTAGAACTCTTCATGTATTTCTCCTCGAACTGTTTTTCCTGTCACTGAGAGAGTTGACAAAGCGGAAGACCTCGTAAATCTTTGAGCTTAATGAATTTCAGGTTCTTAGCCATCAAGCAGTGAAACTTGATTTAAACTACCCAGAACTTTAAAAGCTGCCACAGGCTTTAAAACCCTGTGAAGTGTAAAACCCAGTTATATTTGTCACTGGTGTTATCAAAAATTTACCAGTTTGGGTTCAGAAGGGTTTAGATCAAAATATGTTATTCTGGTTTGTGTGTGTGTTTGTGCACCGTTTAAGTTTCACTTTAAATGAAGTTCTACCTTAAAAAGTGAATAATGACATTATAGGGTTCTATAGGCATTTTTATTTCCATTTCAAATTTGCTCACTTTGCAAGTTAAAATATTTTTTCTGCAGAAGTATGGCCCCCCACAAACTCACCTTGGGATTTGGCAGTCATGCTGGCCTCTTTCTGACTTCTGGATCTGCACACATAATAAAAGTTCTACAGGACAAATTAAAACTTTAGGACAGCTGTACACTGGCTTTAAGACAGGTTGCAGAGGTGTCACTGATGATATACACCTGTACAGTTGTCAGATTATCTGAGTGTATAATTTGGCCTGCACAAATTGTGTTATAGGAGATGGAAAGAAACCAGTTTGACTGTCAGAGCCCAGGGGGAGTTTGTTGGACTAGAAATTAGAAATAAATCAAAATATCGAAATTAGTGAGACGCTATCAATATGGAACCTCAAAATGCCCTTATTACTTAGAAATACATATCTGAATGGTGACTCTAAAAACATCATTGTGGATTCCATGTTTGTGTCTCATTGGTTATGTATCAACTTGGAACAATTTTCAAGTAAAATTGTCTTTTCTTCACCCCTCCGCCACCCCACAGTTGGCCCTGCAAATTCAACATGGGAAGTAAATATCAAATTGGGTTTTTTGTGTTTGTGCTTCATCTCAGTAATAAATCAGCCTGCAGATAAAATTTTGCCCTCAGTGATATCTCTCTCTGTAACCCCATAGAAAGCAGCAAGAAAAGGAGTACTTGTGGCACCTTATAGACTAACCAACTTATTTGAGCATAAGCTTTCGTGAGCTACAGCTCACTTCATCGGATGCATACTGTGGAAAATACAGAAGATGTTTGTTTTTATACACACAAATCATGAAAAAATGGGTGTTTATCACTACAAAAGGTTTTCTCTCCCCCCACCCCACTCTCCTGCTGGTAATAGCTTATGTAAAGTGAGGGTGGGGGGAGAGAAAACCTTTTGTAGTGATAAACACCCATTTTTTCATGATTTGTGTGTATAAAAACAAACATCTTCTGTATTTTCCACAGTATGCATCCGATGAAGTGAGCTGTAGCTCACGAAAGCTCATGCTCAAATAAATTGGTTAGTCGCTAAGGTGCCACAGGTCCTCCTTTTCTTTTTGCGAATACAGACTAACACGGCTGTTACTCTGAAACCATAGAAAGCAGCATAATTTGACTTGCAAAATCTGTCACTGGGGATGGCACTTGAGAAAGACTCTTCATTCAGTGGGTTGAGTTTTCAGGGCTTGAAGATAGAATTGTAATTTGAGTATGTAATCTGCAAGTCATTGCTGTGAATTAGAGATAAAAATTTTCCCTGAAAACTAAGGGTGGGAGGGTGGCTGGGTAGCCTATGGCAAATGTTTCAGTAGAGTTTTTCTTTCCCTCTTTGCTTCACTCTGTCTCTCTCTCTCTCTTTAATACAATCTCTTTCTATTTGTTTTTCACTCTTTCCCACTGTCTGCTTTATTTTTCACTGTTTTAAATTGAATTTTTTTTCTTTTTGGTCTCTTTTGTCTAAACAGATTGTGAACCCCTAGTACTGCTTAAGTCTGAGCTGAACTTTCAAACCCATGATGTTCAAGAAAGTTTAGATTACATGGGTGTGACCTTCCCATCTGGTGTTATCTGAACTGGTGATCTGCTAGGTCACTCCAATCCTTGACTCTGGGAGCCAGCTAGAACAGCTGTGCTGTGAGAACCCGCACTCCTAGGCTGTTCACACACAGCCTCTGGCATGTAAGCTGCTCTTTGGATTGTGCAACCAAATGACACTAGACAATACCTGTGATCCCAGACACAACCCTAGGAACCTCCATCTTGCAGTGTCCAGTTATGCCCACTGGATGCTGCAAGCTTACATGAGTTCGTCAATTTAACAAAGAAATTTATATGTATCAGGCTTGTTATTCCAAGGAGAGTCTCTGGCTTGCTTCAAACCAAATACACTGCTTCAGGTAGAATAAACAAACAAGTTTATTAACTATAAAGATAGATTTGAAATGATTATAAGTCAAAGCATAACAAGTCAGATTTGGTCAAATGAAATAAAAGCAAAAAACTGATCTTACCACTTTCAAGGCCCTTACAAACTTAGATGCTTCTTACCACAGGCTGGCTGGTTGCTTTTCAGGCAGGCTCTCCCCTTTGATCGGCACTTCAGTCGCTTGGTGTGGTGTCTATAGATGTAGGTGGAAGAGAGAGGAAGAGCATGGCAATCGTCTCTTCCTTTTATCATGTCCTTTCCTCCCTCTTGACTTCCTCCCCTTCAGAGTCAGGTGAGCATTACTGAGTCTCTCCAAGCAAGGTTGAGCAATTCCCCTGGAGTGGCCTCATGCAGGTGAGTCATTGCATGGTAGCTCCCCTGCTGGACAAAGGCTGTTGATGGGTTGTTTGACACCCCGCCCAGGCATTGGTTATTTTCCTTGCTGTTGCCTCTGGGGAGCTAATTCCCCCAACTTATAGCATGGCTGATTCCCCCAATTTATAGCATGTTTTAGTGACAACCATACTACACAATTCTCATAACTTCATATGCATTAATGATATACATATATGGATAGAGAAATTACTTTCAGCAGATCATACCCTTTCTTCTGATACCTTACAAGGCATGCTTTAGATGTAAGATCACAATTAAATGAAAATGAGGAATATGGGGGGTACAGCTCGCTCCCTCAAGGTACAGAATGTCACAATGGGCTCTCCCTTTATTAGAGATAGCCCAGGATTTTATCTTCCAGAGTCCCAAATCCACAGTTGTTTTAGACTGCAGGGAGTTACAATGCCAGACCATAATATGACAGTGTGACACAAAGGAAATAATTGGACCACTTCATCTTGCTTGGAGATTAATTTTACAAATACTATATTGTATATAGATATTTTTTGCACAAAATAAAATAAAAAATAGTTGAGATAGAGACTGAATATAGTAACTCACACTATCATTAGTAAGTATGACAAGAAGCTTCTCCGGGCTTCCCAACAAACTAAATTAAGTTACTCCCAACATTAATGCTGCATTAAAATTTTGTATATCTTAAATTAAACTGTGTTCTGTGCACAGACCAGAGGCCTGCCTAACACTAATATCAACAACAAATACTTTGTATATATAAAATGCCTTTCTTCAGAGGCTCTCAGGGGCTATATAAACCTTTATGCCAAGGGCAAAAGAGAAACAAAAGGTTCCCCTCCTTTTCCTGCTAGATTCTTTATCTACATAAAGATGGAGAGGAGATTGTATCCCCAGTTCATGCATGTGCCTCCATGCGTGGATCTTTCACCTCATCTATATAACAGGCTGCTCAACCATCTCCCCAGCAGCATCCCCCACCTCCCTGGCAATCCTCATTGGCCTTCCTGCTGGCCTAGGATCTGTGGACTAGTAAAAAAAGTAGACAGGCTTGCTGGAGGAATGTGGGGAGAAAAAGAGGAAGGGAAGGGACACATCATCCCCTGCAGTGCCATGGAGATTGGACAAGAAAGGTAACACAGTCTGGGGTGCATTCTCTGTTCTGCATTGTCCCAGGGCAGCCATGCCCAGGGAAGGTCAGAGATTGGGCAGAGCTGCCAGGCGCACAAAGCTGTAGAGAGGCCTTGGCCTCCCTATCCTCTCTCACAAAGTTTGGACATAGGTCCCATAGTCTATGCTATGTAGAGCTGGCAGGGGGGAGGGCTGTCAAATTCCACCCCCAACTAAACTATTAGGGAGGAGATGAGGAGATCCTCATGGAGTTTTCTTCCCTGGAACCACTTGGCAAGAGATTTACCGCAGGTGAGCAAGATCTGGCCTATAATAATTCTGTGCGCTTCAGTTTCCAAAAATAGTACATTTGATATTATTTTGGGGAGGTTTCGGAATTACAGAGATCAGTTAAACAAAGCTGCTCACTGAGAGAGCAAATCATATGGCTGACCCTTGGGATTATGTGAGGTAGGCCCAGTCTCTCTCTCGCTCATGGATGTAGTAAGTCACGTAATATGCCACATGACATTTAGCAGGAAGTTTTACATGTACTCCAAAACAAAAGCATGAAATTGAGTTTTGAAATATGTGTCCAACTGTCCAGATATCACAAAGTGCTTTGCTTCCAGTTTCTGTGAAGGATTTATGGGCGTCAAAAGGTTTTGCATGAAGCCTAGCTAGTTTTTCTTTCCTTGTTCATATCAGAATCCAAGCAAATTAGTCTGGTTTTGTAATGAAATGTACACATAACTTTATTTAAGTAGTCCCTTTCAGTTTAAGAAATTAGTATTGATATTCTGGTAGTGCCCACAATGTGCAATTTATGGTCCACGCATACAGGAAGACACTGTCCCTGTGCTGAAGGGCTCACAACCCAGAATTTAGCCATGACACAATGAGTGAGGGAGAGACAAATAAAGGGAGAGGCTTGGGGGTTGAACAGGATTACAAAAAATAAGATTGTGTGATGACTGGGTGAGTTCCAACCATTGCAGTTTTAATGTGATATTCACATAGCTGAGAGCAGGCCCTGACTAGGCTACTGAGCAACTGTGCTATTATACCATCAGAAACAGGCATTGCAACAATGGAGGAAAAGAGAAACGCCATACAATGGAGGTGAAGAATAACTGGAAAAGATCTACACAGAGGCACAGATCTTCAAAGGTATGTGTGTGCCCAACTCCCATTGAAATCAATGGGAGTTAGGCACTTAACTACTTTTGAGGGTCTTGGCCAAAACCTTTTGAGTGGTCTGTACGTTTTTTCTATAACTCTTTTCAATTTACCAGAGTCATCGAGGGCCAGATTCTGATACCCTTACACATACCAAATAGTAACTTATTTCACAAGCAACCTTGTTGATTTCAACAGAACTCTTCATAGAGTAAGTACTATACAAGGGGAGGGGATGGAAAGGGGTGGAGTGGGAGCAGGGCCTGTGGCAGAGCCAGGGGTTGAGCAGTGAGAACCCGCCTGGCGCATTGGAAAGTTGACGCCTGTAGCTCCAGCCCTGGAATCTGTGCCTATACTAGGAGCTGCATATAAACTTCTGAAGAGCTGCATGTGGCTCCAGAGCCACAGGTTGACCACCCCTCCTGTACTTGAATTGCTCAGAGAATTTTCCCTTATGTAGTCACTTTTTGTATGGAGTATTTTTTTTCAAATGAGCTTTTCTTTCACCACAGTGAATGTTTTCTGTATTGCTTTTCCTTTGGGTACTGTACATCTGTGTGGTGGATGATTAGGAAATGATTCCACAAGAATGAATGAACAAGAAAAAAGAAAAGATGTTGATAAATCACAAACCAGATTACATTTTGAGGAAAGAGTGATGAAAAATATGTCTCTTTTCTGTATAAATAATAAATGAATCCTGAGAACATGTCTAGAGATTTCTATGAAGTGGGAATACAAGGCAATAACTTTACATATAAAAATTTTGAAGTCTTTATGAAAATAATAAAGCTCCTCACCTGATTTATTACTGTGTGTCTTATTTACAAGTTATTTTATATGCTAATATTCTTGACAGAGTATCTGTAGGTGTATTAGAGCAGAAAGCAAACTTAGGTAGGTCTTTTCAAAGGGTCTGCAATGTGACAACCCATAGTAAAAACAAAGACCACTGAGTATGCTATAAAGTTCTTAACTAATTATGTAAAAAAGTACATGCTTTCTTATTCAACTTTTAAAAGGCTTCTTCCCTGAGCATCACACTAAAAGTGAACATTATAGGCAACTGCTCAGCTCGTGCTGATGTAAAACGGGAAATTTTTTTCATTCATTTCTGAAAAATTCAACAAAATCACCACACTTTTTGGTAATCTGAGTTGCATAAAAGAGCCTTGCAGAATTCCGTTCATCCACTCACCTGAGCTAAATAGGACTCTTTCTTTGGTGATTATGACAAATGTATCAACTTTACTATCAACAATCCAAGCTTGTTTTAATTTATTTAAAAGTTTCTTGCCCTACTGGTCATGGAGAATATCTTGATAGTGTAAAATGAGTATAACCAATGTTGCAGTTGGCTAACTTTCTCCAGCTTTTTCTTCCATTCCTTGTTGTAATAAATTGTATCAGAATGTAAACTGACTTGGAAACTTTACCTTTAGCAATATCAATTATTAACATCCCCTGATTTAATTCTGGTATCATTTCTGCATTTGCTTCAAGCTTCGACTTGTTTTGTACTCACGTTGCATTCATTTATTTTTTATGTTTTTGTTTAGTGTTGTACTTATATGAGAATTGTTTCCCCATTACCTAAATCACTGGCAACATTTATAATAATTATACCAAAAATTTAACATACTGCTAACCAGAGGCACCGACTTTGTGATTTGCTGGGGGATGCTTGATCCCCCACTCCATCCCTTTCCCCAAGTCCCCACCCCTGTCCCCACTCCACCCCTGACCCGTCTTTTCCCACACCATTCCGCCCCCTCCCTCGAGCACCCCACCCCTGTTCCTCCCCTTCCCTCCAGCGCTTCCTGCACGCCGCTAAACAGCTGATCCATGGTAGAGGCAGACGCTGGAGGGGAGGGGGAAGAGCTGATCAGCAGGGCTGCCAGTGGGTGCTAAGCACCCACTATTTTTTTCCATGGGTGTTCCAGTGTTGGATCATATTAAAGAAATTCTGTATTAAAATCACAAATGAGTTTGATTCCCCATAGTTTAAATTCCAGAGTATTACTAATTAAGAGGTCTCTTGGTTTTTGGTACTGTTTCGCTCCCTCTCTGTGTGAAACTTGCAAGATGCTAATTGTGTTAGTAAATCCTAAGACAGAGTCTGTTCTCAAAGCAATACTTTGTAACAACAGAAACAGCACACAGAGACTCCCCGCCCTTTTGTTGTATTTATCTCGCTTTGTTGACAATTGTGATTAAAATAGAGATAGAGGATGTATATGGATGGATGCTTGGTGTGCATAATAACTGAATGATCAGGGAGGTGCCAGCCTAAGAATCCAGTCTCCATGGGCCGAAGAAGGCGTCAAGTAGAAACAACCAGAGGACCCCTGGAGGGCAGACTGGAATCCACCCAACAGCCTCAAGGATGGGAGAACCAAAGAACAACACGGAGCCGTCAGGAATGTGCCATCTGCTGATTGATTCAGCAACAGCATGATGAAGCAATTCCCATAGAGTGGCCTAGGAATAAATCCCTATAAAAATGGACTCTAGAAAGTGAGAACTTTGGGGTCTGATTCTGCAAACCAACTACCAGGAGCGTCTGATGTGCATCTGACAAGGCCCTGCTCCCCCCTCATGTCCAGGCCAGCTGGCCAGTGGCTTGGCATGAGCAACTCTAAGGCTGGTAACTACGATAATATCTTTGCAGAACCTGTGTGTGTGTGTGTGTGTATGAATGAATGTGTGAATAAATATGAAATTGAATGGAATGTTAAAGCTATAACTAACTGCTTACTATGATTCTTTCTATATTCACAATAAATGTGACATTTTGCCTTTTGCCCTTTAATAAGATCCTGCTGGTTTTTATTTTATTGGTATAACACCAGCCCCGGAGCACCCATGGACTTGGCGCCTATGCTGCTAACAACTATTTTCATCCAAGTTTTGCAGCTGCTCCAGTAAAACAAAATTCAGAGTAAACATCTCCAACCAATAGCCAAAACCTGTAAAACATATAATACTCTTTCCCACCAACCTTCTTCAGACAAGAGAATGAAGGCTTGATCACCTCCTGCCCAGGATAAAAATCAGACCCTTAGGGTATGTCTACTCTTCAGTAAAAAACCTGCGACTAGCCCAGGTCAGCTAACTTGGGCTTATGCGGCTAAAAATTGCAGTGTAGACATTTGGGCTCAGGCTGCAGCCTGGACTCTGAAAAGCCTGCAGAGATACTAATGGAAGGAAGAAAACCCTGTGGGTGGTTAGATTCTCTTCCTCAACTCCTGCACAATGGGTAGTATTTTACCAACACAGAGATCCTGAGATCCACAGGCAGCAGGGCCATCTACAATGAGACTTAATGCCTTCAGACAAGCTGTGGCCTTCTGCCTCTGCAAATGCTTCCTGGCAACACTGAAAAGACTTTTCAACCATATAAAGCAAGATGTAGAAAAGTGAGTGCAGTCTCAGATTATTTTAACATGTTGGTGTCTTTCCTAGAGCTGGTCACAAATTTTCTGATGAAAATTTTCCACTGGAAAATGGTGATTTGACAGAATCCTGTGGAATATGTCAATTCTGTCAAAATTTCAACAGAAACCAGGCAGGCTGGTTTTCTGCCAGCCTGGGATCTCTGCGCAGCGGGGTCCTGGACTTCCCGAATCCAAAGGTACTTGCCTCCTAGGACTACCCGACTCCCCAGGCAGCTGCCTCTCCAAGCTGCCCATTTGCCAGACTCCCAGAGCAGTCCAATTTCCTGGCTTCCAAGGCTCCTTACTCCCGAGGCAACTGCCTTCCTGGGTTCTGTGACTCCCCAAGTAGTCAAGCAGCCCAGAGAGGTGGTTGCCTGGGGAGTTAGACTCTATGGGAATTTGGGGAAAAAGCTGAAAACTCCATTTTGGTTCCCTGAAATGAAATTTTTCACAATGATTTTGTTCCAATTAAGCCTATATCCAATTCAAGCAGGGTAAACTCCACCTGTGTAAATCCCTGCTCTCCTTGTCTACACTAAGAGTTTGCAGTCTGCAGCTATGCCAAAGGCCAAAATTGGGGCTAATTCCCAATGTAGTCAAGTCCTTAATGTATACCTGTGTGGTGGGGAAGAAGCAGCATTGCTGGACCTTGTTGTCCTCTGATCCAATGGAAAAGGGAAGGGTTTTTTTTAAAATATTTCCAATTTCCTTCTGCTGGTATTTGCAGCCAAAACAATGCAGGATTGTGCCAGCATGTGGCAAACTGAAATGGACTAGAAACTCGCTAAAAACAGAAGATGGCGCAATAAAATATATTATCTCACCCACCTCTTCTCTCTAAAAACAAGTGAAACGGGCTAGTTTATTTTCATTCTCCAGACCAAAAGAACTAAGCAATGTCATAAATGGTGGAAAGTAAATGAGATTTTTTTTTCAGTTTTAATAATGTTATTTGCAGAAATAATGTTTTGAATGTAACTTTTAACCTGACAGTTTGCCTCTAAATTACTAATCACTTATAAAGCACCATAAATGGAGGCAGCAGTTTACAAAACAAAAAATTCAAAAATCCTCAAAAGTCATCTTATTGCCAATGCTGAGGATTTTATTGCAAATCTGGTGATAACTGATGTGTTTTTTAAAGCCCAACTCCTAGAATCAAGAGATTGCATGAGAATATCATCTTCCATGAAAAAAGAAAAAAAAAAGTAAGTTTACAGCCCTCCTAATTGCGGAGAAAGTTTTGAAAACATGAAAAGAAAAGGAGTACTAGTGGCACCTTAGAGAATGCAGCCGATAAAGTGAGCTGTAGCTCACGAAAGCTTATGCTCAAATAAATTGGTTAGTCTCCAAGGTGCCACTAGTACTCCTTTTCTTTTTGCGAATACAGACTAATACAGCTGCTACTCTGAAACTTGAAAACCTGAACTGAGTGTACCCTAAAGGCTCAGAAAGCTGAAGGCAAATAAAAAGAACCTAAAATGTATTATTTTTGTGTCATGAGACTGGAGGAGCCTGACATGTTTTTGAACATTTGCAGTTGCAAATATTGCTAAAATAACTCACAAGACAACATCTCCATTAAGGCAAGAAATTGAGAACAAGGTACTGAGAATTTGGTGAAAACTCCCTGAGGCTCTTATTCCTTTTAAAATTATTTTATTTTTATTATTTATTATTTTTAATTTGTACTTAAAAACCACTATAGCTCTGGAAGAATTGGATCATCATTTGAAAACAATGAAATTGCCATGCCAGAATATGAAGACGGTAGGGTTACACAGTTATAATTGTAGTGTTGCCAGTTCTTGATATTTTTCTCCACATATCTCACAATATTTGATGTTTACCTTTAAAAGCCCCAGTTTCAAGAGAAAAGTGATTAGGTGAAAATCTCTGCTTTCATTAAAAAAGAAGAAGAAGAAGAAGTTTCTCGCTTCAGAGTTGGAGAGAAAAGATTGAAAATGTGACCCAAGTGTACCCTGGTAACTCAATGCAAATAAAAATGATCCTAATTATTTTTTTATTTTAAATCTCACAAATTTTAAATCAATTTCCATAACTCTGTCTGTGGCATGACTCATGATTTATGAACATTTGGGGTTGGCAATACTGTAAATGTGGAAACCCACAGTAACATTTTGAGTCATTTCTCAGAGTATAAAAGTTTTATTTTGAGGAAATTTGAAAGAGGAGTGTCACTGCTGACTTACCAGGAAAGGTTTACAAAATGTTGGTTCAAAACAAGTGGAGGTAAAACAGGTGAAAGGGGAAAAAAGCAATAATAGAAAAACAAAAATAGTTTACAGTTTCCTAGAAATAAGATTACATCACGATTATGAGTTCAGCTCTTGAGTTCTTCGGAAAAACTTATCTTCATTATGCTAAATTACTAAAACTCTGTCTTGAAGACAATAACAGGTTTCTCCAGCAATACCTTTCCGCAGCAGAATTACCTATATTGCCCCAGTTCTGCTAGTTGGTAATTGCTAGAACTGTGGTGCCTTAAATTAGCCACAGCTGAACTGACTGGGGTCTACTACCAGCTAATGATCAGGAAATAGGAATCTCTCTTGATCAAGGAAAGAGAAAAATTCTTTTGTCCCACATCAGGTAAGAATCTCTCTGCTTTCAGGGGTTGGGAGAAAGGAGGAACTAGCTAAAATAAAACTTTTTTCATTGAAAGATAGGTTTTTTTCCTATATCCATCTGATGGCTTCTCTACACTACAAAATTAAGTCGACTTAAGTTGACATAAAGCCATCACAGTAATTAAAGCAGTGGTACACATCCACACTACACTCCTTCTGTTGGCGGTGTGTGTCCTCAACAGGAGTGCTTCCACTGACTGAAGTGGAACATGTGAGGCACTGACGGCTGGAGCCCTTCAGCCCTGGTGTTGATAGCCTGAGCTCTCAACTGGGCACAAGGCTCACAGCTGGCCCCTATCTGCTCCAAGGGCTAACAGCCTGAGCTGTGAGCCCACCACTTAGCTCACACCTTGGGCTGTCAGCATGGGACGAGGAGGGACAACAGCTGTCAGTACAGGCTCCAGCTGTCAGCCCCTCACGGGTCCGACAGCCAACAGGCAATGTAAGTAATGCAGTGTCTACACAGACACTGCATTGCCCTCACTACATAGATCTAAGCACTATGTCTCTCACGGAGGTAGAGTTATTAAGTCAATGTAGTGAGCAATTTACATTGGTGGGCGCACCACCTTAGTATAGACACTTACTAGTTAGGTCAACGTAAGATGCCTTACGTTGATCTAATTCTGTAGTGTCAACCAGGCCTGAGTGTACTTCTCATTTACATAATTAACCCTTTGAATAGGGAAAAGCAAAAAAGGCTCAATTTTGCTCTGAGGCAATGCAAAGCAAATGTTTAAATTAAAGCAGCCCTGACAATACCCTTAGAGTTCTGGTAGTTTTGTGTGGGTCTGTATAGGTGTGCAATTAGTACATCCAGGGAACAGGATAGCCATAATTTCAGTGCAGGGCCGGGAACGGGCCCTTCAGTACTGCTCCTTGTGCATAACATCACCAACAGTAAGTTCCTTAGGGCAGTGGTTCTCAAACTAGGGCCGCTGTTTGTTCAGGAAAAGCCCCTGAAGGGCCAGGCCGATCACAGCTCCCACTGGCAGCAATTTGCCGCTCCAGGCCAATAGGGGCTGCGGGAAGCGATGCAGGCCGAGCGATGTGCTGGCAGCGCTTCCTGCAGCCCCCATTGGCCTGGAACGGTGAACTGAGGCCAGTGGGAGCCGCGATCGGCCGAACCTGCAGACGCGGCAGGTAAACAAACCAGCCTGGCCCGCCAGGGGCTTTCCCTGAACAAACCGGGGCCCTAGTTTGAGAACCACTGCGTTAGATAACAGACTATTATGTTTTTAAAACTACCCTTTTTAAACTACCAAAATAGATTTATAATTGAATAAAATTGTAGGTCATTCAAACTCGCAGATACCTGACACTACCAGGTTAAATTATACTATATCTGGATTTTTTTTTTTACATATTTTTGTTACAAATAATGCTGTAACCGAAAGATAAGCAAACATACTTTTTTCTCTTGTTTACTTCCTGCATTTGAAAGCAATTTGTGTGTATAATCCCTCTGGCCATGTGGGCATTTCACACAGCAGAAGGGGAAAGAGAAATACTTTTTAAAAAACAGAAAATCTGATTATAAACCTAGAAAAACTGGCAGAGTGGTCGGGGCAGGTGCAGCACCTCAGACTACTTCAAACTTTTGTTATTTGTAATGACTAGCTTTTGAGTTGATTGCATCACTCAAAACACAAAGCTACAGTGTGGGAGATATCATTGCACAAGTGGATCCCTCTCATCTGAGCGGGAAGGAGATGCAGGTGGGTAAGGGAATGGTGGCCCTGTCCCCTTGTGTCACCAATGCAGATAAATAATAGCTCCTATGTTCAGGGATGGCAAGAAAGGGAACGATTGTACCATGGCCCCCAAACTATCTGTGATTATAATGACCCCTGGGGCCCCAAATGCCTCTTGCCAGGCCTGTACATTGGTGGCATGAGGCTGCTGCTCCCCAGTGCTCCTCATCTCATGGCCCAAGCTTTGCATGGGATAATGGTGCACTTCACTGCCAGGGCAAAGGCTTGGCCATGTGGTGAGATGACCTGGGCTGGTGCTGAGATTCTGGGTTCACATCCTCCCAGCCCCCCTCTGCTGCCCCCAGGGGACGCTCCTGGGCCCCAAACCCCCCTGACTGTCAGCCAACCTGGCCAGCCCCCTCCCCAACTGCCTCCCCGAATCATCACTCTCATTCATAGAGAAGCCCTCTACACCTACGTTCCACACAAAGATGGACTACAAGCTGTCAGGAACAGTATCCCCGGTAATGTCATGGCAAACCTGGTGGCTGACTTTGTCCTCACATATAACTATTTCACATTTGGGGAGAATGTATAGCTTCAAGTCAGTGGCACTGCTATGGGTACCCGCATGGCCCCAGAGTATGCCAACATTTTTATGGCTGACTTAGAACAACGCTTCCTCAGCTCTCGTCCCCTCATGCCTCTACTCTACTTGCACTACATTGATGCCATCTTCATCGTCTGGACCCATGGAAAAGAAGCCCTTGAGGAATTCCACCATGATTTCAACAATTTCCATCCCACCATCAACCTCAGCCTAGACCAATCCACACAAGCGGTCCATTTCCTGGACACTACTGTGCTAATAAGCGATGGTCACATAAACACCACCCTATACCGGAAACCTACTGACCGCTCTGCCTACCTACAAGCCTCCAGCTTTCATCCAGACCACACCACACAATCCATTGTCTACAGCCAAGCTGTACGATACAACCGCATTTGCTCCAACCCCTCAGACAGAGACAAACACCTATAGGATCTCTATCAAGCATTCTTACAACTACAATACCCACCTGCTGAAGTGAAGAAACAGATTGACAGAGCCAGAAGAGTACCCAGAAGTCACCTACTGCAGGACAAGCCCAACAAAGAAAATAACAGAACGCCACTAGCCATCACCTTCAGCCCCCAACTAAAACCTCTCCAACGCATCATCAATGATCTACAACCTATCCTGAAAAATGATCCCTCACTCTCACAGACCTTAAAAAGAAAAGGAGTACTTGTGGCACCTTAGAGATTAACAAATTTATTTAAGCATAAGCTTTCGTGAGCTCACAGACCTTGGGAGACAGGCCAGTCCTTGCTTACAGACAGCCCCCCAACCTGAAACAAATACTCACCAGCAACCACACACTACACAACAGAACCACTAACCCAGGAACCTATCCTTGCAACAAAGCCCGATGCCAACTCTGTCCACATATTTATTCAAGTGACACCATCATAGGGCCTAATCACATCAGCCACACCATCAGAGGCTCATTCACTTGCACATCTACCAATGTGATATATGCCAGTGGTCTCCAAACTTTTTTGATAGC
Organism: Eretmochelys imbricata; assembly: GCF_965152235.1. NCBI lineage: Eukaryota > Metazoa > Chordata > Testudines > Cheloniidae > Eretmochelys > Eretmochelys imbricata. The sequence continues at coordinate 136,085,390 of NC_135572.1, forward strand.
GCACCCCCAGGGAAAAAAAAATTTTGACGCAGGCGTGCCGCCGAAGAAAAGAAAAGGGAGGGGCCGCTGCAGGCATGCCGCCGAAGACCGGAACAGTGGAAGGAGCTCCACCTGCTGCTGCAGAATCAAAGGTTGAAGAGCTGCCACAGGCGTGCCAGCGGTGCTCCTCCTGGTGTGCACCCCCAGGGATCGTCTTGCTCACCCCTTGGGGAGCGTGCACCCCACTTTGGAGACCACTGATATATGCCATCATGTGCCAGCAATGCCCCTCTGCCATGTACATTGGCCAAACCGGACAGTCTCTAGGTAAATAAATGGAATCATCAGGAATCATAACGTTCAAAAACCGGTAGGAGAACACTTCAACCTCTCTGGCCACTCAGTAACAGACTTAAAGGAAAAGGAGTACTTGTGGCACCTTAGAGACTAACACATTTATTTGAGCATAAGCTTTCGTGAGCTACAGCACACTTCTTTGAGCTGTAGCTCACGAAAGTTTATGCTCAAATAAATGTGTTAGTCTCTAAGGTGCCACAAGTGCTCCTTTTCTTTTTGCGAATACAGACTAACACGGCTGCTACTCTGAAACCAGATTTAAAAGTGGCAATTTTGCAACTGAAAAGCTTCAAAAACAGACTCCAGCGAGAGCTTGAATTAATATGCAAACTAGATGCCATTAACTTGGGTTTGACTAGAGACTGGGAGAGGCTGGGTCATTACACATATTGAATCCCTTTCCCCACGTTAAGTATCCTCACACCTTGTTGTCAACTGCCTAAATGGCCCATCTTGATTGGCACTCCAAACATTTTTTTCCTCCTGCTGATAATAACTCATCTTAATTAATTAGCCTCTTACTCCACCTTTTCATGGTCTCGGTATGCACGTATATAATCTTCTTACTATCGGTTCCATTCCATGCAGCCGACGAAGCGGGCTCCTGTAGCCCAGGGAAGCGTAGGCTCCGATACACTTGTTCGTCTCTAAGGTGCCGCAAGGGCTCCTCTCCTCATCCACTACATGCATCGGACGAGGTGAGCTGTAGCTCACCAAAGCTTATGCTCAAATAAATGTGTCAGTCTCTAAGAAGAAAAGGAGGACTTGTGGCACCTTAGAGACTAACCAATTTATTTGAGCATGAGCTTTCGTGAGCTACAAGGTGCCACAAGTCCTCCTCTTCTCTTTGCGGATACAGACTAACAGGGCTGCTACTCTGAAACCTGCCCTCATCCCAACCGCCCCCATACCCAGCCTCCCACTCAGGTGCCCCCGCCCCGCTCGCCTCTCCCGCCCCGCCCCGCCCCGCGCCCTCCTCCTGCCCGCGCGCAAGCAGGGGGCGGGCCCGGGGCCGCCCTGTTATTTGACCCGCGCGCTCGCTGGCTTTCTCCGCCTCCGCCGGGAGCCTCAGCCCGCGCTCTGCACCCGCCGCCGCCTCCCTCCCTCCCTCCGGCGCGGCCATGCCCAACATCGTGCTCTTCAGCGGCAGCTCGCACCAGGACCTGTCCCAGCGGGTGGCCGAGCGGCTGGGGCTGGAGCTGGGCAAGGTGGTGACCAAGAAATTCAGCAACCAGGAAACCAGGTGACGCGGGCATCGGGGGGGCGTTAATGAAGCGGGGCCCGCGTTACCTGCTCTCCCCGCCTGCGTGGTCCCGCCCCCGCCTTCGGGTTCCAGGCCAGCGCCCAGGGCCTGGTCCCGCCGCTGCCCCGTGCCGCCAGCCCCGGCAAACTGCCCCCCCCCCCGCCCCGCCGAGCCTGCGCCCTGCCCTGGCGCCGCCACCTGAGCCGTGACAGTTGGCAGCCCCCCCCCCCCCTTGCCGGGCTGCCCCTCCCCCCACATAACGCGCGGAGCGGCCCCGTGGTGAGGTGGGGGGTCACCACCTGTGGGATTGAGGGTCCATGTGTTTCTGTACCAACCCCACACGCTCCCTCAGTGGTGGGAAGCGCGTTATCCAGCCGGCAGGAAGGATGAACCGAAGCCTTATGGCACCGGTGAGGCGGCTAAAAATCACACCCTTGCTTAGATCTGTTACAGCGTCTTGATATTTGGGGGAGGGGGGGCAGGGAGGAGAAGAAGAAATTGTATTTAAGAGTTGTGTGTTTTAAGCATTTGAGCTTAAGAGTTGTGTGTTACGCAGTGTTGAGGACCCCCTCCCCCCCGTTGCTGTGGTGTATAGGTGTCCCCCCTAAGTGAACATCTGTTCCTCCCAAAAAGAGCCTAGTATTTTTCGTTATTGGCTGCTGCTTTCTTTTGCTCCCTTCCTTACTTTGTCTCCTGGAAGGATGCTGCTGGCCTTTCTCTAACCTCCCTTTTAGAGGGAAGGCATATGAATGATTCTGCTGTCAACTAGTAGGTAAATTATCTACAGCTGTTAAATTAACAGTTGAGAGTATGTGGCAGAGAATGCTCTCACTGGAGAACATCATCTTAGGCCTTTTGTACACTGCCACTTTACAGCTCTGCAACTTTCTCGCTTGGGGTCTGAAAAAACGCCCCCTGAGGGCTGCGAGTTTGAGTGCTGTAAAGTGGCAGTGTAGACACACCCCTCATGGGGGTGGGTTTTTTATAGGGCTGGGAGAGCTGTCCCCCAGTACTGGTGCCGCGACTACACTGCCACTTTAATGTTGCTCGTGAAGACATACCCTTAGACTCCTGCTGTAAAGTCCTGTTTGATGGATTGTATCTATTATAGTGGATTGTGTGACTAAATAGCTATGAGTTTGCATAGTCTAGTATTCTGTGAGGTAGAGCCTGAAGGGACCTCCAAAAGGTCATTTAGTCTAGTCCCCTTCTCTGAGGCAGGACCAAGTAAACCTAGACAATCCCTGACAGATACTTGTCCAATCTGGTCTTAAAACCTTCAATTATGGGGATTCCACAACCTCCCTTGGAAGTCTATTCCAGATCTTAACTACCTATGTCATTAAGTGGTTTTTTGGGATGTTTTTTTGTTCTTTTATACCTAACCTAAACCTTCCTTGTGGCAGATTAAGCATGTTTCTTTTTGTCCTATCTTCAGTGGGCACGGAGAACGATTGATCGCCGTCCTTTGTACAAGAGCCCTTAATGTATTTGAAGACTGTGATCGGGTTCCCCCTCGTTATCTTTTCTCAAGACTAAAAGTGCCCAGGTTTTTAACCTTTCATCATAATCGGGTTTTCTAAACCTTTAATCATTTTTGTTGCTCTCCTTTGGACTCTCCAATTTGTCCACATCTTTCCTAAAGTGTGGTGCCTGCAATTGGACCTAGTACTCCAGTTGTGTCCTGACCAGTGCCAACTAGAGTGGGACAGTTCTCTCCCACCTCTTACATAGCTATTCTGGGGTGTATTAAGTGTTCTGTCTCTCCCCCCCCCCCCCACCACCCCCCAGTTGCATCATATTGTTGACTTTGTGATCCACCATAACCCCTAGATCCTTTTCATCAGTACATCTGCCTAGCCCAGTGGTCCCCAAAATGTGGGGCATGGAGGAACATTTGGGGGTGTGGTGAGGCCTGGGTCAGCCCCACTGGGGGGCAAGGAGAGACCACTACTGAGACCCGCTCTGCCCCCAGCCGCAGGTCCAGCCCTGGTCTCGGCCAGCAGATCCTGGTCGTGATCCTAGCCATGGCTCTGCTCTCGGCCATAGCTCCCAGTTTGTGCCCCCCAGGAAAGGTGGTGGTGGTGGGGGGGAGCAGACAAAAAAAGTTAGCCAGTTCTTCCGCAGTTTATATTTGTGTGTTTGATTTTTTCCTTAAGTGTAGTACTTTACACTTGTTTCTATTAAATTTTTCATTTTGTTGATTTTGGACTAATTCTCCAATTTGTGAAGGTCACTTTGAATTCTAAACCCATCCTTGAAAGTGCTTGCAACCCCACCTATCTTAGTGTCATTCACAGATTTTATGAATATATTCTCCACTCCAGTATCCTAGTCAGTAATGAAAATATTGAATAGTACTGGACTCGGGGCTGACCCCTGTGGGGACCCCGCTTGATACATCCTCCCAGTTTGACAATGGACTGTTGATAATTACTCTTTGAGTATGGTCTTTCAACCAGTTGTGAACCCGCTTTATAGTACAGTAGAACCTCCGTTACAAACACCGGAGTTACAAACTAGGGACTGATTAACCTCACAGCTCATTTGGAACCAGAAATACACAATCAGGTAGCAGCAGAGGTGGGGGGGGTAGCAAATACAGTACGGTACTGTTTTAAATGCAAACTGCTAAAACAATAAAGGGAAAGGTTTTATTGTTTTTAAAAAAAAAGATTTGACATGGTAAGGAAACTGTTTCTGTGCTTGTTTAATTTAAATTAAGAGGTTTAAAAGCAGCATTTTTCTTCTGCATATTAAAGTTTCAAAGTCAATGTTCAGTTGTAAACTTTTGAAAAACCACCATAACGTTTTGTTCAGAGTTACGAACAACCTCCATTCCCAAGGTTCTACTAATTTAATCTAGACCATACTTCCCTACTTTGCTGATGCTAATGTTGTGTGGGGCTGTATCAAAAGCCTTACTAAAATCACATCTACTTCCACTGTGCCAGTAACCCTGTCAAAGAAGGAAATTAGGTTGGTTTGGCATGTTTAGTTCCTGACAAACCCAATCTGGCCGTTCCTTCTAAGTGCATCCCCATCATCGTATCGGCTCATTATACTCCACACCTGAACATAGCCATTATATGGACAACATATCCCCATATCTCAATGTCTGTACTTTGACCGGTTAAACTTTCACCCCCAATCGGGGAGATTGCAAATTATGTATTCCTTACGCCACCCATTCCTAAACACAGATTATCAAGGGGTGCGAAATCTGACTGTATTCCCCGATAACCAGAAACTCCTATGCTTAATCTCTGTACCGTTTTCTTTTTACTTCAACATTATCTTAATAAAATTATTAAATCTTCTCAGTGCTTACAAGCTGATTATTTGATTACTTGTTCCAGTATCTTTTCCAGTGTTGAAGTTTGGCTAACTGGTCTATAATTCCCTTGGTCCTCTTTGTTCCCCTTTTTAAAGACAGGTAGTGTTTGCCCTTTTTCAGTGCTCTAGTACCTCACCTGTCCTCTGAGTTCTGGGAGATAATGGGTAACAGTTCCAAGATTGCTTTTGTTTAGTTCCATAGGTACTCTAGGATGAATGTCATCAGGCCCTGCTGACTTGAATACATGTAACTTACCTAAATATTCTTTAAACTGTTTAACTATTTTGGCTTGCATTCCTTCCCCTCTTATTGTTATAGTGTTGCATATCTGGCCACTATTAACGTTTTTCTAATAAAGTTTGAAGCAAAATAGGCATTAAACTCGTCAGTTTTCTTGATGTCGTCAGTTAACTCTCCTCGTCTGCTAATTAGGGGGCCTACACTTTCCTTCATCTTTCTCTTGCTCCTAATTTATTAAATAACCTCTTCTTATTGCCCTTTGTGTCCCTTGCAGAGAGTAACTCATTTTGTGCCTTAGCCTTTCTGATTTTTGCCCATACATGCTTGTGCTGTTCTTTTGTACTCCTTGGCAGTTTGTCCATGTCTTCACTTTTTGTAGGATTCCTTTTTTGATTTTTCAGATCGTTAAAGAGCTTCTGTTGTAACAATATTGGCCTCTTACTATTATTCCTCTTTCCTTTGCAACAGGATAGTTTTCAGTTGTGCCTTTAATATTGTCATCCTGAGAAACTGCCCGCTCTCTTGATCTCCTTCTTCGCTTAGATTTTCTTCCCATGAGACCTTACCTACCAGTTCTGAGTCTGCTTTGTAGGAAACCTTTGGATTTATTTTCTAAAATGATCATGAGGAAAAGGGAACACTGCTTTCTCATTTTGTATAAACAAAACCTAAATTGTACCAGAAGCATATCTTCCTGAAACTTATTGTATATAACAGTAATCTTCTTTCTGTATTTTTTTTAAGTTTTGCTAAAATGTGTAAGTAAGTAAATGTGCATTGTTACAGAACACATTACACAGAAGTCAATAATTAACCAATTGACTCAATATTAAAATACTCAATCTTATCCCATAAAAGAACCTCAGACTCTTTTCACACAACACTTAGGCAAAAACCTGTGTAAACAGATAAGCCTTGCCCTCGGGGTCAACTAACTCATGTTCAGCTATGGCAGCAAGTCCCACGGATGAAAGACCTTAACTATAAATTCATTGCTGCTGTTCATTTAACAGTCTTTTCAAAAATATGTGCATACATGCTTTTGTGTGCAGGTCAGCTGATATGCTTATGTAACCCCTGACTTGCAAATGAAGCATATGAAAATCACATTGCCTATACAATCTGGAGAAAAAAATGCCCCCAAATCTTCCGTCTTCCTGAGAACCACAGTTAGAGCTCTGCTTGCAGGATAGAATATGGGTATATGGGCACACTAAAGTTTTTTTGTTTTTGTTTTTAACTATCTTAATCGAAAATACACATAGGGTAGCCAAAACCCAATCTTTAGTGTTTTGAATTTCAATGCTAACAATTTGGATTGTATCCAGAAATTAATATTATCTGAGCCCTGAAAGAGACACTGTGTGGCAGTGACATTTTGTACACCATGAAATTTCTGAAAGGTCTGAATGTGTAGCTCCCAAGTAGAGTACATTGCAATATTTCAATACAGAGGTGACTAGATAGAGGACCATTCAAGAGGTGGGTAGTAGGGAAGATGTATGGTAAAGATACTGTTTATAGTTGAAACATACACTTTCAACTTCTGTGGAGAACATCAGTATGTTAAACTGAAATTTAATCTAAAACCAAAGGAAGCATTTTCAGACACTAGAAAAAAGTGGGCATTCTTTCATAAGAAACTGCTGTGAATGTGAAAATGGATCTTCAGCCTAATTTCTATGAAACAGTCAATTAAGATTCAGAAGTGAATATAATGATTTAGAAGATAAATAACCTGAACTTGGTTAATATCTATGCTGTAGAAATAGGTGACACAAGCACCTTTGAGGTTACCTATTCTGTTTAGGTGTAAGGATCAAACCTCTTTGAAGGTGAATGCTCTGTGGTTCTTGATCAGCTTGTTGTTAAATCTGAATTTCAGGACAACAAGAAGTATAAGAACAGTTCAGCAATTGTTGGTCAGCTCCTGATCTAAACAGAGCTTTGAGATTTTTGTAATGTTAAACTTTTACTTTCTACATGCACCTCTTACCCCCACATATGAAGATACCGGATATTGATTTCTAATATTAAAGGAAATTGTAATTGAATGAGATCTGGATGAAAGACCTCTATGATGATCCTGTGTACTTAATTTGGGATTTTAGTGTTCGTTCTCCATTGCCAGGGTCGTTATGAATTAACAACTTCATCTTCAAAAAATAACCATTCACAGTGTAGAAAAGAACACACTGTAAAATGTATTATAATTGTTTCATCACACCACCTACCGTCTCAAAGACCAGTAAGGACTATATTAAAAAAAAATCACCACTGGAAAAAACCAGTACATCAATAATTGACTTTGATCAGGTGGTGGTTGTGTCTGGGAGTTGAGTTGTGGGCCCTGTAAGAGTGGCAAGTGTGCTGTGGGCAGCCAAAATTTTAATATATTGCATTCATAAAACTATTTAAAATGTAGACAATCATATTCCATATTAAAATAGTCTTATCAGCCATATCTAGTTTTGAAGGTTATATAGATACACACAGAATTATTTAAGAAGATTAAGATTTCAGAGTTAAGCATTCAGCAGTTTGTAAATGCCATAATTAAGGTTGCTTGGGTCATGTGATCATGTAATTAATGACTATCATAATGCACAAGGGGACAGATTTTTAAGGCTGTACAATCATGAAAGCAGGAGGAGGGCAACCCTGCCATTAAGTGTGGGGCTAGGCCACAGGAAAGTCCTGTGTCATAATGTGCTTAAAATCCTGATTGCCTTAATTTGGGCTGTAAATATATAAGAATACTGGGAGTGGTGGTGGAACAGAAGCCTTACATATGGAAAAGAGCAGTGTAGTGAAATATGAACGCCCCATTTTTGAAGCCTTTCTTTGCAGTCTTAATGGTTAGTGACTTTATTTTAAAGTAAAGAAGAGATGAGAGGTGTCTCTGCTTTCCCCTTCCCCAAGCCAACTAATCTCCCATGAAGACATGTCCCATACTTTGGGACACACTGGATTGGAGCACAAGTCAAAAGGTTCTATTTCTGGATCTGCACCAAATCTCTGAACATTGGTGCCTGAAATTACTCATCTGTAAAATTGAACTAAAATCTACTGTGCTTCTCATGGGTATGTCAAAGTATCATCATTTGTAAAATGAGTAAGATTCTGAGAAGGGTACAAAAGGCCAGATTTTAAAGGTATTAGGTGCCTTTGAGATTTTTTTTTTTCAAAAGCACGTAAAGGGCCTAACCCCCATTAATTTAAATGGGAGTAAGGCACCTAGGTGCCTTAAGTGACTTTGGACTCTGAGCCATTTTCGAACGTGAACAAGGCACTTAATAGCCGGAATCTCATTGGGGATTTAGACTCCAAATTGCCTAAGTCACTCTTGAAATAGAACCTAAACACTCCTGAAAATGTTACCTTAGTTTTGTTTTTAATTATGTGACTTAAGGTGGATCCTACAATCCTGTACTTTAATCTGTTTTTCAAATATGTGCATCTCTCTGCCTCCTCCCATTCTGCCACAGGATTTTTGCACATTTTATCATTTTGATTAAATCCCCATCAATGCTAATTCTGCTTGGAACATACAATGTATCAAAATATATTTCAATATCTCCCTGATTTTGAGTTCCCTTGAGTAATGATTGCATGCTTGAGCCCTTCGACTAATGCAAAAGGTATGTGTGTAAGGATGGTCCACAAGCCTTCGGTTGTTGTCCCATTGAAGTTATGGTGAAGTTTGCAGTGAGTAAAGTTAAACATGGCACAAGTCTTTGCAGTATTATGGTCCAGGAGAACAGTGAAAATTTGTTCTTGTACCTTGTGGCTACTTGTTACAAGTAGTTGTAGAAAACTGCATACTCCACTCCTGGGAGAATTCTGTGCCATGCATGCACACAGAATTCATGTCCCCCAGAGATTTCTTTGCTTCCCCACAGAAAAATGGGGAAGCAAAGAAATCTGCAGGGGAGATACACACCTTCCCTAGCAGCCTGAGTAATCTGTTGGAGCAGCTGGCGGAGATGTAAATCAGTGCAGGGGAGACATCAGACGTCCCTCTTGCTGTCTGTTGTGACATGCTGGGTGTGGAGGGGTAGGGCTTCAGGTTGTTTGGAGGCAAGTGTGATGCAGGCTTTGTCTCCTCATAGCAGAAAATGTAGCAGCCTGCCTGCATAGTTGTTAATGTTTCTATTGTTAGTGAATTGTTCCCATTTTTAGTCAGTTCCTCCAGGAGCATAAAATACATGTAAAAATTGTAAGGCTCCATTACATTGCCAGAGTGGTGTAAAGGAGCCTTATTGTAAATGACAGTCTTCAGCTAAGAAGATCTGTGCTTTCTCACTTTTGACCTGTGCCACAGTGGGGCAATGGTGTTCGATTACAGCTCAGGATCATTTACTTACCCATTTAAAAAAAAAAAAAACTTTTTGAGGGCAAATAAAATATTTATCAAGCAGTCAATAAAATGACAGGACAGTCCAAACCAAGCACTTCTCAAAGTAATCAGCCAGGTCCAGATGAAGTTACAAAAAGGGATATTCATTCTTTTGCACAAAGTGAACAGCCATCACAACGTGCATCAAAAAATGGCTTTATCAGCTTCTCGTGCTCAAGAATTCCCTACAAAACTGCATGTGGATGGGGACAAATTATTTTGCACATCCTGCAATGTTCTCAGTTTGAATCTGGCATTTTGAGAGCAGTAAGCCTTGTACTATTAAAGCATTTAACCTTCAGGAAGAACTGCAGATATCTTTTTAGCTCTTATCTAGAGCTTCTTTCAGAAAGCATCTACTAGTTCTTCAAATTTAGAGAGGCAGAAAACTTATCTCCTGTTGAAAGACTTGCCTGTCTAGATCTTTTTTTTTTTTTTAAGAGGTATTCCACAAAGCTTCTGAAAAGCTTAACAAATATTTGTAATTTGGACAACCAGGTCTGAATTATCTGAAGGCTTGTAAGTTATTTGATCCTCCTTATGTTTATATCCTGCCAGAACACTGAGTATTTTCAAGCAATATCTGCTTGTTTTTTTCTTCCTGAACAAGAGCGAGAACTGTACAGAAAAAAGATTGCCCCTGAAGCTATGTCTACCTATTTCTGTAGACCTCCAAGTGTTTTGGCTTTCAGTGAAGGAGAGAATTCTAAATATTGCCAAGCTGGCCTTGAATTGTGTAAATGCTGTCTCAAACTTTGCGGATGCAGAGAGAGGTTTTTCACTGTAGAACCTGATCCTTTTTGCCAGAAGGAAATTACTAAGTGAGAAACTTGAAAGCTTTGTTTTCTGTACTATAAATGAAAATACTGGATTGTACTGAAATGGAGGATAATGATTAGCAAAGACGTATGACTTTTCATGTGCAAAAGCCTGAGCAATTTAAAAGGACGTTCTACTTTATTTTAGGTATTGCTGTTTGGTGTTTTATAATGTAATTTAAATGAAAATACAGGATTATCACTGGAATGCAGGCTATTTGGTTACCAAGTATTTGTAATTTAACTTTCATGTATTTAGGAAATGGTGAATAGTTATTGTAACTTTTTTCTGTATTGTGTAAATTACCAGAATAATTGAATCTGATTTGATTATATTGCATTATTTTGTCAAAGTATGCAGAATTTTTAATATTTTGGTGCAGAATTCGACCAGGGGTAATGCCACAAGTGCTACAAATTCTAAGCAGATGGGTGAAGCATAAAGCTGCATCTAGGACTTTGGTTGGTTTGTTTGTAACCTACTGTGAAAGATGTCACTAAGGTAAAATTACTCCCTGAGAGTCAACAGAATCTCTGTGTGAGAAGTTTAGGTAAACAGAGTGTTACCAAATAGTTGAATTTGATTAAACTACCCAAAACTAACATAGTTGTAATGTTAGTGCAAAGGCATGGATCTTGCCCCTTCTGTACATCCTCACTAAATTACATTGTGTAAACATAAACAATCCAAAATGGATTAATTAGTAATTAGGCCCTGATACATCTACAAAAGTCACTTTATTCCAGTAATATATCTAGGCTTTTCAGAATTCAGCTATTTTTCATTTTGACTGGGTATCTATTTTTAAGCATTTTTTCTATTTTAATTTTAACAGTTGTGGGATGTTATGGGAGGCGATCAGACAATTTAATGTCAAATATTGATTCAAAAGTTTTTAGAACTGTTAAAACAAACTGTCAACATCACATGTCAAAATACACACGGTGAATATCCCTAAACTCTTGTTTTCAAGCAGCATTTCTCTTTGCTTGTCTATACATTTTGATTATTTATGGAAATATGTTTTTGTTTTGCACATGTACAATGAAGTAGGTATTTGATGTTTTACCAACTAAAAATCTAACACTTTCAAGCCCAAGTATATCTAGGGTATCTGTTACAAAATTTCACTTTTGTTAGCTTAGTATTTTAAGGAAAAAAGTGTCTACTGATTTCATTCATGCTCTCCTATTTCTGTGCTGTTGTACTTCTCATTTGTCTTCACAATAGATGGTTTTATTGAATCTTTCTAGGAACTTTGTATACACTTGCGTGTAAACTGAAGACACCAAGAATTAGACAAACAACTGACAGAAGATCATACTTCTCTGAAGGAAAATTCTGACTAATTTATCCTTTTATTAAATTGCTGTATAGTGGCTAAGGAATGAGCTGCATGTCCAATCTGATTAGTTGTTGCTGTCTCACACTTCAATACTGAACTTTGAGAAGGTAAACATTGAGGGTACTAACATGTTGCATGACTGTCTTCAGCTAGCTGTGAGAAAACCCTCTTGTAGGCAATCGTACTCTTTCACCTATAATTCTGTGGTACCTATAATTAGATCGGTGTGGCCAAACTTAATGGCCCTCCGAGCCACACATTTCAATCTTCAAAATTCGAGGACTGGGGCACACCTGCCGGGGCTTCAGCCCCACTCCTGCTGAAGCCCTGGGCCCTGGTAGGTGTGTCTCGCAGGGCAGAAGCTTCTATTGCACTACCCCACTCAAAGGCGGAGGTCCTGAGCGCTCCCCCTCCCCCCAGTCTGGTAGGTGGAGAATGGAGGGTCTTGAATGGTAAAAGAGCCGCATGTGGCACGTGAGCCACAGTTTGGCCACTCCTGAATTAGATGATCACGAAGTGCTATGAAAACATTAATTTCAGCCTGATTTCAGTCCTTAAATCTTTGTGTGCACGTTGCCGCAGAGATTTGCATACACATGGCCTAACGGCTCACACTTATGCCTACAAAATTAGTGTGTATTTCTGAGGTGAAAAACATGGCCTCAAATCTCTATACACTTTGAGTGAAGGGAACGTTATTCTCATTTCCAAAAGGGTCAGTAGGTTTAAAGGTTGTGGCTAGCTGAAGGACATTGGTAAGCAACAGTCATTAGTATACTGAGAGAGAGAACAGAGGCAGCGTGGCTCCCAGTGCTATGTTCTTTTCCAGGTTCTCAAACTTCATTGCACCACAACAACCTTCTGACCACAAAATTACTATATGACCCCCAGGCAGAGGGCATGTAACCTTGGGCTTCGGTCCTGCATCGAGGGGCTCAGACTTCAGCCCCAGCAAGTCTAAGCCAGCCCTGGTGACCCCATTAAAATGGGGTCGTGACCCACTTTGGGGTCCCACCCACAGTTTGAGAACCACCTCTCTAATCACTGGAATATACTTCTCCCAAAGGTATATACGTACAGAATGCATAAGCTACGTTATTGGACTCATGTGAGCTGTTCTATCTTAATGAAGTATTTTAGTAATGGCCATAAAGAAAGTTAAAATGTTATAATACACTGTCTTCTACATGTAGTAAAAATGAATACACTTCATTTAAAAAATTTTCCCCAACTACATAACTATTTACAAATTATTGATTACTTGTAAGTGCTACACTCTTTCTTCCACTAAACGTTCTCTCTGTCATTCTGAGAATATTTCTCAAGTTTGGCAATATCTCCTTTTTATATTTCACTTATTCCTTCTCTTTCCCTTGTGTAATAGTTCTCCTGATAGGCATAAAAATAAGTCTTTAACTTTAAAGATGTTGTTCAGAAGAAATGTTACAGGGTTCTTGCACATGGTGATATTAGGAACCATTTTCCTAATCTCCTTCAGACCTATCCCAGAGTTCTCACATGCTAGGGCAACACATGTTTGTTTTGTTTAAGCTGTTTTCAACAAGGGCACTGAGTCAAAGCTGTGGTGATTTCTTTATTCATCATTTACTGTGTTCTTGGGGGGGAGGGGGAGAGGAATATCCTTATTCAGCACTTAAGAGTGGACCTTAGGTGGCCATTGCTGAAATTTGTTCATACATTTTTATTATATTTGTTTTGTCTTTTATTATTTTCTCAAGAGTATGAGAGAAGTCCACTTTAGAGCTAGATTAGTAGGATGAGCACAAACACCATGTGGTTTGTTTTTTTAATGGCGCTTGGATATTTGGATACTTGATGTACGTGTGTCACTGTTGTCCCTGCCTAAACTGATGCTCCCATCTGCTAACATGAAATTAATTTTTATTATAGGTGGGGCCTATAATATCATTATCATTCTAGGCTCTTCAGCCCATTTCTCTTCTTCCCCTCTTCCCCCCCACCCTCCCGCTTGATTAGTTCCACCTATCCCTTCCATCTGTCATCTCTTCTCCACCCCTGGCATTATCATCACTATCCTTAAGGTTGCTTGACACTTCCCATTATAAGGCACTGTCTTCAGTTGTTTATAACTTTGTCAGACTTTAACCATTTGGGATGAAATGTTATAAGGTGTCTGCCTTAGGGTGAATTTTTTTGTGTGTGGAAATTTCAGCCAAAATGGTTCTGAGAATGAGGCTAGGAAAAAATATTGTTTTGTCTGTTATAAAATTCTGGCAACCTTTCTTTTAAACAGTTCTAGTTTCCCCCATGCTTTGGAGCAGGGATTTGAAATTTGATAGAAGTGTGGCCTCTTTCAGGGATGTGCCTTTCCCATCCCCATGAAAATTCTCCCAAATATTGGCCAAGTTATAAGCCTTTGAAAATTCTCGGTTTGCATATGATCAGTAGAGACTTGGTAGAGCATACAAGCTAATCACCAAAGATTCCATCCTCGCAGAGTGTGCTCAAGCTTCACAGCTATTAGTGTTGACCAGAGTTCATGTGCCATGCCTGCAGAGTGAAAATGCATGAACCTTCTTCCGCAGGGTTACGGGGTGAAGCCAGGCCTTCCCTGTAATGACTGCTCTGGTTTGGGACTGGGCACTGGAATTGGCAGGAGGAAGTGTCTGTCTCCTGTACTGTCAATGATCCTCCCACCTGCTGGTGCCCAGGTAGCATAGAGGGGGAAGCAGTCCATCAAATGCAGAGGGGAGGGAAAGAAGTAGATTTAGGACAAGGAGTCTGGTGAGACTGGGACTAGAGGATGGTGGGGGAAGGTCCTGGGGCATGGGGGATCTTTAGGATTGGGTTGGGAAGTCTGAGGTGTGGAGACTGGGCTGAGGAGCCAGGGTGGAGAAGAGATAAGAGACAGGGACAGATGGAGGGGATAGGTGGAACTAGTCAAGCTTGGGAAGGTGGGGGGGAAACAGGCTGACGAGCCTAGAATGGAACCCAAGATTCTGCAGTCTCACTGTTCCTCTGCTGTCACCACATATCTGTGAAACCCACTGACCCATCTGCCTCTAATGCTGGGCCGCATAGAAGATGAAACCTACTATTGCTGTCAGTTAGTCTGGTAGCTCAAGTGAGGCCTATAGTGGATCTAAACATCAGTATGATGCCCCCAATGGGATTTGTTTTACCATTTTGCCTTTTTTAAAAACCTAGGAAATTGCACACCAAACACTGATGTTAAAAGAACACTAAATTTGCATAGTCAAGCACACAAAAGTTAGAAAATTCCAGATTTATGGTTGCCTGTGCATTCTTAATTCAGACCTGATGTGCATATGCATTATGCTGCAGTCTTTAATTACATGTTCACTTCCTGTTTTTCCACAGGACCCCTGCCTTTAGTGCACAGAATGGGGCCACACATTGAACAGCAAGGAGAAAACAAAATATTGAATAGTGAGCACAGTCCATTCTGTTTGTAATGTTCATGTGTGTATACATGCAATACAAGGTGTGCCTATCCTTGTTGTAGGTGCTTTATGACACATTTTAAAAAAAAACCAAAAACTACAGTACACCCTCGCTATAATAAACCTGTTGGGATTCAAGCCTTTTGTCTGTTATAGCCAGGGGTTCGTTACAGCGAAAGGACAGTCAAAACACGAATGATAAACTGCTGGAGTAAGTTAATGAAATCACTTTGGATAAAGGTGTTAGCTAAATTAATTAATAACATAACTACTTGTGATATGCATCCTGTACTGTGTTTAATTTATTGAGGAACACACAAACACAAATTCCAAATTGAAACAGAACATTCAAAACCAGTCGAACATTTTCAGTTTTGATTCAATTAAAAAATAAAAATTCTAAACATTAAGTCTCAATTCTAAAAAAAAAAAAAAAAAAAAAAAAGAATTTCATCAGTTTTGCTTTGCCATGCTGGTTGCATGGAAGCTCTCTGAGCCAATATCCGCATTTGACAGAGTTGTAAGGTATTTATTGCCTCAACCTGATATTTCCATCCATGCAATAGCAGTCTCTAACCCCTGTACTACCTCAGATGCAAATGGGGCAGGGGGCACTGATTCGTCTGCCTCCTTAATTTCATTTTTCTGGGTATTTGACATCTCGCCCCTCCCCAACACTTCAGCAATGATGTCTTCATCCGTCAGCATGGTGATCACTGTACACTTATCTACATGAAGCCAGTCATTCACTACAGCTTCAGGATCCTCTGCTCCAATGGTTCTCAACCAGGGTATGCGTACCCCTGGGGGTACACAGAAGTCTTTCAGAGGGACAACTCTGTATTTGCCTAGTTTTACAACAGGCTACATAAAAAGCACTAGCAAAGTCAGTACAAACTAAAATTTCATACAGTGACTTGTTCATAGTGCTCTATAGACTGAAATGTAAGTGCAATATTTATATTCCAATTGATTTCTTACAATAAAGTAAGCAATTTTTCAGTTATAGTTAGCAGTGACAATTTAGTACTTTTATGTCTGATTTTGTAAGCAAGAAGTTTTTAAGTGAGGTGGAAACTTTGGGTATGCAAGACAAATCAATCCGGAGACTCTGGAAAGGTTGAGAGCTGCTGCTCTACTCCATCCAGCAAATGAAAGCATCCAGATATCCAGCAGAAGCTAGTCGTTGTCGTTTTCCTGTTTTGCATGCATGTTCAACATCCAGTACTGTACTGTAGATGGGATCTAGGTACAGGTTTGTTAGACTAAGATTTGTAACTATCAATTATGATATAGTGAGGGTGTATACTTCTACAATCCTCATAATTATAATAAAGCATCTGAAAATATAGTTATGATTTTATGGTCTCCCACCAGAGTCATCCTTTTTCCTTGCAGCTACAGAAAACAAATGGGTCAGTCTGAAGGGTGGTGAACTAGGACTAGGGTGAGTTCCCAAGCTATAGGACCTCATGAAACCATGACTTCTCCCTCTAGTTTCTTTTATGAGCAGGGCTTCAGCTCCTTGTGATTGCATTTGTGGCAGTGTGGCTAGGACATTTGAAGCTTTATAAATCTGACTGGCTCATTGAGTTATGAACCCAAATATAGACATGGATTTAAATGGGCTGATAGAAAAAGTACTTCCTGCATGGTAATACTAAGACAAGAATACTATGTTGTGTATGCTTAAAGAAAAGAGACAAGGTGTTGAGGCTGTATAGCTATAAACTTTTTTTTTCAATTGGACTGATTTCTGTAAGTGAGAGAGACAAGCCTTCAATCTTACAGAGAGCTGCTCTTTAGGTCTAGGAAATACATTCAGAGTGACACTGAGGAAGAGCTCTGTGTAAGCTCTACAGCTTCTCTCACTAACAGAAGTTGACCCAATAAAAAAATATTACCTCACCCACCTTTTCTCTCACATCCTGGGATTGACATGACTACACCAACACTGTTAAGTTAGTTTAATGTCTGTGATTAGTACTGTACCATGTAGAAGGTCTCTGTTTGGTTCAAGAGTTTGATTTCTTGCCCTTTAGTCTTGTAGGGAGTAAAAGTATTGTACTGTTCTGTGCTCGGCCTATTGTATTTTTTTAAAATTTGCTTTCCCCTCTTAAATGAGCTTTAGCTGTGGTAGAAGATGTCATACATTGCATGCTGCAGTTTCTTGGGAAGCATAAGGCATTAATTTTGTGTAAAAACTGAACGTTGTAAATCTGTGGAAGACGGGAGAGTAAAATAAAGGGAACCTCTTGTGTTCCAGTGTAGAGAAACAAAGAAAGCAAACCCAGTTTAAAAAAGAAAAAGCAGGCTGTTGTTAAGCATTTTCAATTATGAGCTGAAGTAAAAGCTTCTTTTCACCTGCATTTGAGAACAGTATCTATTTCTTGATTTGAATAGTGTGTGTTAGTGTGGAGGAAAAAATTCATTGTTTTTTATAAAGCTGTCTAAAGGCAAATATTTTCTCTAGCTAAAGAAACAAGTGGAGTGATTAAAACATCTAACAAGATAGATTAGCATTATTTCATGGGCATGATCTTTTAGTGCTCCAAACCTCCTTTGGAGACGGCAATGAGACCATGTAAAACAGGTTAAGATTTTCTTTTCACTGTCTACACTACCACTTATGTCAGCATAATTTATGTGACTTAGGTTGGTGTAACTTCTGCTGCTCAGGGGGGTGGCTTATTCATACCCCTAAGTGCCAATGTGAACAGTGCTATGTCAAATGCAGAGCTTCTCCTACTGATATAGCTACTGCCACTCGTTGGAGTTGGATTAATTAAGTCAACGGGGGAGCTCTATCCTCTTGTCTTAGTGACCACACTAAAGAGCTTACAGTGGTGCTGCTGTAAACTTTCTAGTGTAGCCATAGCCTCAGTGTTAGACTGAATGAGAGTGACTTCTGTTCTTTATCAACAATAATTATTTTATGCAGCTTGGTATAAACCTTTTAGATGGTGAATTTAAAGTAAAATAGCAAAGTTGAGATTTTTTTTGCAGTAGACATAGTAAAATGTACTGTATGTGCTAAATGAACAATTATATAATCTACACATATTGGACTGTTAGAACTACTGAGAGCTGCTATTAGTTTTCTTTTTAAAAATCCATTTCATGAACTCAGAATTGTTTGATCCTAGAATTCTTTCTTCTGTTTAAGTACTTTAAATAATTCATTGGCCCAACCTTACTTTTTTTCAGTGTAGAGATTGGTGAAAGTGTGAGAGGGGAAGATGTGTATATTATCCAGAGTGGCTGTGGAGAAATCAATGATAACTTGATGGAACTTCTCATAATGATTAATGCTTGCAAGATTGCATCATCGTCCAGAGTGACTGCAGTAATTCCATGTTTTCCATATGCCAGGCAAGATAAGAAAGACAAGGTAGGTGAGGTGTGTTGAATTACAAAGCCAGTATCAAACTACACTCTAATTTCTTTCCTATTTGTCCCAATCGAAATTTTTAAAGCTAATCAGGGAGGGGATAGCTCAGTGGTTTGAGCATTGGCCTGCTAAACTCAGGGTTGTGAGCTCAATCCTTGAGGGGGCCATTTAGGGATCTGAGGCAAAAAAAAAAAAATGGGGATTGTGCCTGCTTTGAGCAGGGGTTGGACTAGATTTCCTGAGGTCCCTTCCAACTCTGATATTCTATGATTCTATGAATACTTTTGTAAATGCTTCTAGGAGACTGACGAGACTTCTTTACTTTGCCAATATTTGCCTTCCTCAAAAATTATGTAATCCTTAAAGGACTGTTTGGTAACCAAAATGAGTAAGACAAGCCATTATATTATATTTTGATAAACAATTTCAGCTAGCATTCTGTTCACAAGTGCAGGTATTGTGTTTTTTCAGTCTTCTAGTTAGGAAAACTCCTACAACAAGTTAACTTCAGTTTTGAGGGCTGTATTGTTTTGGAGAGTGTCTGTCTGTAATTCAACACTTCTGTACATTAAAAAAGAGTATACCCTTTCTAAACTAATTCAGTTGTTACATTTTAATAAATAAATACTTAAACGCATGATATATTTTATTAAACATAATAGAGGTCATAGAGATGTAGGAAAAGAGAAGAAGTTAGTAGAAGTGAAGAACGACCACTAGAGTGGGAAAACTGAAGTGCTCTAACCATTCTTCAGGTAGCTAGTGAAGATGGGAATGGGAGCCTTGGATAGATAGCTATCCCTTTTTCTGTGTAATCTAACAGTAAAACATTCCATTAGCATCCCCTTGAAGGGGAAGGAACAGTCATTGTACTAATGAAACCGTTTACCTGGAAAACTCTTCAGTCATGCTGCTAGATATTTAGTTGTTTTGAGTAGGACATGGTATTAATGCTGTAAGATAATTTGTTAATAGAAAACTGATACTTTCAAGTTAAACACTTACTTGGATGTTCTGGATCTGTGCTCCCTAATATCTAACTTAAATCTTCCTTGTTGCAAATTAAGCCCATTACTAGTGCCCTACCTTCACTGGGCATGGAGAACAATTGATCACCGAATTCTGTATAAAAGCCCTTAACTTTTTTGAAGACTGATCAGGTCCTTCCCTTATTCATCTTTTCTCAAGACTAAAAATGCCCAGTTTTTAACTTTTTCCTCAGCAGTCAAGGTTTCTAAACCTGTTTTGCTCTCCTGTGGATTTTCTCTCCAGTTCGTCCACATCTTTACTGAAGTTAGCACCCAGAACTGTGCACAGTATTCCAGCTGAGACCTCACCAATGCCAAATAGAAAAGGACAGTTTTATGCCCTGGATCATACATACAGCACATCTTCCACCAGGAAGTAGGTTTGCTACCAGTATTCCAGCTGAGACCTCACCAATGCCAAATAGAAAAGGACAGTTTTATGCCCTGGATCATACATACAGCACATCTTCCACCAGGAAGTAGGTTTGCTACCAGTGCTGAGAACCTGAAGGAACCCCTCAAGGATCATATCCCTTCCACTCCACCTCCTCTCTGGCAACTACCTCTTCTCCCTCTCTCCTCCCCCTCTCCTCTAAGGCATGACTACACTTGCGAGTTAGAGCGCATTAAAGCACCTCCGGGCATCCTAACTCATAATGCATCCACACTGGCAAGGCACATAGAGGGCCCAGACTCCATGACTGGAGCGCTCCTGGTAATCCACCTCCATGAGAAGCATGATGCTTGCTGGAGCACCAGAGTGCCAGTGTGGATGCCCTGGTCTATTAATGCGCTCTGATCAGCCTCCAGAAGCGTCCCACAGTGTTCTAGCCACTCGGGTCATCACTTCGAACTCTACTGCCCTGCCCTCAGGAGACCAGCTATCAGACTCGCCCTTTAAATTCTCTGGGAATTTTGAAAATCCCCTTCCTGTTTGCTCAGCAAGGCATGGAGTGCTCTCAGATCTTGCCAGGTGACCATGCCTCCACACACCAGGCGATCCAGTATGGAGCAATGGCGAGGTGCTGGACCTCATCAGTGTTTGGGGGAAGGAAGCTGTCCAGTCCCAGCTGCACTCCAGCCATAGGAATTACGATACCTTTGGGCAGATATCCAGGGACATGATGGAAAGAGGCCAAGACTGGTATGCCCTGCAGTGCAGGGTTAAAGTGAAGGAGCTGAGGAATGTGTACTTCCGTGCTGCTCCCCCCACCCACCCCCTCAGCCCTTGTCCCAAAACTCTTTCCCTTGTGACCCCATGTCACCTCGAACCCACTTTCCCCAACATATGGGTACTTATCACCACCAGGTGCTTCCAACACCTGTGGCTTCACCACCCAGCCACCATTAAGTAAAAGATACCGTAGCCCAGGAAAGCAACAGGCACTGCGACTCAGTGCATCATACATAGCAAACACCAATTCCTACTAACATTGGATCCATTGCACTTCACTCCCATGCAGGGCACCAAACATTAGTGGTGGCTTTCAGCCTCAAATTGCTCCCTCAGGGCATCCCTAATCCTTGCAGCCCTATTCTCTAATAGCCCTAATCTCTGGCTCTTCAAATTCAGCCTCCCAGGTGTTGAACCTCCAAGGTCCGTGCCTGAGTGAATCTTTCACCCTTCGCTTCACAAATGTCATGGAGGGTACAGCATGCGGATATAACGGCGGGGATGCTGTCATCGGCCAGGTCCAGCTTCCCATACAGACAGCGCCAGCGGCCCTTTAAATGGCCAAAAACACACTCCACAGTCATTCTGCACCAACTTAGCCTGTGGTTGAACTGCTCCTTGGTGCTGTCAAGGCTCCTTGTGTAGGGTTTCATCAGCCACGGCATTAAAGGGTAAGCGGGGTCTCCAAGGATCACAATGGGCATTTCGACTTCCCCACGGTGATCTTCTGGTCTGGGAAGAAAGTCCCGGCTTGCAGCTTCCTGAACAGGCCAGTGTTCCGAAAGATGCAGGCGTCCTACACCTTTCTGGTCCAGCCTGCATTAATGTCAATGAAATGCCCACCGTGATCCACAAGCACCTGGAGAACCATAGAGAAATACCCCTTCCTATTAATGTACTCGGAGGCTAGGTGGGCTGGTGCCAGAATTGGAATATGAATCCCATCTGTCACCCCTCTGCAGTTAGGGAAACCCATTTGTGCAAAGCCATCCGCAATGTCATGCATGTTACCCGGAGTCCTGGTTCTTCTGAGCAGGATCTGATTTAATGGCCCTGCAAACTTGCATCAACACGATTCCAACGGTCGACTTTCCCACTCCAAACTGAGCGACCAATCAGTAGCTGTCTGGAGTTACCAGCTTCCAGATTGCAATAGCCACCCGCTTCTCCACCATTAGGGCAGCTCTCAATCTTGTGTCCTTGCGCCACAGGGTGGGGGTGAGCTCAGCACACAGTCCCATGTAAGTGGCATTTCTCATCCAAAAGTTCTGCAGCCACTGCTCGTCATCCCAGACTTGCACTGAGGGGTGGGTATCACATCATCATGCTTGTTTCCCAAGCCCAAAAGCCACATTCCACAGACATGTTCACCACTGTGAATGCCATAAGCAATCTCGTGTTGTATGCGTTATGCAAGTCGACATCATTGACTCCTCACTGTCAGATTGTAGTTTAAGGAGTAACTCGACTGCAATTCATGACATGCTGGCAGGACCCATCAGCATATTCCTCAGCAGTTCGGGCTCCATTCCTGCAGACCAAAAGGGAAGACAGAGTATGCAGTACAAAAACCGTTGAAAGATGGCGCCAAATGTGGACAGAAGCACAGGGATTGCTGGCATGCAAACCAATGCATCACTGGCATTGGGACAGGACTCAGAATACCTTGCACTCCCCTGCCCTCTCCCACAAGACACAGCGCCAGAATGGGAAGAGGTGCTCTGTGGGATAGCTGCCCATAATGCACTGCTCCCAATGCCACTACAAGTACTGCAAATGTGGCCACGCCAGCATGCTTGCTGCTGACAGTGTGAAGACACTGCAGCACTTTCCCAACTGCAGTCTCCGAGGGCTGGCTTAACTCGGTGCTCTACATCAGCAAGTGTAGCCATGCCCTAAGAATCAAATCCCACAAGGTATGAAATCATTGGTGTTGCAGGTGTTTACCAATCCTCAGAATTTAGTGCAATGTCCCTTAAAAAAATCAAACCTGTATGACAGTGGTACTAGTATATACAAGAGAAAATAATCAGAGCTGATTAAAATTTAACCAACTTTGTAATTAAAACAGTTGGGAATTCTTGCTGTTTTGTCTCCTTTTCCTCTACTTGCTATAGAGCTAGACAAAGTTTTGAGGGTGGGAAGTTGTGGCCAAATTTTTTGGGGGGGGTGATTTTTTCTTTTCTAATATCTCTAAGTAGATATTCTTGTATATAGGTATGTAAAATAAATAATTGTATTTAGGTTTGATTTAAGACTGTACCATCTTGAGTGCTTATTAATATTAGTGCAATGTTTCTGAAATTATTAAATGCCATGCTTAACATTAAAAAAAATAGCTTCTAAATTTTGCCAATAGTAATGTATGTGTAAACTTTTAAAATTGGAAATATTTTGACTATGTAAGGAGGAAATTGGGAAGTTAAGTAATGGCAAATGTATTAAATATTCAGCTGCTTAAAATAAAATTAGAATTGTTAGTGGCAATATTGGAAGGAAAGCCAGCAGTGACTTAAGATGCATTGAAACTTGAAATAGTGAGCAAGAAGTAGATTTCTCTTCAGATTAAAATAATGAATGTGTTCTCTGCCTTACCTTGCTGATTTAGAGTTCTTTTCCCCCTTCCCTTTCTGTGATTTACCAGGAAATAAGTAGAATGAGCAAACTAATTTAAACATTCAGAAGTAATATGGTCTATCAGGGTCTCATGGCATTAATAGCAAGACTTGCCACTAAATGTCTAACTCGGATACATTTCTTGGACATGAGGAATTCTTCTTTACCCATTTAGTCATTTGTCCCATTTCTTGATTCCATTTATCTACTTTATTGACTTTCCATAGCATCATTATGTTGATATTTTTGTTTTGTTCTATCTGAGATTAAGAAACAATATCAGGTTGGGATATTACAGAAGAGGTAAAGCGAAATCTCTAAATGTGTAACTAATATAAGTCTCTTAAATTTAATTTGACTGTATCTTTTTACAATTTTGTGAAACATATGGCTTGTTCCTCCAGAGTCGTGCTCCAATCTCGGCAAAACTTGTTGCCAATATGCTGTCCGTTGCTGGGGCTGACCACATCATCACCATGGATTTGCATGCCTCTCAGATACAGGTAATTACAAGCTCTTGTTGACTGCAGCTAGGAGTTAACCTATCACATTAACTCAATAGGGAAGCTTGTTACCAGACCACATTCCTTTCTGCTTTTCTCACAGCTGTGAGAGAGGCTATTCTGATGCTCCAGGGAGAAGGGAAACTGTGTACCAAAGATTATTTAAATATACATAGTTTTAAGGGAAAATTTAAGAGAAACAAACCTTGCTTCTGGGTAGAGACCAGGCCTGACCTAAGTAACTGACTTGCTAATATTAACCTCATTCATATCTCTAAATCTGAGTGTTTGATAGAATTGGGTAAAACTTCAAAGTGTACTAGAACCCCCAGCACATACCATGCACAGGCAGGCTTCTATTTATTGTATTTTGTAAGTATTTAGTACAACTAAAGTATTTTGCTAATATAATGGGGGTTTCTAATCTTGCATACTAATTCATGAGTGTTAATTGAATGTAACAGTAAGCTATAACTCTTTCTTCACTTCTATTTTGTCAATTATGTGTTAATGAAAGTGAAGAGTTTATAGCTTTAGGTAGAACCATACATGCATGGTAGTCACTGTTCAGTGTCCCTGTACACAGCACTATCAAGCTTTCTTATTTCTTACTAGCAAACACCCGCTTTTTCCAGTCTTGAGGTTCTAGTTAACCAGAACTACCAGTCACAGTAGATGTTGAAGTGTGGACCAAAGTCCTTTTTACTTGTACTCTAACCTGTTTCTCAGAAGTGGGAGACTATTGCATTGCAATCTTGTACAAGAATTACAGGGGGAAAAAAATATTTGTATCTTCTCAGTCTTGAAATATCAGTGTTCATTTCTAGCACTTATTCTTTTAATATTAAGACTATTAATAGTAATTTAATATTAAAATAATAAGAAATTAATTTATAATAGACATTACTTTTAGCTTATGTTCCTTTTTAGATTAAATTTATTCTCATGAAAAACTTTCTCGGCCATGTGCTTAAGGCTTCTTTCCCCCCAACAAAAAATTACCTTCTGGCTTTACAGTGTAAAGTCATTAGTGATGCTTTCCCCTCCCTTTATTGCTAATGAGCAGGATTTTAGTGCTTGTGTTGACCTAACTGTACTGACATTGAAGTAAGTGAGAATTTTACTATTGACTTCAATGAGAGCAGAATTAAGCCAGTGTAGAACACTGTTTTGAAAATCCTACCCTACATGTTTAAGTTGACCAAGTGGTTGTTTTTTGTTTTCTAATTTTATTCTAAACAAAGTGTAGTGGAAAGCTAATATATGTTAAGAACTGTGTTTCTGTTTGTTCTCAGGGTTTCTTTGATATTCCAGTGGACAATCTGTATGCAGAACCTGCAGTGTTGCAATGGATTAAAGAGAATATTTTGGAATGGAGAAATTGTATCATAGTCTCACCTGATGCAGGTGGAGCAAAAAGGTAGAGTGCAAACTACAAATTGTCCATCGAGTTCAACTATTTCTGTTTCACAGGAAGGAATACTTTGCTCATACTTGGTTGATTTATTTGTTTTATCGCTGAAAATCGTATAAGGCAGTGGCTGTAAATGCTGATGGCTCCAGTTCCATTGTAATGAAACAATAGTCCTTCCAATGTAGATCATGCTTAGTTATATGTAGGAATTTTCTGTGCTCTAAAGGAAATATTTTCTCTCTCCCTGAATATGGCCTCCATTAGCTGAGACCCTGTGTAGGAGGAAAGAGGCTTTTCCTGCTGCATGCTCCTTTAGCAGTTACTGCACCTCTTCCCGCTTCTCTCTGGAGCTACATACATTTCCCTTCTCTAGTCAAGCATGTGGCCTACTTTCACTGTACCTGCTGGAGTATAGGTAAGAGCGTACTTGAGTCATGTTTCTTTTTTTAAAAAAAAAACAGGGAGTTGTTTTATTCCTGGCTAAAAATCTATTGACTCAAGTTTAATAATGTGTAATCAAAAAAATAATCTGGTGGAAATATTAAAAAAGCTTGGGGAGGCGGGGAGGAAATGTGGAGGTGTTAATTAATGGAATATTACATCAATCATGGCATCCATTATTACTCATTCAGCAGATCATCTTTTGTTTGGTTCTAGTCAAGTACGAATTGATGTCAGAATTCTGAATCATACTATCTGTGAAGTGACAAAGTACTCCATATAGATGGGACACTTCTCAAGCAGAGATTGTTGGTCATCCTGCTGATAAAAATCCCTGCCCATCAGCTGGAAACTTGGAGATTGTGGCAGGGAGGGGGAGAATAGTTAGGTCATCTAGTCCCTCTCATTGCCAGTGAAGGACTGCCATAAAGTGGATTTGACCAAAGCCTCATGTTTGTCACAAGTTTTAGATGATTAACAGCCAAAAAAGAGAAGGGAAGGGGCTCACTTTGCTACTTAATGTACATAATCTATTTTGAAGAATGAAGTTATAGATTTGGAGGGAGACTGTCAGAAGCATTCCAGAGATAATCTAGTAAATTAGGCAGACTTCCTTTTTCAGTCCAATATGATGTATTTGTTCTTTCTCTCTTCTCTCCTCCCCCCCCCCCCCCCCCCGCCTGAAACAATTCAGTCTTGTGGTAGAATTCATGGAGTGGCAGAGAGAAGCTGTCTGGCAAACTTCTTTATATATTTTATCAGATTAATTGCTTTTTTACAAGAAACATTTGTTTGTATTTAGCATATCTTCATGTTGTAAAGTAACCAGACACTGCCTCTTGAAGTGGGGGGAAATTATTCTTTAAGATGGAAAGACAGACATTTATGTATGTTTCCCAGCTAATTACTATATTCTGTGTGAGACAGAGGACTACCTATACAAGCTCCACAGTTAACTGTGGATTTCTAAAAATAACTAGCAGTAACACAAGTTTATTGGAAGAGCAGCATGTTGGGTTTTTTGTTGTAGGGTTTTTTTAATGAATAATCTTGACCTAGATCTGGAAATATTGATAGGATAGAAGGACTTGCATACAGTAGAACCCCATTTATCAGACCTTCCCTTAACTGGCTCTTCATGTTTACTGAACAACCAGGACTCCAGGGCCAGACTCAGGTGATCTCTCCTGTGGCTGCTAGATGGCGCTGCAGTGTCTCATTTTTCACATTCTCTGGTTTATCCACAATTCTGATTATTCAAGCTGGCCACAGTCCCAATTAGTCTGGATAAATGGGGTTTTGCTGTGTAGATATTGGATACAAGCTGGGTGAGGTAATATCAGTTATTGGACCAACTTTTGGTGCGATCTGAAAAAGAGCTCTGTGTAAGCTTGGAAGTTTGAGTCCCTCACCAACAAAAGTTGGTCCAATAACCGATATTAACTCACCCAGCTTGTCTCTCTCATATCCAGGGAAGGACCAACTCTTCTACAGCACTGCTTACGTGTATATGATTGCCAAGGTTTGGAATATTTGGATTCTGTCACTTCCTCTTACAACCCCATCAATTGTCTGTTAGCCAGCCTATGAAAGATATTTTATGATTGAAGTTAGGCATAAAACTACTGTTGATTATTTGTGCTCCTGCATTGTCAGGACCTGTTGTGAAAATATGTGCTCGAGTGTATGAAAATGTAAAAATACTTTGACTTATCCCATTGTAGTCAAAAAGAGGTCATTTTGAGATTTATTTAAAAGATGACACCCCTCTGGAAACTAAATTCTAATACTGGTTCAACTGTGGTTTTGAGTGGTATTTAAGAATAGTCCCTATTTCAGAAAGATTGAGATTGCCCTCTATATGCTCGCTGTCTTTATTAATACATAAGAGAGACCTGATTTTTTTTTATTTTATTTTATTTAAGATTGATTGAATATTGGTGTAACTTTTAAAGGAAAGTACAGTTTAGTTTTTTACAATCTTAATATGAAAAGGTATCAATCTTGTCAAAAATTTGTTATGCAGTGGCTAGAATTTAATATTTTAGAAGAGATTAGTATGTCCACAAGAGGTCACTCTTAGCATCTTATGAAATCTTTTGTAATTAAAAGTAGTGTGTAGATGAATGTTGTGAATTACTAACCAAGTGCTGAACATCAGAAAAGAGACATGGAGAATGAAATTAGTCAGGTCCTCCTCATTTACTCCAATATACAAGTGACTATAAGGTTAATTTAAAAAACCCACCTATGGTACTATGCATTTCAGTTGAAATGTGATTTTTAAATGTGCAGATCTTTTATATATTAAGGATTTTCTAATGTTATCAATACAATGTCATTTTGTATAGATAGCCTCAATTCTGAATTTACTTAACTCATCTAGTTGTGCTTAAATATTGCAACAATCTATTCGAACAGGGGTTCTCAACTTTTTTTCTTTCTGAGCCCCCCCGCTCTCTCCCCCCAAACATACTATAAAAACTCCATAGCCCACCTGTGCCACAACAACTGTTTTTCTGCATATCCAATAGATTAAAAGCCAGGACCAGCATTAGGGCATAGCAAGCAGGGCAGTTGCCTGGGATACCACACCACAGGAGCTCACATGAAGCTAAGTTGCTCAGGCTTCAGCTTCGGCCCCAGCGAGTCTACTAGCCCTGTTCTCTGGTTTATTTTGGCAGACCCCTGAAACCTGCTCACAGCCCCCCAGGGTGGCCCCAGACCTGTGGTCGAGAACCACTGTACTAGAAGCTTTTGAATAGTTGGCATGTATTGTGTATGCATAGCACTTGCCAACAAGATACTAACAAACCTAAACTTTTACTTGCCTGTATTTGTCTGTGCAATATTTGTTTCAAACTTAAATATTTTAGTTAGTTTTAAAAATATCCTTTTCTTGAAGTCAGCAGCCTATATAAATTTAGCCTTTAATATTAAGTTGGTGTTTAGCTGATGAGGTGGGTTTCTTAACTACATGTAGCTTTTCTAGTTTACTTCCTAATTAAAACATAACCTGTTCTTTCCATCTTCTTGCAATAGGACAACCCAGATGTCCCCTAGAGAGTAGTCTTTCTTTTGGAAAGGCCATCTAAATTTGTTTTCACTACCCCACAATGTCTTTGCTCTTTTTCAGCACTACAAGAAGAAAGGCCTGTTGCCTTCATATTAGGGGGACATCAGGGCTTGATGTATTGCAAAGTCTGCTTGTAGCACTAGGCTTTAAACAGTTAGTTGTTTGGATTGTGCTCAAGGCCAGTTCTCTGATTTTACAATGCTTTGTAGTAAACCTTTAAATATATATCTTTATAATACAAATATGAGTAGACCATGTTAAATTATAAACTTAATATATTATAACTGAACTACTGACTTAAATTCTGTTTGGGGTGTCTGGGTGGGGAGGAGGATGGGTAGTGAGAAATAATAACTGATCTGTATTTTTTCCAGATCCCCAGTGTAAAGGGTCAATGCCAAAAAACATTTTGAAGTGATGAATACTCTTCTCCATCCATATAAAAGCACTAGTGGATTATTAATTCTATGTGCCCCAAATATGGCTAAACATTCTTGTTCTCATTAAATATATTTGAATAGTGACCTTCTGTAAGGAAGGAGTTCAGTGCCTGAAAATTAGTCAGTCCAAAAGAAAAAAAAACCCTCATACATCTGGAAGAATGATTTTTGGATGTCTTATGCTACTGTGGCTGTAAGCCCCATTGCTTACAGAAGAGCAGCACTGGTGCTACTACCCACATCAATATTTTGTGATATTTTAAAATGTTGTTTTTGGTGTGTGTGAACTTTTTTCTTCAAATATAAAGACCGTTATTTCTACAGCAGGCACATGCAATTTCTTTTCCTCTTGTTTCTGAAAAGTGTATTTTAAAACATGTTTGAATCTTTCTTACAACTTAGGGTTACTTCAATCGCAGATCGACTGAATGTTGAATTTGCTCTGATTCACAAGGAAAGAAAGAAAGCTAATGAAGTGGACAGAATGGTCTTGGTTGGTGATGTGAAAGATAGGATAGCTATTCTTGTCGATGACATGGCTGACACATGTGGCACAATATGTCATGCAGCAGACAAGTAAGTATTGTTCCAAATTGACCCCATACCCCAGTGTATAGTCACCAGTCTGTTGCAAGCTGGCCAAATTGCTTGGTCCACTCCCCCCATGCTTCCATTTCTGTTGGGTCTGGATAGTGTCTAGTTTTTTTTTTTTTTCTAGGTCTGTAGGGCACACTTTTAGCCTCAAACCTCATGTCTGACTTCTTCCTTGGGACCTGGAGTGCCATCACCCTCAAAATCAGTGTCTGAGACCTACCAAGCTCCCTAGTTGCTTATACATGCTCTTAGAGCTCTGCCTAGCCTGTGATTTGAGTTTCTAGTTTGACCCCTTCAAGGACAACGTAGCAGAAAAGCAAGGAACATAGGCTTAGCAAAGAAATGTCTTAATCACAGTGGCTTTACATTTAAAGTATGTGAGAATTATAAATCTTTGAAAATAGAAGTTCTGGCATAAACTTTGCCCGAGTCTGATCCGACCCCTTCCAGGAATCTAAGGTCTGTCTGCATTTCAGATTGCAGAGTCCCTCTGGCAAGTCCTTTTCAGATTGGTGAAGGTCAAACCCCCGTGCACAGACCACAACCTCACTCTCTCTCTTAAATAGAGCCTCATGGTGCTATCTGCTCCCACCACACAAGGAGTTCTTGCCCCTTCTTGTGGGCTCCTGTATAGAGGAACTATTGTTCCATGATGGTAGGCCAGTACATGGGGAGAGTCAGTGGCCCTAGATTGCTTTGTCATGGCTTTTAATGCTCTTCAGTGAGGTGTCAAACGCTCTCCCTGAGCAATACTTCCATGCATAGCATAAGTCAGTGAAACTACTCACATGCATAAAGTTACTCATGCTTAAAAATTTGCAGGATTGGGACCTCAGGCTATAAATTCAGCAGAGCAGGGCAGCTTTTTTCCTGTGTGTTTATAGGACACCTAGCAGAACAGACCCCTCTTAGGAGCCTTTGCTATTACTATATATAAAGCGATGGGGTGTAAATTAGCTTTTACCACTCAGATTTTGGGGTCATTGTGGATAGATCTCTGAAAACATCAACTCAATATGCAGAGGCAGTCAAAAAAGCTAACCATGTTGGGAATCATTAAGAAAGGGATAGATAATCAGACAAAAAATATCCATATTGCCTCCATATAAATCAGTGGTTCTCAAACTTTTGCATTGGTGACCCTTTCACACAATAAACCTGTGAGTGTGCGCCCGTTTCGCCCCCCCCAAATGAAAAATACCTTTTTTTTTTATATTTGATACTTATAAATGCTGGAGAAGAAGCACGGTTTTGAGAGCTGATGGCTCACGACCTCCCACGTAATAACCTCACAACCCACAGTGTGAGAACCCCTGATATACCCACATCTTGAATACCATGTACAGATCTGGTCACGCCATCTCAAAGATATATTGGAATTGGAAAAGGTACAGAAAAGGGCAAGAAAAAGGATTAGGGGTATGGAACGCTTCTGTATGAGTAGGGATTAAGACTGCTGGGGCTTTTCAGCTTGGAAAAGAGACAACTAAGAGGGGATATGATAGAGATCTATAAAATCATGACTGGTGTGGAGAAAGTAAATAAGGAAATGTTGTTGTTTACTCCTTCTCATAACAAAGAACTAGAGGTCAAATGAAATTAATAGGCAGCAGGTTTAAAACTCACACAAGGAAGTATTTCTTCACACAATATACAGTCAACCTGTGGAACTCTTTGCCAGAGGATGTTGTGAAGGCAAGACTATAACCGGGTTCAAAAAAGAACTAGCTAAGTTGATGGAGGATAGGTCTGTCAATGGCTATTAGCCAGGATGGGCAGTGATGCAAAACCATGCTCTGAAGTTCCTAGCCTGTGTTTGCCAGATGCTAGGAATGGGCAGCAGAGTGATTACCTGTTCTGTTCATTCACTCTGAACCATTGGCCACTGTCCGAAGACAGGTTACTGGACTAGATGGACCGTTGGTCTGACCCAGTATGGCCGTTCTTATGTTCTTAGGATACAAATAATAAATGATAGTGTGGTGTGAAAAACACTTAGAAGAATTCTCAAGGAAAAATAATTTGGTTTTGTTTTGACTATTAGAAATCCTGCTTCATCTAATGCAACAATTCTGGGAAAGGACCTCTGCTCTAGTTTAGAGTTACAGCTCAAAGAGGTGCTCTCCTTATATACCTAGCCACCATTCTTTTTAGGCTGAGTAAATCAGATGGAGCTTTTAGAGTTTACTTCTTCCAAATTCACAAGATTTTTCTGAAGACCATTGTGAATAAATATCTGTAATGTGCAAAACCATAATTCTTTTCAATATGATATGTAATGCAAAGGTTTATTTTGCATTTTCTAGCTCACTTCAGATACTCGGTAATACAAACGTCTAAAAACAAAGCTAATTAACTTACTTTTCCACCCCTTATTCGAAAGGGGTCAGTACTGACTGAAAAAATGGTTCTTATCCTGACTAAGCAGATGGAAAGGGCTTTGTCTTGACAAACCAGGTTTTCAGCTAGCTTTGTTTTTAATCTATTGTCAGTGTATTTAAATAGACAGAACTGTAGTGTCTGTCTTGCCATCTCTAGAAAGAGTGTGATGAATCAAGTTGTTACTCCTGTAACAAAGCAGCCTTTGGCGGGATGCTACTGACCATCAATTCAGGACAAATTGCTTAGAGCAGAACAGTCACAGCCCAAGGCTGGGGGGTCGGTCCTTCACTAAGGCACACCAAACCAGCCAAACAGATGGGACTTCGGTTTTACCCCACTGGCTAACCAGAAGTCATACAGGCAATTCCTTCAGATGCTCCATTTTGCCAGTATCACCACCAGCACCACTCTGTAAGGGGGTGAATGCTTATGAAAACCAATACCCCAGAAAAGAGAAATGGTTCTCCTGATCCCAAAGGACAAAGCCCCAGACCCAGGTCAATACAGAAGTCAGATCTTACCCACAAATTACGCTGTTGCCAATCATTTAGAATCTAAAATCTAAAGGTTTATTCATAAAAAAAGAAATATAGATGAGAGTTAAAATTGGTTACATGGAATCAAATACACACAACAATTGCAAAGTTCTTAGTTCATAGAATATCATGGTTGGCAGGGACCTCAGGAGGTCATCTGGTCCAACCCCCTGCTGAAAGCAAGACAAATCCCAATTTTTGCCTCAGATCCCTAAATGGCCCCCTCAAGGATTGAACTCTCAACCCTGGGTTTAGCAGGCAGATGCTCAAACCACTGAGCTATCTTTCCTTCCCAGTTCTGGTTTGTTTCGGGCTTGATGGGATTACTGCTGATTTTAAGCCAGTTAAGTCTCTGGAGTACAAACATCCCAGCTTGGATGTGTTGTTCAGAGCTTCAGTTTCAAGCACAGTTCCTCCAGAGGTCAGAAGCAGGATTGAAGACTTAAATGGAGGGGTTTTCAGAGCCTTTTATATCCTCTGCCATGTGGAAGGAAACCCCTTAGTTCTTACTGTGGAAAATCACAGCAGCAAGATGGAGTTTGGAGTCACATGGCAAGTCACATGTTTATGCATGACTCAGTTTGCAGGTGGCAGCCATTGCTACCTTGAACATTCCCACAAAGGTTACTCGGATGTAGATTGGAGTCTCCCAAGGTCCATTGTCAGTGTTTCTTGATAGGACTATCCTGAGTAACTAAGTGCCCATTCTCAGAAGCTGACCAAATGCTTCTGATACTACTTAAAATCAAACACACTGAGATACAAGTACATAGCCAATATTTATAACTTCAAATACAAAAATGATACACACATACAGACAGCATAATCATAACCAGCAAATTACGACCTTTTCTTAGACACCTTACTTGACCTCCTTTGTACAAGATTTGATGCAACTATAGGACCTTGGTTGCAACAATGATCTCTACGGTCACACTTCATGTCAATAACGTCACAGCTCCATAAGGAGTAATTGGGAGGGGCCAGGCCAGTGGACTGCACCTGAGTATATATTTGACAAGTACCTGTCAAAGATGATCCAGGTAATACTTAGTCTTGCCATGAGTGCAGGGGACTGGATTAGATGGCCTCTTGAGGTCCCTTACAGTCCTATGATTCTGTTCTAATTAATTGACTGAAGCAAGAATCACTTAGCAAGACTATGGCTCCTAGTCTCAGATGTGGTGTTTGCCTCTAACAGTGTAGAGGAATTGGTAGAGTCTTCTTCCTATCTCCTACCCATCAAACTTACAAAAATACCATCTGCAGTTCTAAAACTTGAATCCAGTAGCTAAATGATTCTGTCTGATCCAGTTCTTCTTTGAGTGGCATCCCTAGGGTGTTCCACTCTGGTGCACAAATGCCCCCTGCTCCTTTGATCAGAGACTTCTAGCAGTGTCCGTTTGGTCTGTGCATGCTTTTAGTCAGTCTTGTGCCCTGTGCCGTTCTGTTATAGCATTTTATGGGTGAGCCACCCTCAATTCCTTCTCTACCACCTCGGCCTGAGACAGAAGTCTGGCAGTTGTCCCGTTGAGATTTCCTCAACTTAAACTATTAATAAGGAAAAATAAAAAGAGGCTAAAGTTTCATTAGTTACTAAGTAGTAATAGTATAGCTTCTTATTAAAAAGAAAAATATACTTTAAAAAAATTTTTCATTGTATTTAGTTCTGCTTTACTGGGAGGTTAAATGTTTGGCTGGCTTCAAATGTTTATCATGCCTGGAGGAGATCCTGGTTGGCAACAGGCACTCCCACTGCATCGTTACCTCAGGGAATCACATGTTGTACAGAAGTGCAAGTTTTGTCTGGCACTAAAATCAAGAGGCAGAAAAAACAGAGAAGGCTTCATCTCCTGATGGACAGCTCTCTCTGCCTGGCTTCTGACCTAGTCAAAGGCACCTCCTGTTTCTGAGTAAGTCTGCTGCCTCTGAGGCCCACACCTCCAGGGCTCTTAAGAGGAAGACCCAAGACTCCTGTCAAAGGAATATGCCTCTAGCACACTAGGTAGATAATCTACCTCTAAAAGCCAAGGTCATCCGTATTTTCAGCTGCTGTGGTGCCATTGGCTCACCAATCATGTATCAGTGAGATTACTGGTTCCTCTGTTACCCAGAGCATAGCTAGACTGAAAGACTCGTGCCTGGAGAGATCATTGGTACCCTTAATGGATCGAGGTGCCAAGAAGAACTTTCTCAGTACCAAAGAAACATGGAGTTCTGACTGTGCTTCCCTCTGAGCACCCTGAGACTTGCGGTACCATCAGTGCCTTCGGCCCCAATCACCTTGGTGCAGACTGCAGGCTCTTTACTGATCACACTCTTGGTACCTCAGGAGTTTTTTTTCCCCAGGACCTGGCTATATCAGAGATGTCCAATTCTCTGCTCCTCAGCATCAATGTGCTGTCGACGCAGAGGACATTGAGATCACCTAAAGTTCACTTGGTACTAATGGTTTCACCTCAGATCTCTCCTGGCACTCCACCATTCCAGACTGAGCTTGAGGAAGAGGATTCTGGTAAAGACCTTGCCTCGGAGTCTCAAGTGTCAATTCAGGATTCTCCCTTCACTTCTATAGAGGCCCCTTCCAGAAGCCTCTGGTAAAGCTGCAACTACTCATGACCCACAATTACCACCAACAGCTTGCTGGTACCAGCACCCCGGATGCCACTTCCTATGCCTTATTCGCCTCCTCGTTGGCCATATTGGGACCCTGGGAAGACCTATTACCCATTCACTTGCCTGTCTTCCATCCCAGACTGCATCTAGATAACAAGGAGGCACTGCTTTATCCCTTTATGGATACTAAAAACTGTTATACGTCTTGTTTCCTGGTTCCTCTCCTGTAGAGAGATGAGATGGGGCCTAATTGTCAAAAGTTCAATAGAGTGAAAACTGTAATGCATTAACAGGAGGAAGATCCTGACCTGCACAAATAGATGTCACTTTTAGCTGATTTGAGGAGTTCAGTAAAGCAATACTCTTATCCTGTGACTTCTGTTTATTTTTTTTCCCTTTTTTCTATCCCCAAATTTGAAGCTTGGAAAGAATTATGTCCTTTCTTCATTGTTTCCAAACATAATTGAGTCACAGGGGACAATAAAGATGTAGCCCATATCTCAAGTAATCATCACAGATGTTTGAAAATGTCCATTTCTAAATAGTTTATATATCAGTTCAAGTAAGTTGGATCTTCAGCAATCTACTTGGTTTAAACTTAAAAAATAGGTACTGAAATTCAGACTGTAGACTAACCTGGATTTAAAGTGTAACTATTTTAGATCATCACAATAGCTGCTGACACCCATTGACTTAGTTCACAATTATTCACCAGCAAGTGTAGTGTAGCAAGCTCACTGGGATGTATTTTTGGTCAGCCTTTCCTAATATTCATACTGACGCAGTTCAGGGCAACTGCACCTGTGCTTTCCCCGCAGGGGTCCAGCAGGGGCACCCACTCTAGGGTTCTGGCTCCCCAGCCGTCACCTGTTGGGTGGAGACCCACATCTCTCCCTCCCTCCTGACCATGGAATTTCCAAGTTGAGAAACTGAGAGTCAGTTTACCACTAGATTATTTATTCATGGTCTCTTCAATGGTTCAAACTGGGTACTGGAGACCAGCAGACCAAAAGAGAACATTGGAATAAACAAACAGCCAGACAATGGATCTCTTCCCCAGGTCAAGCTTCAAAGGGCTGATGACTGGAGGAATTATATTAGCATTCCCCATCCTCCTAAAGAAGTCACATATAATCTCATAACACATAAAAATTACACTTTTAATACACTGGACGTCAAAGGTGTTAAAGTTAAGCTTTATCGAGGGTATTGTGTTATTTGTCATGCATACAAGCTAGCATATGCTCAAAACTGTACTACACGATTTTACAAGAGTTATTACCTTTTTGTAGTCTATTGAAGAATCCATATGTAAACTGGATCTTAAATCAAGAGTATTTTGGTTTTGCTGTTTCCTAAATAACACTAGAATTTTGTGCTCGAACACATTGCAAACTTTTCTGTTTTTTGACCCATGTTTTTTAGGTTAGTGTCTGCTGGAGCCACTAAAGTTTATGCTATTCTGACTCATGGAATCTTCTCTGGCCCTGCTATCTCTCGGATCAATAATGCTGCATTTGAGGCTGTTGTAGTAACTAACACAATCCCACAGGATGAGAAAATGAAAAATTGTCCCAAGATTCAGGTACTGTGTGTGTTTTTGGTGTAGCTTTTCATCTGCTTGATAAAATGCAAATCTAGAATTCAGTTTCATAGATTCATAGATATTTAGGTCAGAAGGGACCATTATGATCATCTAGTCTGACCTCCTGCACAACGCAGGCCACAGAATTTCACCCACCACTCCTACAAAAAAAACCTCACACCTATATCTGTGCTATTGAAGTCCTCAAATTGTAGTTTAAAGACCTCAAGGAGCAGAGAATCCTCCAGCAAGTGACCCGTGCCCCATGCTACAGAGGAAGGCGAAAAACCTCCAGGGCCTCTTCCAATCTGCCCTGGAGGAAAATTCCTTCCCGACCCCAAATATGGCGATCAGCTAAACCCTGAGCATATGGGCAAGATTCATCAGCCAGATACTACAGAAAATTCTTTCCCAGGTAACTTGGATCTTACCCCATCTAAAACCCATCACAGGCCATTGGGCCTATTTACCATGAATATTTAATTACCAAAACCATGTTATCCCATCATACCATCTCCTCCATAAACTTATCGAGTTTAATCTTAAAGCAAGATAGATCTTTTGCCCCCACTACTTCCCTCGGAAGGCTATTCCAAAACTTCACTCCTCTGATGGTTAGAAACCTTCGTCTAATTTCTAATCTAAATTTCCTAGTGGCCAGTTTATATCCATTTGTTCTTGTGTCCACATTGGTACTGAGTTTAAATAATTCCTCTCCCTCTCTGGTATTTATCCCTCTGATATATTTATAGAGAGCAATCATATCTCCCCTCAGCCTTCTTTTAGTTAGGCTAAACAAGCCAAGCTCCCTGAGTCTCCTTTCATAAGACAAGTTTTCCATTCCTCGGATCATCCTAGTAGCCCTTCTCTGTACCTGTTCCAGTTTGAATTCATCCTTCTTAAACATGGGAGACCAGAACTGCACACAGTACTCCAGGTGAGGTCTCACCAGTGCCTTATATAACGGTACTAAAACCTCCTTATCCCTACTGGAAATACCTCTCCTGATGCATCCCAAGACGACATTAGCTTTTTTCACAGCCATATCACATTGGCAGCTCATAGTCATCCTATGATCAACCAATACTCCAAGGTCCTTTTCCTCCTCCGTTACTTCTAGTTGATGCGTCCCTAGCTTATAACTAAAATTCTTGTTATTAATCCCTAAATGCATGACCTTACACTTCTCACTATTAAATTTCATCCTATTCCTATTACTCCAGTTTACAAGGTCATCCAGATCCTCCTGTAGGGTATCCCTGTCCTTCTCTAAATTAGCAATACCTCCCAGCTTTGTATCATCTGCAAACTTTAGTAGCACACTCCCACTTTTTGTGCCCAGGTCAGTAATAAAAAGATTAAATAAGATTGGTCCCAAAACCGATCCCTGAGGAACTCCACTGGTAACCTCCCTCCAACTTGACAGTTCACCTTTCAGTAGGACCCGTTGTAGTCTCCCCTTTAACCAATTCCCTATCCACCTTTCAATATTCCTATTGATGCCCATCTTATCCAATTTAACTAATAATTCCCCATGTGGCACCGTATCAAACGCCTTACTAAAATCTAAGTAAATTAGATCCACTGCGTTTCCTTTATCTAAAAAATCTGTTACTTTCTCAAAGAAGGAGATCAGGTTGGTTTGGCACGATCTACCTTTTGTAAAACCATGTTGTATTTTGTCCCATTTACCATTGACTTCAATGTCCTTAACTACCTTCTCCTTCAAAATTTTTTCCAAGACCTTGCATACTACAGATGTCAAACTAACAGGCCTATAATTACTTGGATCACTTTTTTTCCCTTTCTTAAAAATAGGAACTATGTTAGCAATCCTCCAATCATACGGTACAACCCCTGAGTTTACAGATTCATTAAAAATTCTTGCTAATGGGCTTGCAATTTCTTGTGCCAATTCTTTTAATATTCTTGGATGAAGATTATCTGGGCCCCCCGATTTAGTCCCATTAAGCTGTTTGAGTTTCGCTTCTACCTCAGATATGGTGATGTCTACCTCCATATCCTCATTCCCATTTATCATGCTACCATTATCCCTAAGATCCTCTTTAGTCTTATTAAAGACTGAGGCAAAGTATTTGTTTAGATATTGGGCCATGCCTAGATTATCCTTGACCTCCACTCCATCCTCAGTTTTTAGCGGTCTCATCAGTTCTTGATGATAGGATCCCATGCCACTGACCTAGAAGATACTGTTCACAAATTTACTGGACAGTTGTCTTGTTTGTAGAACTTATTCCTAAATGACATTGAAGAATTTGCTATCCCTTTAAAATACCATTGTGAAATCTAGTCAGTTTTAAAAAGACTTCATATACTGCAGCTTCTCCTCCTCCTGCGGGGGAGGGTGGTTTAACTGGTGTGTCAAACTAAAATCCTCTTTTTTTTTTTTTTCTGCCAATGTACATCATGTTATGTTTGCATGTTAGAAATTAACATAATTCTGTTGAAGCCTTTGATTTGTTCCTTGTATTGATTGAGGTTATAGTTTAAAAATAACTATGAAATACCAGACTGCAGAAGTTACATTGTACCAAAAAATTTGAATGCATCTCAGGACAACCTCACAAAAAGCCTGGTGTTCCCTTGGAAGTTTCTTCTGGGGAAAGTACAGTTTTGGGTGGGGGGGTTGGTTTTGTTTTTTTAAGCTACTTAGTTTGAGAGCACCAAAAGACACCTTAAGTTCTGATATAATACAGTAGTCAATTGAATAAACTAAAGCCAATTTGGTATTAACAGAAACAAGACTTGCAGTAAAGATTTGTAGTTCTGTTAGAATTCTTTCAAGGAGACATTGCCATCTAGTGGCTAAAATGGTCAGGAAACTTGGATTGTATTCCTTGCTGTGTAGTTTTGGATTAATCTCTTAGTGCACAGTTCATCAATTTTTAAAATAGATATAGTAAGCAGTCCTCACAAGTGAGGTTTATCTAGTTAATGTTTGTAAAGCACTTTGAGTTCCTTAGAAGAAAGATGCTGTAAATTCTAATGGTCGCTAGTGTTAGTGGTATAGTAAATCGTATTTTCTTGATTGCTTTTAGGTTATTGACATTTCCATGATTCTGGCTGAGGCAATCCGAAGAACACACAATGGTGAATCCGTGTCCTATCTGTTCAGCCATGTTCCACTATAACTGCAAGAGATCAGTGGTTTCCTATTGGCTGTGTTCACTGTCACTGTTTTTTTTTAAATAATGCGACTCAACAATGAGATGACTCTCTTGGTAAAAAGCTTCAGCTCTTACATACTTAAAGATGTTTTTGTTTTCTAATTAATCTTTGTTCATTGTAAATGGGCAATACAACTCCATTTTGCAAAATCTCTTATGAATACACTTGAGGATTTTGAAGGGGAGGCTTCAATACTTACCTGTGACTTATTCCTACAGGTAACTTTTTGATTCTGTATTTGCCTACAGCAAGAGGGTCAATACCATTTCAAAACTTTATTTGTGGGGCTGCCAAAGGTAGTCCAATTTTAAAATATTTCATATTTAGTTTATATTTAATAAGTTGGATGGGCAATGATGTAGTTCTCCTGCTGTGTGATACTGAACCTTTGTCTAGGCTGTTAACTGAACGTTGGAAAAAGGGTCAAATAACAGTAAAATATTTTCTTTCTTTTAACTTGACAGATATTCTGTGGTAGCTTGATGCCCACCTACTTCATATACCTCATGATTAAAAATTGCTGGGCAAGTTCACTTTTTGTGGGGTCAGCATAACTGTAGATTAGAGATTAGTTGCTTGTGCTCTCTTCCTACTAAACTACTGCTTCAAATGTCTAATCTCTGAAGCTGGGACCACAGCCACCATTTCTCTGCATATGGTAGTTTCAAAATGTTACGCTTCGTTTGGAATGAAATGTGTCAATTATAGGCAACTTGTATGTATACCTTGGCCTTGCTAAAGTTTGATCTTTATTTACATCTTCAGTTTTGACCATGAGTCTGTCACTTTGTAGGTCTTTTCAACAAAAATTTGAGACTTCCATAACGCAATTAAAGTGAACTATTGACACAGTATATTCAGTGTGCTACATTTTGGAGCGTATGAAATTCCAAAGTTCAAACAGTGATTGTGTATGTGTGTAAAATGGGTTCTCTTTTTTTCCCCTCTGGAAAGTTCATTGCACTATATCATTCTGTTCTGCTCTATGTTGCTCAGCTGCAGTTTTCAGTTTTCCTGTTCATAGTTCAGTATTTGACATGTCAGCCAAACCTGTTATGTTAATACATCTGTTAACATGTAAATTTTAGTGGTCACTAGTATTAGTGGTATAGTAAAACATTTCTTAAAGCTTTCCCACCTCATTGCAGACAGTGGAGCTTGACCATTCTGTTAGGTGAGATCTTCATTGTTGTGCAGCTAACTGAGTGGTCTGGTTGCTCAACAGTCTTAGTTACTCAGTAACAAAGGAGCAAAAACCATTGTGAAAATAAGTTTGCAACTAAAATGTTGAGAGCCTTATCCTTAAGTACTGTTGGTAAATTCCTTTAGAAATTTTACAGGTTTATGACTAAATCAAAATTCTTACTCTTGAAGATTACAACTCCAAGTTCTAAAGGGACTTGACAACCTAAAAGCATAGAGAGCTTCAGTTGAGCTAAGATAACATTCATACACCTAGTTCATGGGAGGATATCCAGTTTTCCACCTGATGTAGTTAATTACAGTTTCATTTTCCATATCGTAGAAATGAGTCTCTTAATTGTTTTATTGTGGGGATTCCCCCCAAAAAAACTGACTTCTGCCAATCTTACCGTACTATGGTATAACTTTTAAATATGCTTGCTTTTTCTGTTGCATCTTAGGCAGTCTAATGTTCTAGTCCAGTGTTTACCTAATTCTAAGTCTGATTTAGTTTGGGTATGCCACCCCTTTTAGGGATTAAAAGCAGTCAAGTGGATTTTTTTAATCCGTAAGGAGAAGAATAGTGGTGGAGAGCACATCCATGTTAGTAATCCAAAGAAAATGCAATTCAGGTGTCTGTCTACTGAGAACTTCTAGCCCTGGTTTAATTTTCAAATCTTGTATTGTGACCGGATGAATTTGTTGCCTACCTGCTGCAGAAAAGGTTTTATAGAGAATTATTTAACCTCTTGTAGTCTTAATTTTAGAGATTTCTAGCTTTATCACATTGCAGTTAAGTCTACCCCAAAACTGACTGATTAGCCATGATCATACCAAACTTTCTTTTAACTTACCTCTTCTTTTGCTAGTATATGTAGTACCATAGACAATAACTGTTATCTTGCTCTGCAGATCAGGGCTCTGTTACAAATGAAATGTTGAACTGTTTTGCCACTACTATGCTCAAGTATTATTAATAAATCTTAAAACTGCTTGTGTTTACAGGTTGTTTTCTTATTTTCTTTTGTTGCACTGGTTTATGGAGACCACTTATTACAAGTACTGAGTTGGGGATGGAGGATGGGTGGAAAATATAGGCAGTGGTATTCTTCCAAGACCTGCTTACAAACTGTGCCCAGCCATCCTAGACACCAAAACAAGCCAGCCCTCAATTTGTGCAGACCTTCATAATAGGTTCATCCTTCTCCCTCTTCAAATGCTCTGACAAGCACGGAAATAGTTACAGTAACATTTAAATTATCATTATTGGGTATCTGATTAAACCTATGTGAACAGGGGCCATTTTTGCTTCTCAGGTTATGCATTTTAAAGTTTTTTTCAGCAAAAATGGTTCCTTTGTTTCTGATGTTAGGTGTGGGGCGGGGGGAAATAGTTTTACTCACTAACATTTTTCTTACTGGGTGGGTCAATGACAAGAGTGATTAAGAACAGTCATTGACCACTCATTACGCCAAGCTGATTCCACTGTCATGTCCTTTGGTGGTGTAAATTACCATAAAATGCATCTAGAAGACAGGCCAGCTGGTGGGTAGTTGAAGAGGTCTGCATACAAATACAGGTCGCTGTTCTTATGGATATTGGCCAGCAGCATGAGAGGCCTTCTCACAACAAATATGGGGCAGCACTCTGTTACTAAGTATCAGCAGCCTTGGCACTGTAGTTGCCTGTAAAGTCCCAGTAACAATATTCATATCTTTTAAGCTCTACATCAGAGGTGGGCAAACTATGGCCCGTGGGACTGTCCTGCCCAGCCCCTGAGCTCCCAGCTGGGGAGGCTAGTCCCCAGCCCCTCCCCTGCTGTCCCCACCACAGCCTCAGCTTGCTGCACTGCAAGCGCTCTGGGCAGCACAGCGGTGTGGCTGGCTCCAGCTGGGCAGTGTGACTGCCAGTCCCGCTGCTGTGAGCAGCATGATAAAGGCGTAGGGAGCGGGATGGTTGGATAAGGGGCAGGGAGTTCTGGGGGGGCAGTCAGGGGACAGAGAGCAGGGGGCAGTTGGATGGTTGGGAGTTCTGAGGGAGGCAGTCAGGGGTGGGAAGTGGGAGGGGATGGATGGGTGCGGGGGCCAGGCTGTTTGGGGAGGCACAGCTTTCCCTACCCAGCCCTCCATACAGTTTTGTAACCCCAATGTGGCCCTCAGGCCAAAAAGTTTGCCCACCCCTGTTCTACATCAACCAGCCTTGTGTGAGACAAGCGACACCAGACAGGAGCACAGTACTCTGTTGAATAGCCGAGGGCAAGGGCTGATGTTCTAAATATCCGGGTGCTTGCAAAAAAGGCAAAGTATCAGCCTACCTTTTTTTTTTTTTTAAAACCAGGAATAACAGTAAGTGTACAATAAATGTTTCTGGCAGAGTTGGGAACAGAGCTCAGGTCTCTAATATAGGAGATCCAAGCCTTATCCACTTAGCCACGTTATGTGGGTAGAAACTCTGGCAAGTCTCTGCACTTTAAAACTGAGATTACTCCTGCGGCTGTAACCTTTATCTGTTCCATAGCTAGTCAGCCACAGAGGAGAACAGCCTTCTACTGTTGCAAGCTAATATAATTACATGGTAGCGGTAGAGGTCTGTGGTACAGTTTTTGAGGTCCTGGTTTCAAACTCCGCTGATGACCCATGTGTAAGGTAACCATATTTATCCATGTGTGGCTGGCCCGAGTCCTTCCTGCCTACGCAGGACCAGCTTGACATCCCCCTCCCTGCCCCCCCATGGTCCTAGTCTGAGCGCCCCTGCTGTCCCCCTTCCACCTGCGGTCCAAGTCTGAGCCCCCCTGCTGCCTTCTTATGCATGGTGAAAATGATACTTGCAGCCTGCTTTCCCCACCAGTGGGTCAGTGTAGCCCCACTGCCTGGGGGAGCAGAGATCCTCCAACACAGGCTGAGTGGGGACCCCCTACCCCACAGCTGCCCCAGGCACTAGGCAGGGGCCACAGCAGGTATGTGGAGTAGTGTGCCGTGCTCCGGCTACTCACCTGTGCAAGGTAGGGGCACTGGCTGGAGGGTGCAGCAGAGCAGAAGCAGCAATGGGAGGGCAGGAGCACTCTCACTGCCTATCCCTGGCGCTGCTGTGGCCATGCTCATGCTGCTGACATTGGAGG
Source organism: Eretmochelys imbricata (assembly GCF_965152235.1). Lineage (NCBI taxonomy): Eukaryota > Metazoa > Chordata > Testudines > Cheloniidae > Eretmochelys > Eretmochelys imbricata. The sequence goes on from NC_135572.1 coordinate 136,129,840, forward strand.
AGGTGGCAAGGGAGATTCCAGCATAGCTGGCAACCAGACTTTGAGTATCTGGTCAATGTTTCTGACCAGACGCTGTCAGGTGCCCTTTCGACCAGACGTTTTGGTCGACATGGACACCTGGCAACCTTACACCCATCCCTACCCCTCTCTCACATATGGGGAGTGACCAACCAAACCCTCCCTGCCTGGTGCTCTTAGCCCTGCTGGGTCCCTGGAATGGGCCCCTATCTGCTACCCTATGTTGCATCTTCCCAGCCTGAGGTCACCACCTGCTCCCACTAACTAGCTGCCGCAGCGCACAGCCAGCAGGAAACAGGCTGGGGAGCGGGGGCTCTGCTGGCTGACAGCTAGCACACAGTGGGGGCTGTGCTGGCAGACCAGCAGGAGCAGTCCCCAGACTACATCTTCCTGCCACCAGCCTTGCACACCCATCCCCATTGTTGACACCCCCCCCCATTCCCTCCCGCCATTGCTGGGCGAGCGGCTGGCAAGCAGGGATCTGGCCCCCAGCAGGACCTGTTGGTACTGAAATCGGGGGGATGCAGAAAATACAAGACAATTTGCCTCTATTTAGCAAAAAATTAGGCACTTGGCAGAGGACTTAAATGCATTGACTGTCCTGTTAAAAACGGGCCATCTAGTCCCTACTTAAGTGGTGTAGTGTTACAGTTGTACATGACAGAACTTGGATTTCTTAAAACAAACAACCCTCTGGTAGGAACTTACTATACAAAACCACCCTGTGTTTTATTAAAAATTAGGCAGGCACGCAAGTTTGAAAACGCCAAAATTAAGATCTGTGTGGAATGTTAAGTTGTTTTGTGTATGCTTTATGGCAGTGTCTTCAATTACATGATCATGTACTATTCTTCCCCCCGCCCCCCCCCCCCCCCCCCCAGGACCCATGCCTTTCAGCGCTTACGTTGTGGACATGAAAAAATGTATTTCTGCATTCTTGTGGTAAAGACTCCTTGGGTATTTTCCTACTATGAATATGTACATGAATTTACAGTAAAAACAATAATCACCTAAGCCAGTACAACAAACATCATATTCAAAGGCCAGAAGGGACCATTGTGATCATCTCTGGCTTGTGCTATACAGAAGGTCAGACTACAACTTCTCCAAAATATTTCTAGAGCATATCGTTTTTAAAAAAAACACCCATTCTTGATTTTAAAAATGGTCAGCGGTGAATTTACCACCCCACCTTGTACAACTTCTCTCTTGTGTGGGGAAAATGTTGTGTAAACAGAGTCATTAGGGAAGACCAACAAACTGTACCTCTGTTGAGTGCCCCCACTGTCTGGGCAATGCACAGGTGGTCTTTAAGACAGGACTCATATAATAAAAGGCTTTATAGAGCAAAACCAACACTTTGAATTATGTCTAGAAACCAGTGCCATTGTTGAACATACATAATATGGTCACCTTAAGGTGTACTAAATAAATAAGATGCACTCAGTAATGTTTGAGTAGTCTTCAAGTACAGCCAAACTCTCCTGCAGATTGGATTTTTGCAGTAGCATGGATAAGAGGGGGCTGATGGAGCATTCTTGGTGACTGGTGGAAAAGGACTTGCCTCTGCAATTCATGTTCTTTCTTGGCTCAACAGCTCATATGTGATGACCTCTGTAGACTTGTTACAAGTATCACCTATATTCCCCAGGCTTTTCCTTGTAGAGGAGATGTGGGTTGACTGAGGAGGAGATTGAGAGAAGGATAACTGAGACAGGCTTGGAAAGATGTAGGAAATTCTGATTCATCTGTTTCACTATGGACCTGATATGGGACACTTACATAAAAACAATCTTAAAATATGTGAAATATGCTTAGCAGCTAGGATAGATGCTATAAATAAAATGTAGTAATATCCACATCTGAAACAAGATGTTGCACCCTCCTTACACACATGGTGCAGGGGAATTTTTGCTCTTAGGCTCCCCAGATACCAACTAACAGTAACAGCAGATGGGAATGCCTCTTCAGCCAAGGAAGGAATGCTCCTTTGCTATTCCTTCAGCTTTCCTTCCCTCCAGACAACCAGTAATACCTGTCTCCTACCCATGTTGCACTTAAGTAGACTTCATTCAAACCCCAGTCAAGTCTAGACAATAGGAAAGCCAATTAGCCGCACCATCCAGCTCTAGTAAATAGACAAAAGAGCTGCCGTTGTCTAAATCTGTATTCTGAGAGTGCCTCTCTGCATTTTAATGGGACAGTGGGACAGTGGAACAGTGATTCTGTAAGTGACTTTTTAATGAGGTGTTTGTCATCTTCCAGTGCAAACAGATTATTTGGGCCTGTACTTGGACAAATTTATGTATTGGGAAACGTATCAATTGTACAGCACAAAACCAAGTGGGTTAAATTCTTATTGCCATGGGCCTCAAACAGCTGAATTTGGACCATCAATCCTTTTTATTTATAGTGCAATATTATTTAATTCTGGGTTGTAGAAGCAAGCACTGAATTAATTATGTAGCTAAGTTTGTGTTTCTACACAGCTGGAGGTGAGGCTTCTGTAGTCTCATCTGGCCTATTATGTTTTCTCTTTTGTGTATTGTCTTGAGTATTTTTAGTTCTTATCACCACGATTTCTGTAACTGTTATCAGCCAGGATCCTACAGTTCCATAGTTATCTGCTGCAACCATTTGTTGTTGTTGTTTTTCTCCATTTTCCTATCCATTTCTCTTTGGGGTTCACAAGGTGCATCTGTCTATTTTGGTGTAAAGCTTTATTGTACTGTATATTCATCAAAAAACTAGCAAGATTTTTTTCTAAGAATTTGGTGACTACCTGTTAAATCACCTGGTAAGTATCATACTTTGAAGATTTTACCCTGTGTGACATTAGTACTGTAAATGGCTAAGTAAGAGCATGATGAAATTCAGGGGAAGGGGAACCTCTGGTCTCCAGTCCAACAGATGCAGGTGGCTTTATAGATGGGCACCCCTGAAAAACTGACAGTTGCTCATATCCATCAACTACTCTGTGACTAGTGTCACAGCAGTTAATGCTGCATAAACCTTTTAGGTCTCGGGCCTCTTGTGGATTGGTCAGCAGTTTTGGGTTTTTTTGTTTTGTTTTGGTGGAAATATGTTTTCTGTGTCTCCTTTCTTGGTTGTGCCCACTTTCATGGACGGAAAAGATATCCTCATAGAACAATGAGGGCACTTTTCTGCTGAGTAGGGAGAATTGGCCAGACATTTTATGAGCAGTGCTATGGATTCTTTGTCAACACAGAGCAGTCACGGCCTTATCTCCTCTCTCCACATGACACATTGCATGGGATTTAATTTGTCTACCTCAGATGGCTGAAAGGTTGTGTTGTCCTAGTGTGATTTAAAACTATGATTCCTAGAAGTGCTAGCAGCCTTATTTTCAGAGGTTCTGCACATTCCCAATTCCCATTGAATATAATGATTCAGTGCCTCTGAGAAGCATGCCTTAGGTCTGAAGTTCCAGACCACTGAGATAGCTTGTACGCTCTTTCTGTTTCTAAATCAGTATCATTCTCTATGTTGTGTGATGTTTGAAACATGTCTCACCCGGCGGGGTGGGGGAACTTTTCGTTTCACTAATGTGCCTTTCCAGTCACCAGGCAGTTTCAGTTGATGGTGAATTGAAACTTAAAAGCTACATGGTGGGTCACTGCCAAATTCAGTTTAGAAAAAAAAAAAATTAGAGAAATGAAATTAGCATAACTATGGTTTCCAAAAGGAAACTTGTTTGTACAGTAGTTAAAACGAGTTAAAATGGTGGCTATGTACTAAAGGGGATATTTTTAAAGGAGCATCTTTGAAAGTCAGTGAGCGTTGGGTGCTTAGCCGACATTTATGCCTTTGAAAATCTCCCCTAAATCAATAGGTTGCACAAAGCTTTTTTTAAACAGGCATGTAACTCTGCAGAGGTGGTTAACACTGTGACACTGACAGACCAGATGCCAGCTGTTGCCAAAGCTTTAGGACTCAACTGAGCACTGACAAATTCATTGCTGGAAACTAGTCTGGTTCACCTGTGTGATAATATGGTTAAAATGGGTATTGCACCTATAATAATATGTTTAGACTTTATGAAATGCTTGTAAGATGCTGCCTGCATGAATCTCACTTATAATATCTTTAGCACATGCTATAAGGTAATATTTAAGGGTTTTTTTGTTTTGTTTTGTAACTGTAAAAACATTTTCTCTGAAACTGTGAACCCAGTCCGGAGGATTATCTCCTGCCCACCAAGAAGGCCTGTCAAAACTAAATGGGCATTTGTGAGACATCACAATACAAAGACTGTTATTTTCCCCCTTACACCCATGAAGAGGCTATGTGCAAAAGGGCTCATCCCTTGAATTCTGGAAGAAGGAACTAAAAATAGCTGGTGAAAAATTTTCACTTCTTTTGCTGTTTGGATTCTCACAGGGCCAGAGCTACAAAACAGAAGCAGACCTCCAGAATCAACCTGGGTTAGCCCTAAGAGATATTCAGAGCAGACAGATTACAACTGTCACCTTTTGAAACCATAGACTGTAACTCATTTGTGTCTATATGCTTGCCTGCTTTACCCTTGTAATAACTCTCTCATTTCTTTCCTTAGTTAATAAATCCTTAGTTTACTATAGGATTGACTACAAGTATTCTCTTTGGTGTGAGATATAAGGTACAGATTGACCTGGGGTAAATGACTGGTCCTTTGGGACTGGGAGTAACCTGAATGTTTTATGATCTTTGGTGTATAGCGACCATCTATCACTAAGACTAGCTTGCCTGGGTGGCAAGATTGAGTCACTTGGGCATTGTACTCTATGTTAAGGCTGTTATAGTGCTTTAGGAGTTCACACTTATTACTGGATTGGTGAAATTTAATTATAGAACAATGAAATCAAGACCTGTGGGGGGCTGTGTCACCCTTGCCCTTCAACTTGGGGTGCCATGCAATGCCTTACTGTTGTAGCTCCAAACCTGCACCACTCACAAACAGTTTACCAGCGTGCAGGTCACTACCATATTGTGCGTGTGTAACTGCAGCCTGCTAGTCACACCCTGGCTCTCATCAGCTTGGGTTATACTCCAGGGTGACCCAACAAACGCCTGTCCTGGATTTTCTCCCAGAAATGTATGTCCTATACTGCCCAGCCCTCTCCTGGACAGTCCAAATATATTAAATCTGTTATTCCTTTAAGGGAATAATATACACACAGCTTGCCACCCTGAAAGGAATTACCCAGACACTTGAATTTAAACAAGTTTATTAACTACAACGAGAGAGATTTTAAGGGAGATGAGGCATGAGAGTAAGAAATGGTTACCAAATAAAGATAAAATGTTTTCTAGTACCCAGTTTAACAAAGTATATTCGATTTCAAGCAAAGTTTCTCACTGTATGCTTCCAACAGCATTACTGATCAAACTCTTCAGGTCAGGACGCCTCCCCCAGTGTCCAATGGCTGTTTCCTTTGTCTTCTCAAATGTGGAAAATGAGATAGGCCAGGGAGAGAGAGAAGGGTGTCTTGGGGTGTTTGACCCTCCTTTGTATAGTTTCAGTCCCTCTTTGAAAAGCATTTCCAGCTGGGAACGTAGAGACAGGGGGTCTGACGGAGGAAGCAGACATGCTGTTTTTTGCTAAAATGCAGATCTTTGTCCCTGCCCCCTTTTCTTGCCACAGAATAGCCACTTGCCACAGATAAGGGCCCATTAATTTTGTTGACACCTGGCTGGGGCATAAGCTTTCCCTTTATCTTTGAGAAATTTGGTTTAGCGACTCCCCAGATTTATTTGGGAAACAGTTCTGTCATGCTTTCAGTTTATGTTCATAATGTTCATAAGTTCATTGATTTCATACATAATGTTGCTACATGGATTTTACCATGATATGACTGATCAGCAAGTTATGAGTTTTCAAATGATACCTCAGAAGGCATACTTAGTACAAAGATTATTATAATCATGTGTAGGGTGTGACTATGGGATGCATTCTGTCACAAGAACATACAACCAGTTTGGGGTCTCTGCTCTGCTTCTTGGCAGTCTGCCCTGAAGTTGGCACTCACAGTTGGGCCACTCCAGACACACACCTTGCAGGTTTAATGGACAGTCTCCCATTAAACTTCCGTTGGTGTTGGACCAGTCCCTTAATGAACATCCATTTTGTAGTAATAAATGCATCAAACAGATTATTTCCCCAGCACTAAAGGCATGCAATGAGCTTTAAAGATGAGTTAGACATATGCAGGCGCTCAGGACTGATAGTCTGTTAAGTATTCTAACTGGACTGCCTACATAAATTAAGTGGAACCACTTACAAAGGTTTCAGAGTAGCAGCCGTGTTAGTCTGTATTCGCAAAAAGAAAAGGAGTACTTGTGGCACCTTAGAGACTAACCAATTTATCTGAGCATAAGCTTTCATGAGCTGCATCCGATGAAGTGAGCTGTAGCTCACGAAAGCTTATGCTCAGATAAATTGGTTAGTCTCTAAGGTGCCACAAGTACTCCTTTTCTTTTTGCACTTACAAAGTATTTTTCCTTCTATAAAAATGTTGTCTCACAGAACTAAGCAGAGTTTTAGCAAAGCTGATGCATTATTTATAATACCTGAAAGTGAAAGACTAAATGCACCATCTATGAAAAGAAATGTCTAGCTGCCTGGGCCTATCAGCAAAACCAAATGTTATTGTATTGATAACATATCTTTAGGAATCAAGTACAGAATGTAGGCAACTATAGGCCTGATTGTGGTCACTTAATGCTCAGAACAAAATACCATTACGCCCCTTCCTGTCTTGGGGGGGGAAAAGGACTTCAGAGGTGGGATGATCCAGTAGTTAGGGTGCTAGCCTTGGACTTGGAAGACCCAGGTTTAATTCCCTGCTCTGCCACAGCCTTCCTGTGTGACCATGGGCAAGTCACATAGGCCCAGATCCTCCGAAGTATTTGGGTTCCTAACTCCTACTGATGTCTCCCTTTGATGATCTGGGCCTTAGTCTCTCTATGCCTCAGATCTCAATCTGTAAAACCGTGAGTTTAAATGCATTAAACAACTGTGAAGCACTCAGATACTATGGTAATGGGAGCCATGTTAGTACCCTAGATTGATCTATGTTAGGTGCTTGCACCCATGTAACTAGATCAGCTACTACAGTGTCCCACATCTTAGTTACCTTCCTTCAATGCCCCCATCCTTAAAAGACATTTCTTCCCCAAAGTCTTTCACTGTTAATCCGCCAGGGCAAGAAATTAAAAATCCAAAATAATCCACAGCGGTGAGCCAGTCTGTTTTGCGTCTGATTCCTGTTACCTTTTTTATTTAAACTGTAAGCCTTTTAGGCTTGGGAATATGTCTGTTTATTATACAACTTCAGGTATACTGGTGGTGGTCAAAAAGGGGCCTGATTGTTGATTTTGCTAGGAGGAGGACTGAACCCTAACTAATCATAGTTAAATTTCCAGTTCTAAACTATCTTAATGTCAGGATCCTCTCTCTATTCACGCTGCTTCTAACAACATTGCCAGTTTAGAAAGAGGAAGTTGAACTTGTGCAAATCTGGGTCATCTGAGTGGATGTTGTTCCTTTCTAGCAACCCTCTTCTCCCTACCCAGTAAATACTCCTTAAGTATTTTGGCATTGCACACCCATTGTGGTCACCCATGTTGCCTCAGCTGGGCTTCTTAGGAGATTCTTGGAGAAGGAGTCATCATAGCCAATCCAGCTGCTGAAGGTATGATTGAGAGAGAAAGAGAGATTGTATTTGGATAAAATAGACCATTTGAAAAGGAAGCTATACAAAAACATGGCAAACTTGACAATGAATTGCTATACAGAATCTGTGACAGTGCACCTCTTCTTCATGAGCAAATGTGGACTCTGGGGAAAGGGGAAAATAAGTACAGGTAAAACCCTGAGCTATTTTTATCAGGGGGTAGAGGGTGGGCTGGAATAAATGAGGTCCCAAAGGTTTAATTTAAATATAACTTTGAAGAAGTGAGTAGCAGCAGCTGTTTCACATGTAATTGATTTCTCAAGTTTCATCTTGACTGAAGAAACGATAGTATCCGAACGTTATTTGGTGTCTCAGTGAGTTATGCCATTTTGTGCTTGCTTCTGTACCTGAGCTGAAGCAGTGGACACTCCTTTCAAGCTGCTGTGTCTCCCTTTGATTTGCAGTTTTCGCCAGGGAAAAGTCATCTCTAAGTCTTGGAAGAACACAGGAAATGGTAGGTTCAGCTTCCACTTTAAGCATATTCTTAGAGCTCTGTGGAATGGGAACTGCAACGTGGGTGAGAGAGGAGTTTTTCAGACTATCCCTTTCCTTACCAACACCAATTTCATAATTTGTCATAATGATTATAGTTGGCATTACACAATAACACGGATCAGGGGACAGATAACGTTTGCTCCTACTATTTTATTGCAAGTTTTTAGTATGATAGCATGTTAATAACAATATCCTCTTCCAGAATGTTCGTATCCCTTGGGATGCTATTTTCTCTCTCTGCTCCAATTATATTTTGCCTTTAAAATCTGTATGAAACAACTTCAAAGAAGGATGATAAAAGTCCATTTAGAAAATATCCCCAGTGCATTGTTTCTGAATATTTGATGAATACTGTAAGTCAGATGTGGATTCGATAGGGTTTATACAAGTCATAATTGGTCCTTCCATTGTCATGGACAGCCACATGGTCAGATTATAAAAATACGTTTATTTACGTGTAACAGTGAAATGCCTGCATTTGCCTAGAGAATAGATCACTTGATCAAATGTTAATCAGGCAGAAAGAGGCCCTTTTTGCGCTTCCTACAATAGCAACAAACTGGCTACGCAGAAAACAACGGCAACGGTTGCGGCTACTGGTTTTAACTTCAGTTTCTTTTACTCTGAAGACTTTGACACAAATTATTATTGCTAATGCATTTTCCTTTCTACAGCGATCTGGGAAAGACACTGTTCTTGTTTGTATTATCGTAGTCTGTGGTGTGGACAAATAATTCGAGAGACCGTTTCTTAACAAAAGAGCTTACAATCAAAATAGATAAGACAGATGAATGGTGAGGAAAGAAAGGAAGTGGCACTTCCCCGATTTCATGGATGGGAAACTGAGCACAGACACATTAAGGGCCAGATTTTTAAAGGTATTTAGGCACCTAAAGATGCAGAAATCAATAGGAGATAGGTGCCTAGTGAGATTTTCAAAAGTACCTAGCTGCACTTTAAGCACTTAATACACCTTTAGAAATCTGGCCCTAAGTAGCTTGCCCAGGATCACACAGGAAGCCTGTGAAATAGGCGCTGACTCTGTGGGTGCACTGGGCCTCAAGCACCCACTGAAAAAAATAGGAGGGTGGTGCTCAGCTCACGAGGACCCACCCCCACTTGGCCTCTTGTCCCCAGGGCTTCTGCCGCCGCTCACATAGGGTGGAGAGGAGTGAGCAGTGGGCGGGACCTCGGGGGAAGAGGCTGAGTGGGGATGGGGCCTCAGGGCAGAATGCAGGTGGAGCTGGACCCCTCCTACATGTGGGCATAGAGCCATTGTAAACCCAGTACTGCCCTCACGAGCCACAGTGTTGCTGACCGTTTCATCTAGAAAGTTACAGTGAGATGTAATGTGTTTAAACTGGGTTATTACTGAAGACAGCTTGTAGGTGAGTGCAATGATTTTAATATATTGTCATTTATAATATAATTATGTAGTTCATTACTATCTTAATAATGATTAAATTATTAAGATACCAATGATAGACACATATTCAATAACTAGAATATAAAAGAAGTGTATAAATATGCTGAAAATAGCCTCCCCCCCCCACACCCCTCTTCAAAATCACCTACCAGCAAAACCAAAAGTCTGTGCCTGTGACAGTGCTAAGAATTGAGCCCAGGTTTCCCAAGTACAGTCCAATACCTTAATCACAGCACCATCCTTCTTCTCTAAGGAATGCATCTAAAAAGTGTCAAAGATCAGGTTTGAATAAAACGTCTAAATTGTCCATAGTGAACCATCATAGCGAAGAATCCAACAGCATTTCTGTTACAGCAAGACCTGTTCAAACCTGAACTTGAAAGTTGGAGTTCCAACACACATCCATTGGTCTTTGTTGGGGAATGGGAGAAGGACTGGCATCCTTATGCCCTGTTCTTCTCTTCATCCTGACATGTGATGGTGCCTCTCTGGTCTTCTGCCAGGTAAGCCCCTTGAAACACACTGCTCCCACTCCCAGCAGGCTCTTTGAGCTACCCACAATGGGTTGTAATTAGACATGTCTTCCCCTATAATAGTGCTTGTGGAGAAACTCCCACTCACTGAGTGACCTCCATGGCAGACACACCCCATAATTCTGGAGAGGAGCTAGGGAGCCTGAGGCTTCTTTAGTAACCTTGTGCTAGAGATTGTGAACATCTCTTCCAGCTCTCATGATTGGTGTATAGCCTCAGGTATCCTGCTCATGGTTCTGGAGAAGACCCTGCTGTCAGTAGAGGAGCAGCTTTTTATAGCTTACCCTTTTGGTAGCAATTTTCATTATTCTAATAATCATTTATGTATTTTCTCATCCCTTATAAAAGTTACCAATCACTTATGTGTTGTTATTGAGTTTACTAAATGTGCTCCTTAAAATGAAGTGATGCATAATATTGTTGAAATTTTTCTCTTGCAACTTTTTTAACAAAAATAATTCCTTTTCCAACCAAATGAAGATTTCAATGGGTAATTTTTCATCTTGTTCAAAGTTCTCAGTTAATTTTTTCAGTTTTTTTTTTTTCCAGTTAATTTGGCTTTCAGTTATTTTTTTTTAAAAAAATGTGTCCCCCACCCCCCTTATCTCCCTTTTTTCCTCCTCCATCACCACCTCCTTTGTTTATTAATGAAAAATATTGAGTTGGGGGAGTGATTTTTTTTTCCTCTACAGATTACCTCATTACCTCAGCCTGGAGGTTGCAACCAATTTCTCTTACTCTAAGGCTATATGGAAGTGTGGGAGGGTTCTGGCACCTTTTGGTGTTGTCAGATGGAGTCACCCATTTGAATGAAAGGTTGAGGTTCCTCAGGAATGTAGAGAACTGATCTGAACCTCATGTAAAAATAAATGAAATTTGTCTCATTGACATAAAACATCTCCTAGGACACAATCCAGCTGCCATTGAAGTCAATGGCAAAACTCCTATTGACTTCAATTGGATGCGGATCAGGTAAATGACTTTTTATGTTCCTACTTTAGTACTGAAGCTTTATATTGGAAAGTTGACAGAATAAATCTCCTGAAGTTCTTAAACCAAGTGTTGATTTTAGAGAACAGAAATGCAGTGTCACATGAGAGCCGTTCCATCTATTTCTTATGGTTGGTCTCCTTTCAGTTCTTGTTAACTCCTTTGTATACATCTGGGGCTGGCTATTTTAGGTAACAATGAAATACAATATGGCCAGGGTGGAGGAGCAGCAGGGGAGCAACTTAAGTGAGCACAACATATATAACATGAAAACCTAAATATTCAAAATGCCTATGTTACCTACCAAGTGTGTCTGAATTAGTGCTCAACAGCATTTTCCCAGACTTTCAGTTTAACAGGTGGCTTGTAGTAACAAAAAGATGTTCACATGATCAAACAGGAGTGAAGAAACACTTGGGCATTCCTAGTGGCATCTGTTTAAGCATCTGATTCTCAATGTAATTAGCTGCTTAATTGAACTTCCACATTCAGTCAATACATTCTCTCATGTAATTACTTGATTCATTAAAAAGCACTGGGTGTAATGTTTTGTTCTCCATTCCTTACACATCAAATTACTGAGGGAGAAATTTTAATTATGAATATTTTTAAAGTTTTCAAAAAAAAATCCAGATAAAAGCCAGTCCCAAAATAACACAATAAATAAGGATAGTTAAAATTGTATTGAATTTCAGGTGATTGACAACTTCAGTGAATAATATTACTTGAAAAAAAAAATAGTGACTGCACATGAAAGAAGGAAATATCCACTAGAATACTGAGAAATGTTACTTCCCCATTCCAGTCCTCCTCCCTCCCCAATACAAATATAAATAAAAAGAGTAGCCAAAATCACAAATATAGGTGTGAAAAGAGAGCTCATTTGGGGAGATTCTGTGAACTTTGAAATGTCTGTGGGTTTTGGCTCTCTTATTTAGCTATTATTATTTGTTAAAGGGACACAGCCAATTTAAAAGTACACCTCTGCTTGATTCTTTTTAACCTATCATTGTTACATCAGCACCTTAGTTTACTGGCCTGAATTTTCAAAAGTATATAGTGATAGTATATCTTGTTTTGATTTTAAAGGGTGCTGATCACATACCTGCTGAAAATCAGGCCCCTTTAATTTGTGTCAAGTTGGGCACCCAGGTCACTAGTCACTTTTTGAAAATTTACAGTTTGACCACATGGAGATCAACCCAGGACGTGAATGTGTAGCACACTAGCCTAGCCTGCTGCACACGAAGTTGTTGAGTGGATCCGCTACTGCACACTGAAAGTTCTATAGTGCAAAGCTGCAGATCAAAGCGCGCTAGGGAACTTTTAGTGTGTGACAAGGGGTCCGTACGGCCAGTTAGCGCACAGCAGTCTTGTATGCAGTAGACGTACACCCCAGCTTGCCACCTACTAAGTCTCCGTATAGACAAGCCCTTACTCCACTGTAAACTGAACCCGAGTATCTTACAAACAAAACCACCCTATTTTTTCCATTTATTTTGTGCATTTGACAGCAATTTGTGCATTAGTCATTTCACTGCTTCCTTTTGTACAGCTACAACTTACCATGCATTGAAAATGAACTCTGAAACATTTCTCCTATACCTTTAAATGTAATATTACTACATTCTCCAACGATATACAGAAGTACAATATAGGGGAAAATCATGAGTATGAAAAGAAACAAATGTCAGATCTCTCTTGCTGAGTTAACATATGCAGCTGGACTGTTTTGATAGCTTTCTATGTGGGGTTTATTTAACCCTTTTAAATTGAGCTACCTAATTCCACACAATGTCAAGTATTGGGGGTAGCCGTGTTAGTCTGTATCCAAAAAACAAATTTAAAAGTAGCCATACTTGAACAAAAAAAACTTCAGAAACAGACTTCAAAGAGAAACAGCAGAACTAAAATTCATTTGCAAATTTAACACCATTAATTTGGGCTTGAATAGGGACTGGGAGTGGCTGGCTCATTACAAAAGCAGCTTTGACTCTCCTGGAATTGACACCTCCTCATCTATGGTTGGGAGTGGTCTACATCCACCCTGATCGAATTGGCCTTGTCAGCACTGGTTCTCCACTTGTGAGGTAACTCCCTTCTCTTCATGTGTCAGTATATTTATGTCTGCATCTGTAATTTTCACTCCATGCATCTGAAGAAGTGGGGTTTTTACCCATGAAAGCTTATGCTCAAATAAATCTGTTAGCTTTTAAGGTGCCACCAGACTCCTTGTTCTAATTCCGCACAAGTCTTCAGATGGATTTCTCTGGGCCTACATGAGTATAACATAGCTGTGCACGGAAATGGAGATTAACCAAAGAGAATTCCCAGGCACATGAATTTCATTTGTCTTTCACAACACTTTTGAGTAAGTTCTTTAATGTTCTTTAGCGCTTTGTTGAATAGAGAATTTTGGGATCTAACATTTAATAGTTAAAAGGGAAAAATAATTGTAGATGTATATTGCAGCTGTACTAAATCATTGTGCGTTTCTTTCCTTCTTTTCAGGCCTTTCACACATGGCCCTCAAACAGATTGCGCTTCCTCTTGCTCTTCCTGTTTTCCAAGCTGCTGTCAGCCAGATGGTTTCCTAAAAGCTTACCCTGTGATGTGAAAGTAGAAGCTTCAAAAGCCAATGTGATAGTGGACTGCAGTGATCGTCACCTCACTGAAATCCCACACGGGATTCCTCTGAACACCACCAACCTGACTCTCACCATTAACCATATTCCAAACATTTACCCAACATCCTTTGTCCATCTTGATAATCTTTTGGAGATTGATTTCAGGTGCAACTGTGTGCCTGTTCGACTGGGGCCAAAGGATCATGTGTGCATCAGGAGACTGCAAATCCAGAACAGCAGCTTTGCCACTCTTACAAAGTTAGAGTCATTGTACTTGGATGGAAATCAGCTATCAGAAATACCTCGGGGGCTTCCTTCTAATTTACGCCTGCTGAGCCTCGAAGCAAACAGCATTTTTTCCATCACAAAAGAGAATCTGTCAGAACTTGGAAACATAGAAATGTTGTATCTGGGACAGAACTGCTATTACCGTAATCCGTGCAATGTTTCATTTGAAATTGAAGAAGCAGCCTTCCGGGACTTGAGAAATTTAACAGTATTGTCCCTGAAAGCCAATAATTTAACCTACATTCCACACAATTTGTCATCCACTTTAAAGGAACTGTACCTTTACAATAACATGATTCAAAAAGTTCAGGAGCATGATTTAAATGACCTTTACAATTTGGAAATTCTTGATTTAAGTGGCAACTGCCCTCGCTGTTACAATGCCCCATTTCCGTGTACTCCGTGCCCTAATAATGCCCCAATTTGGATCCATCACAAGGCCTTTGATGCCTTAAAAGAATTAAAAATTCTGCGCCTTCACAGTAACTCCCTTCACAATGTACCCAGTAGCTGGTTTAAGAACACCAAGAATCTCAAAGTGCTTGACCTTTCCCAAAATTTCCTGGCCAAAGAAATTGGAGAAGCTTGTTTTTTGAACTTTATCCCCAACCTCGTAGAGCTGGATCTGTCCTTTAATTTCGAACTTCAGGTTTATTCTTCATTTTTGAACCTGTCTAAGACATTTTCCTCTCTCACACACCTGGAAATTTTGAGGGTTAAGGGTTATGTCTTCAGAGAATTGAGTCAAGAAAACCTACATCCATTGCTTCATCTTAGAAACTTGACAGTTTTGGACCTGGGAACTAATTTTATCAAACTTGCTAACCTGAGTATGTTTAAAAAATTCCCATCTCTTAAAATGATAGACCTCTCAGTAAATAAAATATCTCCTTCTTCAGGTGAATTCAATAATCATGGTTTTTGTTCTATCCCCATGGCTTCAGTAGACCAATACAAAAGCCGAATGCTGCAGGAAATGCATTATTTCCGGTATGATGAGTATGGGCGAAGTTGTAAATCCAAAGACAAAGAGGCTGCTTCCTTCCAACCTTTTGTTAATGAGGACTGCCTCAGTTATGGGGAAACTCTGGATCTAAGCAGAAACAACATATTTTTTATCAACCCGTCTGACTTCCAGCATCTCACTTTCCTCAAATGCCTCAACTTGTCAGGTAATGCTATCAGCCAGACTTTGAATGGAAGTGAGTTCTACCCTCTCTCTGGACTGAAATATCTGGATTTTTCTAACAATCGGATTGATTTGTTGTACTCAACTGCCTTCCAGGAACTGAAAGATCTGGAAATTCTAGACCTGAGCGGTAACAAACATTATTTTCTGGCAGAAGGTATTACTCACATGCTTGATTTTACAAAGAATTTGACCTTTCTGAAGAAGCTGATGATGAATGGGAATGAAATTTCCACTTCTACTAATATGGGGATGGAAAGTCATTCTCTTCAGACTTTGGAATTCAAAGGAAATCACTTAGATGTTTTATGGAGGGATGGGGATACTAGATACTTGTCATTTTTCAAGAATCTGACCAGCCTAGAGCAACTGGACATTTCCTACAACTCTCTGAGTTTTTTGCCTCCTGGTGCTTTTGAAGGCATGCCTCCACGGCTCAAGGTACTCATCTTAACCAATAACATGCTGAAGACTTTCAACTGGGGGAAACTCCACTTTTTGGAGAAACTGGAAACCTTGGATCTTAGCAACAATCTGTTGAGTACTGTCCCCCGGGAGCTGTCCAGTTGCTCTGCAACCCTCCACAAACTGATACTACAGAACAATAGGATCCGACGGCTGACTAAGTACTTTCTCAGAGATGCCTTCCAGTTAAAACACTTAGATCTCAGCTCAAACAAAATCCAAATAATTAAGAAATCTAGCTTCCCAGAGAATGTTATCAGCAATCTGGAGATGTTGCTTTTACATGGCAACCCTTTCAAGTGCATTTGTGATGCTGTGTGGTTTGTTTGGTGGATCAACCAGACTGAGGTTACAATTCCTCTGCTGGCCACAGATGTGACCTGTGCAGGCCCAGGAGCACATAAAGGTAAGAGTGTGATTTTCTTGGATCTGTATACCTGCGAACTGGACTCCTCTCATGTGATCCTGTACTCTCTGACAGCATCAGCTATCCTGTGTCTGATGGTATTTACAGTTACAAGTCACCTCTACTTTTGGGATATGTGGTATAGTTACCATTTCTGCACTGCCAAGATAAAGGGCTATCGGCGTTTACATTCACCAGAAACTTGCTATGATGCTTTCGTTTCCTACGATAACGAAGATCCAGCTGTAGCTGAATGGATCTTGAAAGAATTAGTTGAAAACCTGGAAGATCAAAAAGATAAACAGTTCAATTTATGTTTGGAAGAAAGAGATTGGCTGCCGGGGCAACCAGTTTTGGACAACCTTTCCCAGAGCATACAACTGAGCCGAAAAACCGTATTTGTGCTGACTAACAAGTACACAACAAGTGGCAACTTTAAGACAGCATTTTACATGGCACACCAGAGACTTATGGATGAAAAAGTAGATGTGATTATCTTGATATTTCTTGAGAGAGCTCTGAAGAAGTCCAGGTACCTCCGGCTGAGGAAAAGGCTGTGTAGTAGCTCTGTCCTAGAGTGGCCAACCAATCCTCAGTCCCAGTGTTATTTCTGGCAGTGTCTGAAAAATGCATTGGCGACAAACAATGACATGACCTACAACAAACTGTTCCAAGAGACTGTGTAGCTCTCCCATGCCCTGTACAATCTTAGTATGATACTGAGTAGACTGGAAAAAGAAAAGGAGGACTTGTGGCACCTTAGAGACTAACCAATTTATTTGAGCATAAGCTTTCGTGAGCTACAGCTCACTTCATCGGATGCACCAAATACAGACTAACACGGCTGAGTAGACTGGGTGATACTGAAACTCCAATTTTACTTGAAGGTTTCAAAGCATGGGAGATAACTTAAGCCTGACATTATATCAAAAGTTAAATGCACATGACATTGGAAAGACAGTATTTTACTTGACTCCCTGCAACATGACGGCCTTACATTTAATCATCACCAGTTGCCAACCAGACTGTTTCAATGACATGCACCTTACCAGGCACTTACTGCTATACATAGAGATAAAACGCACTACCAGCTGGAAGACTCAGGTTTGGAACAGAATCATAGCTTCCAGTTTTCAGTTCAGTGGAGGCTGAGAGCTTCTCCTCTAGGTTGGCTCAAATATCTCTGAGACCACTTACTTGTGTTACTGTATTACATGGACTACAAGGAGAAGTTTAGCTGTGTCTGAAACTGGTGCTCTTTGGATCATTGTTAGATTAAATAGTATTCTCATATAAAACTGTAGCTCATCAACCTAAAGCAGCACCAAACCCTGCTAAAACAAAAGATGCAAAACCTGTAGACATAATTCCACTGCTACGATGATCAATACTCCCCACAACACACCTTTCAAGGTCCATGAGCTCTACACGTGCCTATCACAAGATGTACCTCATCCAGTGCACTAGATGCTTCAATAACAACTGTGCGGGTGAAACCAGACAATCGCTATGCTCTCAGATGAACTCATACTGAAAAATGACAAAAACATCATATCGCCTGTGGGTGAACACTCTTCACAGAACAATCATTCTACATCTGACCTCTCAGTCCTCATTCTCGAAGGAAACCTGCCCAATATCTTCAAAAGACGAGCCTGGGAGCTTAAATCCATAACTTCACTAGACACTAAAAATCATGGACTGAATAAAACACTGTATTTATGGCTTATTACAGCAATCTATAAGCCACTAACAACCCCCTTCTCTTGCCCCCAGGTGCCTTTTTTCCCCTCTCTTCCTTCTCACCTCCCTTCTCTGCAATGACTGTAGGAGTGTTCAAGGCACTTCATTCAAGGCACTTCACCTTGAATGGTCCCTTGAAATATGTGTTAACTCCTTATGCTAAACAATCTGTTCCACCTTGTATTTAACTGTGACACTGAGTATGTTTCCCAGACCTGAAGAAGAGCTCTGTGTAAGCTTATAAGAACGGCCATAATGGTCAGACCAAAGGTCCATCTAGCCCAGTATCCTATCTTCTGACAGTGGCCAATGCCAGGTGCCCCAGAGGGAATGAACAGAACAGGTAATCATCAAGTGATCCATCCCCTGTCACCTATTCCCAGCTTCTGGCAAACAGAGGCTAGGAACACCATCCCTGGCCATCCTGGCTAATAGCCATTGATGGAGCTATCCTCCATTAATTTATCTAGTTCTTTTTTGAACCCTGTTATAGTCTTGGCCTTCACAACATCCTCTGGCAAGGAGTTCCATAGGTTGACTGTGTGTTGGGTGAAAAAATACTTCCTTTTGTTTGTTTTAAACCTGCTGCCTATTAATTTCATTTGGTGGTCCCTAGTTCTTTTGTTATGAGAAGGAGTAAATAACATTTCCTCATTTACTTTCTCCACACCAGTCATGATTTTTATAGACCTCTATCATGTCCCCTCTTAGTTGTCTCTTTTCCAAGCTGAAAAGTCCCATTCTTATTAACCTCTCCTCATACAGCAGCCATTCCATATCCCTAATCATTTTTGTTGCCCTTTTCTGAACCCTTTCCAAGGCCAGCAGATCTTTTTTGAGATGGGGTGACCACATCTACACACATGGGCGTACCATGGATTTATATAGAGGCAATATGATCTTTTCTGGCCTATTATCTATCCCTTTCTTAATGATTCCCAACATTCTGTTCACCTTTTTTACTGCTGCTGCACATTGAGTGGATGTTTGCAAGCTTGTCTCTCTTACCAACAGAAGTTGGGCAAATAAACAATAATTACCTCACCCACCTTGTCTCTAATATCCTGGAACCGACATGGCTACAACACTGCATACAATACATGCATACATGAAGTGGAATATGTAACATGAAGTGCAGGAGGTTGTTCTGCCAAAGGAAGCTGTGTTCACTGGCTTCCCCCACAACCATCTCCATGCCCTTTTCCATAACATGCCATATACGTGGAATGGCCTCCCATTGCTGGGCACAGGGGGAGGAGGCAGGAACAGATGAGTCTCATTGCTCCAGCCTCCTATTTTCACTTGCCAAGGGTGAGGGTGAGAGAAAATGCTCTGTTTCCACCTGATTTGGGCTAGTGGCACCTAGGCCCCGTCTTCAGCCCGTCACACATCAGGGAGAGAATGAGAAGACATCCCTGTGCTTCTCCCCCTATTTCACTGAGCTGGAGGCCACATGAAGGGTGTGGAGTCTGTATGTCGATGAGCGTAAAGAAGGGTAATGTTCCATAAGTGTTGGTTTGGGTTGTATAGATGATTCCCAGACACAACTCAGGAGCAGCGATAAGCAAAACTCAGGAGTGACTGGGTGTGGGGATGTTCAGGCACAGCAGGATCCGCCCTGAGAAGTGACCAGTGCGCCTCTTCCAGGCAGCGCATTAACCACAGACTGAGCCAGCGCTCATTGTCTACATGTGAATCATTGCAGAAGTAGCAAATAACAGCATTCACATGTCACCACCCTCTCATGCTCGCCCTCCGCCCCCTGCACCAAATACGCAGACATGGGGGTTGAGAGAAGACTGAAATGCCAAAACCTTTACATTCCCTTCCTGCTCCTTATTGGATGCCCTATAATATTTGTGTATGTAACTGAACCTGTGTAGTTTACTGTATTCAACTGTTGTTCCATTCTCCCGTCAATCTGCACATGTGGAATGTTCTGCATTCTCAATAGTACAGCATTTCACCCGTGGGATAACAAGCATTTTACTACAAGTTGTGATTTTTCCATTCAGTTACACCATAGAAGATGTTTAAAAAAGAAAGTGGGGTGTGAGGAAAGGGAACAGCTCCTATCCAACCTGAGCTGAGGGGGTGGGGGTGGGAGGGGGGGTGGAGGAGGAGGAGGAGAACCAGCTGTGAATAACTTAGGAAAAAAGGAAACTAACCCACATCCTCCTTCTCTTCATTTCCATTCTCGCAGCTGGGAAGTTACAGTGAGTTCATAACGAGCTACCAACCCATTCAGATGAAGCAGCAATTTATGCTTCTCTCTGAACTATTGCTGCAGATTGCTCATGGACTAAACCACAGACTGTGCCTTGGTTTATAGTTGGGTCACATTCTGAAGAGGATCATTGCATGCATCAGATCTAAGGACTTTAAAAAAAATGTTTAGTTAAAGTACAAGATAGCAACTCCCAGAAAAAAGTACCTGGGCCCAGATGCTGCAAGGTATTTAGGAGTCTAACACCCACTGATTTCAATGGGAGTTAAGCACCTAAGTAACTTTGAAGGTCTGGGCCCCGGTCACCGTCCTGGTGGATCTCAGCCCCACCTACCCCCTGCTTGTAAGAAAAAAAAGGAAATGAACATAATTATATGCAACAGATTGTTAGTAAATGCCCTAAATTGTTTAGAACTTGGATACCTCAGAGAAGAGAATGACAGTGAAGATCAGTTGAGGGGCTTGAGCCCTCTGCCTTAACTGTGAGAGGGCCTCAGCATGGAACTTGTTTACCCTGTTGGTCTACCAGAGCTAGATTCACAAATAGACTTAGGCACCTAACTGCCTCTTTAGGCCCCTAAATCAACATTTAGGTGCCACTGGCATTCACAAAACACCTGCTTGGCTGCTGCCTAACCTTGTAAGCGTGTAAACTAACTCCATGACTAAATTTTCACTGTAAAAGTTCCCTAGGCCCCTATGTGTCTGCCTCTGGGCATGCGCACTGCTGCCTCACATTGGTTGTCCGCATGCCAAAGGTGCAGTGCAACAATCCATGGGAAGCTAGGCATTCCTCCACCTCACCCACCTGCAGTGCCTGAGCTGGTAGGTGTGCTCAGGGCAAGGCTACTGGATCGGGGCCCATTCAGAATCCATGAGAAGGAAGTGCCCATTTTATAACTTTTATCCCAGTGGTTAGAGAACTTACCCAGGCTGTGGGAGATCCAGATTCAATCCTTCTCCGATGCTGTGACACACATTGCAATTGTACGCAATAGCTGTGGAAACCATTTGGTGGTAAATATATGAATGGTTTACGTAACACTGTGGGCCAGGGATTGCATGTAACTTCAGGAGGAAGGGTTGCTACAGCTCCACTAGAAACAGTATGGGTGGTTAAGATGAATCATCTCCACAGAGGTACCACTCCCTCGGGAGGTTGGCCTATACGAGTTCAAGCTGGGTTTTCCAGAGACCTACAGACAAAGAATAAACAATCTGGGTTTAAACTAACTCTGAGCCTTTTTTGTGACCCAACAAACGGACAGGAACTTCTATCCAGGTTGGAATGGAGGGCGGGGGTAAGGTGTGAACCTTGCAGAAGAGTTGGAAAGACTTTGTCCTACTAGGACTCTATAAGATCGCTGGGTCACCACAGGTAAGCTTTCAGCATGTATACATGAACTTTTATTGTTTTTAATGTATGTTTTCTTTGCAATATTTTTAACCTGAAGAATAAATGTGCTTGTGTAGAAAGAGCTGTCTGGTTACTGGTAACTGCTGGCAATACACTAGTCATAGCCCTTGGAGAGGAAGCAAAGCACACGCATTGGCTGTTAAGCAGACTCGCTTGCTGGGGATACCAGAGTGTAAGGCCTGGTCTGCACTACGCAGTTAGGTCCATGTAAGGAAGCTCAGCATGTACATTACAGCCTTGTCCCTCCGATGTAAGCGCTCTACTACACCGACATCAGAACTCCACTTCCATGAGAGGCGCAGCATTTGTGTCAGTGTAGTTAGGATGAGGCGACGCAGTGTCTGTGTAGACGCTGCCTTACTTACATGGGCTGTTGGCTGCCTTGTCCATTTCAGAACTCCATGCTGAAGCTGTGAAATTGACAAGAAAGCTGAGCAGCCAGAAGTCTGGCTGCCCCCAGCTCCCCACTCCCAGGGGGCCTGCTGCCCGGAGGCTCCCCGCTCAGTGAGCCAAGAAGCCTGGGCAGCTGACACCCACTCCCAGCAGGGAATGGGGAGGTGAGAAGCCCAAGGGGCTGGCCCCTGCTAGCAAGACCTGAGAGCCCAGGGGGCAGCTGGGCTCCCTGTGAGGGCTGCATGGGGCTGAGAGCCCTGGCTCTCAGTCCCCCACACTTCACCTTTTCAGTCAGTGGAAGCACTTCTAGCCCACCACCAACAGAAGGAGGGTAGTGTGGACATCAGCTACCGCAGTCCTGTCAGCGCCCATCTTCTAGTCATCAGCCACCTAACATAGATGGACTTAAGCCTGTAGTGTAGACAGAGATGAAAGTAAGCCGGTACACCCCAGTACGGCATAGTGGTAAGAGCCGGTGCGCCGTACCAGGACCAGCTTTCCGAGAGGGCAATTTAAAGCCCTGGGGTAGCGGCGATGGGCTGTAGCCGCTGCTACTGCCCCAGGGCCCTTTAAATCCCAGCCTGAGCCCTGCTGCCTGAGCCCCAGGGTAGCAGTGGCAGGTCTCTGGCGGGGATTTAAAGGGCCCTGGAGCTCCAGCCTCCGCTACTGCCGTGGGGCCCTTTAAATCTCTGCCTGAGCCCTGCTGCCTGAGCCCCAGGGTAGCAGTGGCAGGTCTCTGGCGGGGATTTAAAGGGCCCCGGAGCTCCAGCCACCGCTACTGCCCCGGCCCTTTAAATCCCCACCGGAGTCCTGCTGCCGAAGCCCTGGGGTAGCGGCGGTGGGGCTCCGGCGGGCATTCAAAGTGCCGGGGCGGTAGCGGCGGCTGGAGCCCCGGGGCTCTTTAAATCCCCAATGGAGCCCGGCCGCCGCTACCCCAGGGCTTGGGCAGCAGGGCTCAGGCGGGGATTTAAAGGGCTCGGGGCTCCGGCAGCTGCTACCACAGCGAAGCCCCAGGCCCTTTAAAGCTCTGCCAGAGCCCAGAGCCCCAGGGTAGTGGTGGCAGCCGGGAGCCCCCAGGGATCCTCAGTGATTTAAAGGGCCCGGGGCTCCACTGCGGTGGCAGTAGCTGGAGCCCTGGGCCCTTTAAATCGCCCCCGAGCCCCGGGGCTCCCAGCTGCCTCTGCAGCTGGTAGCTCGGGGGTGTTTAAAGGGCCCCAGGCTCCCAGCTGCCACTACTGCAGCTGGAGCCCTGGCCCTTTAAATCAAGATTTAAAGGGCCTGGGGATTTAAGGCCTTGCCTCTTCCAGTTGAAGCCACGGCCCCTGCTCAGGACTCCGGCATACCGGTAAGTCCTCTAACTTACTTTCACCCCTGAGTATAGACATGCCCTAAGGCAGGGGGGGTGGTGCAGCCTTAAAAACTCATGGATAGAAGGCAGAGCGAAGTGGCTCTGCCCAACGATGACCCATACCTGCCGATAGTGGGGGCAGAATGAGGGCAGCAGCTTCAGCAGGTGTTCCTGAGCATGCTCAGTTTGTGTGAGCATGCTCAGTAGAAGCCAAGCAGAAAATCCAGGGGGGGCAGCACATGACCCCTTTCGGCCCCCCCCATGCGTCACCTCTAGCTCCACCCCTCTCTGCCCCCACCCTCCCCCAGAGCGGTAATGGCTGGGAACAGGAAACTTTAAGTGGAGGGGGAATACATGTGCAGTTACACTGAAACTCTGACATCCACCTTATAACTTTCAGCCAAGGATTAGAGCACTTAGCCAGACTGTAGGAGACTCAGGTTCACTTCCTCCTTCTGCCCAAGGGGGTGAACAGAGGTCTCCCCCATCTCAGGAGAGTGCTCTAACCAATGACCTATGGGGCATTCTGATGGGAAATTCCCTCAGTCTCTTGTGTTGAAGCTTTTGCACTATAGATAACTAACTCACTGGAGCAAGGGCAGTGTACCTCATCTCCTCATTATCAATGCCATCCTCACCAAGCGATCAAGTCATTTTCTTTGTCTCTCTGCTCCAGTGACTATTCCAGTACTTAGCCCGAGTGGCATAGCTTGGAAGGAGCTGCATACCAAACTGTCCCAGTGCTCAGTCGAATGGGCACACTTGTGGCCTGTGGGTGACCCCATTTGAGTCAGACACGGGGGCCAGGGGCATTGAACCTCAGTCTCTTGCAGGGTGGATGAGTGCTCTAATTACTGGGCATCTCCTCTGGCATTTCTTGCACAAAACGGTTTAGGCACCTGACTCTCGGAGAGGATTCACAGTTGTGAGCTGAAGCGCTGAATTCCCTGAGGGGGGGTGGTTTAGGACCCACCCTCTTGTCAACATCTTCATTTGGCTCGTTAGGCCAGGAGTCGCCTTGCATACTGACTTTTGTGGGGCCCCCTCTGAGCTACCCGTCTCTCTCCATTCACTGTATCAGGCAGGGCTAGGCAACCTATGGCACGCGGGCCAAAGGCGGCACACGAGCTGATGTTCAGTGGCACTCACACAGCCCGGGTCCTGGCCACCGGTCCGGGAGGGCTCTGCATTTTAGATTAATTTTAAATGACGTGTCTTAAACATTTAATAAATAAAATCAATAGAAAACCGTATTTACTTTACATACAACAATAGTTTAGTTATATATTGTAGACTTATAGAGAGAGACCTTCTAAAAATGTATTACTGGCACGTGAAACCTTAAATGAGAGTGAATAAATGAAGACTCAGCCCACCACTTTGGAAAGGCTGCTGACCCCTGGGCTAGGGCCTAGCTCAGGCTTTGTGGATCCCAGTGATTGTCTATGAGCCTAAAAATGAGGTGTTGCAACACAATGCCTCAGCCCCTTTCTGAATCTGGCTCCCAGTGTCTGACTTTATTTACTTTCAGGTCACACTGCAAAGCTTGTTTTAGTCCCTAGATAGTTAGATTTTGATCCTTTGAAGTCAGTGGGCCTCCATGTGGGAGTAATGACAACTTGGTCCTAATTTAACACATAGAGAGTGGTGTAAATCTGGAAGCCTGTTAGCAACATTTTGGTGAACAAAGCCCCCACATGTTTCATAAATATGTTATTTCTGTGGAAAGAGCCCAGCCAAATACTGACTACACTCAACACTTCTTAGCCATCTAATGGGATGGCTTTGACAGAATTATCAATATTTTACTAGCAGTCAC
Organism: Eretmochelys imbricata; assembly: GCF_965152235.1. Lineage (NCBI taxonomy): Eukaryota > Metazoa > Chordata > Testudines > Cheloniidae > Eretmochelys > Eretmochelys imbricata. The sequence goes on from NC_135572.1 coordinate 136,154,960, forward strand.
ATGTGCTGTAGGGCTGTGCCCTTCTGTACCTTAACTATAGTGTGACCATCATAATACTATGAGCATCTTGATTGGAAATACATCTTTGGTTACAGCTGATTAATTGCAGGACCCATCCTGCCTTAGCTGGTGCCATGCTAACATGAGTGGGACTAAGGGGCAGGTCGTAGACTACATAAGACATCTTGTTGTGCAGCTGGTGCTATGCTTAGAAACCCCAGATCATCTTGCTTTTTGTTCTACAGCAATAACATGTGGGAATCCCTCAGGCGAAAGATACACTGTAAATATAAAGCAGGCATATTATGTTGCATAAAGGGCGTTCTATGGGGAAATATAACAGTAATATTTGAGACCTAAAAACAAAAGGAGGGCAGGAGGCTGGCTGTGTGTGGGCTGCCAACGGAACCAGCTATTAAGCAACATTGCACACCAAAAATAGAAAATGCACTTCTTGCCCTGTCCTCATCATTTCCTGCCTCAATGCTTGTTGAACCTTGCTTTGCAAAGGCTTCTCAAAACAAGATCTGTAGTAGAGCACTCATCTGAAAAACCAGAGACCCAAGTCTAATTTGCCCATTGATTCATGATAATAAGAAGTCATAATAGCACTTATATAGCACTTTTCATCCAGGAATCTCAAATTACTTTTACTAGTTGTATTATCCCCATTTTTACAGATGGAGAAATTGACATCCAGCTCAGTCAAAAAGAAAAGGAGGACTTGTGGCACCTTAGAGACGAACAAATTTATTTGAGCATAAACTTTCGTGAGCTACAGCTCACAAAAGCTTATGCTCAAATAAATTTGTTCGTCTCTAAGGTGCCACAAGTCCTCCTTTTCTTTTTGCGAATACAGGCTAACACGGCTGCTACTCTGAAACAGCTCAGTCAAGTGATTCCCACAAGATCACGCAGCAAACCAGTAGCAGACCTAAGAGCAGAAGCCAGGGCTTCTGGCTGTTAGTTTAGTAATCTAGCCACTAACCTGTGCTACCACCTCATTAGTAGATACTTACTGATGTCTAAACATTGTTGTGTATTTATGAAGTTATCTGATTTTTTGTGTGTCAAATTTGGGAGCTGGGGGCATAAGGTTCTGAATTTGGGACAGGAGAGTATTGAACCCATATGAGAGGCTTAAAAAAGGCATGTCTGAATCCTCTCTTGTCTTTTCTGGGCTCATCAATAGAAACACCCTTGGAAACCAAAATGAATTTTTTGTTTTAATGTACAGTTTCCCTACCCCCACAAGATAACAATTTCTGATATGAAGGAGTGGTGGCAGAGCAGCGGCTAATCCTAAATTAGTGATTTTCTCTCTCCACTGGTTCTTTCTTTCTTTCTTTCGTTCTCTCTCTTACTAAGGTATGTTGCAGGCAGCAAAACATCTCAGTGGAAGCAAACCTGGTAGATCTGGCCTTCTGAAGAGATGACAGAAACATACAAAAATATGTTTTTTTGCTAGTGCAGTTTCAGAAAAAATTGAGACACTGAAGGGTTTGTTTTTTTTAAATCTCTATATTGCAGATGGCTGGGATGTTTTTAAAACAATTGCAACCAATTCATATACTGTCTGCAAAGTTGTGAATTTGCAAAACTGAAGACACTGGGTCTAACTTGAGTCTCAAACATTTTTTCCTGACTGTTCCACCCCCTTTATCACCACCATTCTCAGCTCAGTAATAGCTGCACACCTGACACATTATATCAGTTACACTAAGGGTTTTTTTTTTTTCCCCTCTCCTGCTGGTAATAGCTCACCTTACCTGATCACTCTTGTTACACTGTGTATGGTAACAGCCATTGTTTCATGTTCTCTGTGTATATAAATCTCCCCACTGTATTTTCCACTGCATGCATCTGATGAAGTGAGCTGTAGCTCACAAAAGCTTATGCTCAAATAAATTTGTTAGTCTCTAAGGTGCCACAAGTCCCCCTTCTCTTTTTACTAGGCTTCTACTAAGCTAGCTCAGTGGTGAGAATGCATCTGAAAGTACCTGCTGTTTACATAGCAAAAAATATAATCCATGGTCTGCTCTTTTCTTACATATATTATACTCCACATTAAAGAGAGTGATTATCTTTTGTAAGCGCTCTATCAAGCATAGGTCTTTTTTCCTTAAAACTCTTTTTCACTTTTGCTTTCCTAATTGGAAAGCTGCTTTTTCATTGAAATGACTCAATGGAAACAGTTATTTAAACATACGAGACTGAAAAAAAAAGTTCCTGAAGCAGAGTGTGTATGAATTTTAAGTATTTTGTTTTCTGGTTGTCACATGAGACTGCCACAAAATCACTCCTTTCCAGTGTTTCAGGCCCAAATATGTATTTGAAAGCCCATAATTCCTTTAGCAGTAATGCTCTTGAATGCTCTGCATATGAGGAAGCAAAGTTCATAATAAAATGTGTGACTATAATTATCTCCATAATGTCATTGTTGGCTAAGAGAAGCTTGGGGGGGTAGAGTGATAAAAAGGAATTAGCTGCCACTTTAGGCACCTAAATCCCAGAATAGACCTCATGGGATTCACAAGACTCCTGCTCAACTGCTGCTTAATCCTGCAGGTGCCTAAACTCACTTGACATCTAAGTTTTTGCAGTAAAGTTCCCTCTGGTGAGATGGGATTTGAACAAGGGTCTGTTACTTCTCAAGGGCATGCCCTAACCTCTGGGGTATAGAATATTTTGGTGCAAGGGAGTCTCATTCTCGCCTACTGAAGCTGTTCCACTATGAAATAATGAAAGAGTCACTGGGCCGGAGCAAGAACAAGAAAGAGAGCACAAGTTGAAGAATGACTCTGTAGCCTGTGGTTAGAGCATTCATCTGGGAGGCGAGCGAGCCAGGCTTCAGTCCCCTTGCACCAATAACGCTTTCATTAGTCACTCACTGAGGAACATCTTCAGCAGGAGAGCCCTCCATGAGCATCTGGCATAGCTCCAGTGGTTTGGGCACTCACGTGAGATGTGGCAGAGCCTTCAAGCCCTTTCTCCCCTTGAGCAGAGCTGGTATTTGAACTGGGAGAGAGAGGAGAGTCTCCTACATCCCAGGTGAATACTCCAACCATGGGGCTAAAAGTTGCAAGGACAGTCCTCCTCTCCCCTCTCGTCTTGCTAACAGTATAGGTGCCTACTACCAAGAGAGGAGTCAAAGCTGAGAATCTCAAGCAGGGTAGATGGCACCAGTATTTGCATTAACACGGACAGGGGCACTGTGCAGAAGTGATATATGCAGTGTTATGTAGGCTTTTGATTGTTATCTATGCCTTCCTGTAACTGGCATGGAAACCCACAGGTATGGCAATTTTCAGAGTAACAGCCGTGTTAGTCTGTATCCGCAAAAAGAACAGGAGGACTTGTGGCACCTTAGAGACTAACCAATTTATTTGAGCATAAGCTTTTGTGAGCTACAGCTCACTTCATCGGATGCATCCGATGAAGTGAGCTGTAGCTCACGAGAGCTCATGCTCAAATAAATTGGTTAGTCTCTAAGGTGCCACAAGTCCTCCTGTTCTTTTTGCAGGTATGGCTATGCCATCCAGGCAGACAGGCCTCTATATATAACGATGAGCCAAATTCTATAGCTTTCCTAAGCTTTGTGCTGGCAACAGTCTACTTGCAATCAGTCATTCCACACACCCACCCCCTCAAGCCAGGTATGCTGGGGAGGAATAGCTTCTCTCAGGGCTGGGGCCTGCCACCACTGGGAGTGAGAAACTATACCAGCTGCAACCAAAGCTATTCTTCTAGGTAGGGTGGGGAGGAGGAGAGGTGAAAACAGTGGCTTAGGTGGGGGCCCCCTCCAGGACCTCCGAGCCAGACACCAGTAGGCGGAAGCCTCCCCCCAGTCACACAAGGTTTCCAATAGTCTCCTATGACAGTCATGCAGGCTGACTGAAGAACTCCCAGGGGCAGAGCTAACCATCCTTGGTATTGAATCAGCAGTTAGAGCTCCTGCAAGAGCAGGCAGAGGCAGTTTGGCCCAAACTATCCCTAGCCCACAGGAACTGAGACACCGGTGTGGGGAATGTGTCCTAGGTAGGGCCTGTCAGTCACTGGCCCATGACATTCCTGAACACCTGCAGCAGACTTCTTGACAGGGGCCCTTCTCCCTCAGACAGAAAAGGAAACAGGCAAAGCTCCTCTCCTGGATGAATGACTTTGCCAGCTTTTTGTTGTGGGAGAGGAGGAATGGTCACAAAATGGCATGTGTACAGTTGCCATGTGGAATAAGGATAGAAGGTGTTAGGAGGGTGGCTGAGGCAGGAACATTGGACCCTGGAAGGGAATTTTAGCGGGTTGGGACCACACACCCTCAATTTTTGTAAATATTGTGGAATAAGACGTGCATAACAAGTAAGTAACCTTGCGACCTTATTTTTGTAATCCTCATCAGCTCATCCCCCTATTTCGCCAGCCATGGCTTGTAAAATGTCTTGTTAGGTAATACCATGCAAGCAAAGGAGTAAGAGGAGAGGCATGGGTTATGTTTACTGTTAGATTGCATGCTCTTTAGGGGGACCGGGGGTGGGGAGGAAATGTGTCAGTCTCTAAGGCAACTGACACACTGTAGTTGCTACAAATAAATAAATATGTCAAAGACACTGAGTAAAGCCTCAACTTCTGCTTTAAAGGAGATGTTCAAGCATGGAAAAAAGCCTGCACAAAAGTTAATGATGTAGGCTGCATTAATTTTTTCCCATTGCTTTGCCTTGGGACTGGTGTGTATGTCATGGTGGTGGTAAGACACTGTACTTCCCTCTAGTCCAGGGGTGGGCAAACTATGGCCTGGGGGCCTCATCCAGCCCTCCAGACATTTTAACCCGGCCCTCGAGCGCCCGCCAGGGAGAGAGAACTGGGGCTTGCCCTGCTTGGCTCCTGGAAGCTGCGGCATGTCCTCCCTCTGGCTCTATACGTAGAGGCAGCTAGGGGGCTTCACACACTGCCCCCACCCCAAGCGCTGCCCCTGCAGCTTTCATGGGCCAGGAACTGCGGCCAATTAGAGCTGCAGGGGCTGCCTGGCTGCACTGCCGCATAGGAACTGGAGGGGGACATTCTGCTTCTTTTGGGAGGTGCTTGAGGTAAGCACCGCGTGGAGCCTGCACCCCTGACCCCCTCCAGCGCCCCAACCCCCTGTTCCAGCCCTGATCTCCCTCCCACGGAACCCTCCATCCCAGCCCGGAGCAACCTCCTGCACCCTCAACCCCTCATCCCCAGCCCCACCCCAGAGCCCACCCCCCTCCACCCAGAGCCCTCACCCCCTCATACGCCAACCTCCTACCCCAGCATGGAGCCCCATCCTGCACCCCAACCCCCCAATTTCACGAGCATTCATGGCCCGCCACACAATTTCCATATTCAGATGTGGCCTTCGGGCCAAAAAGTTTGCCCACTCCTGCTCTAGTTCCATCCCCAGCCATGGAACACTGCAGAAGGCTAATGGGGGCAGTGATGGCCCAGGCCACAGAAGTACCTGACCAGGGAGGGATAGCTCAGTGATTTGAGCATTGGCCTGCTAAACCCAGGGTTGTGAGTTCAATCCTTCAGGGGGCCATTTACAGATCCGGGCCAAAAATTGGGGATTGGTCCTGCTTTGAACAGAGGATTGGACTAGATGACCTCCTGAGGTCCTTTCCAACCCTGATATTCTATGATCTGCCCCTGTAGAGGTTACCCTCCACACAGGAAATATGAGGGGACAATCAGGTGCGTTGTTGTTAATTTCAGATCAACATATACAGACACTTTTGTTGTTGCTTTCAGTACCCCAAAGACCAAATAGTGTGGAAATAATATTTCTTATGTGTTGCAGGGACCACAGCTGGCAGCAGATAACCAATACATATCACACCATTCTTGTTTTAACCTTTACAAAGAAATATATTCATTTTCTTCTATATGGAAATTTCATGATTTTAGTAAACAATCCTACTAGAATGACACAAATTCCTTAATGCAAACACTGAGCTGCAAGAAAAGTGTGATTCAACAAGGGTAACATTTTCAAAAGCACCGAAGGGACTTAATAAGCAAAGTTCTTTTTCAAAAGTGACTTAGGAAACTAAGGGTATGTCTACACTACGAAATTAGGTCGAATTTATAGAAGTCGGTTTTGTAGAAAGCGCTTTTATACAGTCGATTGTGTGTGTCCCCACACAAATGCTCTAAGTGCATGTAGTCGGCGGAGCGTGTCCACAGTACCGAGGCAACCGTCAACTTCTGGAGCGTTGCACTGTGGGTACCTATCCCACAGTTCCCTCAGTCTCCACCACCCATTTGAATTCTGGGTAGAAATCCCACTGCCTAATGGGGCTAAAACATTGTCGCGGGTGTGTTAGCCGACGGCCAAGGATGTTTGGTGAGGTGCCAGCTATGCCCGTTTATACCATCCGTGACTTTAACCGCTAGGACACACTGTCCCTTCGCGGCGGGCAGCCCGGGCTAGGCTGACGGATGCCCCAAGGTCCTAACCACCCGTGACTTTAACTGCTAGAGCTCAGAGCTCCTTCGCAGCGGGCAGTCAATACTGACTGACAGGTGCCCCAATGGCAGCACTAAGAGCCTCTCCACACCCGTGACTTTAACTGCTAGAGCTCAGAGCTCCTTCGCAGCGGGCAGCCAGGATTGACTGACAGGTGCCCCAAGAGTTTGCCCCGTGGAGGCGGCACAACTCAACGCTAGGCTCTTAGTACTCTCACCTAATGGCCAGGCTTTAGAGCCAAAACGGCTGAGGTTCTTTAATTGTGTTGGCTGCTTTACAGTAAACCAGAGAAAACAAGTCAGGCTTATGCACAAACGGTTACCAAAATTTATTAAGCTAGATTCTAATCATGTGGTTACAAAATTGCTAGTGCCTACTTATTTAAATGTAGAGATGTTACACACACAAACAAGTTACAGAACTGAAGCCACAATCCCAAAGAAAGAAAACAAAGTATAGAGCTCTATTTCAAAATATGTGTACACTAAAGATAGGAGATCAGGTGTGGGTGCTTCTTACCCTCCTTGCATCTCTCGATTCCAGCGGTGCCAAGCCAGGATCGGTCACTCAATTCCGCGGAAAGACGAATAAGGGACAAGGCTTAGGGACCCTCTTAGCTGCAGAAGCCTTGGGAGGCTGTCACTTATCTGACCAGCAGATAGATAGTGAAAAGCACTCAAAAATCATGGTGCTGTAGGTCCCCTACTTATACCTCTGTACTCCTTTATTCCCTTTCTTATGCCAAATTGAGGCTGGTCTGGCTGGGTGACGCCAGCTTTCGCAAGAGTAGTTTACACTTGCAAGGGAGAGAAACAATAAGTGTCGACTACTGGACATTTCTTTTATCAGGGTAAATATTTTCCCACCTAGGATGTTGGTGTGTGTGCATCACGCTATTTAGTAGGGGCTAAGAGCCATGTCTGTCACAGGGCCTCTGCCTGCTGTGAGCTTAATCGTTGTATCTGTTCCAGAGGCACATTGTAGCAGCACACCTGTGCTTTTCACAGCTTCAAAGGCTGTGCTGGAATATATGTTAAGTGCCCTGTTCCGGCTTCCTCCTGTGTTTCCAGCAATGCTGGTCTGAGGAGGGCGGGCGGGGGGTGGGGGGGCTGGCTGTCTGGCTACAGGGTGGTACTGGGTACATATCGTCAGGCCCCCCTTCCCTCCCTCCTTCTGCGAAAGCAAGGGCAGACAATCGTTTTGCGCCTTTTTTCTTGAGTTATCTGTGCAGACGCCATACCATGGCAAGCATGGAGCCCACTCAGCTAACTGTCACTGTATGTCTCCTGGGTGCTGGCAGACGTGGTACTGCATTGCTACACAGCAGCAGTTTATTGCCTTTTGGCAGCAGACAGTGCAGTATGACTGGTAGCCGTCGTCGACGTAGTCCTGGGTGCTCTTTTAACCGACCTCGATGAGGTCAGGGGCGCCTGGGCAAACATGGGAGTGACTCAGCCAGGTCATTTCCCTTTTAAGTTTTGTCTCATGGCGATTGAGTCCTACCGGCAGTGCACTGTCTTTTAATCAGCAGCTAGCAGAAGACGATGGCCAGCAGTCGTACTGCACTGTCTTCTGCCGAGCACCCAGGAGATGATGATGGCTAGCAGTCGTACTGCACAGTCTGCTGTCAGCAAGATGTATAAAGATAGATGAAGTGGCTCAAAACAAGAAATAGACCAGATTTGTTTTGTATTCATTTTCTCCTCCCTCCCTCCATGAAATCAACGGCCTGCTAAACCCAGTTTTGAGTTCTGTCCTTGAGGGGGGCCATTCAGTTTCTCACAAAGCCACCCCCTTTGTTGATTTCAATTCCCTGTAAGCCAAGCCTGTAAGTCGCCCCTCCCTCCATCAGGGCAACGGCAGACAATCGTTCCGCGCCTTTTTTCTGTGCAGATGCCATACCACGGCAAGCATGGAGGCCGCTCAGCTCTCTTTGGCAATTAGGAGCACATTAAACACCACACGCATTATCCAGCAGTATATGCAGCACCAGAACCTGGCAAAGCGATACCGGGAGAGTAGGTGATGTCAGAGCGGTGACGAGAGTGATGAGGAAATGGACACAGACTTCTCTCAAATCACGGGCCCTGGCAATGTGGGCATCATGGTGCTAATGGGGTAGGTTCATGTGGTGGAACGCTGATTCTGGGCTCGGGAAACAAGCACAAACTGGTGGGACCGCATGGTGTTGCAGGTCTGGGACGATTCGCTGGAGCATATTTGATCCTCCAGCAGCCTCAGCATTGAGTCCTGCCTTCTCTCATCATGCTGCTGCCACCTTTCAGCTTCAGCCCTCTCTTCAGCTCGCCACCTCTCCTCCCAGTCATTTTGTGCTTTCCTGCACTCTGACACTGTCTGCCTCCACGCATTCGTCTGTGCTCTGTCAGTGTGGAAGGACAGCATGAGGTCAGAGAACATTTAATCGCGAGTGCGTTTTTTTTGCCTTCTGATCTTCGCTAGCCTCTGGGAAGGAGAAGATCCTTTGATCCTTGAAACACATGCTGCTGGTGGAGAAAAAAAAAAGGGACAGTGGTATTTAAAAAGACACATTTTATAGAACAATGGGTACACTCTTTCACGGTAAACCTTGCTGTTAACATTACATACATAGCACATGTGCTTTCATTCCAAGGTCGCATTTTGCCTCTCCCCGCCTCTCCCCAGCGTGTGGCTAGCACCTCCCCCCTCCCCCCTTCCTGTGGCTAACAGCAGGGAACATTTCTGTTCAGCCACAGGCAAACAGCCCAGCAGGAATGGGTACCTCTGAATGTCCCCTTAAGAAAAGCACTCTATTTCAACCAGGTGACCATGAATGATATCTCACTCTCCTGAGGATAACACAGAGAGATAAAGAATGGATGTTGTTTGAACGCCAGCAAACATACACTGCAACACTTTGTTGTACAATGATTCCCAAGTACGTGCTATTGGCCTGGAGTGGTAAAGTGTCCTATCATGGTGGATGGAATAAGGCTGCCCTCCCCAGCAAAGGCTTTGGGAGTACTTCCAGGAGAGCTGCAAATGCCAGAGCAAATTAATCATTAAACATGCTTGCTTTTAAACCATGTATAGTATTTTAAAAGGTACACTCACCAGAGGTCCCTTCTCCACCTGGCGGGTCCGGGAGGCAGCCTTGGGTGGGTTCGGGGGGTACTGGCTCCAGGTCCAGGGTGAGAAACAGTTCCTGGCTGTCGGGAAAACCGGTTTCTCCGCTTGCTTGCTGTGAGCTATCTACAACCTCATCATCATCATCTTCCTCGTCCCCAAAACCTGCTTCCGTGTTGCCTCCATCTCCATTGAAGGAGTCAAACAACATGGCTGGGGCAGTGGTGTCTGAACCCCCTAAAATGGCATGCAGCTCATCATAGAAGCGGCATTTTTTGGGCTCTGACCCAGAGTGGCCATTCGCCTCTCTGGTTTTCTGGTAGGCTTGCCTCAGCTCCTTAAGTTTCACGTGGCACTGCTAAGGGTCCCTGTTATGGCCTCTGTCCTTCATGCCCTGGGAGATTTTGACAAATATTTTGGCATTTCAAAAACTGGAATGGAGTTCTGATAGCACAGATTCCTCTCTCCATACAGCGATCAGATCCCGTACCTCCCGTTCGGTCCATGCTGGAGCTCTTTTGCGATTCTGGGACTCCATCATGGTCACCTCTGCTGATGAGCTCTGCATGGTCACCTGCAGCTTGCCACGCTGACCAAACAGGAAATTGAAATTCAAAAGTTCGCAGGCCTTTTCTTGTCTACCTGGCCAGTGCATCTGAGTTGAGAGTGCTGTCCAGAGCGGTCACAATGGAGCACTCTGGGATAGCTCATGGAGGCCAATACCATCTAATTGTGTCCACAGTACCCCAAATTCGACCCAGCAAGGCCGATTTCAGCACTAATCCCCTTGTCCAGGGTGGAGTAAGGAAATCAATTTTAAGAGCCCTTTAAGTCGAAAAAAAGGGCTTCGTCGTGTGGACGGGTGCAGGGTTAAATCGATATAATGCTGCTAAATTCGACCTCAACTCCTAGTGTAGTCCAGGGCTATGTCTCATTGAAAGTCAATGGGACTTAGACACCTAAGTCACTGAGGCACTTTGAATGTGTTACAATGTTACCCCAAATTGTTCTCTACTTATACAATAAACAAAAGAATTATTTCTTGTACACAGAACAATGCTTGAACTCATCACAAGAACTTTTAAAACAGAAGAGCGAAAAAAAATAGTCAATAAATGTTATTTTTATAACAATATTAGAAAGAGTGACATGCTAGATAGCTTTTTTTTAAAATAAGACCTTTAAAAACAAACTAAAGGTATTTAAATGGTTCAAAAGAGACACGAAATGTAAGATTACCTAACAAAAATGTGAGAGCAAAGAAATATAGTCATTTCTTGGACTACAATGGTTGCACAAACTAGTTTTTGTTCCTTTAAGTTCCCTACATTATTTCTGATATTAGTAATTTGACAAATGAATAATTTTATTAATGACTATTGAAAATGAAATCTATAACTTTTGTTATACATTTCATATGCATGTATTTTAAATAATTCAACATATTTTGGGATTCTGTGTTTAAATTATCATTATATAATGAATTTTATGTCAAGAGAACTACTGCAAAATTCAACAAAGTGTTTCCAATAGCAACAGATATGTAACAATTCAAATGGATATTAATTGGCTTTATCTCTTCCCAGATTAGAGATAGCAAAACCAAATATTACACAAAAGTATCTATAATTAAAGTATGTACTGATTGAATTTGAAAATTCCTTGAAAAAATATGGACTGCAAAATGTGCAACAAAATTAACAAAACGCAAACAAATGTGTGAAACTTCACATAAATGACTGTCATCTTTGATGCACAAAATTGATGACTGTATCCTTTGCTGATAATATTTTAATAAATATTATTTAATAAAATAAATGTTATTAACAACACTTTACATAGTCACAGCATTCTACAGTCATTAATTATTTACACTGGGAACACATTCAATTACTACACTGTTACTATGATCTACAGTGATTGTAGTGAAAAGAAGAGCTGAAAAATGGAGAACAGTAAATTCAGCCATGCACTTGGCAAATATATGAAATAATGTTGTATACAGTCTAGTCTGGAATGGATAATTGACACTTGATATTACATGAAAAGGAGTACTTGTGGCACCTTAGAGACTAACAAATTGACAACTGCTGGAAATTGCCCACCTTTATTATCACTACAAAAGGTTCTCTTCCCGCCCCCCCACCCCCCGGCTCTCCTGCTGGTAATAGCTCACCTTACCTGATCACTGTCATTACAGTGTGTATAACACCCATTGTTTCATGTTCTCTGTGTATATAAATCTCCCAACTGTATTTTCCACTGCATGCATCCGATGAAGTGAGCTGTAGCTCATGAAGATTTATGCTCAAGTAAGTTTGTTAGTCTCTAAGGTGCCACAAGTCCTCCTTTTCTTTTTGTGGATACAGACTAACACGGCTGCTACTCTGAAACCTGTCATTGTTGCGTTTGTGGGGGCAACTTCACAGAAGCAGTTGGACAGTGTTTCCTGCCAATTGTAGACCAGATATCTACCATAAAGAGAGCTAAGACAAGGAGACTCACAAAGGTACATTAATATATTGTATATAAGGGGTGTGTGGTTGGTACATGTTAATATGACATATATAAAGATCTGTGGATTCAATCCAAGCACTCTCTCTCTCGTGCAAAAGATTTTAAATATCCTACGTACAATGTTTTAGGCCTGTTAATCTTTTGGCAGTTCATACTTTCCTCCTCTGGCATAAAACCCTATGAGCAGGGCAATACCAGTCAGGCAGAGGAGCAATAGAAACCATTCATAGATTTTAGTGCCAGAAGGGATCAGTGTGATCATCTAACCTAATCTGACTTCCTCCATAACACAGGCCACTGAATTTTACCCAGTAATTCCTGCATAAAGTCCATAGCTTCTGGTGCTTTGACTTCAAATGAAACAACCACTTAAATCTTCACTTCCTTACTAAATAATTAATTTTAATGCCTCTCTCTTTTAGTATATCTTTTAGAAAGACATCCAAACTCAATTTAAAGAGAATTCACCACATCCCTATGTAGGTTGTTCCAACGTTTAAAGTCTTTTGCACGAGAGAGAGCGTCCTAACCTTCACTTTAATAAAATACATAGCTTGAGCTTCGTAAGGCTCTCTCACCGTAACGCAGAATTTCCAGACCTCAGATAAGTGCATCAGTGCAGCAACTGAGTCTATGTGCCAGATTCCATACTCCTTACTACTCCTGACTTCAGCGATGGCCATACTACAGCTTCAGTCGATATGTTATGCTGCTCAGGGGTGTGAATTAGGCACTGCTTTTATATATTAAGCTTTGGTTGCCAATCAGGGAACAGAAACAATGCCATATTAGGAGACTAGTTAAGTTAACTCAAATACCAAATCATCATAATCATAAAGAATCCATAGGTTGAAATCAGTTTGCTTAAACTATTTGGCAAACAATTATGAATAACGTCTACATTTATAGAAGACAACGGAAAAGGGAACTACATTTCCCAACTATATTATTTATCCTGAATTGTTGTCTTGCTCCACCGAAGAGTTTGGTTAACAGGTCTGGTAGAATTTTTCATTACAGTGCCCAGCATTGTACACAATTTCCATTAAGAATGTCTTCCTATCTGCCTTTAGGGTGTCTAGCACAATGGGTCCTGAGTGGGGCCTCCGGGAACCACCGCGATACAAATAATAAACAATGCTTGGGAGCTGGTCCAGTGCAGCTTTGCAAAAACACCTGGCGATGAGAGCTTCCAATCGGACTGGACACCTTCGGATAAACTGAGCTGCTATGGAGGCAGATTTCAGAGTAACAGCCGTGTTAGTCTGTATTCGCAAAAAGAAAAGGAGTACTTGTGGCACCTTAGAGACTAACCAATTTATTTGAGCATAAGCTTTCGTGAGCTACAGCTCACTTCATCGGATGCATACTGTGGAAACTGCAGAAGACATTATATACACAGAGACCATGAAACAATACCTCCTCCCATCCCACTCTCCTGCTGGTAATAGCTTATCTAAAGTGATCACTCTCCTTACAATGTGTATGATAATCAAGTTGGGCCATTTCCAGCACAAATCCAGGTTTTCTCACCCCCCCCCCCACACAAACTCACTCTCCTGCTGGTGATAGCTCATCCAAAATGACCACTCTCCTTACAGTGTGTATGATAATCAAGGTGGGCCATTTCCAGCATAAATCCAAGTTTAACCAGAACGTCTGGGGGTGGGGTGGGAAAAAAGGGGAAATAGGCTACCTTGCATAATGACTTAGCCACTCCCAGTCTCTATTTAAGCCTAAATTAATAGTATCCAATTTGAAAATGAATTCTAATTCAGCAGTTTCTCGCTGGAGTCTGGATTTGAAGTTTTTTTGTTGTAAGATAGCGACCTTCATGTCTGTAATTGCGTGACCAGAGAGATTGAAGTGTTCTCCGACTGGTTTATGAATGTTATAATTCTTGACATCTGATTTGTGTCTATTTATTCTTTTATGTAGATACTGTCCAGTTTGACCAATGTACATGGCAGAGGGGCATTGCTGGCACATGATGACATATATCACATTGGTGGATGTGCAGGTGAACGAGCCTCTGATAGTGTGGCTGATGTTATTAGGTCCTGTGATGGTGTCCCCTGAATAGATATGTGGGCACAGTTGGCAACGGGCTTTGTTGCAAGGATAGGTTCCTGGGTTAGTGGTTCTGTTGTGTGGTATGTGGTTGTTGGTGAGTATTTGCTTCAGGTTGGGGGGCTGTCTGTAGGCAAGGACTGGCCTGTCTCCCAAGATTTGTGAGAGTGTTGGGTCATCCTTCAGGATAGGTTGTAGATCCTTAATAATGCGTTGGAGGGGTTTTAGTTGGGGGCTGAAGGTGGCGGCTAGTGGCGTTCCCTGTTATTTTCTTCGTTAGGCCTGTCCTGTAGTAGGTGACTTCTGGGAACTCTTCTGGCTCTATCAATCTGTTTCTTCACTTCCGCAGGTGGGTATTGTAGTTGTAAGAATGCTTGATAGAGATCTTGTAGGTGTTTGTCTCTGTCTGAGGGGTTGGAGCAAATAGCGTCTTGTTTAAAAGGGAGTACATTACCTCACTGTCGAATGACTCTTGGCCAGATCATGCTGATGGGCCTTGGACATAGCCATATCTGTCTCCCTTGGCTAGAGGAAGGATTGCCATAACGTTGCCATAACATTGCCTACAGATAAGTAGAGAAGGCAAATTAAGTAATGCATAGAATGTTGGCACCCACAAAGAATCTTTTCCAGCAAAAAACAGAACAAAACCCACAGATCATGCTATGACCAACATTTAGCTTTGACTTCAAATGAAACACCCACTTAAATCTTCACTTCCTTACCAAATAATTAATTTTAATGCCGCTCTCTTTTACTTCCAGGTCATTCTCTCTCCTTTGTTGTTAGTTTCAATGTGTTATTCTCATTTTACATCTAATGTTGTTTTGTCTTTTCTACGATTGCTCTTTAGTCATACTCTTTCGCTTTCATAAGTTCCTGATAACGAATAGCATTTTCTAAATATGGTTAACTGCTACCCTGAAGGATCCCAAAGTGCTTTAAAGAATTTTACAAGTACGGTAGCTATTCTATCTTAGCAACATTACACAACAGTGTCACAGGAGAGGAATGAACAAAAACTTCTAGTAAAACTAAACGGTGAATTTATGTAAGCAGAATGTAATTATCAAAACTGGAATTCAGCCAGGCCACAGGAATATACCCTTTGTCTTGTAGAATAATTCCATGTGATGTTTAATTGACCATAACTGGTCTGAGCCTTTATTTTCCCCCCTCACCATGTAGACCTGTAGTTCATACTTAGGGTGACCATATTTCCCTATGCTGAATACGGGACACCTGGTAAAATTACTCGTATTCAAGCGATCAATCAGAACTATGCAGTACAAACATTCATATTATCAAGTTGACTGAGTCCCTGTTAAAAAGAAATACTGGGTAGTTGGATTCTTTTTATTCACCTTCTTCTCTTTAAGGCTTTAGGGTTCACATGGGGATGGGTGACACACCCCTATTTCTCTCCACCCCCGCACATGCACACAGGGAGAAGTGACACACACACACTTCCGTATACCTCTTTCACACAGCGGGGGGGGGTGAGGGGGGGTAACCAACTGACCCTCCCCTCCCTGCCCAGTGCTCTCCACGCTCCATGCCTGGCTGGGCTCCTGGGACAGACCCACCTCCCCTAGTACCTGGCACCACGTCTTTCTGAGGCAACACGTGGGGGCAAGGGCACCCAGGGTCACTCCTTCCCCAACCCAGATTTCTGCCAGGGTTCACACCAGAATGTGGCCAGCAGCAGCCTTTTGGCACTGTGCAGGAGGGAAGGGATGACCTGGCCCATGTCTTTGCAGAGTTTCTCTCTTTCCCCTCACCCCCCACCCCCTGCCAGTGTGGCTGGAAGCAGCTTGTCCCTTACTGCCTACACAGTGTTGAAAGGTAGCTAACACCTCCAGGCTGCTGCTGGCCATCAACATAAGCCAGCCACCTCTGGCTACAGCATGGGCAGGAAGGGGTTAAGCCCTAAGGATGCATTGTGTACCAGGGCCCAGGGAACCTGAGTGCAGGGGCTTCAGCAAACCTCACCAGAGAGGTGGCTCAGCAGGGAGGAGGGTACCTAGGGGATGGAGCAGCCCCACGCTCCCTGGGAGCAGGACCCAGGGCAGGGTGGGGGAGTGGGTTTGTTAAGCCCCAGGGACTGTTATGGAGCCTGCAGATTCAGGGCGGGAACAGGCTCGAAATCGCCCCCTCCCGCCCACCCGCACCACTCCAGAGCTTAGCTGAGGGGTGGAGAGGCTTCCCCGTGCCAGCACTGTGTGGGGCTTTGGCACATGCAGGGCTCAGCTCTTCCTGGCCAGCGCCCCAGGCCAGGGGGTGTTGGGCTTTCCCAGGGTGCTGGGCCAGCCAGAGGCAGTGGGGGAAGGAAGGAGCCTGATGGCCAGGGTGTTGGTGAGCTGAGCGCTCCGACCAGGGGCTGGTTCTCCGCACAGCGCTGGGAGCGGCACGCCCTGCCGGGGAGGATGTGGAGGAGCAGTGGGGCTTGGCGGGGGTGAAGGGGCAAAGCAGGGAGAGGACAGCGAGAGGGGGAGCACATAAAGGGCCACTGGGTGGGCAGCAGAGGTGACACATAACCCGTGGCCGCCTGGCACCTGCCTGCACTCAGACACCGCAGCTCGCAGCCAGTGCCAGCTGGAAACGGGACGGGGGGCGGGGCCCTGCTGGCTGAGAGCCAGCACGCGGCAAGGGCTGCACTGACAGACCAGCAGGGGGAGTGGCTGGCCCTGCGCGCTGCATCTTCTCCCCGCCACCAGCCTTACACACCCACCCCCATCGTCAGCCACTTGACCCCCCACTCCCCTCACTCACCGCTGGTGGGCGGGCGGCTGGCAAGCAGGGATCCGGCCAGCAGTAGGACCCGCCGGTACTGATGGGGGAGGGAGACAGAAGATACGGGACAATTTGCCCGTTTTTAAGAAAAAGTCGGGACAGCTGCAGGAGGGCTTAAATATGGGACTGTCCCTTTAAAAATGGGAAGTCTGGTCACCCTCTTCATATTTCCTAATTTTTTATTCTACTTACTCTTGGTCCTTCCTCTTTACCTCCCCTTCACTTCCTGTTTTGTGGGGGCTGGTGTAAAGAAAATCATTGCCTCAACCCTAACGCTGGAATAGTCTCTCTAACCATCATCCATACTTCTTTTGCACCTGCTTTCAGATGGAGAAGGTATTTCATGCAAACCACTCAGTGAGACGCTTTATCTGTATCGCTTAACAAGATGCCCTGAAGGCAGATTTTGTGCCAGTCTACAATGTAGAAGACCACATAGGAAAGTGCACATTCTCTTGACTGCACCACGACACTAGAATCATCTAATTAGCTGCTAGTGTTGATTCTTCATTGCCGCAAGTAAGTGATTCAATCCTTCTGCTGAAACTCACAGTTCAACAGTTCTTCTTTCACACAAACGTATTTGACTATTACTTTTTCTCTCTCTCTCTCTCTTTGTGAGCTTGTGCCAGTGTGTGTGTGTGTGTGACAGAGTGATATCTAGACATGTTTATACAGGAGTATTACAAATTGTGCCAAACTTCTTGTTATTTCTTAGGATATGCTCTCATCAAGTTTTTAATGCATATGATTTGTAGCATAGTGTCTGTCCTTTCTTGACAATACTCAACTGGTATTCAAAATATCTCCTAATCTCCTGTTTAACGTGTGTCCATGTGTATACACACACTCACTTACACACACCCATACTGAACCTGAAATCAGGAGATATTTTAATATCAGTTGAGTATTTGTATGTATGTGTGTGTGTCCCACGAGGTGGGACAGTACTGAAGGCCTTACACAAAGCAAGATTCTTCTACACACGGGAATTAAACTCTATGAGATCAAGGAATTGTCTCCAAATTCTGCCATCAAAGGAAGGTGACAGAGTTTGGACTCCGAAGACTAGAGAGTGGTTCATCCTCCAAATCTGTGACTGGCAGAAGGGATCTGCTGGAGACGCTGAACCATCTACTTGAAGGACGTGGACAACTTTTTCTGAACTGTGTGCCTCAAGCTAGACTTCTCAATAAATGGCCTGATTTTCAAAAGTGCTGAGCCTTCAGCCCCTCTCATTGAAGGCAGCTGCTAAATGATTAGTGCTTTTGAAAATCAAGCCACTTTTTATGGGTGTAAATATGGGATTTAGGAGCTTAACTTTAAGCATCTATTTTGGAGATCATTGCCTTTAGCCTCTGTACTCACTTCAGGTCCCAGCTCCCTGTTTGTGTGGCTCCCATAGGAGTTACTAAGAACACTATAAAAACTCAATACATTGAGTTAAAATCTCATGTATGCATTTATTTGGGTGTGAGAGAGTGTACTGTGTGATATGATCTTTTAGTATATTTTTCTTGTTAAAGAAAAAGTTCAGAACCTCAGCCATTGCTGAGGCACCATTTTGTTCCCCTTCTCATTAATTAATGGACCTACTTTCCCCGAAGCATTTCCAAGACAGAGGAAAGCAGTTACTAAGACAGGATTCAGAGGTCACCACAGAGAATTGCCTCAACAGGAGCTCTCAGGACTATGCTGTGGCAACAAGGGGTACTGTGATCCAGGGATGTATAAATAGAGGAAATTCAGGTAGAAGTAGGGAAGTGATCTTGCCTCTGTATGCAGCGTTGGTCAGATTGCTAATAGATTACATGTGTACTCATGGTGTCTGCCCTTCAAGAAGGATGAAGAAATGCTAGAGAGAGTTCAATGGAGGCCACAGAAATGATCCAGGGGCTGGAAAACAAGGCTCATGATGTGAGGCTTAAAGAGATCAACTTTTTCAGCTTATTGAAGAGACGGCTGAGAGGTGGCTTGATCTCATGCTTCAGGGCTTCAGCTGGTTGCCTGCGGGGATCAGGAAGAATTTGTTTTCCCAGATGCACAGTTATAATTACAGGTTTCAGAGTAGCAGCCGTGTTAGTCTGTATTCGCAAAAAGAAAAGGAGGACTTGTGGCACCTTAGAGACTAACAAATTTATTTGAGCATAAGCTTTTGTGAGCTACAGCTCACTTCATCGGATGCATTCAGTGGAAAATACAGTGGGGAGATCTATATACCTAGAGAACATGAAACAATGGGTGTTACCATAAACACTGTAACCAGAGTGATCACTTAAGGTGAGCTATTACCAGCAGGAGAGCGGAGGGAGGGGGAGGACCATTTGTAGTGATAATCAAGGTGCGTCATTTCCAGCAGTTGACAAGAACGTCTGAGGAACAGTGGGGGGTGGAAGTGGGGATAAACATGGTGAGTTAGTTTTACTTTGTGTAATGACCCATCCACTCCCAGTCTCTATTCAAGCCTAAGTTAATTGTAACCAGTTTGCAAATTAATTTCAATTCAGCAGTCTCTCGTTGGAGTCTGTTTTTGAAGTCTTTTTGTTGACGTATTGCCACTTTTAGGTCTGTAATCGAGTGACCAGAGAGACTGAAGTGTTTTCCAACTGGTTTTTGAATGTTATAATTCTTGACGTCTGATTTGTGTCCATTTATTCTTTTACGTAGAGACTGTCCAGTTTGACCAATGTACATGGCAGAGGGGCATTGCTGGCACATGATGGCATATATCACATTGGTAGATGTGCAGGTGAACGAGCCTCTGATATTGTGGCTCATGTGATTAGGCCCTATGACGGTGTCTCCCGAATAGATATAATTTATCACTTTCCTCTGAAGCATTAGAGATCAGCCGTGGTGAGAGATGGAGCACTGGTTAGAGTGGACTGATGCTTTGAGGTGGCACAGAGAATCCTCTCTCATAGGTGCCTGGCTAGTGTGTCTTGCTCATGTGCTCAGGGTCAAGCTGATCACCAGATTTTGGATCTGGAAGAAATTTCCCACCAGGTCATATTGCCAGGGACCTGGGTTTGGTTTTTTTGTTTTGCCTTTCTCTGCAGCATGGAGTGTGGGTTGCCTGCCAGGATCACCTTGGCATTTCTCACCTAATTAATTTAAAGACACTGTACAAGTTGATCTCTAGAGTAGAGTTTAACTTTAATTTGACCACTTTACACATGCTAAAGGCACACTGCCATGTCTATACTAGGCTGTTAACACATGCTAGCTAATATGTGCTAGCTCAGGCCCTCAAAATCCTCATCTAAGCAAGTCTTATGATGACAGGAGAAGTAGTGCAATGGAGACATCACAAGAGCCAAGAGAGTGGAAGCTGATGGGATTTTTAGTCAGACTGTTTAAAACTCTCTGCTTGTTTTTGTAAACACTTATTTAACATCAAAGATTAATTAGCCTTTTGGATAAAGGAAGCATTTGTTAAATATTCCGCACCCTAACCCTTTTCATTAGAATACTAAAAGTATAGTAGTGATTAGACAAAACCAGGGTAATGATTACAACTGGTCAAAATCTTACAATGTCCTTCTTGCTCAAAGAACTTAACAGAAATTTCCCTCAGAAATAGTGCTTTCTGTTAAAAATTTATTTATTCCATTTTGGGCAGCATATAGTGCATGTAACAACAGTAATAAAATAACTGAAATTATGTTGCTGGTCAATTTTGATAACAATCACAAACTACCTGTACACTATACTAGCAGTATGTTTTGTTTGTATTTTTGTGGTTTGGACACACACATTTAAAAATTATTAAGATTACAATGTGAAATATTATATGCGCATGAACAGCACTTGTCATCAACAATATACCAAAACCACTAATCTTTCTGTTTCTTTTTAATTAGGTAAATATGGCTACCATGCCCCACAACCTGTTCTTCTTACTCCTCCTGATTCAACCTGAGTTTGGTCTCTCCACTCATCATCAATGGGTTTCTAAGGTTCTACCTTGTAAAATAAAAGCAAAACAGAATAGCTCCTCCATTCTCCTTGATTGCAGTAAACAAAAGCTGAGAGCAGTCCCTCAGGAAATATATACAAATGTTACTGGCTTGATATTGTCTTTCAACTGGATTGAAGAGATTTCTAAGAAGGATTTTCACAACTTTAAGGACCTTACATTTTTTAAATTAAACTGGAATTGGCATGTTAAGCCAGAAGAATCTAATTTTGATTTGTCTCCAAAACCTTTACAAATACTAGATGCAACTTTTTCAAACTTAAGACACTTACAGGAATTACATCTTAATGGCAATCAGCTAACCAGAGTGCCTGCAGGGATTTCACCTAGCATTACTTCGCTAAGTCTAAAGTCCAATAACATTGTTACTATTAGCAAGAACACTTTCAAAGAACTCACAAAATTGAAGGAACTCTATATGGACCAGAACTGTTACTATGGTAATGCCTGTGAAAAACCTTTCAACATGGAAGAAGGGGCTCTTTCAGCCCTCACCAGTTTGACTGTGCTGTCACTTTCCTACAACAACTTGACCCGGGTCCCACCCAAACTGCCTGTGTCACTACAAGAACTTTATTTGAGCCATAACAAGATAAAGAACATTAGTCAAAATGATTTTAAGAAACTAGTTCATCTAAAAGTTCTTGATTTAAGTGGGAACTGTCCAAAATGCTTCAATACACCTTTTCCTTGTGAACCCTGCACTGGAAACTCTGCCATTCAAATACATCTTCTGGCTTTCCAGAATCTTAAAAAATTAAAGACTTTGGTTCTATCCAGCATGTCACTCACTAGTGTACCCGCTATTTGGTTTGAAAACATGCCAGAGCTAGAGGTGCTGCACCTTGCATCTAACTTCTTAATGAGCGAAATAGCTACTGGAAAATTCTTGCAGAATTTATCTTCTTTAGAGGAACTTGACCTATCTTTCAACTACCAGAAACAAATATACTCACGATATCTAAACCTCTCAACATACTTTTCTTCTCTAGTATCTCTAAAACGATTATATATTAAAGGTTATGTCTTCAAAGAATTAGATAAACTGCACTTGGAACCTCTGTTTG
The DNA here is from genome assembly GCF_965152235.1 of Eretmochelys imbricata. NCBI lineage: Eukaryota > Metazoa > Chordata > Testudines > Cheloniidae > Eretmochelys > Eretmochelys imbricata. The sequence continues at coordinate 136,176,972 of NC_135572.1, forward strand.
CTTTGAGAAAGCTAAATGTCCTTGACCTTGGAATAAATTTTATTAAAAGAGTTGATATGTCTGTCTTCCAGGCTTTTAGAAACCTCACGGAAATATACTTGAAAGAAAACAAAATATTCCCACAAACAACAGAAAAGCATGTTTTTTTAAAATCATTTGAGAAAGAGGACTATTTGATCAATTATCATCGTACCTTGGTGTGGAAATACAAGTTGAACCCTCCTGTCATATATTCTGATAAAAAAAAGCAATCATATGACTTCCTTCACCAGCTTTGTACCTCATATGGCACAGCCTTGGATTTGAGTTTAAACAATATCTTCTTCATTAACCCAAATCAGTTTAAAGGCTTTGGGGATATAACTTGTTTGAATTTGTCTTCAAATGGCCTTGGCCAGGCTTTCAATGGCACTGAATTAATCTATTTATCTAATCTCAAATATTTAGATCTCTCATTTAATAAACTGGATTTGACCAGTTCCTCTGCATTTAAAGAACTACCTAACCTAGAGGTATTAGATCTTAGCTATAACAAGCACTATTTTCTAGTGACAGGTTTTGCACATCAGCTCTTATTTACTGAAAACCTTCCTAACTTAAAAATTTTAAATTTAAGCTGGAATGGCATTTCTGCACTAACAAAATCTGAACTAAGGAGTGACTCCCTTCAAAAACTAGACTTCAGAGGAAACCGTCTTGATATCTTATGGAAAAATGGAGAAATGAATCACATACAATTGTTTAAGCATCTAAAAAAGCTGACACATCTAGATATCTCATACAACAGACTTCGAAATATCCCCACTAGGGCTTTCCAAAATCTGCCTCAGAGCTTAACTAAATTGTATATAAATAACAACAAAATACATACCCTCAGCTGGGAAAATCTTAGATACTTTAAGTCTCTGAAGTTGCTTGACTTAAGTCAGAACAAACTGAAGGCTGTTGATATCCAGTACAACTACACACAGTCCCTCCAGACTCTGCTGCTGAGGGAGAACAAGATTTCCAGGATTGTTGTTGGGTTGCCTGAGAGAGTCAGCAGCCTCTTGTACCTGGATTTGAGTTACAACCGACTGCAAGTCTTAAATCAGTCAACTTTCTTATCAGGACTTATACAACATTTGAAGGTTTTAAAATTAAAAGGGAACCCGTTTGACTGCACCTGCAAAAACAGCAACTTCATAAGGTGGATACAGAAAACCAAAACTTTGATCTCACAAGTAGCCAGAAATGTCATTTGCATGAACCCTGAGGACCAAAGACAGCATAGCGTTCTCTTAATTGACCTGCATGCTTGCATTCTGGATAGCGTTGCAAAAATATTATTTTATATTTCTTTCTCCACTATTATTAGCATTATGATGGTAGCAGTTACTAAACATTTATTTTATTGGGATGTCTGGTATACTTATCATTCTTGTATGGCAAAAATAAAAGGATACAAATCTATAACCACAGACAAAGCTCTCTATGATGCTTACGTCACCTATGATACTCAGGATGCAACAGTAACTGACTGGGTAATAAATGAACTACGATTTCGTCTAGAGGAAAATGGAGACAAGCACGTTCTGCTTTGTTTGGAGGAAAGGGACTGGGAGCCGGGAAAGGCTGTCATTGACAACCTTGCACAGAGCATCCATCACAGCAGAAAGACCATCTTTGTCCTAACTGAAAGATATGTGAAAAATGGGAACTTCAAAACCGCTTTTTATATCGCTCTGCAGAGGCTAATGGATGAGAATACGGATGTGATTGTGTTCATTCTACTGGAGCCGGTGCTACAGCATTCCCAGTACCTGAGGCTGAGGAGGAGGATCTGCAAGAGCTCTGTTCTTGACTGGCCTAAGAATCCACATGCTGAAGGCCTTTTCTGGCAAAGACTAAAAAGTGCAGTGCTAACGGATAACAGCATGCGAGATGATGGGGTGTACAGTATATAGAAAGGGGTTACAACAGCTAGCTTCAGTTCTCAAAAAGTAACTTGTGCTTTTCAGTGCCTCAGTATTTGGGTGCCAAATTTTAAATGCATTAAAAAGAGTCCTAATTTGAGGGGAAGGGGGGTTGTTCAGCATTTTCTGAAAATCAGGCTGCTCTAGGTTCTCCCTTGCTAGACAACCAACATCACTGGTCACCTTAGAAAACTTTGGGTGGTTTTCTTAAAGTTTTATGGGGTGTACTCTATGGTAAGTACTTACAGTTGAATGTACCTGTTACATTGCTATATTGTACTGAAGAAAGTGTGCTTTACGAGGTTAAAGTAAAAGAGCGGATATAAAATCATAGAGATAGAATTAATAACATGCATAAACTTGCTGCATATAAACAGTATTTTTTTCTTTCTATTCCTGTGCTACATTTTTCAGTAGTGGAAGAAAGTTTATTCTCTAACAAGGCAATGTTTGCTCAGACAGTCACTTTTTTCTGTATCTTTATAGGCAATGCATTTATTACAACTTTATTCATTTATTTATTGAAATTTATATAAGTTTGTATTAATAATGAAATACAACATTCTATTATAAAATTTATATTTACATAACAATTGCCTTCAGAATGTCAACTACTTGGGGGCCAGGCCCTGCTGCATGTATGGCAGGTTTAATCCTTTGTCAGGCATGGTGCACATTTATGATGCTATCTTAATAATGACACTAGAAATTTTTTTGTGGAGTTGATGCCTTCTTTGTGTCATTATGTCATTCAGACATCTGCCATTGCTTCATATTTTTTCTGTTACACTGTTAGTAAAATGTCTTTTTATATATGTATGAGACATATTAATTTTTATATGTTACACCACCTCATGTAAAGGAACAGATAGACTGATTCTGGCCACTGGCATATGCTTCCGAATAACCAATCTTCCTTTTTCTATGTTGTCAACTATATTTTCTTTAGAAACTGTTCACTAGTGATTGTAAGAGTAAATTCAAAATTGGGCATAAAGGTTAATATGCATATACTGAGGTAAGAATAAATATCTAGGTAAGTGTATAAATAGAAATGTGCAAGTGTTATTGATACAGCGTTATAGCTATCATTTGGTTCCCAAACCACTGGTGCAGTATTTCTATGCCAAGGGAGGAAAGTAGGATTTGGCGAAGCATAGATTTATACAGGTGTTTGTTATAGCAATGTTATACATGGAGAAGTACACAAGCGGCTGTTTTACAAATTGCTTGTGGTAGGAAGATGTGTGGGTAACTGGGTTTGTTCAGTTTGGGGATCATTATATGGATGATAAGCTGACATATTATTGGCTGGTTTTAAGGTGGGGCCATCGTGTCTTTTTGTTTCATGTATGGTTTTCACAGAGTGTGAGGTAAAGCCTAACAGTGTATGTACTGCTCTTGGGACTGTGTAAGGGTATGTCATCACTGCAGCCTTAGCTCAAGTGATCTACACTACGTTTTGTCTCTTGAGTTAGCCTAGCTCGAGAGAAAGCAGCTATACTACAAAACAATGCTTGAGCCACACAGAATGACTGATTTAGCATCACCGACACAGCTACTGTCTACTACATTACTACCTCAAGCATCAGCAGCACTTGGGCTTCAAGCCATACCCCCCTGATGGCCAGCTACCTTGAGTTTGAAGCACCACCTAACTCGAACGAGAGACTTTTGTGCATGGACAAGAGTTGGGTTAGGGGCAACATTTGAGTTATATCTTGTACTAACACAGCAGTGAAACGACTCCCAATTCCAGCTGTGATCTGTTCCACCTCTTATATTTCTTTTAGTTTCTTTAGCCACATCTCATTTGCAGCGCTTTCCTTCATGAGCCAGAATATTTTCTTGCATTTAAGCATTTTCTTGCAGTTGTTAATATTTTGAATGAGTATTGTCCTGTGCTGTTATGAAAGTTCATGAAAAGGCCCACCAGGACATAAAAATAGGTCTAGTTTTTATTACGGTTTATGTCAAAGGTTTTCTGTAAATGTTTGTGAATGGGTGACCAGGCCCAGAAATTTGTGTGGGGAATGATTTGCCCCTGTCCTGTCCAGCAGAGTTTGGAACTATTCAAATTCATTTTGCTGGTCAGCACTGGGAGCTAAAAGCAGCCTGTCACTAGTTGCCATTAGAATTTTCTCCGGGGGGGGGTGAGAAGGGTGGTGCTTTGGGCATTTTGAAGATGTCTGATCACGTGCCATTTTATCAGTATCCTGAAATTCTGATTTTTGTGCTACTTGTGGATGCTGTGACTTACCTGTTGAGAGCTGCACAGAGAGTAACAATATGACTTTTTAAGCTTTAGGTTTAAACTTAGATTTCCTTCGGCCTTTTTGTTGCCTTTTCACTTCTTATCAGTTTTCAGGATTAGCTTGGTTTTCCTGGATTCCCCCCCCCACCCCATTGGAATCCATTCCTGCTACATACCGATACCTGGGGCCATTAATTCCATGGATCTTGCAAGTTTCCGTGATAATGATACTGTAATTGTAAATAATAGAAGCTAATAAGTTTCTTGAAATGAAAAGCCTGACATAGGGCTGGAAAGGGCTTAATTTGAGCAGTTGCACCCAAGCTAGTATCGTTAACGTGTATTTGGATGGAATAATGCAGGTGTCATTCCACTGAAGACAAGGGTGTTCCATTGGTGTAAAAATGGTGTAAATAAGAGAATAAGGCCCAACATTTTCAGTAACTTATAAAGAAAAAATAAAATGAAATAAACTTGCTTTTATTTAAACAAAGCAACTTTTACTGGAGGATACTCTGGATTTACTCCAGATCCACCAACAAATTAGTTCATTTCAAGAAAAACAAAACTTGAAACTTATATTTTGTTCTTTTCCTTTTATTTTCAGAAGGAGGAGGAAAAGCTGGCTATTTTAGCCCAAAATAGGCTTTTCTCAAAGATATTAAGGATGTCTACTAGCTTTGTGGGGCCTTATTTATGGTTGATATAGAAAATAGGCTGATTCTTTCAGTGTTCATACAATGTTACTCTAAGAGGTGTCTTAACTGAAAGGTCCTTGAATGAACAGCATTGTAGGAGTGTTAAGTACATTGTGATCAAGTGAGCCATCTGGATACAGAAATATCTAAAAGTCACCTTGCTCACCATTGTGAGGGAGGGGTTCACAGTTCGTCACATGAACAGTCCCACTGACTTCTATTTAAATAAAATTATTAGCTGACTTCAATTGGACTGCTCATGCTGTATGTAAGAGGTTCAAATCTGACCCTTATGAAAAAGTTTGGGTTCCATATTAATTGTGATTGGGAGAATTTTAGGCACACAATATTGTTCTTTAACAATCAAAGGTTGTTAATGTGGATTTGTCTCACACGGCAATATATTAATTTCACCGTAAAAGTAAATGTCACTTTAAATTTAAAGTTAATTACAAAGTTATATCTTTTTCTTTCCCTTTTTACTCAAGACTGCATCCTTAACATTGTTCACACTTTTGATGTACAGAATACCATTACACTTCTTTTTTGACTTTATCTTGTGATTCCCATTGCCTTTATTATAAAACCGTGAAACATCTTGTTCCTGTTTCTTAGTTCTTGATTCCATTAAAAACACGACACTTCCCTTTTATCTCTCCTTCACTTCCCAATTCTGAAGGCTTCCTACTCCTGCTCTTTGTGCAAACTTGTAAGAAGTGTGTGTCTATTAACTCTGAAACAGTTCTGTTATTTATAGAAAAAAAGCAGCATGCACTATCTGCTCAAATTAACTGTTTATTTCCAACCCCGGACATAGATGGAGATGGAGAATTTCACATTTAATTTCTTGCTAGCAGTGATTTTTGATATGCTAGAGAAAAGGATTTTTTGAAGGCAGACTTTCTGCTACTCTGCAATGATGTACAAGTCAGGCTTCTGCAACTGATTTCCATGGACATGCTCTTTACCGCAAGAACGCATTATTATCCATGTATCTCTTTCTACTAGCGAGAATTCTTCATTTCTGTAAGTAAATGGTATAGTTATAAGACTGTCTATTTCTATTTGAACAAGTTGAGAACTTTCCATTTTCTCATATATATATATATATATATTAAAGTTAGTAAATATCTAGCAATTCTTAGGGTTTTTAGAAAAAACTCCATTGTATCCATTGTATTAAAATTAACATTTGGTTCTAATTTTATCACTGCTAATCATTTTTGCTGCTTATCTTTTATTCTTTATTGAACAGACATTGTCAAGGCTGTCAGCTCCAATATTTGATTTCCTACTCCACCCTGCTACAATTTCTATCCTTTATTCTTTAATTGGCAACAAAAAGAGAGGGCATATATGCTGCTGATTTCAGGTTACAGGAATGGAGCTCACTATGAAAGCGAAGGAACAGTGCAATATTGATCTGATCCAAAGCTCACTGAGGTCAGTGGGAACCTCTCCATTGACTTCAATGGATTTTGAATCAGATTCTAAGAGCTAGCTTTTTAAAGTAGACAGACACCTAATGGGATTTTCAAAAGCACTCAGGCACCGAATTGGAAGTTAGGCACCTTGGTGCTTTTGAAAATCACACTAGGCAGCTATCTGTATCTTTAGATGTCTAAATTCATTTAAAAATCAGGTCCTAACTCTTTCTTATCAGAGTCCTGCGTTGGTGGTTGGTGAGTCGCCTGATCAAGGAGTTAGAGATGCAACATGGTTTAAATTTTAACTTTTGCAGGCAGATTGGGAAAACGTTAGGGGCAAACATTTTATGATGGAGGTGTTGATTGCAACTCCTTTGTTAAGACTGAGTGTTCAATATAACAGGAGCATTAAAACTATTTGATTACATTCTCAATAAAATAGCAACACACAAAACATAAAAAGTAAACTTTCAGAACTATCTGTATTTTTCCTGGGGATTTGACGAAAACTGGTTTGATACAGAAAGAATAATAAGAGCTCCAAAATGACCCCTCTTTTTTGAAGTTTTTCATCTTATTGTTTCACCTTTTTTCTGGATGCTCTTTGAAAGAAAACAAAAACACTCTGGGATCTGCGTTTCATTCTTCTGTTGATTTAGTGATTAATACAATGGCAGTTATACATAAGGGAGTTTAACCTGTGTCATGATTTGTAATTTCCTACATAACCGAAAAGAAATGTGCTAATCTGTGCTTGTTGTGTGATTAATTCAGTGATGCCAGAGACTGACACACACACACACACACACACACACACACACACACACGCAACCCTGCTCCCCCACAATATTCCTGTAGTCTAGTTGAATGCCCCCTGAATTAGGAAAGAGACAATGAGTTCAAATTTCATCTCTACTGACTGTAATTTATATTTCCATACATCTCACAGCCTTATTATTCATCAAGGCTACCAGGCAATCTGGTATGAGTTGCCTTCTCATTTTACAAATATATAAAAGGTAGGAAAGAAACACACAAAAAATTCACATAATGATAGCTAAAGTTGCTTCAGGACACTCCCAGCCAACTGAAAATGTGAAATGTATGGAAAGAAGTTAGGGGAAAAGTCTCCTACGTTCCTTGGCACCTTTGTGTTGCCCAAAGCACTGTTGGTAACACACTACCACTCTCCATAAAGCTTTCACATCTACCTCCAGCAGACAGATACCGAAAAGCAATGCATACACCAACTTATCAAACTCACACTCAAAACATTAACAGTGACCATTCAAGTTGCAGTGGGGGAGGTTTAGGTTGGATATTAGGAAAAACATTTTCACTAGGAGGGTGGTGAAACACTGGAATGCATTACCTAGGGAGGTGGTGGAATCTCCTTCCTTAGAAGTTTTTAAGGTCAGGCTTGACAAAGCCCTGGCTGGGATGATTTAGTTGGGATTGGTCCTGCTCTGGGCAGGGGGTTGGACTAGATGGCCTCCAAAGGTCCCTTCCAACTCTGTTATTCTATGATTCTATGACCTCAGTGTTGTTAAAGCAGAATAATTTTCTGAACGTGTGAATGAGACGAGTTGATCTGTTAACACAGGGGCACCCAATTACCATGAAGACTTTGTACTAGAGTACTAATTTGATGAGGTTGAGCTGCACATTGCTTTTTGGTATCTATTGGAGGTGAATGTGAAGTTTTTGAGTGTTTATAACCAAAGGTGTAATTTGGGGGTGTTAGTCAGCAATATGCAAATAAAAGAGCTCAGTCGTAAAGTCAGCTAATACAGCAGCTTTAGTTTGTGGGCCTGATCCCCTGCTCATTGATTCAACTTTACTGGATGTGAGATCAGGCCCTATGTTTACTGATCTTAATCTAGCTCCTATTTCTGAAAGAGGCATAGCCACCAAATAATTCAGTCTTTGCTCAAGAGAGAGATGAGGAAGTAGAGCAGAAGTTTGGGTGAACAGTGGCTGAGCTGAATGGAGAAATTTCCCCAACATCTGCACTAGACATGGCCCACGCCAGAGCTATTAATGCAATGATCCCCAGGGCCTAAATTCACTCACAACTTTAATAAATACCCAGCTAGAACTGACCATGTTTGTAAAGGCTAAGATAGTTGTACATATACAGGATCATGTGCTCCACATGCACATTGGACTAGGCCCTAAGTTCACTGAAATAACTAGGGCCCAGATCCTCCAGGTCAGGCCCAAACTCCCATGTAACAAATACTAAATAAAGACATAAATAAATAAATAAAGACCAAAGGTACCAGAGTGGTGGCTCCAGACCTGTGGGACTGTCTGGGCTCAGCTCCCCTCTCTAGGTATTGTGACCTGCACGGTTGCCATGCTGCTGAGGTTTGGCCTGGGTCCCCTGTGATCGTGATGGAAGGGTGTCCAGGTCAAACCTGAGCAGCACTGCAGCCCTGTGCACCAGGTCACAACACCCGGAGTGGGGAGCTGAACCCAGCCAGCCCCACAGGACCAAAGCCACAAAGAGCTGCCTTTCAACGCTGCCCCAGGACTCCCACACAACCCTTTGACACATTCTGGTGACCCAATGTTGGGTAGAGACTCATGGGTTGGGAAACCCTGGTTTAGAGCGGGGCTGCTGTAAACTATATTGCAAGCAAACTGGTCCCTAGCCTCTTCCAGGATTGGGGAGCTGCAACTATACCCGCCTCCCTCAGCTGTAGCCAGTGGACACCGGGTATAGCTGAGGACTGTGGTCATTTAATTTCCAGTCATTGTAATATGTATAATATCAGTTGGTTCTGCTTCTTATGTAATCTTATGACTGCTTTTGAAGTACCTGAGACGCTTTCATAATAACATAGGATACTTGATATATGCAGTGTTTATCATTGCACACCAAAATCATCCAAAATAACATTCATCCCCCTCTGGACACTTTTTAACTGTGGATGGCAAGTTTATAAAATAACAAACAGCTTGAATCCATGATGTTCAGGTCATGATATTTATGAAATACTTGGTCCTTTTTTAATTATGTTATTAATGTAAGTTTGTGCACTAATTAGCATATGGTAAAATAGAGCATAAATGCTGCATCAGATGCCACTATTGTTATTAATGAGTCATTCATCTAAGAGCATAAGAACAGCCATACTGGGTCAGACCAAAGGTCCATCTAGCCCAGTATCCTGTCTTCTGACAGTGGCCAATGCCAGGTGCCTCAGAGGGAATGAACAGAACAGGTAACCATCAAGTGATCCATCCCCTGTTGCCCATTCCCAGCTTCTGGCAAACAGAGGCTAAGGACACCTTCCCTGCCCATCCTGCCTAATAGCCATTGATGGACCTATCCTCCATGAATTTATCTAGTTCTTTTTTAAACCCTTCTATAGTCTAGGCCTTCACCAAATCCTCTGGTAAGGAGTTCCACAGGTTGACTTGTGCTGTGTGAAGAAATACTTCCTTTTGTTTGTTTTAAACCTGCTGCCTATTAATTTCATTTGGTGGTCCCTAGTTCTTTTGTTATGAGAAGGAGTAAATAACATTTCCTTATTTACTTTCTCCACACCAGTCATGATTTTATAGACCTCTATCATGTCCCCTCTTAGTTGTCTCTTTTCCAAGCTGAAAAGTCCCATTCTTATTAACCTCTCCTCATACAGCAGCCATTCCATATCCCTAATCATTTTTGTTGCCCTTTTCTGAACCCTTTCCAAGGCCAATAGGTCTTTTTTAAGATGAGGCGACCACATCTGCACACAGTATTCAAGATGTAGAAGTACCATGGATTTATATAGAGGCAATATGATATTTTCTGTCTTATTATCTATCCCTTTCTTAATGCTTCCCAACATTCTGTTAGCATTATAGACTGCTGCTGCACATTGAGTGGATGTTTTCAGAGAACTATCCACAATGTCTCCAAGATCTCTTTCTTGAGTGGTAACAGCTAATTTAGACCCCCATCATTTCATATGTATAATTGGGATTACATTTTCCAATGTGCATTACTTTGCATTTATCAACATTGAATTTCATCTGCCATTTTGTTGCCCAGTCACCCAGGTTTGTGGGATCCCTTTGTAACTCTTCGCAGTCAGCTTTGGATTGAACTATTTTGAATAGTTTTGTATCATCTGCAAATTTTGTCACCTCACTGTTTACCCCTTTTTCCAGATCATTTATGAATATGTTGAATAGGACTGGCTGCAGTACAGACCCCTGGGGGCAGGGCCGTATTTACCCATACGCAAACTACGCAGCTGTGTAGGGCACCAGGAAATTTGGGGCACCAAATTGCCCCAGATTTCCTGGTGCCCTACGCAGCTGTGTGCAGCTCCAGTAGCCAGCCCAATCCCCCAGCCGGCTGAGCTGGCCAGGAAAGCTGCCCCAAGCCCTGCTCCACCCCCATCCCACCGCCACTCTACCCTTTCCCCAAAAGGAAAAGCTGCCCCAAGCCCTGCTCCACCCCTGCTCTGCCCCAGCCCCGCCCCCACTCCACCCCTTCCCCGAGCTACATCCCGGGGAATTGCAGCAGAGGTCTGGCGTGCCCTGCAGTCACTGGGCGGCGGGAAGTGGAGTGATCCGGTCCCAGCCCACTCCTATCTGCTGGCTCCCAGCCACTCCGCCGGTGAGTGCTGGGGGGTGGTTCCCTCCTGACCCCAAGTCCCAAGGCTGGGAGGCAGGAAGCAGAGTGGAGCAGGCTGGGGCCGGGTAGCTCCACTTCCCGCCGCCCCGTGAGTGCAGGGTCAGGCCCACCCTGCACTCACCAGGCTGTGGAAAGTAGAGCTACCCAGTCCCAGCCCACTCCACTCCGCTGGCTCCCAGCCACAATGCCGGTGAGTGTTGGGGAGCGGTTTCCCCTCTGCCCCCCCAAGCCTGCTCCTGCCCAGCCCTGGGGAGGCCTGGGGCTGTGTAGGGCACCACAATGTCTAGGGATGGCCCTGCCTGGGGGTCACCACTATTTTCCTCTCTCCATTCTGAAAACTGACCGTTTATTTCTACCCTTTGTTTCCTATCTTTTAACCAGTCACTGATCCATGAGAGGACCTTTCCTTTTATCCCATGACAGCTTACTTGGATTAAGAGCCTTTGGTGAGGGACCTTGTCAAAGGCTTTCTGAAAATTTAGGTATACTATATCCATTGGATCCCCCTTGTCCACATGCTTGTTGAACCCCACAAAGAATTCTGGTAGATTGGTGAGGCACGATTTCCCTTTACAAAAACTATGTTCACTCTTCCCCAACAAATCATATTCATCTATATGTCTGACAATTTTGTTTTTTACTATAGTTTCAACCTTAACTATAATGCAATAAATCAGTCAATGGTACAGCCTCTTGGCTTGTTTAGAAACTTAACAAAATTAGAGAAATTAGCTCACAGTCACAATCACCTGCAAGAAGTACCCAAAGGTCTCTCACCTAGTATAACCTCATTAGAGCTGAATGCCAACAAAATAGTTTCTATTAAGAACAACACCTTCTCAGAACTCAAAAATTTGAAGGAACTCTACATGGATCGGAACTGTTACTATAGCAATCCCTGTGGAAAAACTTTTGAAATAGAGGATCAGGCTTTTGTGGCCCTCACCAATTTGACTGTGCTGTCACTTTCCTACAACAACCTGACCCGAGTGCCCCTCAATTTGCCCTCATCTCTAAGGGAACTTTATCTTGGCTTTAACAAGATAACAAGAATCAGCCAGGGTGATTTTAATGAACTGGTTAATTTGCACCTTCTTGACCTAAGCAGGAACTGTCCAAGATGTTATAATGCCCCCCTTCCACGTGAACCCTGCACTATATACTCTTCCATTCAAATACACCAATTTGCTTTCCAAAATCTTAACAAATTAAAGACTTTGGTTCTCACCAGCACCTCACTTACAAGTGTACCAGCCATCTGGTTTCAGAACATGACACAGCTAAAGGTGCTATACCTGGCATTTAACTATTTACAAAATGAAATAGTTTCTGGCAAATTCTTACGGGAGTTGACTTCTTTAGAGGAACGTGACTTATCTTTCACCTTTGAGGAAAAAGTATACTTACAGAATCTAAACCTCTCACAACATTTTTCTTCTCTAGTCTCTTTAAAACGATTATATCTTAAAGGTTATGTTTTTCAAGACCTGTGTGAAAAGCACTTAAAACTTCTAATTGCTCTAAAAAAGCTAAATATCCTTGATCTTGGGATAAATTTTATTAAACGAATTGAGCTTGCTGTATTCCAGAATTTTAGTAACCTCACAGAAATCTACTTAACAGATAACAGAATATCACCTTTTGTAGAGGACAATAATTGTCTTTTAGAACTGGTTGGAAAAAAGGCATTCCCAACATACCTCCTGCCCCCACTCACCACTGAGGAAGTGGCTGGACAGAGGACTGCCGTTCCCCCGGAAGGGAGGAAGCACAAAGTGTGGCTCAGCCAGAGGGAGATGTCATGAAGAGGATGCCGTGGTCCTGGGAGTGACTTGGGTCCAAGAACAGAAGAAGTGGCGGTGGCAAGACATCACCAGAAGAAGGTGCACTGGTGAAAAGAGCTAATCCCCGGGACAGCCAGCAGAAGGTGCCACAACAGTGAGTTGCATCCCATCATATGGATGCATGTGATTATTGTGAGGGTTTGACCAGATTTGTTCCTCTGAAAGGCGGTTGTATTGTATTCATTTCATAACTAGTTACTGAAGTTCACCTCTAGCCTTATCCTGCAGCTACTCCACACGTGAGACTCCCATACTAGTCAGTGGGCCAAAGTGCCAGCCCCAGTAAAACTGGGTATTTGGCCCACCTTGGCCTATGGGAATCCCCAAGTGGCACAGGGCTGGAAGAGCCATTTCTATGCCATCTCGCCCAGAGCCTCTGCCCTCTCGCTCCTTCTGCTCCTGCCCAAAGTGCAGCTTGGATGCACCTGAGGGTTAGGGCAACGGGCACCAATGCACAAAAATGTCTGCAAGATCTGATCTCTACTTTGTATTTATCGTATTATCTCCTTCTTTTGTTAATACAGGGCCCAGCCATGCTCCAGTTGACTAGCAAAACTCCCGTTAAGTTCAAGGAGAGTGTGATCGACTTGCAGTGGTATGTTTTGTACAATAAAGTGGATCCAGCACAAGGTGAAGCTGTATTTAAGGAGGCGAGTCGGAGCACTGAGCTGAAGAGAAGGTGCTTAAGCTGACTCAACAGGTGCAGGAAGGAAGCTTAAGAAACTGCTCAATATTCTGAAGAACTCATCTTGTCAAGCTTTCGCTGAAGCTGTGTCAGTGGCCATAAATGGAGGTATTGTTTCTCTCACAACCACAGCATGGGAATGTAAAAGTTCTGTGGGCTGCAGTTGGTCTGGTTTGGAGCATTAGGTCTCAAGACTGTTTCCAAAACCCTTAATCAGTGACAAGTCATCTGTGAACCTTGGAGACATGTCAAGATGATGTGACAGAGTGGGAGGGGGGCATGTGGATCTATGTGTCAGTCTGTCAATGTTCGTTCATAGCAAGTTGCCTTAAAATTCCACTATGCCTGTAACAGTGCGTCGGAGCAGTATAATGTCTCAGAATCGGCATCCCAACTAATAATTAAAACTGGTCTTTCACCATGATAGGTCCTGACTTCAGTGTGGAGAACGAGATGACATGATAGTGAAAAACATATCTTCACCTCTCCAAAATCCAGTCCAACCCCCAAGATAACATGCCATGTGTGCCTCTGACTAGGAGCTGAGACTGAAACCAGGCAATCCCTTGCTTATTACATGATCCTGAGCTCACAGGTGCTCAGCCAAAAAACCTAGTCACTTTGAAGTCTCTGGGCTCTCTTCCTTCCCTTGATAGATAGGGGTGGGGGTGGAGGGCAGTAAGGGAGAGGGAAGAGAAGGACCTGCTGGGGTCCTCAATCATGTGAAGTTGGTGGGAACACAAATCATACCTCTTCCAGCCATGAAGACAGTAACATATGAATATATGTACACTGTTCTATGCATGTTACAACTACCTTGCAAAGTGATCTTACTTAGCACTCACATACCACCTTGCTATCTGAAAGCTATGCTTTTCAGCTGAGCATGTATTTCACTGTAAATTTTCAAAGCTGCCCCTGAAGAGGATAATATCCCTTTAAGTAGTTTGGGAGCCATCTAGTAGCCTCACTGTATTTGACATTTTACAAACCAGCCAAAGCAGCAATCTGTATAGGTTAATTAGGCCTTGCATGTTGCGTATCATTAGTAAACATGGTAAACTGGATCCCATTGTGCCCATGTGGTTTCTTTCTTCCCATAATTATCGTTGTTTAAAGGACAAAAGACACAACAAAGAATAATCCTCATGTTGTGCTGCCTAAGCAAATCTCAGCTTTTGTGAATTTTTCCTCTGATTTATGTTTTATTTTCCCAATAGTTTGCCAGCTTTCTTTTCTCTGATATGGACTTTCCCTGGCTTACAAAGTTATTGTTCAACCATGCTTCAATTGGCCATGTTTTGTCATTTCAACTTATCAGCATATTCTTGTGCCAAATGAGTCAATAAATTATACTATCAAAATAGGCGTGGCTTCTGTTCTTCCCACTTGGGCTATAGCAAACCACAAGCCAGCTTCTGTTGTCACTGTAGTGGCCAGTTTGGGGAAGTTGATCAGTGTACTTCAGTTACCATCTGTGCTTTCAGCCTCTGGTGCTCACCCCTTCTGCTCTGTTTTAAAAACTCTTCACTGGACTGACATCTTGTATAGCAGAAAAATAAAGAAAGTAAGTATTTTTATTTTACAAAAGTGCATACATACAGCCATGAATTTTAAAGAAACATTGGGTTTTTTCCTGATTTATGTGAGAGTAAACGAGATCAGAATCAGCACCACAGCATCTAGTTAGAAAATCTTGAACTAGCAGGAAGTCTGGAATAAATGCGTGCTTTTAACTATTGTGCAAGCTGCAGCTGGATGTTAGGAAGTGGCACTGGTAACTCTATCATGTTGAAAGGAATAAAAACCTTTCAATCTTTTTAAAAAAATGTTTGATTAGACAATTTTATATTTTGTTTAAATATTAAGTCTTACTTTTTCTGTGGCTTATCAATCTGCTACAGATCATTCTAAAACTTGGATGCTTTTATTCATCATTTTCTAAGTTAAATGTAATTTTGTTAAATTGTAAAGTGTTTTGATTATACAGTGCCTAGTTTTATCTGATATATAACTTGAACACAATTTTTACAAAATAATAAAAAAATTGTATGACTATGGTCTCCTTGGCTTCTTTGCCTTTCTTCTTTCCACTTCTTTTACCCCTTCATTCTTCCTGTTTATATGTTTATCAGTTACACTATGAATCTTGCCTTCAGCATGTTAAGAGTTTCCTTCCTATCAATTTTCCTCTCTTTTTAGCATTTGTCTAAAAAACTAAAGACATCTGAAGGATAAAACTATGTGTCTGATCCTACAGACACACAAGTGAATAAATTCATGGTGCTGAGTATTTCCACTGAGCTCAATAAGACTACTTCTGTGTACAACTGTTACTCATTTGCCTAAATGTTTGCAGGATCAGAACCAGATGTACACTCCAATCTGAGGTCTCACTTCAAAAGCTGGCCCAGTTAAAGATATGACCTCACCCACCTTGTCTCTAATATTCTGGGGCCAGCCTGGCTGCAACAACATTACAAATGGCTCAAACTGATGTGCACACAGCAGCTTCACATGACTGTTCTAACATGGCTAAAGACAGCAGGGTAGATGCGTGGGCTGTAGCAACCCATGTTGGTACCCAGGGTTCCAGGCAGACTTGTACAGCTCACAATGTTGCATCTAAACTGCTATTTTTAGCCAGGCTACTGCAGCTCTGTCTATCCGAGCTGCAATCACACCTTTACTTGCAGTGTGAACATACCCTTAAGATTGTAATGAGAACCTAAATTGACTTGTTACCTAAAGTTCAATTCTCTGTTTCCCAAACAGGGTTCAAATATTTAGGGTTTTTGCGGGCATCTCATTTGTAAACCACAGTTGCTGACAAGGAAGCTGCTCCTGCTTCCAATTCAGCCAATAGAAGTTTTACTACTGACTTCATTGGGAGCAGGATCAGGGGGTCAAAATGATCCTCAGAATTTCAGGTCTTTCTAAACATGACACAAGCAGCTATCATGGAGTGATTTCAAACCAACATGGCTATTGAGACAGTTAATGCAGAGTAAATAAAGCATGAGTCTTTTTGTGACCATAATAGTCACATAAAATCCTTCATGGCCAAAGCCCAGTGAAGTCAAGAGGTGTCTTTCTATTGACTTCAATGGGCTTTGGATCATTCCCTAATAATTTTTATCCAATAAGGCTGAGAAAGGGAAATAAAGCAATGAAAAAGTAGTATAGTGAATTCCAAGGAAAATGCTGCCTAATAAGCAATTTTGATCAACTTTTTCTAAGTCTAAGAAGCTATTCCAAACTGTTTGTTTTCTGCTAGCAATAAATCATATTTCCTATTTCACAACTGGAATTGCTGGTGGTGTTTGTACATATTCAGGGAGGCACGTGATGCCCGTACAGTAGCTGTGAAAGCCCAGTTAAGTCCTGCACTCATTGTTCAGGCAAAACCTCCACTGAATTGAAACTGAATTGCATGACTTGTGTATCTTCAAGTTTTTTCTAACAAATGATACCATTGTAGTAACTGTTTTAATACATTTATTTCAGCACCTGTAATTAAGCACTAGAAAAGAATCAAACAACAAATAATAAATGCACGTAACATGCTGTTGGAAAGGTGGCCCTGAATTATTGCTTCTAAACATGGATGTGTAGCATTACTGTCTTCATTTCAGGGTCCTGTTAACATAAACTGCATGTGAGCTCAGCTAGCTAGTTTGTTGCATAGGGAAATCACAAAACATACTTCTCCCACCTAGCTTTTTATACATGAAATTAGCACTAATCAACACTGGGTTCTTGGCAAAACATGGACACTCATGGGGTCTACTGCAGCTTTGGCATAAGTGGGTGCAACTCTACTGAAATCAAGGAAGTTGTACTCATCTCCACTGTGTATGAGCATGGCCCCAAATATTTTACAATATTTTAAAACTAGAAAATGGGAGAAGGAATTGGAGGGTTCAAGGGAACTGGTAGAATGATAAGGAACCCTGGTCTGAATCTGATCCATATGCCTAACTGGTAGCCTGGCTGAGGCAGGGTGAGCATTTTCAAACTGGTTGCCAGTGCCTTCCTATTCATACTCCCCCCAGGCTCTTCCTGCCACTTTCTCTCCCATATTACTTTTGTTTTGACAAATACTTGCCCTATTTATTCTGTTATACAGATTTTAGGTAGAGCTTTTTAAAAATGGCTTCAGGTTTAGCTGTCCATTTTTTTTTAAATCATTTTTTTTAAAAAGAAACCTAGCTGGCAAAAAAGATGGCATGGACAGACTTCCACTGAGCAGAGACTGAGAAGACTGGGGCTGTTCATTTCTGAATGTGGTCCAGCTCCAGGACTGGAGCAAGGCTTTCCCTGTAATTGTGGGAGCCATTTTGGTACTGAGCACAGGAACTGAGAGCAGGAGATTGCCTCTCCTGTGTTCTCAGTGCTCCCCCATCCCCACCCCCCATGATATCCAGGCAGCATGGAAGAGAAGGGAGAAGCATCCTGACATGAATGCAGAGGAGTGAGGGCAGAGTTGGAAGGGCAGGGTTAGGAGCAAGTTATATGGGGAGTAGAGGGAAAGAGGAGCAACCTGGATAGGACAGAAGGAGAGAGGACAGGCTGAGGATACATGCTAGGGTACAGAGGCAAAAGTGTGTGGAGGGGGGGCTGATGGTGGGGAAAGAAGCAAAAAGGTCTGTAACCACTGGAGAATACTCCCCTCCAGAACCAGCAACTGGAGTCTAGATTCCTGTATACCAATATTCTTCTGCTGTTTAGAAAATAGCTGAGAAATGCACTGACAAAATATGTCTCTCATCTGCCTGCAGTGGTTGGTGCAGAAGAGAGGAGAACAGCCTACTAACACTGCTAGTTACTCCACTAGCTCAAGCAGTAGAGGACTGTGTGGTGGATCTAAAGGTCTCACCCTTCTGATGACCATTGTGGGCATCAATATGGTTCTATGAGATGCAAGATTTTAGGGGGGGTTTCAGTTTGCTTTCTAGATAGTGACAGAAAAAAAACTTACATTAAAAAGAACATGAAGGTTCCAAAGGCAATCACTGAAAATTAGGAAATGCCAGAATTAATTAACCCTTAATTCAGTTCCCTTGTGCATATGCATTCTGATACAATCTTTAATTACATGAGCACATGCTGTTTTATGTACAAGACACCTGCCTCATTCTGTGCACAGGTTGGATGATGCTAAGATGCCATTATAATTAATTTCTATACTATGTATAATTTCCTATCAACCTTGTAATTAAATTTTTTGGTTGCACTTGTAATGGGAGGGATAAAGAAGACAAACTAAAATGTCTTAAAAACCACAGCTACAATGTACAAAAAAAGACTAGTGATTTTGGGTGCCTATATTTTTGGGTATTCAAGCTGAGATAAGCTTGACAAGATCTGCTTTTCAGAAACTGCTCAGCTCCATCTCTTAAAAATCAGGCCCTTTAAATTTGTTTTACATTCAGCACCAGAAATTCAGGCACCCAATTTTGCAAACCTTGGACTATGAATTGACGAACTGATGATGCTAGTTTCAAAACTGCTATACTAATGCTACCTATTTATTATTATAAAAAGCACACTCTCTTTTTTAAGGGAAACATGAATCCCACAATACCAAATCTAATATGGCTACTTCTTCTGGCTTATGGCACTTCAGAAATTCTCGCTGAGACCAAGTATCCTAGAACCCTGCCATGTGATGTCAGCATGAATAACTCCTCCGTCATTTTTGACTGCAGTGCCCGTCAACTGAGAAGTGTGCCTACTGCAATGCATGGTAATGTAACAGAATTAAAGCTCTCAGACAACCTTATAAAGGAGGTATTTAAAGAATCTTTTCAGGGCCTGAATAATCTTATGAAAATAGATCTAAACAGAAATCACTACTCTAAGGCAGAGGAAGAGGCTCATGATTTGTGTAAAAAAGGAATGGTAATTGAAGATGGAGCTTTTGCTAACTTAACAAAGCTAAGGGAATTACTAGCTGATGAAAATCACCTATGTAAAATACCAGTTGGGATGCCATTGTCCTTAACCTCACTGAGTTTGAGATACAACAACATACTTTCTGTCTGTCGGCAAAATTTTTCAGAACTCACACAACTGAAAGAACTGTATATGGATGGGAATTGTTATTATGGCAATCCCTGCGAAAAAGCTTTCCTTGCAGACAATGGAGCTTTCTCAGACCTCACTATTTTGACAGTCCTGTCACTTGCCTTCAACAACCTGACCCGAGTTCCAAGCAAACTGCCTTCATCTCTAAGGAAACTTTACCTCAGCAGCAACAAGATCAAAACCATCAACCAAGATGATTTTAATGAACTGTCTAATATAGAAGTCCTTGACTTAAGTGGGAACTGTCCAAGGTGCTACAATGCCCCCTACCCATGTGAACCTTGCACTGGGGACTCCGCCATTCAAATACATCCTCTTGCTTTCCAGCATCTGAAAAATTTACAGAATTTAAACCTCTCCAGTACCTCTCTCATTAGCTTACCGGCCAGCTGGTTTTATAACACAACACAGTTAAAGGTGCTGCATCTTGAATTTAACTACTTAATAAAGGAAATAGCCTCTGGAGAATTTTTACTCCAGCTGCCTTATTTGGAGGTGCTTGATTTATCTTTTAACTATGCAAGGAAATCATACCCGCGGTATATAAATATTTCAGACAAGTTCTCCAACCTGGTCTCTCTCCAGCAACTGCACTTAAGAGGTTACGTGTTCAAGGAACTTAAGAGCAAACACCTTCGGCCCCTCATAAATCTTACCAAACTACACATCCTCAATTTAGGAGTCAACTTTATCAAGCAAATTGATCTCAGTGTGTTTCAGCTCTTTGCTAATCTGACTACAATTTCTTTGTCTGACAACAGGATATCACCTATACTAGAGAGCAGCAATAATAGTGTTATTAGAGGAGAATCAGTCCAAAATCATGTAATTCAAAGTCGTTCAACAGATACTGATCTTGAGCCATCAGTAAATAGTATGGTACCAGCAGAAGGCAAAGACAGTAGCAGTGTGTATAATTCCATTTTTCCTTTAATCAAACCCCAGTGCAGCATGTATGGTAAATCATTAGATCTAAGCTTAAACAGTATTTTCTTCATTGACCAACAGCAATTTAAAGGTTTCCATGATATAGCATGTTTGAATTTGTCCTCAAATGGCATTGGACAAGCTTTGAATGGCACTGAATTTATCTTTCTACCTAATCTCAAATATTTAGATCTGTCTTTTAATAAACTTGATTTGGCTTATCAATATGCATTTTATGAACTGCCTAGGCTAGAGGTACTGGACCTCAGCTACAACGTACACTATTTTATTGTGTCAGGGATAACACACAGATTGGGATTTACTGAAAATCTTCCGTATCTAAAAGTTTTAAACTTAAGTTACAATGACATTTTTACACTCACAGAGCCTAATCTAACTAGCAGCTCCCTGAAAGAGTTAGTGTTCAGAGGAAACCGCCTTGATATTTTATGGAAAAATGGAGATAATAGATACATAAATATTTTTAAAAGACTCTGCAATCTGACTCATCTTGACATATCCTACAACAGACTTCATAAAATTCCTACCAACGCATTCCGTGGCCTGCCACAAAGTCTAATTGAGCTATACCTAACCAACAATGAATTAAAGTACTTTGAATGGACAGCCCTGCAACAATTTCAGAACCTCACATTACTGGACCTGAGCTCAAATGCTCTGTCTTTTGTAACTGATAACCTTGCCAACTGCACAGCTTCCCTTCAGAGACTAGTGCTTCGACAAAACAAGATTTCTCAGCTTGCTGATGGATTTTTTAATAAAGCCAGCAGCCTCCTGCACCTTGATTTAAGTTACAATGAGCTGCCTTCCATAAACCAGTCAATACCTCAGTATGATAACTTAATTTATTTAGAGCTTTTGGACTTAAAAGGAAACCCTTTCGAATGCACCTGTGCAACTGTTGATTTCAAAAACTGGATAAATCATTATGTTAATATTAGTATCCCACGACTGGCAACAGACGTCATTTGTGCAACACCTGGAGATCAAAAAGGGAAGAGCATCATAAGTTTAGACATATACGCCTGTACTTTGGATAAGGTTGCAGCAATATGCTTTTGTTTATCGTTCTTCATTATTTTGACCATTATGACAACAGCTATCACAAAACATTTATTTTATTGGGATGCCTGGTATATTTACTATTTTTGTACGGCAAAACTAAAAGGATATAAATCTCTTGGCATGACCAAAGCTCTCTATGACGCTTACATAGCCTATGATACTCAGGATGCAACAGTAACTGACTGGGTAATAAATGAACTACGATTTCATCTAGAGGAAAGTGAAGACAAGCACGTTCTGCTTTGTTTGGAGGAAAGAGACTGGGAGCCGGGAAAGGCTGTCATTGACAACCTTGCACAGAGCATCCATCACAGCAGAAAGACCATCTTTGTTCTAACCGAAAGATATGTGAAAAATGGGAACTTTAAAACTGCTTTTTATATCGCTCTGCAGAGACTAATGGATGAGAATATGGATGTGATTGTGTTCATTCTACTGGAGCCGGTGCTACAGCATTCCCAGTACCTGAGGCTGAGGAGGAGGATATGCAAGAGCTCTGTTCTTGACTGGCCTAAGAATCCACATGCTGAAGGCCTTTTCTGGCAAAATCTAAAAAGTGTAGTGCTAACAGAAAATTATAAAAGATATAATGCATTGTACACAGATTCCATTAAATGACGGTAAAGAGAGAAAAATGTCTTCTTCTTTGTAGCAGATATCTTTGTATTGAGACATTATCAGTTTTGAGTACATAATTAGAATCTAGTTAAAACAGCATCATTGGATCTAGTTAAAACAGCATCTCTACTAAAGTGTTTGAGGAAGTATGAAGGAAGCAAACATTACAGTACTTTGGCCTGAATTAATGTCAGTTATGATACTACAGGCAAGTGGAAGATCATATACACAGATACTGTGCTGTACTGATGATTTGTGTAAATTGTTTCTCAATACTTGTCAGTTATCACCACTAATTACACATGTAATTAGCCATTATGAATTGTATGTTTAACATCATGGAACTTTCAAAACTATCTAACTTGCTAGTGAGAATTAAGAACAGTCTTACCTTTGGCTACCTTTTAATGAAACAGTTTTTATACTTCAGTCCAATGATACTTACTAACAATAGTTGCGGCTTAACAGGGACACTTGCAAGTGGTCTAGTGGTGCTTCGTTGTGTGTTTTAGTCTTGTGTTGATTTAGAATGTTTGCTTCTTTAAAATCAGCTTTTGGTTTCTTCACACCTGTTATACACATAGAAAGTGTACACACTGTGACCTCACTGCCTGACTCTGGTTGTTGACCATCAATTACCCATGCTTGGATCCAATGTCAGATGTCTTATAGCTGCCCTTGCTACTGGCATGGGGCAGTAGATTCCAAACTACACTGGTCTGTCTAATAATGGGGTCGGTTCTGTAGCTTTGTGGACTGCATGTTCACTCTTAGAATTGGGTCTTCTCTTACATCAGCATTCCTCTTAATGGGTGCAAATGGCTATCTACCATAGGGAATAAAAATAAAAATTTCTACTCTATTAGTGGAAATCATGCTAATAAACTGATTCACTGATAGACCTATTAATATAGGCTGACATTTTCAAGTATGCCCAAAGGTGTTTCATGCCCAAATCCCATTAGAACTGGGGTTCTCAAACTGGGGGTCAGGACCCCTTGGGGGGGTCGTGAGCTGTCAACCTTCACCCCAAGCCCCGCTTTGCCTCCAGCATTTATAATGGTGTTAAATAAATTTAAAAGTGTTTTTAATTTATAAGGGAGGTCACACTCAGAGGCTTGACATGTGAAAGAGGTCACCAGTAAAAATGTTTGAGAGCTACTGCATTACAAGTCAATAAGACTGGGGTGCCTAAACTCCCAGAGGCCCAATGAAGATCTAAACCAAACTGCCTTATCAGGAGGAATGACATGAAAGTTAGATGACAACAAAATCAACAAAGTTTGTACAAGTCATCAGCTAGTGATACTTAAATGGGAGAATCCAACTCACTGAATGTAAAACAGAACACAATGGAACAATACTTTTCTCAGTTATACCTGAGCAGCTCCACTCTAGTCAGTGATTTTGGACGTGGTAATTTGATCCTTTAACAGAAATGAATAAGTGGACCAATAAAGCTTATAAGGGCTTTTCTATTATCTTCTCCCTTATGTTGGATCATATTAAGGAAGTTCTGTATTAAAATCACAAATTAGTTTGATTCCCCATAGTTTAAATTCCAGGGTATTACTAATTAAGAAGTCTCTTGTTTTTTGGTACTGTTTCTCTCCCTCTCTGTGTGAAACTTGCAAGCTGCTAATTGTGTTCGTACATCCTAAGACAGAGTCTGTTCTCAAAGCAATACTTTGTAACAACAGAAGCAGCACCCAGAGACTCCCCGCCCTTTTGTTATATTTATCTCGCTTTGTTAACAATTGTGATTAAAATAGAGATAGAGGATGTATGTGGATGGATGCTTGGTGTGGATAATAACTGAGTGATCAGGGAGGTGCCAGCCTAAGAATCCAGTGTCCATGGGTCGAAGAAGGCATCAAATGGAAACAACCAGAGGACCCTTGGAGGGTAGACTGGAATCCACCCAATAGCCTCAAGGATGGGAGAACCGAAGAACAACACGGAGCCGTCAGGAATGTGCCATCTGCTGATTGATTCAGCAACAGCATGATGAAGCAATTCCCATAGACTGACATAGGAAAAAATTCCTATAAAAATGGACTCTAGAAAGTGAGAACTTTGGGGTCTGATTCTGCAAACCAACTTCCAGGAGCATTAGATGTGCATCTGAGAAGGCCCTGCTCCCTCCTCATGTCCAGGCCACCTGGCCGGTGGCTTGGCATGAGCAACTCTAAGGCTGGTAACTATGATAACAACCTTGCAGAATCTGTGTGTGTATGAATGAATGTGTGAATAAATATGAAATTGAATGGAATGTTAAAGTTATAACTAACTGCTTACTATGATTCTTTCTGTATTCACAATAAATGTGGCATTTTGCCTTTCCCCCTTTAATAAGATCTTGATGGTTTTTATTTTATTGGTATAACACTTATAACTAGAGCTGGGCAGGAAATGATTTTTCCATCCTGCAAAAATTAGAGATAGCAAATACATTTTCCCATCCTGAGTTGCAATAAGACAAAATCTCAAATATTTTCGCAAACTGAAAATCTGAAAAAATATCAGTTCAGGTCAATCATGTTCAATTTCAATTCTGACCTTTTCAAAATCCTTTTTTTTTTTTTTGGGGGGGGGGGGAGTGGAAGGAAGGAGGGGTGTCTAACTTTACTAAAATTTTTAAACAAAAAGTTTTTGAGACTTAAACCTCCCCAAATTTTTCATTTGGTAACTGTCAAAATGGGACACTATTGAAACATTTGTTCCCAGTCATTTTCTGAGTCAGGAGATTTGTCAAAACTGGCCCTGTTTTGCAACCAGTTTTTATTGTGACAAATCAATATTTTGGGGGGAAAAGATGGTTCATTGAAAAATTCCTGACAAGCTCTACTTTTAATTTTCTCTCTCTCTCTTCATGCATCTGACGAAGTGGGTATTCACCCACGAAAGCTTATGCTCCAATACATCTGTTAGTCTATAAGGTGCCACAGGACTCTTTTCCTCTCTCTCTCTCGACATTTAAAGAGTGACCTTGTCACTGCTTGGTTCATACTGTGCTGATGCAAACTGGGAGCACACATGTCTGTGGTCACATCAGGTGATGCCAGGTGATGGGAAGTCTAGTTTTCTAAGTTTAACAAAAAGCAACTTTGACACAACACATGAACTGACTAGTCTGAGCTTGGGATATTTCTACAGGTAGCTTCACATTTTCACTTTCATTTCTGTGCTACTGCAAAGCTGGAAAAAATACCCAAAGTTTCGTTTCCTAGTCATGCCCCTTTTCTTTTATCTCAATTACATTACATGACAGCATGAGAAATCAGAGGCCTTGTCTACTAATAATTGCTGCTAGCAATAACTAGTAGAGCTAGAGCTCTTTGTAAAGTCTATCTTTGTGGGCGTTTGCATATTTTTTCTTTCAGAACTCAATTCTACTTCTGAATAGGTTGAAAAAGATAACACTATCCCCTACATTTGTGTAGCTATTGGCATTCAAAACAAATCTTTGAAAAAATTTAAGGTCACCTGTTAAAAAGCTGCCATAAAAATATTCTGTAACAGTTTTTTGAAATGACTGTTAAAGACCTCTCCTTGCTGCTATAGAAATCAATAGCAAAATATCAATTGACCTCAGTAGTAGCAGGGTGGGGCCTTTATTATTCACAAGTTTATTGTGAGGACATACATCGGCTGAGTTTAGCAAGTCTAGATATTGGCCCAGATCCTGCTTACTTATTCATACAAGTTGGTTTCAGTGGGAATATTTTTGTAAATCAGCAGTATTTGTCCAGTGATGCCATTCAGGGCTTCTCTTCATGGCAAGTTGCTGTGTGGCAAGCCAGGGTGTGAATCTACCGTAATATCCCATGTGGTCACCGCTACAGTGCTGTGAAAGTCCTGGAGTGCGGCTTGGTATACTATGACTTGAAAGCTTAGTATGTCAAGCTCCACTCTGGGACTTTCAGTGTACTGTAGCTGGGCCCACATGGGATGTCACTGTGTGACAAGCTCATGCAATGCAGAGTCACCCCCTGGCTTGCCACGTAGTAACTTGCCCTGTAGACAAGCCCTTTACCACAGAATCCTCGAAATTAGGCTTGAAAATGACTTATTATGTCATTTAATCCATACCCCTGCCTATACAGGCTGCTTCCCTACAGTAGATTTCCTAGCTTTATCCAATCTTTTAACTGTCACAAGCAAAGAAGTTTCCGCTATATTCCTTAGGAGACTGTTCTAGGATCCATTATATGTTGTCAAGGCTGATTCCCCACTCTGGCACTTTGAGTGCAGAAGGTGGGGGCCTGCATGGACTCTAAAAATTAATACTGGCCACTCCAGGCTTGTATTAAACTCCCAAGGCCACAGCTTTTTTCTGACCTTGGATTGGTAGATGCTGCCACCACCCAAGTGCAAAAACCCCTTTGAGAACCCAGGAAGGCGCACTTGGGAATTTCTTCCTGTGGAGTACCCTTAAGCTCTTTCACACACCCTGCCCCCGGGAAGAGCTGAGAAAGAAAGACAAAGGAAATCAGCTGTTGCCACCAGCTTATTAAACAACATGTGCACAAACCTCTTAGGGACACAAAAATTAATTCTGTTCTTTAAAAAGGTAAATTTTATTAAAAAACAAAAGAAAAAATATATCTTGGAGTTTAGGCTATTGCTAGATTTAAAAAGAGCAACTACAAAGATTAAGCATCAAGGATAGTTTCTTGAGGTCCAGCTTAAAGGTTACAAGCAAAACAAATGCATTTGGGGTTAGCACAGAGGAGTCCACAAGCCATAAAGAAATAAAAGGGATAAACCTAATTGTGTCTTCCTAGACATTTCCTGATCTACTTACATATCTGGGGTTTTAAATGAGTAGCTTCCAGGTATGATCCTGATGATTTTTTCATATCTGGCCCCAAGCTTCTTACAGCATAGTTTTTCCTGTGCCCTCGCTCCTGGAGAACAACCACAGACTGACAAAAGAGGAGTCTTGTTTCAATTTTTAAAAAGTTCTAAAGCTTTCCCATTGGCTCTCCTGGCCAGGTGCCCATTCACTTCTTTTAACCCTTTATAGGTAAAGCAAGTAGAGAACAGCTACTAAGAGGGATTTTATAGCTAATTGGCTGGCTGCGTCCATAAAAGGGAGCTCCACCACCCGCCCTTTCATTTATCACATATGTGATTAGCAGGTAGTTCTTCCTGACATTCAGACTATATTTGCCTTTCTCAGTTTCATCTCAGTATTCCTAGTTATACCCATTTCCGCCGCATGCCACTTTAAGCACATGAACAGTCCCTGTTCTTTGCTGGACCGGGACTTTAAAAAGTAGCTGCCTGTCTTTAAAAGCCCTGCTTATTGTTAAGCGCTGATGTAAAGAGATGCACAGAGGAAGCCATTTAAGGTTCACAACAACACATTTTTGTTAGTCCTAAAAATCCTTCAAGAACTGTGCTACATATTTTTCAGCACACTCTCCTGTCACCTAAACTGCTGTTTACATACACACAGATAGAATGATCCCATAACTTCTATATGGAGATTTCAGCAGCAGCAGCAAAAACCAGCCCTACTTAAAATAACACCCTGGGTAAATTCCAGATTTTTAGCATGTGGCAAGTGGATTCATGTTCAAAAAATAACAATGTGCACTCACAGACAAATATTCCTGCTACAATGTGTAGAATCCAACACTTCATCGTGCATTTTAAAAAGTCAAATGTCCAAGGAAATGATTCTGAGTCCAGATATTTTTTACAACTAATATCTACCTCAGCGAAAAAAATAAAAAGGAATTAAAAGGGAAGTATTGCCCCATCTGATCCTCCTTCCTTTTATTTTATTTGCCGCATAACCACAGCTTCTCTGTTTGAAAATGAAGATTAATGATTAACTTTGGTAATTTCATGTTAGTTCCTCGGCAGCTCAAGAGAAAAATAGATATGATAATAAAATCTACCAAAAAACAGAAGTATACTATAACTCTTTCAGAATTAGATGATGTTTCCTGTGTTACAGCTTTGGTTACATAAAGACTTTCTCATCAGTACTTTAAAGGTACATCTACACTGCACACTCCTTCGGGTGCTGGGTATATACACAGCTCTCCCTGCATTTCCCAGCATGGCTATAAATAGTAGTGTAGATGGTGAGGCAGGGCTTAGGTGAGGAAAGACACTTCTGAAATCTGTGGTAATGTACCCTGCATAGCTTTCTACTCGCCCAAGCAGTGCCTCTCATGCATAGGCACCGACTTCCTCTCTGCTGGGGGGTGCTTGACCCCCCTCTCTGCCCTTGGCCCACTCCCAGTCCACCCCTTCCTCCAAGTCCCCACCTCTGCCCTGCCTCTTCCCACACCTGCTCTACACCCAGACCCACTCCATCACTTTCCCCAAGCCCCCACCCCTGCCCTGCCTCTTCCTGCCCCCACTCCGCCCCCTCCTGCCCCCAGCTCCACCCCTGCCCCACCTCTTCCCCTTTCTGTGCAACCCCCATGCTGCAGCTGGAGCAGGGTGTGCGCACCCCCCCACGTCTGCAGTTGGGGCCGGGACTGTGCCCTCCCCAAGACTTCTGCCAGAGTGAGAGTGTTGCCACCACCAGGGCTGTGTCCCCCCCGATGTTCATGGGGCTCAGGCTGTCAGCCCCCTTGCCTCCCGTAGCATGGCTCAGGCTGGTAATCCCACCTCCCTCCCCGAGCATGGGGTTCCAGCTGCCATTTCTCCTCCCCATCCCTCAGCCCTCCTCCCTGGTTGTTTTTAATAAAAGTCACAAATAGGTCACAGGCTGCCTTGAATTTTTGTTTATTGCCCGTTGTTGGATCATATTAAAGAAGTTCTGTATTAAAATCACAAATGAGTTTGATTCCCCATATTTTAAATTCCAGGGTATTACTAATTAAGAGGTCTCCTGGGTTTTGGTACTGTTTCTCTCCCTCTCTGTGTGAAACTTGCAAGCTGCTAATTGTGTTAGTACATCCTAAGACAGAGTCTGTTCTCAAAGCAGTTCTTTGTAACAACAACTACTCACACAGAGAGAGACTCAAAGCAATACTCTGTAACAACAGAAACAGCACCCAAAGACTCCCCGCCCTTTTGTTGTATTCATCTTGCTTTGTTAACAATTGTGATTAAAATAGAGATAGAGGATGTATGTGGATGGATGCTTGGTGTGCATAATAACTGAATGATCAGGGAGGTGCCAGCCAAAGAATCCAGTGTCCATCGGCTGAAGAAGGCGTCAAGTGGAAATAACCAGAGGACCCCCCAGGGCAGACTGGAATCCACCCAACAGCCTCAAGGGTGGGAGAACCAAAGAACAAGATAACATCTAGCAGCACGGAGCCATCAGGAATGTGCGATCTGCTGATTGATTCAGCAACAGCATGATGAAGCAATTCCCATAGACTGGCATAGGAAGAAATTCCTATAAAAATGGACTCTAGAAAGTGAGAACTTTGGGGTCTGATTCTGCAAACCAACTTCCAGGAGCATCAGATGAGCATCTGAGAAGGCCCTGCTCCCTCCTCATGTCCAGGCCACCTGGCCAGTGGCTTGGCATGAGCAACTCTAAGGCTGGTAACTATGATAACAACCTTGCAGAATCTGTGTGTGTATGAATGAATGTGTGAATAAATATGAAATTGAATGGAATGTTATAGCTATAACTAACTGCTTGCTATGATTCTTTCTGTATTCACAATAAATGTGGCATTTTGCCTTTCCCCCTTTAATAAGATCCTGCTGGTTTTTATTTTATTGGTATAACACTGTGACCAGTCAGTGACTTTTACTAAAAATAACTGTGACAAAATCTTAACCTTATGGATGATGCATGTACAGCCTGGTCGTAGGAGTCGTGAGGGAATGGAGCATGCCCAGGGCAGGTGAAATCTTTGGAGAATTTAGATGCCCCTCAACAAGTCTCTTCTGAGCATGTGCACATGGGGATTCTTCAAAGGTAACTTGGCCAGGTTTTCACAAGGGTAGTAATGGACACGAGGCTGACCCCTTCGCCCGCCCCCCTGTAAATTTCAAGTCGCTGCTACAAAGCATGGAAGCATAGATTGTCTCATCAAAACTGCTGGGGAAAAATTTAACATGGGCAAAACAGTGTATTTTCCCTTATACTCATTCTTGTGTGAGCCTTCTGCCAGGTGTTGTCAGCAGCCACAAGGGCCAGGAAACCACGTTCAATATCATAGAGATTTTCTTAACATTGGAAAACAGAACCAGCTTGAGCCCCCACCCAAAAATCTTGGAACACTAAACACCTCCCCTAGGTGCCTCTAAGAAGCAATACTTCCCCACTCATAAATAAATTTTAATCCAAAACAGCCAAAATTGATCACTGTAGCAAAGCAAACCTGTCTGCTGATCACCTACACCAGTAGTCCCCAACTTTTCTGTGGGAATAGCACATTCGTATTCCCAACAGACTGTGGTGGGTGCCAAACACCCCGCTGCCGAAACACCACCGAGAAGTGGCAGTGGAAAGAAGCCTCACTGCCAAAATGCCACCGAGAAGTGGCAACGGTGGGCAGTTCTCAGGTGGCTTTGCTCGGCAGCGGCATTTCAGCGGCGCAGTGTCCTGCGGGTGCACACAACTTCCCTGGTGGGCGCCCACAACTTCCCTGGCGGGCACCATTGCACCAGCGGGCACTGCGTTGGGGACCCCTGATCTAGACAGAGTAGGTGTGTTAGTGTAAATACAGCCTGCTCTTGATATCTTTTCCCCCCAGTTCATCCAGGAGCACCATTTCAGTTTTTTGGGGGGGGGTAACTTTAGCCACGAGGGGCTACTTTATACTGCATCAATACTCCGAAATCACTTAAAAACTAGTCCAAAAGTAGCCGAATCTATTTATTTGAACAATTTTTTTATTAACACATTGGTCTATACCTTTAAAAGGAATCGGTATCTACAGTATAATTAAATGATGGATGTTAGCAGCATAGATCTATAACAAATTTTGGCAGCCATACTTTACAAGTTGTTCAGATTGGCTTGGGTTTATGTTTACTGAAGGGTTTATAAAATAGTTATGATAAATACAAAGGATTAAGTTGGAAGGAGGTTTCTAGTGTGTTGTGTCCATTTATTCTTTTACATAGAGACTGTCCAGTTTGACCAATGTACATGGCAGAGGGGCACTGCTGGCACATGATGGCATATATCACATTGGTAGATGTGCTGTAAGAATTGGGGAGAGTAAACATCACTTAAATGAAATTCACATATGCAACTCTAGTTTGTGAGATTCTGCCACCCTCAGAAATGTTAAACAGCAAGTATGACAGGAGATAAGAATATTTACCAGCTGGAAGAGAAGGAGATACAGCAGAAAGCTGCAAAATGGCTGATGGAAGGAGCAGTTGACGGGCAGCAGCTCCTCAGAAGGTATCTGGGGAAAAGGTCCTAGAACAGTGCAACCCCAGTGTGGGGAGATTTGGTAAAATCCAGGCATTCGCAGAGGAAATCAGTGTTTCTATCACAGCTTATGGACCTGGCCCAAAGTCCACTGCTGGCAAAGGAAAGACTCCGACAGACAAGTGGGACTAAATGGCAGAATAATTTGATGTTTATTGGGGTGAACTTCCAGCAAGCTTAAATCCAAGTTCCTTTTTCCTTATTTTCGAATCCCAATTTATTTCGTTTTTGCCCCTAATTTATATAGTAATATTCTCAGCTATACCTTAACCAATCATTTTACTGAAATTTACCTAACCAATCCTAACATATTGTAACATGATTAGCTAACCAATTATACCCAACCACCTTAATTAGTTTACACCCAGAAAATTAATTATACAGCAGACAGAAACAATCACAGAACCAGACAGAGACCATGCAAATAAACAATAGCAAAGTGGGAACTATAATGACAAAACAATACAGAAGTGAGTTTTTCACAACTACATCTATAAAGACATAAGGGTTTCCCAACTATGTCTATGGATAAGTGAATTCTTACCAAACAGAAAACTATCAAACTAAATTTCCTTTTACATCTTCTAGGCTCTTCCCTTTATCTGGAGGTGATAGATTGGATCACCTTTCTAACAGCTCCCGATTGCCTTATTTCAATATAACTGGTTTGAAATGTGTGAGGACATGACCATACGCTTTCCAGCTTATGGCTGCTCCCACTGCTTAGCCAAAGGCCTTAGCTTAAGAACAGGGCCTCAGACTGTCACAGTGAGAGAAGGCCCTTACACAGGCAGACAGTGACTTTGATTCTTTCTTTTATACCTCTATAACTAGCTAAATGATAAACATATACCTAAATTCTTGAAGTATAGGCCTTTACAGACCGGCCTGAATATCTATATCCTAACAATATACAGGGCCAGCACAGTGGCTGAATGATCTCTAAATTATTTTTAGGCATGATATTTCTGGAGATCTTTCTAATTCATCATGAAAGAAATGTTCAGATTATGTGTTGTAACCATTAACATAAATGAGCTGAAGCTAAACTACAGGGGTTAAGATGAACATTTAAAAGTTTGCCAAGGGTAGGATTACCATAGCTGAACATTCAAAAAAGAGGACACTTCACAGGGGGGGTTATTTGATCACACCCCCCCACCCCCAGCCCCGTTCCAGCTCCACCCCTTTCCTGCCCCCGTTCCAGCCCCTTCCCCAAAGTCCCCGCCCCCAACTCCGCCCCCTCCCTGCCCCATTGGAGCCCTTTCCCAAATCCCCGCCCCGACTCCATCTCCTTCCCTTAGCATGCTGCATTCCCCCTCCTCCCCCTCCCTCCCAGCCGCGCGAAACAGCTGTTTTGAGGCAGAAGCGCTGGGAGCTAGGGGGAAAAAGTGGGCACTCTCTCAAGTTATCAACATTCACTTTCTTTCTCGAATGATCAACATTCACTCTCTTTCTTGAACGATCAACTCTAATTTGGGGAAAAATAATAATGGCAAAATCCAGGACATTTTTAGATATTTAAAAATTCCTCCCAGACGGCGATTTAAGAACCAAAAAGTCAGACATGTCCATGGGGAAAGTAGTATTAGAGAGAAAGTATGTGTACTAATTAACAAATGACGGGATGGATGAAATTAATGATTGCTTGAAAGTAGCTGAGGTACCTAACTTTTTTTTTTAAAAAATCTCTTAAAAATCACTATCTAGAGTGTAATTAAATGATGGATGTTAGCAACATGGACCGATAATAAACCAATTTTAGCAGCTAAATCTTACAAATTGTTCAGATTGGCTTCGGTTTATGTGCACTGAAGGGTTTATACAAACAGTTATGATAAATTGGATTAAGTTGGAAGGATTTGAGAGAGTAAATATAGCTTCAATTAAATTCATGGATGGTACTCAAGTTAGTGAGACTCTGCCACCCTCAGAAATATTAAAGAGTAAGTAAACAGTAGCTAAGATTTCTTACCAGTTAGAAGAGCAGGACATACAGCACAGCAGATACACAGCTATAAAATGGCTGCGTAAAGGCAGCAGTTGCTTGTATCTGCACATTGGGGGGAGGGAGAGCTCAGTGGTTTGAGCATTGGCTTGCTAAACCCAGGGTTGTGAGTTCAATCCTTGCGGGGGCCATTTTGGGATCTGGGGCAAAATGAGCAGGGGGTTGGACTAGATGACCTCCTGAGGTCCCTTCTGATTCTATGATGTAAAGGACCAGCAGCAACTCAAAGGGTGTGCTGGAGAAAAGGTCCTAGAAAAGCACAACCCTGGGGAGATTTGGTAAGATAGGGCATTTGCAGAGGAATCAGCATTTGTGTGTAACAGCCTATATGAACCTTCCTGACCCAAAGCCCATTGTAGGCAAAGGAAAGAGTCTCACAGACAAGTTTCAGAGTAGTAGCCATGTTAGTCTGAATCTGCAAAAAGAACAGGAGTACTTGTGGCACCTTAGAGACTAACAAATTTATTAGAGCATAAGCTTTCATGGGCTGTAGCCCACTTCATCGACTGCATAGAATGGAATGGATAATAAGATATATATATATACATACAGACAAGATGGAAGTTACCATACAAACTGTGAGAGGCTAATTAGGCTAAATAAGTAATTAGCCTCTCACAGTTTGTATGGTAACTTCCAACTTATCTGTATGTATATATATCTATATATCTATATATCTTACTATATGTTCCATTCTATGCATCCGATGAAGTGGGCTGTAGCCCACGAAAGCTTATGCTCTAATAGATTTGTTAGTCTCTAAGATGCCACAAGTACTCCAGTCTCACAGACAAGTGGAACTAAATGGCAGAATAAATGGCCACACTGGGATACTGCCATTCCCCCAAAAATTAGAGAGTTGGAAATAATGGGAAAGTTTTCAGTGTAATTAAACAATATTTGTGGTGTGACACCATGTTTGTTTCTTGACAGCAGGGAATGATTCCAGGTGGTCATTCTTCAGCTGCTCTTGCAGCCTGAAACTTCCAAAGCTGGGCTGTCTGTGGGGATAATAATTATCCCCTGAATGTGCCTGGGGCAGCAGCCCCCTCCCCTGCCTGTGTCTACTGGTGTCACAAGGGGCCTGCTCCTGCCTTTGTAACATGTCAACATGTGAAGGTGAATGGCAGATCCTGATGAAATTTGCAGCAAGCATCTTCTGACCTAAGGACAGAGCTTGAGAGCATCCTCCTTGCCCCCACCCTCTCCCTATGCATATTTGTTTCAGGAATGAATTTGAAAAAGTGCTGCAGAAGCTTCCAGCCCTGCTATTGGCTCTGCCAGATACACCTCTGCATTCCTAATGGCCAAGCAAAGAATAGGCCGGGGATGGGGGTGAAGGTGGAGAGGAGCGAGAAACAATTGCTCCTGGCTGCTGAGGGGAGGGGAGAGGAGTAAGCGACATGGCTCCTGGATGGTGAGGGCAGGAGGGAGAGGAATAAAGAGTGACTATTTCTGAGTTATCTTGTGAATCGAGCTAAATCAGGGAAAGGTACTCTTATTCCAGAATAAGACGGGAGAGCTCATTCAGACCCTGCTTACACTTGGAAATGGCTGAATTGTTTTAGCTAAATCTTACAAAAATTCGTCATGAGGCAGGCACCTGACATGGGAAATTTCAAGCTGAGTGGTTAGAGTTTGGCAAAATTACAAGCAGCTGAAAACAAGTCTTATAATGGAAAGTGTTGGGCAATCTTAACTAAATGCATTGCTATATATGCCACCTACAATGCAAGTACATATTACTTACATATTAAATAGATGTAATTTTGTGTAAGTATCAGGTAAAAACAAGGGTACCAATACATAATTGTACCAAGAATTTTTCAAGCTTCTAGGTACAAACTAATATTTTCTTTGAAGTCTTTCTTTTAGGAGGTCCACCAATAGATCTAGAGATTAACTGTAGATCAGACTCTGTGAGTGAGTTGGAAAGGCAGGTAGACGGAAGGTTTTCTTAGGACAGTAGATACAAGAACATGCTTGTAATCAGCTGGTGAGGCGATAAGGAGGGAGATTGAGAACAAGTGAAAGAATATGGTAGAGTGGGCCATCTAGTGCCTTGTCCAGAAGTTACAAGCAGATAGTGGGAAAGAGTCCTTTGAGCTGGGAGACAGTGATGGAGGAGGAAGGACAGATGGAACAGAAAAGAAGAGTGTCGGGGCTGATTTAAAGGTGCAGGACCAGACCCTAGGTTTGTTGAATACTCCCAGTCCTAACCTAGAAGTTCATTTTATTGGTGCACCATTTGGAAAATCCTAATGGACACATACAGATTTTTCACTGAATTTTCTGCTTCATTCCACAAATTATGCAAATGCACAAAGACTATTTACTGTACTACTGCAGTAGATCAGACAGGTTAGCTCTACACAATTATATCTTAACAGTCATCAACTTCCTTTAGTGCTGTTTAATACTTGGCACAAAGTGAGAAGGAGAGAAAGAAAGAACAATCACACTAGCTTATAAAAGCAAAGTACACGCTGGGGAGTGTACTTTGCTATTTACGGGGTACTCACCAGTCTGCTCTACATGGGGAATCTGCCCTTCCATTCCTATGATCTTTTTTAAGCTGCTACTTGGTGGGGGGACAGATATCATCTCTAAAGTGCAGTTTCCCTTAAAATATAATAACATAAATGAACATCAGTAATAATGTAAATAGTACAGGCCCATTCTGTTCCATCTATTTAAAATATCATTTTTAAAACTATTACATTTCTCTGAAATTTGGTGCCCTTTAAACTGTGCTTGCAAATCAGTGGAATTCATGTCTAAAGCACATGCATGCATTACTTTAACAATATCTGCATGTAGCATCATTCTTTCTGGCAGTCTAACCTAGGCCCTGATCCAGCAATGTATTTAAGCACATGCTCAACTTTAATCACACAAATTGCCTCACACATGGCAATAGGACTACTCACATGCTTAAAATTGAGCACATGCTTACGTGCTTTCCTGGACGATAGCCATACTTAGTGTTTCAAATACTAGCAAGACAATTTTCCTAATTTTTAAATTCTTTTTTTTTTTTTCAATCTCTAGATTTTTAATAACCCCTTGAAATTTTAAAACAGAAATATGTCTCCTGGCAGGATTTTCTTTTCTCTACTGTACTTGGAATGCTAGTAGTTTATCACTGTAGGCTTTAGGGTTTCTCACAAGTGCTGTGTTGATAGTATTGATTTTTTTTAATAGAAAAAAGCATTGAAAAATTTGTTTTGGAAAAATGTCACATATAAATAATGGTATGTACTTTGCAAACAGAGAAATACAAAAAATGTAGGTCAAATTGTCGCTTTACTAATCTTATAGTGTTCCTTCAGGTGATTATTGCCAATATCTTTTGTACTATATGTTATAAAAATGGAATTCAGTGAGTAAGTTCAAACACCAAATGGTATAAATTAATAACATTAATTCAGTGCCAAATTAACTGGTCATTATGTAATTTGGGAAAAATCCTGCCTGTACTAAATCTGTATTGTATAGACACAATGTGGACAATATTTCTTCTAGAAACCTTCCAACCAAAATGTACTTGTGGGCTCCATTTATCCCAGGTATATCACCATTGATATAAGTGACCTGGGATGATTTGGCTCAGTAGGTTTGACATTTCTGATTGGAACCCTTCTGTGCTCTACCCAGAAGCTGATCTCAAAACTGGCTGAGGCAGCCAGCTGTTGAACAGCAGCTGAATCACCCCTCAGTCAGAATGTAGGGTTGAGCCCTAGCAAGACAAAAGGTGTTAGGACTTATGATAAGAAGGACAGATGGAAGTGGTAGATAAATGCAGGTCAAGCTTGGGGGCAGTGTTATGAAGAGGTAGCATAGGCAAGGGAAGTGAACAAAGGTCACACTAAAAAACAAGAAGAAAGAAAAATATTTGAATATGGTATTTCCAAGGTGTGCTTCAACATGGTGTTCAAGCACCTTTCTATCATCAACTCCAGTGTGGTATTATTGTTAATCATGTTAATTATGGCAGTGGCTAGGGACCAACTGAAAATGGGGTCCTATTACAGACACAGAGTAGTAGATATGACGAAGCATAGGGAGCACAGAGAGAAAAAGAATCTTGCAGCTAAGTGATGCAATCAAAAGAGAATGGGACAGATGGAAGTGTATGAGAAAGACTGGAGAAGAAAGAGGAAAGGGACCAGCAGCAGTAACTACAGGAAAAAATATGGTTGCCAGCTATTTGTTTTTGTCCTACATAAATGAAACAATAAATAACATTATTATTAATAATAATAATCACATCCCAGCACTCTGATTCAGCATGATGTTGCAACTTTTGTCTCTTAATGATCTGATATATGCCGTGACATCCAAAATAAATTCAAGACTTTCATTTTCCCCATAGAGACATAAGAGGTAAAGTAACCAATTTCAGAAAAGATACCTTTCTGTAGATTCCACGGTACATTTTAAAAACCCACAAAAATATGTTTTAAAAAGGTCTAAAGATGCAACATTTTTACAAGGCATCTGAAACTTTGCATAAGTTCCATAAGTCCAGCATGGTTTGACTAAAATTGTGTGTTCATGTGTGTGCACAGGAGGGGGCAAAAATATGCACTCCTCTGAAAAATCAATTGGTACAGTAGGAAATACATTGCATTGGTACAGAATGAAATGGATTTTTACAGCAGGAAATTCCTAGAGAGCACTGCAGCATGGATGTACTTATTTTTAAATAGGCAGCAATGTCAATTAGAATTTAGGTTTCAGAGTAGCAGCCGTGTTAGTCTGTATTGGCAAAAAGAAAAGGAGTACTTATGGAACCTTAGAGACTAACCAATTTATTTGAGCATAAGCTTTCGTGAGCTACAGCTCACTTCATTGGATGCATTCAGTGGAAAATACAGTGAGGAGATTTATATACACACAGAACATGAAAAAATGGGTGTTATAATACACACTGTAAGGAGAGTGATCACTTAAGATAAGCTATTACCAGCAGGAGAGCGGGGGGCAAGGGGAGAAGAAAACCTTTTGTAGTTATAATCGAGGTGGGCCATTTCCAGCAGTTAACAAGAATGTCTGAGCAACAGTGTGGCGGGGGGAGCGGGGGGATAAACATAGGGAAATAGTTTTACTTTGTGTAATGACCCATCCACTCCCAGTCTCTATTCAAGCCTAAGTTAATTGTACCCAGTTTGCAAATTAATTCCAATTTAGCAGTCTCTCGTTGGAGTCTGTTTTTGAAGTCTTTTTGTTGTAATATAGCGACTTTTAGGTCAGAGATCGAGTGACCAGAGAGATTGAAGTGTTCTCCAACTGGTTTAT
Source organism: Eretmochelys imbricata (assembly GCF_965152235.1). Taxonomy (NCBI): domain Eukaryota; kingdom Metazoa; phylum Chordata; order Testudines; family Cheloniidae; genus Eretmochelys; species Eretmochelys imbricata. Next base: position 136,215,880 of record NC_135572.1, read on the forward strand.
GAATGTTATAATTCTTGACATCTGATTTGTGTCCATTTACTCTTTTACGTAGAGACTGTCCAGTTTGGCCAATGTACATGGCAGAGGGGCATTGCTGGCACATGATGGCATATATCACATTGGTAGATGTGCAGGTGAACGAGCCTCTGATAGTGTGGCTGATGTGATTAGGCCCTATGATGGTGTCCCCTGAATAGATATGTGGACACAGTTGGCAACGGGCTTTGTTGCAAGGATAGGTCTGTGGGTTAGTGGTTCTCTGGTGTGGTGTGTGGTTGCTGGTGAGTATTTGCTTCAGGTTGTGGGGCTGACTGTAGGCAAGGACTGGCCTGTCTCCCAAGATTTGTGAGAGTGATGGGTCATCCTTCAGGACAGGTAGATCCTTGATGATGCATTGGAGAGGTTTTAGTTGGGGGCTGAAGGTGATGGCTAGTGGCGTTCTGTTATTTTCTTTGTTGGGCCTGTCCTGTAGTAGATGACTTCTGGGTACTCTTCTGGCTCTGTCAATCTGTTTCTTCACTTCAGCAGGTGGGTATTGTAGTTGTAAGAATGTTTGATAGAGATCTTGTAGGCGTTTGTCTCTGTCTGAGTGGTTGGAGCAAATGCAGTTGTATCGTAGAGCTTGGCTGTAGACAATGGATCGTGTGGTGTGGTCTGGGTGAAAGCTGGAGGCATGTAGGTAGGAATAGTGGTCAGTAGGTTTCCGGTATAGGGTCGTGTTTATGTGACCATCGCTTATTAGCACCGTAGTGTCCAGGAAGTGGATCTCTTGTGTGGACTGGTCCAGGCTGAGGTTGATGGTGGGATGGAAATTGTTGAAATCATGGTGGAATTCCTCAAGGGCTTCTTTTCCATGGGTCCAGATGATGAAGATGTCATCAATATAGCACAAGTAGAGTAGGGGCATTAGGGGACGAGAGCTGAGGAAGCGTTGTTCTAAGTCAGCCATAAAAATGTTGGCATACTGTGGGGCCATGCGGATACCCATGACAGTGCCGCTGATTTGAAGGTATACATTCTCCCCAAATGTGAAATAGTTATGGGTGAGGACAAAGTCACAAAGTTCAGCCACCAGGTTTGCAGTGACATTATTGGGGATACTGTTCCTGACGGCTTGTAGTCCATCTTTGTGTGGAATGTTGGTGTAGAGGGCTTCTACATCCATAGTGGCCAGGATGGTGTTATCAGGAAGTTCACTGATGGATTGTAGTTTCCTCAGGAAGTCAGTGGTGTCTCGAAGATAGCTGGGAGTGCTGGTAGCGTAGGGCCTGAGGAGGGAGTCTACATAGCCAGACAATCCTGCTGTCAGGGTGCCAATGCCTGAGATGATAGGACGTCCAGGATTTCCAGGTTTATGGATCTTGGGTAGTAGATAGAATACCCCAGGTCGGGGTTCCAGGGGTGTGTCTGTGCAGATTTGTTCTTGTGCTTTTTCAGGGAGTTTCTTGAGTAAATGCTGTAGTTTCTTTTGGTAACTCTCAGTGGGATCAGAGGGTAATGGCTTGTAGAAAGTGGTGTTGGAGAGCTGCCGAGCAGCCTCTTGTTCATATTCCAACCTATTCATGATGACGACAGCACCTCCTTTATCAGCCTTTTTGATTATGATGTCAGAGCTGTTTCTGAGGCTGTGGATGGCATTGTGTTCTGCACAGCTGAGGTTATGGGGCAAGTGATGCTGCTTTTCCACAATTTCAGCCCATGCATGTCGGCGGAAGCACTCTATGTAGAAGTCCAATCTGTTCTTTCGACCTTCAGGAGGAGTCCACCAAGAATCCTTCTTTTTGTAGTGTTTGTAGGAAGGTCTCTGTGGATTAGTATGTTGTTCAGAGGTGTGTTGGAAATATTCCTTGAGTCGGAGACATTGAAAATAGGATTCTAGGTCACCACAGAACTGTATCATGTTTGTGGGGGTGGAGGGGCAGAAGGAGAGGCCCCGAGATAGGACAGATTCTTCTGCTGGGCTAAGAGTATAGTTGGATAGATTAACAATATTGCTGGGTGGGTTAAGGGAACCATTGCTGTGGCCTCTTGTGGCATGCAGTAATTTAGATAGTTTAGTGTCCTTTTTCTTTTGTAGAGAAGCACAGTGTGTGTTGTAAATGGTTTGTCTAGTTTTTGTGAAGTCCAGCCACGAGGAAGTTTGTGTGGAAGGTTGGTTTTTTATGAGAGTATCCAGTTTTGAGAGCTCATTCTTAATCTTTCCCTGTTTGCTGTAGAGGATGTTGATCAGGTGGTTCCACCGTTTCTTTGAGAGCGTGTGGCACAAGCTGCCAGCATAGTTTGTGTGGTATGTAGACTGCAATGGATTTTTTACCTTCAGTCCTTTTGGTACGATGTCCATCTGTTTGCATTTGGAAAGGAAGATGATGTCTGTCTGTATCTGTACGAGTTTTTTCATGAAGTTGATAGATTTCCACTCCATACGGCTAAATGCAGTGCCTTGCATAATGACAGGTTTCAGAGTAGCAGCCGTGTTAGTCTGTATTCGTGACAGCACCTCCTTTATCAGTGTTTTTGATTATGATGTCAGAGTTGTTTCTGAGGCTGTGGATGGCATTGAGTTCTGCATGGCTGAGGTTATGGGGCAAGTGATGCTGCTTTTCCACAATTTCAGCCCGTGCACGTTGGCAGAAGCACTCTATGTAGAAGTCCAGTCTGTGTTCCTCAGACATTCTTATTAACTGCTGGAAATGGCCAACCTTGATTATAACTACAAAAGGGTTTCTTCTCCCCCACCACCACCACCACCCCCGGCTCTCCTGCTGGTAATAGCTCATCTTAAGTGATCACTCTCCTTACAGTGTGTATGATAACACCCATTTCTTCATGTTCTGTGTGTATATAAATCTCCTCACTGTATTTTCCACTGAATGCATCCGATGAAGTGAGCTGTAGCTCACGAAAGCTTATGCTCAGATAAATTGGTTAGTCTCTAAGGTGCCACAAGTACTCCTTCTCTTTTTAATTAGAATTTAGATCCTTTTAAAGTTCTAATAGTCAGGATCTATGACTCCGTGTTGATTCTTTTGCATTTATTTATGCTGATGTAACCCTTCTGCTCATCAGAGTTGGCAGCAACAAGGGCTAGGTTCAGTATCTAGGGGTTCCATTCCAATAACACAATGCAAAACCGGCTCGAGCCCCCACCCAGTGACCTGGGACAAATATATACCACCCCCCACTGGGTGCCTCTAAGAGGCAATACTTCCTCTCTCCCAAGCACAGAGTCCGAGTGTAGCAAAAGACTTTTAATAACAGAGAGAAACAATGTGGCATTATGTTGGGGAAACACCACCAACAGGATTCATAACACAACCCATGAGCAAAACCCATCCCAAGCAAATTGGGCTGTGTCCTTTCCTTTTGGTTCTTGAGTCCAGCAACCCAAAAGTCACCCAAAGTCCCAAAAGTCCAACAACCCAAAAGTCTCTGTCCCTGGTCAGTGCAGCTCCAAAGTTCGAAAGTTTATCTGCAGAGTTTTACCTCCCAACCTGGGTGGAAATGGAAGGGTTAAGGGGCGCCTTACATGGTCCGAAGCTGATTGCCCCACCTCTCCATGGGGCTCCACAATGCTCTACCAGCCATCCCACAAATCACTCTTCTCTTCTCTGCTCTGCCAGCCCCCCACACCGTGAGCTGCTCCAGCTGTCCCACAAACTACTCCGTCCCACCATCCACTCTGCTCTGCCAGCTGTCCCATGAGCTGCTCCAGCAAACTGCTCCACAACATATCTTCAGGCCCCGCTACTTAACACAACATTCAGTGATTTCAGCTCCTAGTAATTTTAAGCTCTTTTGTGATTTCAGCTTGTAGTAGGGGAGCCTCAGTGCTGGTGTACCATTGGCCCAAAGTGAATTCAGCTCAGCAGCCTGTAACTAGACTCCTAATAGAATCAAAATTAGCTCTGATGTTCTACAGTGGACAAAGAAGGAAGTGCAATTAGCATATAGAGGCCCTCACCACTGGCCCATACCACCAAGTATTGGACCCAGGCCCAGCCTCTCTCTCCATTCACTGAGTTTTGGAACCCATGTCCCTTGCCTAGCTAGTGCTACTTAGTTGATGGCGAGTCCCTCCATCATAACAAAAGGCCAAGTACAGTTCCACTGTCTTGATTCACATAATCAGGATAATAACAATTTTTGTTCCTGCCCCAATAACAGAGAAACTGGGGATCCCACAGCAGCCAAAGTGACCATTTGGGCAGCTATGGGCTCATGCTAGGCGGGGTGGGTGTGCCTAAGCAAATGAGATCAGCCCCTGAAGTTCTTTTCCACAACTTGCCACAACTCACCACCAGCTGTCAGGGTGGAGCTCATCCTGACTCTGCTTACACTTATAGATGGCTAGAGAAATACACAATGTACACATTGATGCTGCGCTGGGCATCACAAAATGGGGAAGAGATGGCCAGCCCTCTGTGGAGATAGAGGTGGTTAGGGACTATTTAGAAAAGCTGGATGTGCACAAGTCCATGGGGCTGGGCGAGTTGCATCCGAGAGTGCTGAAGGAATTGGCGGCTGTGATTGCAGAGCCATTGGCCATTATCTTTGAAAACTCGTGGCGAACGGGGGAAGTCCCGGATGACTGGAAAAAGGCTAATGTAGTGCCAATCTTTAAAAAAGGGAAGAAGGAGGATCCTGGGAACTACAGGCCAGTCAGCCTCACCTCAGTCCCTGGAAAAATCATGGAGCAGGTCCTCAAAGAATCAATCCTGAAGCACTTGCATGAGAGGAAAGTGATCAGGAACAGCCAGCATGGATTCACCAAGGGAAGGTCATGCCTGACTAATCTAATCGCCTTTTATGATGAGATTACTGGTTCTGTGGATGAAGGGAAAGCAGTGGATGTATTGTTTCTTGACTTTAGCAAAGCTTTTGACACGGTCTCCCACAGTATTCTTGTCAGCAAGTTAAGGAAGTATGGGCTGGATGAATGCACTATAAGGTGGGTAGAAAGCTGGCTAGATTGTCGGGCTCAACGGGTGGTGATCAATGGCTCCATGTCTAGTTGGCAGCCGGTCTCAAGTGGAGTGCCCCAAGGGTCGGTCCTGGGGCCGGTTTTGTTCAATATCTTCATAAATGATCTGGAGGATGGTGTGGATTGCACTCTCAGCAAATTTGCGGATGATACTAAACTGGGAGGAGTGGTAGATATGCTGGAGGGGAGGGATAGGATACAGAAGGACCTGGACAAATTGGAGGATTGGGCCAAAAGAAATCTGATGAGGTTCAATAAGGATAAGTGCAGGGTCCTGCACTTAGGATGGAAGAATCCAATGCACCGCTACAGACTAGGGACCGAATGGCTAGGCAGCAGTTCTGCGGAAAAGGACCTAGGGGTGACAGTGGACGAGAAGCTGGATATGAGTCAGCAGTGTGCCCTTGTTGCCAAGAAGGCCAATGGCATTTTGGGATGTATACGTAGGGGCATAGCGAGCAGATCGAGGGACGTGATCGTTCCCCTCTATTCGACATTGGTGAGGCCTCATCTGGAGTATTGTGTCCAGTTTTGGGCCCCACACTATAAGAAGGATGTGGATAAATTGGAGAGAGTCCAGCGAAGGGCAACAAAAATGATTAGGGGTCTAGAACACATGACTTATGAGGAGAGGCTGAGGGAGCTGGGATTGTTTAGCCTGCAGAAGAGAAGAATGAGGGGGGATTTGATAGCTGCTTTCAACTACCTGAAAGGGGGTTCCAAAGAGGATGGCTCTAGACTGTTCTCAATGGTAGCAGATGACAGAACGAGGAGTAATGGTCTCAAGTTGCAGTGGGGGAGGTTTAGATTGGATATTAGGAAAAACTTTTTCACTAAGAGGGTGGTGAAACACTGGAATGCGTTACCTAGGGAGGTGGTAGAATCTCCGTCCTTAGAGGTTTTTAAGGTCAGGCTTGACAAAGCCCTGGCTGGGATGATTTAACTGGGAATTGGTCCTGCTTCGAGCAGGGGGTTGGACTAGATGACCTTCAGGGGTCCCTTCCAACCCTGATATTCTATGATTCTATGATTCTATGATTCTAAATGCCTTTGCTTTCTTATTCTATAAGACCAGATGGCATAACCCTTTCAAAATGGAGCAGTGAATTGTTTCGTATTCATTCTTTGTGTCAGCAAAATCCCTGCCAACATACAAATACTTATGCATGTTATTTGAAGATGTTGTGAGTAAGCATTAAAATGTGGATTAGGTGAGAAAAAGGTTAAGTAAGTATCTGTTGATTCATCTGTCTTATTTATAAGGCTCCTGTCACATTGGTATCCGAGAGCGAATTCCTATAGAGACTGTGTATATTTCTGATCATGGTCTAATGCATATTCTAATTTTTGTATTGTGCTAACTGGATCATTTAAAGCCAGATCTTCTCAACAACAGTAGCTAGGATGGACAAGTATTCACTCTTCCTTGGATATTTCATGATAGCAGAGACCTCTGTAAGTGCCACTGGAGATGGGTGAGGGTTGCTGCAGGGTTAGGAAGCCCGAATAGGTGAGTAGAGCAATAGGTAGAAGCTGTAAGCAGGAGTCTTTCAGCAGCAAGGGAAGCCTGAAGTGGATACAAACACCTCTGGAGAAACTGTTACAGGGTTTCAACAGAGGGAAGCCTCCCATCTAAACCAGGGGGGCTTCATGGTGACAAGACAAAATGGCTGTCATTCACCAGTGGAAAAATCAATCCCTTAATTCCTGACTTGATCAGAGAGCTGCTTGTATCTAAGATCTCAATCCAGTTACATCAAACTCAAGAATCTGCTTTTGTCTCTGTAGTGTTTATGCTGTGCTGAGTTGGAGTAATGTCTCAGAAGAATACATATCCTCTAGTTATTGCCCACTCCAGTAAGGAGGGTGCATGAAAGTGAAAGCTTCTTAGATTTGTTTAGGGTGGAGAGATTGGTCTCCATTGTTGAGTTTTAGTTGATGTTTTAAATTTCTTCATTATCACTATATGCCAAATTCTATTGTACCAGGCTTTACTAAGAAGGTAGCTAGCTGATAAGAGCCTGAGAAAATGTATGTGAAGTACGTCCCCATGTATTATGGTTGAAAGAGTTAGGGTTAGCCAGGAAGTCTGGATAATATGCAGCAGAAAAGTTTAAAAACCTTTAAATATAGCCGGTCTGTGCACCGAGGAGCTTCACTGGTAACCCTCCCCATGAGCCCATGAAGAAACAGAAGAGCTCTTCCACAGCTGCTAATGCAGACCCCCTTGCAGCTTCTACTTTCCCTCCCACTAGTGGAAGAATAAGTCAATGGATCTGTGTAATCACTGTCCCATCCTGAACATCCTCTGTCATCCTCATACATCCTGATCTAGCCCACTGAAGTTGAGGGAAGTCTTCCTATTGATTTCAATGCATTTTGGATCAAGGCCTAATTCACAGCAAGCCCTCACTCACAGCTCAAGCTCATGGAAACTTGCCTTCACTTTATCCAGTGGAACTGCACTGGTTTTAACAAAAGGCTCTTGCTATAGCTTTCATATTTGTGCTACTCATCGCTGATACGGAAAGGGCCTGCTCCTGCACAGAACTCCTAGTTAATCCAGTGGTTGTTTTCTCTACATACAGAATGCAGGAGTAGGCACTGCCCTTAAGATTGCCTGTTTCTAGCTGGAATTCTCATCAGTCAGCCAAATGATCACAGGCAAGATTTTCAAAAGCATCTAAGTGCCTTAGCAGCTTAAATGACATTTCTAAAGTGATTTAGGCAATCAGGAGTTTCAATGAAACTCAATGGATCTTGGCTCCTAAGTGCTAAAAATGGGACTCAGGCTTCAAATCATTTATGTGCCTTTGAAAATTATATCCCACGTCTTTAGCTGAAGATATGAGTACTTCACTGATAAGTGGTTTTTAAAAACAAAACCAGAAATTGTTTCACCCTTAAGTGAAACAGTGAGTTGCAGGATGAAAACAGCCCTGTTCTCACTTCCTAACTATATGGTTTTCATCATGCTTTATGGTTGATGCATTTGTGCTTTGACCTGAGAGAAAGGAGAGTCTTTCATATTTCTAAGAAAACTAGCCCTTCCTGACTCCCAGCCTCAGAGGACTAAGCGTGTCAGACTGCTAATTTATTTGTAAACTCTCACAGAAATACTGAGATTAGGCAGGAATGACAAAGATGGAATGTGAGGGACAAGGTGGGTGAGGTAATATCTTTTATTGGACCATCTTGTTAACAAAGATATTACTTCACCCACTTTGTCTCTCATAGCCTGGGACCAACATGACTACAACACCAATGCAAACAACAATGGTGCAATGTACCAAGTGACAGGAGGCAGATTTATTTAAACTCATGAATATGCTTGTGGGAAAGTTACCCTAAATTCACATTTACACAAAAGACATTTTACAGCATCTCTGGGGTCTACACCAAAAAAACGCTTTGGCCAAAAGAAGTGATCCATTCTCTAGAGCAGGCTGATCAGTCTCACTTGAGACCTCATTCCTTCTTCATTACCAAAGGCTCCTTCACCTTTCATCCTTTCTGTTATACATTAATTGAAAACACACAGTATCTTTCTTTCTCAAATACAATTTTGACGGCAAGAGCCAAGAGCTATCTTTGAGGCACCAATCTATATAACCATCTCATTTCAGTCTCCTTCACCTCTCTGACTAATACAAGGTAGGACTGAGTTGGTCAATGCCCCAGGCCCACTTTGGCACAGTACTACAGGACAAAGGCTAAGACTAATGGAACACTATTTTAGATACTATCAAGTGACATGCTTTTTGCTTGCCCACATAAAAAGTAATGGATGCTATTAAAGTTTTTAATTCAAGGACAATTACTGTAGAAGCAAGGCACAGGTCTAACATGTTTTATTAAAATTTTAAAGGGCAACTACCTGGATTATATTAATAATCACAAGTGGCTTTCTGTGCATAGTGACTTTTCACGTCAGCTTTCACTGACGTCTTAACGACTTCAAAAAATCAGAGATCTGCCCAGTATAATTCATTAGTACAGTTTATGCACAGCTACATACAGCCTTACCTCACCAAAACACTCTGCTCCACAACTATCCACTTGCCCAGTATATATTTTATGATGTTATTTCTTCCCTCTCTATTCTCTCCCCCCTCCCCCGTCACAGTGATTAATGTTAAAAGCATCACTATGGCAGATGAAATTCAGTATTGATAAATTCAAGATGGGATTAATAATTCCAACTACTCATATACATTATTGGGTTCTCAATTACTTGTAACCACTCAGGAAAAAGACCTGGGCATCCAATGGTCACTGGACTTAGTGGATACCGACTATTAGTATGTAACAGGGATATTAACCGCAAGTCAGATACCAGGTATCAGGCCAAGTCAGGAGACCAGGATCAGGAGACAAGCCAGAGATCAGGAGCCACGAGTAAGATACCAGGAATCAGGCTAAGTCAAGAAAAAAGGAGACCAGGATCAGGCCTGGGTAGCACTGAGTGAGTAGTCCAAAGCAGGGTGGAGCCCAGCTACATGGACAACTTTCTGTTCCTCCTTTCAGCTTAAGTAGGGGGAGCAGGCCAATCAGGAACTCCAGTTTTCCAGCAATTGGAATTCAGGGGTGGAGCTGTCTGTCTGAGCTGGGCTTCAAGGAGTCCTGGTCCAAGCTGATGCTAGAAAGCCATCAGGTGGAGGATTGAAGCACGATGACTCCCAGGGACTCGATGGACTTGGGTTTGAGATCAGTGGCACATGACACCACCTGTCCCTTAGAGGTGCCCTCTGAGTGACATCAGTCCAGGGTGACTCTCATGGAAGGCTTATATGAGGGCCGAGGCATGAAAATTTTATGCTGACTCCCAGGTGTGCTCCTCAGGGCTATAGCCCTCCCAGTCAATTAGATACCAGAGTCTCCCTTGTTTAAGTTTGGAGGCTAAGACTTTGTGAATGATATATTCCTTTTGGCCTTGTATGTGCACTGGTGAGGGTGGGGTGGCTGGTTGGGTCCTCTGGGAAAACGAACTCTGTGAGTATCATTTTAGGAGTGATACAGAGAACACTGGGTGGATTTGAAGGTGATAGGATAGGTGGAGGTCAAAGGTAATGGGATTAATCTGTTGCCAGATTCAATGGGGGTTGAAGAATTGGTAATCTAGTTTACGAGAGTGTCCATGCAAAGGTGCTCTGTTGAGAGCCATATATTTGTCCCACTGAATAGGTGGGGCCCTGATCCTGACTATTTGTAGTTTGTTTTATCCTTTTCCAGGTGTTCCCTCACTACCTCCTGGATTTGATGGATCCATTGTACCGGTCTGAGGTGGCTGGGTTACAGGAGGTTGTGGGTAGTTTCGGATGAAATTGGGTGGTCATGCCAGAACCGGGAACTGAATTGTGGCCCTCTATCAGAGGTAACGTGATCTGGGTGGCTACTGAGTTGGACTATGTATCCATAGTGTATCCATAGCTGGGTGACTTCCTCAGCAGAGGGTAGACTGGTGCCGGGAATAAAGTAGGTCATTTTGGTGAAGTGGTCTACCGCAGTCAAAATTGTCATAAATCTGTTGGATTCCAGTAGTTCCACGACAAATCCGAGGCAACTGCCGACCAGGGTCAGGATGGGGTTTCCAGAGGTTGGAGAAGACCACAAGGTTTGTAGAGTGGTGTCTTGAGGCAAGCACACACACTGCAGGAAGCAACAGATGCCTGCACTGTGGGTCGCATTTGGAGCCACCAGAAGAAATGGGTCACTAGCCATTGGGTCTTAGAGTGTCCACAAGAGACTGTATGTTTTTGTTAGCAGCTCAGCTCCTTCTAAGCTTTTGTGAGTAAGTAAGACAGAGTGACTTATTGTAATTTACATTATCAGTTTGTTCCAATGCCTCCTCTTTTGACAAATTAATTTCTGACAGATGAACACAGATAGACAGATGGGAGAGTACAAGGAAACAATGAAACACTATTGGTCAGCATGACAGGCTGTGGTCTCAGTTCATCAGCAACCTAACTGTTCCCAAGTGCTAAGAACTTGTCTATTCTTGAAAATTGACCAGACTACTATTGTGGAATAAACTATACCGCAATAACTATCTAGATACCTTCCTGGGAGGATGTTCTTATTCTGGAATAAGAGTGCCTTTCCCTGATTTAGCTCGATTCATAAAATAACTCAGAAATAGTCACTCTTTATTCCAGAATAAGAGTATCTTCATGGGGAGATATTCCAGAAGAACTGTTGTAGAATAATTTATCCATGTGATTCATATGAAGTTCATGAGCAGTGATTACGTAAATTCTAAAGTATTAAGCTGTGTAATGTGGGAGCTTTTTCATGTGGAGTTTTGAGTTCAGATCTACTTTCTACTTCTTGGCTGGATACACATAGCAAAGAATCTCTAGTATCCCAAAGTTCTCAAACTATATACATTCAGCATTCCAAAATTTAACTGCCTCTGGAGTGAAGGGCAGCAGTCGTGTGGATAGCCAATTTCAGTGGACTGAAGGAAGGCTTTTGATCAGAACACTAAGGCAATCTTCTGTCTCATATGCAGTTTTCCATGGGATTATTAATATTCACAGAAATGGACGGAACATTCGAATCTTGCTGGTAACACAATTAAGTTCCTGGACTGATTAAAACCTCACTTGATCAGCTGGATTCTGGAAAGAGCTATATGATATTTTTAGTTGTCCCATTTTTGGGAATGAAGGGAAGAGCATTTTAGATTCCCTTATTTATCTCTACCACTTACACAGTCCCCAAAAGGTGGCAATCCTCCTGCCACAGGAGTGCTGTATTAATGCTCATTAATGCAACTCCACACATCAGCCAGAGGGAGGCTGTCAAGGCATTTCCCCCCCACCCCCAAGAGGAAGTACATGCTGCTTCCACAGTGTCCTAGTCCCTTGTAGTCTGGATAAACTTGGGACAAAATTCAGGGCTTCATTACACAGTGCGGCAATACGTATCAGAAAGGGGTAAACTGTAGAGTGCTTTAAAGTATTGCACTCTAACTGCCCTTTGCAGACCCTTCTGACACACTCTAAATGGTTCCTAGTGTGTGTTAATGTAGGACTGTTTCAAACGGGACTACATCAATGCGCACTAGGTACCTTTTCAAGTGCATCAGCAGGATCTACACAGGGAAGTTACAGTGCAACATATAAAGAGTGCTCTACAGTTTACACCCCTCTGGTGTGCATTGCCACATCACATAGACAAGCCCCTAGTTTTGCAACTTTTCAGCGATAATATTTACATATGTGAAGCCAGTTTAAATACTGAGTTGGTGTTTGGGCCCATTTTAGCAGCATATGACTCTGTTCATACTGGTACTTTTTTGACAGGAGAAATAGCTCTAATAAATCTTGTCATAATTGAAAAGGACTAGGAAGCTACATACATTTGATCAAAAATTTGATTTTTCCCCTTATGGAGATAAACTACTTAACAGCTTCTGCATAAAAATTAAACAAAACAAATAGCGATTAATTGTTTTTAGAGTAGCTGTCCACAACTAATGAGCTCCAGGATGAGAGAAACCAACCCTGCCCTATTCCAACAATTCTGAAAAGCAAGGGATAGCCAGTCAGATTCAAAGGCAGATTTATTTTCCAAAAGTATCTTGATGACTGGATTTTGGTGAACTTGACAAAAGTAGGTTGACAGTAGCCCTTAAATAAACATTCAATATTAGCCAAGTGTGTGAAACACTGTCGTAGGCTGGCCAAGAGCATGGATTTGTTTTCATCAACACTAGTCAGAACATCAGGGCTAATTTTCCTTTCACTCAGTCCTGTTTTCAAGAATAACTCCAAAATGGGCATGGTTCTTCATTGCCCTGCACCGTGTGTACTCATTGATATCAGTGCACAGAGCCAGTGCAGTATGTGTTATATACTTACAGATTAGGGTGGTAACATTTTATACTGACTTTGCACTGGTGTAAATAACTACAGGTTACAGAGTAATTGAGAATCAAGCCCCGTGGACTAACACCAGTGTAAACAAGAGGTGAATAGAGTGCCTGTTATGCTCAGAAGAGAATGGCTCCAAAAGGACTAGTGGTGTCCATTGAAACTATCCATTTAACTACTATGGTATGTGTCAATAAATGCCACACAATAACAACAGATAATTATTCAAATTAGTAATCACTGGCCAACATTTTCAAACATTGATGTCTAAAGTTAGTTTTCCAGATCCATATTTAGGCACCTGAATAAGACTTACTTAGATTCCTAAATATGGATTTAAGTGTCTAACTTTAGACACATTTTTAAAGTTATGGTCACTATTACTGTACAAGTATTTTGGATGTTTTAACAGTGTTAACGTTTGTGCCAATACAAATCCCAGCCTATTGGTGGCAGCAGTTCGCTGCTCGTGCACAGAACTTTGAACAATACCATGGGCTTTAAGTTTCCAGATTCAGGGGCAAAGAAACGCTGAACTTTCACTTATAATTCAATCTAGCCTTTTACTCCTGTTTCTCAACCCAGAATTCTGATGTTACCAGAATTATTGTGTGAGACTAATCAGCCAAAGATTTAGATGGTGTAAATCCAAGTCAAGAAATGTTCCATTCAGAAAGGGTGTTTCACATACATTCCGTACGTTAAGGCACATTACATAAATAAAACAAATAAAAGGTATGGGCTCCACCCTGTTCTTATTGATATCACCAGCAAAATTCCCCTTGACTTAAAGATTGGAGCCTGCATATTTTTCTCTCTGCTACTATGTTTTATAGTAAATTCAGTTACAAAGGGTATTTGACCCATAAACACAAATGGAGCTTTCTAAGTGGCTGGCTGTGATGACACACTGCTGGCAAGAGCCCTCTGTACGTTAATGATTTTTCGAGTGTGTATATGATAATTTCCTGAGAATCACAGCACACCCTAGAAAACATTCTGAGAGCTTATTGCATTCCTGAGGTATTTGAAGTCACTCAGCCTTTAGCCCTCATACCCTGTGCTTCAGAACACCAGGGTGACCAGAGACACGAGACACGAGATAATCACAAGGAAATGAGCTATCTGTTGCCTCCTTTTGCTTCATTCAGATATAAATGAATCTGTATCTACCGACAATATGAATAACGGAGAAGGCAGGAGGTGATACCACAAAAAAGCAGACATACCAGATTGAGTTAATGTCTGAAAATAGAGATATTCTCCCTTCAGTGCATGTAACCCTGAGAATATGTGCCCAGGGAAGGATGCCCCCACAGAAGTGCTGAGGGAGAAATAAAACAAAAGTCCTCTCCCTCCCTCCCACCCCACAGCTCCCACCAACTTTTTGTCCTGAACAACAAGTTCCCTTCCTGGTATTTTCGTGTGTAGGTTTACTTCTCTAAACGGGAAGTTTTAAAAATAAAAGTCACAAGCATTCACAATCATGAACCTCCGGCACTGGCTTTTATTGTGCTGCATGAATAAGTTGAAACGATAGCTCTATTTAAAAAATTGTGCTTTCTGCAGAACAATGTCATTCTCCCCGTCTCCCCCCAGTGACAAATAATCTTCAGTGCTGCTTGAAAACACAAGACGTAGAATTGCAGGGCCAGCCCCAGGCGCAGGCCAATCTTGTGTCTCAAAGAAAACAACCCCCCTCCAAAGCCCTTCCCCAAAGAAACAAACTTGTGACTTTGCTCAACAGTTCCCCTTCCCAGCAGGCATCTATGACTGCACTCTTGCTGTAACATCATGAATAAGCCCTCTCCCTTGAAAGATAAACATGGGAACCCAACACTTGCCAGTTCCAAGAAAGAACTGTACTGATCCTATCCCGAATGATACACTTTTCTGACTCCTGACTGCGGTGGCAAAGCATTCAGACTCCCCTCCCTGCCTCCACCCCTCCTCAAGAAGTCCCTTAAAAAAACCCTATGCTGCTTGTGGCATTCTCCTGAGGCACCCTAGAGCCCCTTGGACTCTATCCATATAACCTCCCCCTCTAACTGACCCTGTACATTTGGTTATGTTTGCAACTTGCTACAAAAGGAAGAATCTTAGTAATATCTGAAGAATCAGGACTATACCACCGGGTGAGCAGAGCTAGATAGGAAATGTATGAGGCTTGGGGTGCCTATAGCATAAGAGCTGGTGCTACTTTAAAAATATAAAAATCTCATTGTACTAGTTAGGACCACTTATGTATGTAGGCCCCTATCCTCAAAGGTATTTAGACACCTAACTCCCATTGAAATCAATCTCGAGCCACTGGCTATTGTTTCTTCCCTTGAGTGAATTTTGGCCATCCCCTTTCCAAGGGAGTTGTGATAGGAATTGCTTTCCTGTCATTTATATATTTCACATATATTGATTTGTTTATATGTTCAACAAAGAGGCCATGGTATTTTGGAGGCAAAGCCAGCTTTATCTTTACATAGATAGGGAGCCATATTCAACGGTCACAGGTCCAATCTCCCTCTCTTCCCCACCCTTGCTCTATATGTTTTATGGAGTCACATTTCATTTGCCTCAGATTTCTAATTGTATTCTATGTTGACACATACACAGGATATGATTAGCAGCCACTACATAGGAGAGGCCTGGCACTGGAATTGCAGGAGTATTGTTAGTTAGGACTGAGGTGCATTAGCAGAGCTGAATGGTAAAGACTGCACAATACCTTCATGCACTATACCAATGCTTTCAAAAGCATTATATTCACACACATAAATTGAAAGAGAGGAATGACTTGACAGGAGATTTCCTGGCAGTGTTTTGTTTACTGTTCTTTCAGATACTTTGAATAACAAAAATACACCATTTTTAGATAAATTTTAAACTCAGTATTTAGAAACACTTCAGGCAATAAAGTGCTCCCGCCAAAATGTAAACCTTTCCTTCCCTCTGCTGTGTGCGTAACAGACAGCAGAATGTGAGAAGAAAACAACTTCCATCAGAAGTTGAAAACTAGAGTTCAGTGCCTCCTTATCCTCTGCCCTTTGTTTTAGATTGTATGGAGAGAACGTCCTAATCAGTGTGTCAGAATGGCTTATTTTCTAAACAACTTGTTTGTATTGTCATTTGTGCATATTAAAATATGGGCTCATCTATGCAGGCAAAAGGGAAGGAAGCAAATCCAAACACAGATGCAGAAGGGAGCCTCAGCAGCCTCTTCCGTCCATGAGAACCTGTGGAAGCCCCTGAACTCCAAGAGATGAACCTTAGTTTCCTAAGCCCTCTGTTGCTACCCCATGAGTTTTACCTTATTAATGTCATGGCCTGTTGCAAACTTCCCATCATCTGGCCCAACAAAAAGGAGATTTAATTATTTGTAAAGCCAATTAGTACTGGGAGGAGGCATTTTGTAAGTGCTCTTTTGGAATTAAACTTGTGAAAAAATAGTATGCCCCTTTAAAGAGCCTGTTAAATGAATACTTTTATATCTATCTAAAAAAATCTAAAAAACGATTTGGACACATTTTTGAGTGTCTCAATACCCTGCTGGAATTAGTACCAAGTAGAGTGGAATATAATGCAAAAAGAATGTATTGGGTGTTGTATTTAAGAGCTTTACTCAATTATATCATAATAGCAAAATAATGGTGTCAGCAAATACTCAGCCTACAACAAGGAGCATTGTTAGTCTAGCAGAGCCTTAAAAAATTGCAACATGTGAGCATCTTCTCATTTACATTTCCAATTCTCATTGCCAACTCCTGGTTCTATGTAACCTTTTTTGCAAACTGCAGAGAAAGAAAGTTCTGACAGACAATGAAAGTCATCTGACAGTAAGATTTCCTCAAATCCTGGACAACCAATCACTTGGTTGCTTGTCTCTAAGTTTACTTGCCAGATGATGGAGAAATTTATATGCAGATTTCTTTTTTATTCATTCATTTATTTATTGTGCCAGTGAGCACTTTTTCCATTATTACGGACTAAATGATATGGGAATTAATCTCTGCCACTGTGTCACATAGATATTTCTCATCCCTCATTTTTACTATAATTACTACCATGTACGTGTGCTTTAATTAACTCAAAGTCTGGAGGAATTAATACCAGGTTGGAAGTCTTGAATTTTAATCACATCTCTGACTGCCACTGACTGGGACCTGATCTAGCACCCACTGAAGTCAATGACATACTCCCAAGTGGAGATACTTTCATTGATTTCAGTGGATTTCAGACTGGGTTCTTGCTGCTTTGCCCTGGGCAAGTCATTTAGCATCTCTGCTTCCCAGCCTGCTTAAAGAGGGTGTTAATATTTGTGTGATGTTGTATTTGTACAATGGTTTGGACATGTGAAATGATACATAAGGGCTCTGAATTATTGTTACCATTCATTATTTGTCCTGTTACAACTAGCAAAAACACGAGACAGGATTTGCAACCTCTCTGTGTTTTTGTTCCTTCACTGAGTTACAGAACACTAGATTAGCATGAGGCTGACTCTTGTCTAACATGCTGAAAAGTGTGTGCCTTTAACATGCAAACAGCTACCAGAATGCATGTCCAATGAGGCATTACATCACTGAAGATATATTGATTTAAATTAAAAAAAAAACAAAACAGGAGAAGAAATTGATGACAAAACCGCATGAAGTAATGAAAAATTTAACAGATCATCAATATCCAAAATGAGCATTTCTAAGCCAGTTATCCAATACATACTATGCACTGGTTGGTTTATTTATGAGCTCTGCATTGGTACCTTCAAGTTCATTTTGAAGTTTTCTATCCACTAGGCCTAGGATATTGTGCAATGAATTACTATTGGATGATCAAGCACCTTTCTCACAGTCACAATATAACTAAAAAGTATGGCACTAAGGTATGCAGATTCTGTAGCTCCCATCACTAATAAAATATGCCCTATAGATAGGTATTTACAGTCAGAAATTACTTTCCGTTTATTTCCTGCCATTACTCAATAAGCACATTCATTTCAATGGGAGAAAAATGTCAGCATCAGGTCATAAGTGTATTACAATAAACATGCTTTCTATATTTAACATAGGAGTAGATTCTAAATATCCCAGCCTGAGTGCATGGGAGCAGGCGGGACTAGGGAGGGCGGCAAGTTGAAGCTGAAAGACTAGAGCTCTAGCATGTCTCTGGCATTCGGAACCATAACTGAATCTAAATTTGGGCTAGATACTCCGTGGGTGTAAATCGCCATGGAAATCAATGGAGCTCCTCTGATTTATGCCAGCTGGGCATCTGTCCCAAACTAAGAAACTAAAGATGAGGTACCTGCCACTGGGCCAACTGCTTTCAGAAATACAGACCCAAATCCTGTAAACACTCACACCCATGCCTAGCTCTAAGCATATGAGTATTCCCATTGAAGTCAATGAAAGTACAATGAGATCACTCACATACTTACAGATAAGCACACGCATAAGTGTTTGCTGGAGCCATAGAAGTGAAGAAATAGGCAGTCTGCTCAGGGAATTTTTAAGAAAAATTTGCACTCAACTCTTCTGCAACATTCATTACAAAGATCCTTTTGAAAGCCCAAAGATCTGAGATTGTAGAGCCATAATGGACTTCATACACTGTAGAAAAAGATAGGCCAATAATTGAAATATTTTAACTATTCAGGTTTACAAGATTCAAGTTCACAAAATTTGGAAGTAGTGAAACAGTCATAATGTTATCCTACAAATCTTGCTCACATATTAGCAAAGTTGCTTTGTGTTTAATAAAGAAAATATTCCAGGATCCTTTCAACACTTTTATTATGAAAAGCTGTAATAAACATCTATGTCCCGACCATTTTTCTAGAGACTTTAGTAATGTATGTTCTTTTCCATTTCTTTTCTAAACAGTTCCTTTGGCCTTCAGTCTTGTGTGTTTCCCAGATCATGGAAACAATTTCTTGACCCTTTTTGCCTTCATACATGGGATTGCCTCTTGTGTGAACCACATGAGTAAAAACCTGGCCCCAGTGAAGTCAATGAGACTTTTGCTGGGACTCCAATGGGACCAGGATTTCTCCCAATGAAATTAAGACTCTGTGATTTTATGGAGACTGCCTGGTAATAGGTTAAGGCAATGCCATTTAGCAGCCACTCTGTGTGGCATGCTCCCGAGGGAACTGGCATAGATTTATTCATAATTACCAGTGTAACTTAATGCTGCTTAGGAGTTGTGGCTTCAAATGACCTCCAACACACACACACACACACACACACACACACACACACACGTTGCCAGGGCATGGGACCACGGAGCAACACAACCGGCCGCATGGGTCTCCATATAGATGGCCCAGGATCAGCGAAGATTAAATTAATTTCCACATACACAATCTGGGACTCCACAAACCTTGCCCCTTTGGTGTGACCTGTAAAACTCTCTTTCCCCCATTCTCCAGGAGACAACGAATCAGGATAGTTAAAATTCACAGTTTTAACTGAACTTTTTCGCTTCTATGTATTTTTGCATGGATAGTTTGGTGCATTGTTCAATCCTGTATACACAGAAACCATATTCCAGCCGTCCTCTCCTCCCCCATATCCAAAAATTACCCCAAACATCTAAAAACCCTCGTGTTCTCACAAATGGATCATTTTACTCCTTTAGATGTGCTGCTTGTGTTCCCTGCAATGCTCTGTGTGCAAGGAAGCTTGAAATATACAGCATGGAGAGGTCCCAGGCCTTGCTTAGCTAAGGCCTAGTATGGTGGAAATCCTGTTTGTACCATGTCTCTGTCTGCCCTCCAACCACAATGAACCAGAACTGGAAGCACACAAGCAGATTCATGGTTTGTGATAACCCAGCTGTAGTGAATGGAGCTAGGGGTGGAGAGGGGCAAGTCAGGGTCTCCTTTAGAGCTATTGTCTGCTGAAGCTGCAAGAAAGCCTGCCTACATGATTTCTTTCTTTCACTTGCAGCACGATCACAAGGATGGCAGGGGGGCAGTTCCTGGAGTCTTCTCTCTGATAGAGATTAGGTTTTGTAAGTGAGGAAATTTGAGTAACATGA
Organism: Eretmochelys imbricata; assembly: GCF_965152235.1. Classification (NCBI taxonomy): domain Eukaryota; kingdom Metazoa; phylum Chordata; order Testudines; family Cheloniidae; genus Eretmochelys; species Eretmochelys imbricata. Next base: position 136,235,776 of record NC_135572.1, read on the forward strand.
GCAGTAAGAAACTATTGCTCAACAAAAAGAGATCCACAAAAAGTTTGTGCAAAAATATACCAGGGTTTTGGAAATGCAGCAGAACATGGTCACCACAACATGGCTGCAATTTCTCTGCAAAATGTAAAAAAACAGCTATCACTGGACCCTCCTGCCTCCATACACACTAAGAGGAAGTAAAAAAGAACAAAGAAAAGCAGCAATTACGAACAATAAGCACTTTGTTATGCTATTTTCTGGAGCCAGCATATTGTTGCCATTGATTTTTTAAGCAAAACGTCCCATTAATTTCAACTGAGATTTCTGCTTAATAATGGTTGGCATGATATGGCCCAGAGTTATTATCTGTTAAAAAGGTATTGTTCTAACTAGAGTGATTTTAAAATGGGATTTTTTCCCGGTGGTTGGGATTTTAGCACTAAATACAGTAACCCACCTGATGTCAGACAGTGTTCAAGGGCCAGAAGACATTGAGAAGGCAATAATAACTGCAAACAAAAATACAAGGGGAAAATCCTTTCACATCGACATGAAGGGGAACCAGGGAGTGACATACACGTTCATTTCACCCCCCCCCCCCCCCCCGCCCTTCCATCATTGCATTAGATCCACAAAGATAGCATCCCCCTGTGTTGTATTGGTTTGCTGCGTGTTTACCCTGCCCGTTTTCTAGTACGGGGGCGCGTGTAATGTCCTAGCTGCTACAACAGGCCTTTCCTTGTGATAATTTGGCAGTAGTACAAATCTCACACACAAATTCCCTCACATTCTTTTCAGGGACAGCTGTCTACAAAAATAATGCTTTCCATAGGGGATCTGGTTGCTGGCTTTTGCTTTTTTAGTGCGGTGTAATACATAAATAAATAAAAATAACATAAAAAGGAAGCAAGGAACAGGACGTGTGGCGAAAGGGTTAAAGCCGTCTCAATGACATCATTCTCATTTGCATGGAAGTGAGGATATAACTGCTCATGCAGAGAAAGCGCTGATGCTACAGTCCAGAGCAGCAGCGGCAAAGGGTAGAGTTACTTCTGTGCAGAGCATCAGTGGTGAGGATACAATTTATATTTCAACTCTGGTTTTCTTTCCCCCCCCTTTCTCCCCTTTTATTAGCATGCATTTCTCCATCTCTGCGCTGATGAGTGTGGATTTTTAACCCAAGTCCTTCTTCAACACCCTTTGCTTTGTTACTAAATTTCAGGATGGGATATTCCTGTTGCTTTCAAAGGCACCCAAGAGATTTTCATTGTAAGCCCGTGTTTAAGACTCGTGGCGTCGTTAAAGGTGGACAGATTGAGAGAAAATGTTAAATGCGAGCCTAAGGAAAGAATGGGGGAAGCCCTCTCCCATTTCCTTTGTTCTGGCTTGATCAAAAAAGCTGGCATCTTTGTCGACACTCATTGAATCTTTTCGTATCTGTGACCCAACAACGGGAGCTTTTGTTGATCTACGCATTACTACTTCCTTCCCTGCTATTTAGAAGGGAATTTACTACAAGCAGATGTGCGCAAAAATCTCAAGCTCCCAATACAGGGAGGGAGGGAGGGAGAGCAAGGGGAGGTTGTATTGTTCAAACCTCCAGCTGCTGAAAGAGGGGCTCTGTCTCTGTGTGTGTGTGTGTATCGATACAAGAAAATCTTTTGTTTAAATCCAGGCAGCGTTGTATCTGTGGCTGCATTGCTGAGAAGGAGAAAGGCAGCAAACGGAGAAGGGCGGTGGTTTGAGCTTCCTCAGACTGCAGCTGCAGTTCTTTGTGAGGAGAAAAGAATGCAGGACTTCAGCCAAATGTGCTAAGGGAAGGGAGAGCAGGCAGACCCCAAGATGGAGAATGTGATTAGCATAGGCTAGTTCCTTGGCATTGGCATTATTTCACATTTTTTAATGTGTGTGTGTGTGTGTGCATTAAATCTTTTTTAAAAAAAGATAATAGCCTCTTCCAGGCACCATCCTCCCTATTGTTCTCTTCGTGGAAACATTGAAGAGATTTTAATGAGAAGAAAACAGTCTCAACAATAGGCAATTGTTTTGACAATGGATTAAATTTCCACTTAAAAAATAAAACAACGTATTTCCTGCATTGATTTTGTTTTAAACTCCTTAATCAGCCTTGTATATGAAATGTACATATCATTTCATCCCACTGTATGTTAACACGACGAATTTTATTTCACTGAATATGTATCTTATTACCAAAAAAAGAAGAGGCTATTACGTACCTCTCAACCAGGGAGGCGGGAGGCGGGGTTGCTGGCTGGAGATCAAGGAGTAACGCTAAAAGGTGGAGGAGTCTAACTGTCTCTCCTTTCCACGCACAGATTAATCTGCAAAAATGTCCGACAAACCAGATATGGCTGAAATTGAGAAATTTGACAAGACTAAATTGAAGAAAACAGAAACGCAAGAGAAAAATCCACTGCCTTCAAAAGAAAGTAAGTATGTATAATTTAACAGGGAGAGGGAGAAGGCAAGGAAAAGACAAAGTCCAGGGTAGAGACAGTTTTTATACATATATAAATTATGTGAAATATATGTATGATTACTGAGTAGATATAAAATATCCTAACCACTGTAAAGTTAACATAGTACATTTTATAATTTTTTTTACCAATTTTATAAATCTACATTTGATTTCTATACCATAAAATTTATTAAAGTTAATATTTAAAAAAGGTCAAGTACTTCATCTTTATTTTTTAAATTCTTATTTTTTTCCTCTTTTTTTTTTTTTTTTTTTTAGCAATTGAACAGGAGAAGCAAGCGGGTGAATCGTAATGAAATCTGCCCTTCCAAATTATGCACTGTACATTCCACAAGCATTGCCTTCTTATTTTACTTCTTTTAGCTGTTTAACTTTGTAAGATGCAAAGAGGTCGGATAAAGTTTAAATGACTGTACTGCCCCTTTCACATCAAAAAATAGAACTACTGACACTGAATGAAGGCGCTGCCTTTCCATCTGCCTGTCTGGGTTTGGTCCTGGTGGCATGAAAGAGCTTGCATGTTGATGAAAGAAGAACTTGGGTGGGACTACAGTAAACTAGTAACACATGAATAAATGCAAAGCTGTACCAAGGTCCTGCGAGCTGTAAAATGCAGTTAATCGAGTGCCATTTTTTTTTGTTCAAATGATTTTAATTATTGGAATGCACAATTTTTTTAATATGCAAATAAAATGTTTTAAAACCTGGATGGTATTGATGTGCTATCTTTTGGACAGTGATCTCACAGGATGAAGCGTAAGTGCCTGTGTTAACATGTGGGATGCTAGGAGACCTTTGGAGATTATTTAAAAGAAAAATGTTTTTGGCTCTTGATATATGCTCTTGCCAATTTCAGTCCTACAACACTTAAAATCGATTTCATTCATATTTATATGCATCACAGCTAACTTTGTTTGCTTTCCTGTAAATATGCTTAGTTCTAATATATATTTTTCAAATTTGAGGTAAATCAGCATTTTTGTATTTTTTTTAAAACATTTCCTTTTGTAGAAACCATTCTGTATCTTCACCCTTGAACTGCACTTTCTTCACGCAAATATGTAATTAATCTGCATTCAGTTTAGTAGGCAGTACAATAATAGACTGAACCTAAAAATTTTAGAATAAATACATTAAGAGAGCAACAAGGGTAGCCAGTCTTTTGCGTATTGTTGACCACTCATTCTTTGTGCTGTGCTAAAAGTAAAACTATTAATGATCGTTTAATAAAGGGTATTCTGTGCAAATGGAAGTTCAGCAGAATTAAATATGGTTTGGATCTGTTCAGAGCTTCATTGGGTAATGTCTTTCTTATTAGTCACTGTATGATGATCTGACCTAGAATCTTGTTCGTAAAATTTAAAATTAATACTTTGGGGATAAAATCCATGTTAATTTAAAAAAATAAAAATCATTATGGGACAAAAATATCTTGTAAACCATCAGACAGTATCATGCCATTTCACATAACCTGCTTTGTTATGTACACATTCATCTCCCATCCCTGTCACTTGACACTGGGTGAAATTCTGGACCCATTTTAAAGGCAGTGGGCATCAGGATTTCATCGCTAAGCATATAGCAGCCTGAAATGACACTTCTTCATATGGGTGTTGTGGGGATGGTCTGTGAAGGTCACTAGTATCTTAGCTTATTCAGTGGCTAAGACTTGGTCCTGCACCTTGTTCCTGATTCAGGATCAACTGTACCCAGGGGTGCTATGTGAATTAACTGCAACAGAGACAAATTTATCCCTGGGGGTAACTCCATTGATTTCGTTGCGCCTTTTCCCTGAGTAAGGTGTATAGATCAGGGGCCTAATCCTGCAAGATGCTGAGTGCACCTAGTCTGTACTCAAAAGATACTGGGAGCACTCACCACCTCGCAGGATGAATTCTGTTCTTGACTGAATTCTCACCAGCATCAGCGCACAACTTGATTCCTCTAGCTTAATACTTACAACAGAATAAAGGCTCGATCCTGTAAGATGCTCTGTGGCCTTGAACTCCCACTGAAGTCAATGAAAATTGAAGGCATTCAACATCTTGTATGATCAAGCGTTTAATAAGGAAGTCTACATATTCTAAGAACTGGGATTCAGTGAAATGCTGATGTAATCTACTGAAAATCTGTTGGCAAAAATGCTTCAGGATAATTCCATTATGTTTAGGGTGGTCCATTAGAAAATAAAGTCAGTTATCTTTGCTTGTAGTGTTAGATTTTTAGGCTTTCATTTTCTTCCGCCTGAATTGTAGAAAAGGTACAGGAAACCAGTTAGAGTCTGAAAAATAGTTTAGACAATCACCTCCTAGCTTCTGATCTTAATCAGCTAGCACAGGAAGTAGCATATGACTAAACTCAAGAGTGTTAATCTACATTGTATGTATGTGAGTCGTGGTCAATTAGAATGGCAGTGAGCATCTGCTTGCAGTGGTTCATCTCGGCAAAGAAAACCGTAGCAATATCGGAGCAATATATTTAAAAAGAATTAGAGCATTAGACACAGAGGACCAGATCCTCGGTGTAAATTGGCATAGCTCCATTTAAGTCAATGAGCTATGCTGATTTAAACCACTTGAGGAGCTGGCCCAATATCATGTATTTGTGGTACTGTGGCCAGTAGCTTCACATTCCCTTTTATGGCATGCATTTAGATTGATGCCTCATGAACTTAACCTGTAGCTATCTGATTGCAGCTTTGATAAATTGTAATTCAGTGTGTGTGTGTGTAGGTGAATATAGGATGGCTCAGGCAAATGGTAATTGGATATAGAACCTTTTCCTTCTAGGTCACTGGTCCAAATGCACCAGAAGTCAGTAATGTTCAAAGAGTGTTACCATCTGCTAGCTGTTTGAAGGCCTACAGTATATGATGAGTTTCCAGCCCAGTCTCTAGTAGGGAGGTGATTTTGTCACAACTGATGTGAATTAGTCCTATTATCAGGATCCTCAATAGAGAGGCAAAGCATCTGATGAAGTGAGCTGTGGCTCACGAAAGCTTATGCTCAAATAAATTGGTTAGTCTCTAAGGTGCCACAAGTCCTCCATTTCTTTTTGCGAATACAGACTAACACGGCTGCTACTCTGAAACCTGTCAGTATTTGATGGTGATCCCTCCAGGTCAGATTTGAAGAATACCGGACCCCATTCTCCATTGCTTTACACCATGTGAAGCCATTTATATCAGTGCCAAGTGAGTGCACAGTGGCTGCAAAACATTCCCCACAGTGTGAAAAAAGAGTTCTAAATATGGTAGCATCGTACATTCACATAGCACAAGTGTAAGTGAGCACACAAGGTGCAAGGCAGGGGAGAATCAGACCTACTGTGATGCTCCTTACCCTTCTAGAGTTGTACCGTGAATAATAAACAGACAGGTTTAGGGTTAGGCTGTAGCGCTGTCAATCTAGCAACTTTCACCAGTATTAAATTCACTAAAAAAAATCACAGGCAAGAAACCTGGTTATGAAAAAAAGGTCATTTGAAACAGAGCAGCACATACGGTTTTTGATCTCACATGCTGTGCAGCCACATCAGCCCAGCCCCCCTCAGGGACAAAGTCTTTATGATGTCTGATGTGCTGTCTCCCCCTCCCCCACTCCCACCAGAAATGCGGCTCAGCTTCTGAGAACTGCCTAGGTTATGAAATGTTTAGTGGTGCCTTCAAGCTCTGAAGCAAATTGTTCATTTTAGGGTTTTAAATAAGATTTTTCACTGACATACAAGTTGCAAGATCTATGTATTGAACAGAAAACATACGTTCCCAATATCCAAAATAGCTCCTTTTGGCACTAAATTTACAGAAAAAAATTGTTGAGCCTTTCCGTAATGCAAACATTTAGGCTATTTTTGTGCAATGCTGAATGTGTGATAAAACACCACTTCCCTTGGTAACCTTTACTTCCCTAGTAACCGGGTAGAAATGAACACCAAAGACCAGTGTCTAGCTTTTAGTTTAATCATATGTGGCGAACACATGAGGCTATTGAAGAAAATTATTTTTAAAAAGAAGGAATGAATAAGTACTACTCCAAATGGTACATTAAAGTAATTCATGTGTTTGACTGTGGAAAATGATAAGCCAAGCCATAAGGATGATGCAAAAAATAACATAGGACAGAGAAAGTGGGCATTTTAATCCTACATATGGTAGAATTTTCTTTAATGCAATTAAAAATATAGCTGAAGCTTACTTATTCATACACATTAGTACAAATATGCAAATCAACCTTAGAAATCTGTAAGAGAAGGCTGGGGAAGGCAGTTTCCTCTGACAGCATTTGATGTGCTTATTTTATACACTTTGCAATATAACAGAATGGGAAATGGAATTGCAAAGAAAACTGGCTATTTTGTTAATTTGTATAAAGGCAATTTTATATATAATCTCTGTGTTATTTGTACACTGTTTGACATATTAATTTGCCACCGTCCCTGTGATATGATTATTTTTAGAAAGCATTGTTGTTAACCATGTACCTACTTTAAAGCTGTATAACTTGTGACAAGGAAGAATCCATTTTCCCTCCTGCTCTGAGTGAAGGATTTCCAAATTAAAGGCTGGATTTCAATACTGCTGCCTTCAAGCTTTCAAAAATCATGAGGCAGACCCCCAAAAATCATGAGATTTTTTTTAGAAATTATAAATTTGGAGGTTTTTTTATTTGCCTTCTGTTTTGCTGTGCACGAGGGTCACATTTTCAAGCTTTCCTCCTTAGCCACAAGCACTAAAACAATGTGGCGGGGGGGAAGAAAACGCAAAACCTGAGATTCTCACAAAATCTCAGGTCTCCCAGAGCTGGGGCTTTAAGAAAAATGTCAAATAGAGTGAGACTCAAAATAAAATTGTGAGAGTTGGCTACACTGAATTGGTTCTGCCACCCTTACTCATGTTAAGGTAGTATTTTATGGCCCAAATCAATAGGACTACTCATTACTTACTACTCAGTATGAGAAGAGTGATCAAAGGAGGCTATAAGCAAAAATTTCTTAAAAGATATGGAACCTGTTATTCTGGTTTTTCTGATGCCTTTGGATTTATTTTCTGATACTTTTTAAATGTATTTACCTAGTATATACTGTTTCTTGTGTTGAATAATGAAAAAATGATTAGCAAATATCATGCAAATACAAGCACTGCAATGTATTTGCCGTTAATCCTCTGGGATAGTATTATTTGGATGGTCACCCACTCATGATAGCTCATCCAAAAAAAATGATGTGTTATTCGTCATTCTGCTGTTCAGAATGTTTAATTCCTGAAATCAGGGAGCAGAAACAGTATCATGTGACCTTGTTGACCAATCACACACCATGAACAGCAAATAGTAAATGTGAACAGTTCAAAAACAATCCATACCTTGAAATTTGTTTGCATAATCCTTGTGAATACGGAATACCCCTGCAGAAATTAGAATCATCTTAGGAGGCATTTGACAACGGGAGGGTGCGGGTGGGGGTTGTAAATTAGCATGTACTATTATTTGCTAATAATAACCCAAATTTCCTGTGATGGTCCAAACCTGCAGTAGTGCCAAAATTAGAAAGATGAGACAGTTGCAGATGTGATAGCTAGTTTTATAAGGTGATATCCCCATTGAAATCAATGCCAACATTCTCATTACTTTCAATGAGGACAAGATTTCACCCATAATGGTAGTATAGTTTACAAGGTGTTTTTAATAAATCTGAACACAAATTTCTTTGGTGGATATGTCTTTACCCCCACTGAGCTTACACTGTTACTGGACATTTTGCAGCTAGGGCAGAGTGCCAGAGCTGTAAATCTTGCCAGATTGTAATTGCCTGTCAGCACCTTACTGCTGCGGGTGGCATTTTCACTTAGGAGAGCTCAACAATTGTCTTCCCTCTACAATCTCATTCAAAGGGCAGTTTGTGTAGTTATTGGCCACCAAGCAGTAGGAAGTGCATAGATGTGTGTCTTTCTCTGAGATGACTTAGCCAGAAAGTGAGAGATTGCAGAGGAGATGATGGAAATGGCCGTAAATTGGGAAATTAAGAAAAAGTCCATAACTAGAATCTGGAACATAAATAATACTTTAAAAATCAAATGTTCCTTAGATTAGTTTTCACTTGATTTCTTATACTGGTGCTTATTTACCCTATGTTTTGGCTTTTTAAAACATTTTGAAATGGTGAAATATTGCTGCAAAACAATTATTAGCACTGTAATTCATTTTCAAGTCACTCTAGTTATGTGTGGAAAACAATCAGCACTACATTAATGACAGGGTTATTGCCTCTAGAAGTTTGTAATTTGAATGGTAAGCTACCCCACAATCCAGGGGCTTGTCCATACCTGATCATTCCCTGGCATAAATTAGAACAGGCTGAGGGCTGTTCTAACTTGTATCAATTGCCCAGAATAGTAAGATGGTTCTGACAAGAGTTTTGTATGACCATATAATTAACAAGCGGTAAATGCATCATATTGCTCTGCCCTTTATCACCTTGATTATTTTCACTTATGTGGTTATGAATAAGCATGCACTATACTCTTCACTGACTGAGCACCCCAGGTGGCCAAAAAGGTTATGACTAAAAATGTAGCATTTAACTTTATGGCTGGTTGGAACAGAGCAATGTGCTACTGAGAAAGGGAAGATCCCAGGTAGAGGTACTGAGAGGATTAACACAGAAAGGTAAACTAAGAACATAAGAACAGCCATACTGGGTGAAACCAAAGGTCCATCTAGCCCAGTATCCTAATGATATCAAACCCATTTTCTGAAGCCTAACATGGTCAGTCAATGAAGAGATTAAGAAGAGTGACCCAGCTGTAGAGCACCTTTCCCAAATGGAAATGTGGCAAAGGTCTTACCTTAGGGATTCATTCCCTGAAGAAGACATAAGCTCCACAGTGTCCTTGATCTCCTCTGCATTCAGGGGCACAGGAGAAACCAGCAAGGCCTGAAACATTGCTGATGCCATCTTATGTTTGTTCTGTTTTTACTTTTTTCTTCTGCTTTCTTTGCATTTCTCATCATGGTGCACTGCAATCTGCCTCTCCAAAATCGGCAAAGTTATGCCTGTCTTCCAGATGGCTCTTGGTGCAGACAATTTGTTGCTCCATGTTGTATGTGTTGCAGGCTGCCAAGTTCCTGTGTGCTTGTCAAGCTCCAGTTTGTTTTACTCTGGCCTGTGGACCATTCAAGGGTGCCTCGACCCGAAGTGATCCTGATCTTTTGACAGGTTTCAGAGTAACAGCAGTGTTAGTCTGTATTCGCAAAAAGAAAAGGAGTACTTGTGGCACCTTAGAGACTAACCAGTTTATTTGAGCATAAGCTTTCGTGAGCTACAGCTCACTTCATTGGATGCATACTGCAGTCTCCACACTATGCATCCGATGAAGTGAGCTGTAGCTCACGAAAGTTTATGCTCAAATAAATTGGTTAGTCTCTAAGGTGCCACATTTCAGAGTAACAGCCGTGTTAGTCTGTATTCGCAAAAAGAAAAGGAGTACTTGTGGCACCTTAGAGACTAACCAATTTATTTGAGCATGAGCTTTCGTGAGCTACAGCTCACTTCATCGAATGCATACCGTGGAAACTGCAGCAGATATATACACACAGAGATCATGAAACAATACCTCCTCCCACCCCACTGTCCTGCTGGTAATAGCTTATCTAAAGTGATCATCAAGTTGGGCCATTTCCAGCACAAATCCAGGTTTTCTCACTCTCCACCCCCCTACACACAAACTCACTCTCCTGCTGGTAATAGCCCATCCAAAGTGACAACTCTCTTCACAATGTGCATGATAATCAAGGTGGGCCATTTCCTGCACAAATCCAGGTTCTCTCACCCCCTCACCCCCCTCCAAAAACCACACACACAAACTCACTCTCCTGCTGGTAAATAGCTCAAGGTGGGCCATGTCCAGCACAAATCCAGGCTCTCTCATCCCCCGCTTCCCCCCTCCCCCCGGGGACACACACACACACACAAACTCACTCTCCTGCTGGTAATAGCTCATCCAAAGTGACCACTCTCCCTACAATGTGCATGATAATCAAGGTGGGCCATTTCCAGCACAAATCCAGGTGAGTTTGTGTGTGTATGGGGGTGGGGGGGTGAGAAAACCTGGATTTGTGCTGGAAATGGCCCACCTTGATTATCATGCACATTGTAGGGAGAGTGGTCACTTTGGATGAGCTTTTACCAGCAGGAGAGTGAGTTTGTGTGTGTGGTTTTTGGAGGGGGGTGAGGGGGTGAGAGAACCTGGATTTGTGCAGGAAATGGCCCACCTTGATTATCATGCACATTGTGAAGAGAGTTGTCACTTTGGATGGGCTATTACCAGCAGGAGAGTGAGTTTGTGTGTAGGAGGGTGGAGAGTGAGAAAACCTGGATTTGTGCTGGAAATGGCCCAACTTGATGATCACTTTAGATAAGCTATTACCAGCAGGACAGTGGGGTGGGAGGAGGTATTGTTTCATGATCTCTGTGTGTATATAATATCTGCTGCAGTTTCCACGGTATGCATCCGATGAAGTGAGCTGTAGCTCACGAAAGCTCATGCTCAAATAAATTGGTTAGTCTCTAAGGTGCCACAAGTACTCCTTTTCTTTTTAAGGTGCCACAAGTACTCCTTTTCTTTTTCCTGATTTTTTGCTCATCTGCCTATAGAACAACAGATAGTATTGGTATCTCCTTGCTTCCTGATAGCAAGAAGAGACTAAGAGGGCAAGTTGTTCACATGGCTTCTTTAAAACCACAACCATAATGGAAAAAAGCTTTTTTTTGTGGGAGGGAGGGAAGCACTCAAGAGGGAAGGGGACTTTAGCTGAAGCTAAAGGGAGGGAAGCAAGCAAGATAGCTTTTTCCTTGTTTTGTGTATTTGTTTTAGTCTTTTCCTAGAACTACTTTGGAAAATGTCTTGGAAAATACGCACTTTCTGTTTCTTGAAAAATGTCCATTACATTTTGTTACATTCATTGGGAATGCAGCTGTTTCAAGGATGGTGCTAGGTAACAAATCATTGAGGTGGGGAATTTAAGATACATTTGTAAAATGGTTGGTTCATACCAATACATTCTGGTTGCTTTGCACCATTCCACTAATGAAGAGCAGTCATAAAGCTGGTTTATCCAGCCATTTAAGTTGGATTTATTGCTGCTTTCCATCATAGGAGTGGTGCGAAGTAGCCTGAATGTGCAGCTGGACCTTCATTTTATGTAATTATAGAGACATTGCTATTTTAGGGAAATATCACTGTTCAGCCAAAGGCTTTGCTTCATAGTGGCATAGCCAGGTCTACCAACAAATCTCAGCCTAAGAGTACATCTGAAGCCATGAGGAAGTCTGAGGTTCTCCTGAAGTTGTGTCTAGGTGGGTATTAATATAATGACTCTAAACGGAATTCAAATTTGTGATGATTTTTATAAGGGCAATCATTTCCCAGAGATAGCTAGGGAAATGTAAAAAGTGAGTGAGTGTTATAGGCTTCAGTGATATTATTCATTCCTTGTAATTCCAATAGCATTAGGGATAAGAAGTCTCTGATGTGAAAAGCTGAATTGTTCACCCTCTGGTTTAACGCATGGAAGAGAGCAAGGTGGATCCTAGACAGCCTTATCCACACGACTCATGACTGTAAAAGCAGCTGATGCTTGTCTGGACCACGCAGAGAATTAAGCTCCCATGAAGAGGTTCACATTTTTCGGGGAACAACATTTCACTCTGTGAAATGTACAAAAATCAGCTGCTTGCCTTGGGCGTGGCAGTTTGCTTTCCAGTATCAAATGGGAGAACAGGCCAAAGGTTGCTGGTGAATAAACCTTTAAAGAAAAAGGCTGCAAGTTGCACAGTTCTAAACATGTACGTGTGTGGCAGGCTGCTTCGCTGGTGCTTCGCTTGTTAAAAATCATCTCTGCAGCATGTGGGAGGTGTTAGTTCCATTGAGAAATGTCAGTGTAGCTCTCAGTGTCCTTGCTGCCTTTTTAAAGGTTAAAGCTGGGAACAGTAAACTTCTGCCTGGCATTCTCTGAAAGGTCTGTAAATGATGGCATGTTTATGTCCTTGCGGAAAGCTGTATAATCATGCATACAGTAATATTCTAATGTTATATTATTATATACAATATTCTAATGTAATAATAAATGTCACTTCACATATTTTGGGGGGCCAATTTGGTGATTTGGTGAGCCAATGATACCTACACAACTTTGTTTTCAATACAGGATATAGGGCATGCTGTGGATACCAACATATATTTTGCCTATGGTATGTAAAATAGGAAAATACAGACACTGTATTTAGATTTGGAATAACTTTGGCTCACTTTTTAAAACCTGAAAAAAGAAAAGGAGTACTTGTGGCACCTTAGAGACTAACAAATTTATTGCGAAAGCTTATGCTCAAATAAATTTGTTAGTCTCTAAGGTGCCACAAGTCCTCCTTTTCTTTTTGCGGACACAGATTAACATGGCTGCTACTCTGAAACCTTTTTAAAACCTGGGTGCCTAAAGTTGGGCTCCCAAATCCATATCTAGGATGCGGGGGGGGGGGGGGGGGGGGAGAGGGGAAGACAAAGGTCCCAAAGATGCCGAACTCACATTTCTCCCTTTGCAAATGCCGTGCCACAAATAAGTGCCCTGATTTTCAAAGGAGCTGAGCACTCACAGCTTCCCCTCGCCCCTTGGGGAGATTTGTGGCCGCTCAGTGTATTTGAAAATCAGGCCACTCTTATGTAAGTGCCTAAATCTGAATTTAGGCACCTAACTGTTGGCACCCCCATTTGTAAATTTTGGCCGAAGACTCTAAGGCTTTGTCTACACTGCCAATTGAACGACACAACTTTTGTCATTCATGGCAAGTGCCTGTGTGAACGCCTGCGTTGTCGGCAGGATCGCTCTTCTGTCGACAACGCAAACCTTGCTCGTAGGGGGTGGAAGTATTTTGTCAGCAAAAGTGCTGACAAACAGCATTTAAGCTGCCAGACATTTAGCTACATGGCCGTGTCACTAAAAGCTGTGTAGTGTAGACAAAACCTAAATTAGCTTCTACTGTACCTCTCAGGCAGGTGTCAGCTGTAATGAGTGCTCATCAGAAGGCCTGGAGGTTTGGATAGATCTCCCATCTTTGAATACTTATGTAAAATTGAATTAAATCTTCCGAGTTCTTCTTTCTCCTTCCCTACCCACTGCCTTCTTTATTTGACATTTTTCTCTTTTTTTCCCCAAACCTAGTCATCTCCCCTCCCCTCCCAACTCCTTGTCTTCCTCTGTGTTCCTATTCCCCCACTCTTTGAATACAATTTTCTCTTTGGCTGATCCCCCAATAATTCCAGTTCTGCATTTGCATGATCCTTGTCTTTTCCTTAGCCCTCACACTGCCCTGATCCACAATCTATTTGTGTGCCTGTGACCCAAGAAACTCTTAATGCTAGCTGGCAAGGGTGTTACAGGAAGATCCTGATTCTGGTATGCACATTCTGGTTCACCAAATAATGTAATGCAAGGTTGCAGATGAAAGCTGGTGTCACATTAGTTATTAATATCACTGTGAACAGTATGTAAGGTGTTATGTATATACACTAAAAATATAATCTTAGTATCTGTATCAAGGTGTTGGTCGCCAGCAAAGGTGAAAAACAGTTTTGTCAGACAAAAGATGTTAATTTACATCCTGACAGAGAGATAGGTGAATTAAAGCATTGTAAGACGACACAATGGTTGCCCATTTCCATACAAAGTCAAATGTTAACCAAGAGATGTGAAGTCAACTGTAAAGGACATGCAGGAAAAAACATGGTTATCCTGTTTATGAGCAAAGATAATGAACTTTGGAGCTATTTCGAGAAAGCAAAGATGACACTTCTTCATCCTGCACTTTGGATGTAAACAGGCAGTGCATTTATATTCATGAAAACGGGATCTTGGTTGAAAACCTGAAGAGGTCCTTGGGTAACATAATCTTGTTTAGACAGGACACTAAACTGTTAGTTAAATTTAGTCTCTAGAAAGCATGCTGTGATTTTGTTTTATATGTAACCATTTGTTTCCAATATCCTTCCTATCTCCTGAATCTCTAAGTCTTGGATAATAAATTGATTAGTGTTTGTACTATAAATATATCTCAGTACTGTGGAGTAAAGCCAAGTGATGACTCTGACAAGCTGGTGTGTACTGTTCCTTTGGGAACAGCAAGCCTGGTAATTCTTTGAGTGTCCCATGGATAAGGGGAAGGACACTACAGGGAATGCTCTGAGGACTTAGGGATTGGTGTGTGGCTGTCGCTACCTGTACAGAAAGGGTAAGGCCTGAAAGGTGGTGCTTATGCTATCAGTGGCCATTGATTTCAGGGAGCTGGTCCACAGCAGGCACAACCCAGACTAGACTCCTTCATATTAAGGACAAGTAGTGGTGAGGTGCCTCACAGCTCCGCGTGCCCCTGGGGAATGTCACAGTGCCTCCTCTCCCACCAAGCACTCTCACGATCTGTGGTAATATCTTGAATCCCTTAGACAGTGTCAGAGCAAGTCTGCTGGGCTGTCTGGTGCCTCTGAATCCCTCAAACTCAGCAGTGATATCCTGCAAAATTTTTAACAAGAGGCTCCTTTCAAAACTCTTCTGCCTCAGGCAGCTAGACCTGTGATATACCTGTGTAATACTCCATTTGCCCCCTCCCACTCTTCCTCAGATAAGCAAGACAGAAAGACAAAAGCTGACCCAGCAGAGTAGGCCAGTGGAATATCAGCAAATGGGGCAGAATTAGGAACAGTATAGACTGTTCATCAGGAAGAAGAAGAGGACATTTATCTAAATATTCATATAATCTTGGCTTACTCTTTACCTCAGCTTCAGGGCAGTGTTTTGTTTTGTTTTTTTTCTTGAAGGAGTTGACTTATGCCTAGTGGTTACTAGCTAGTGATAAGAGGGTCAATAATGCAGACAGTAATCACGGGCAACATCCTGCCCACACATTTCACATCTACTGAGATTTGAAATATTTAGGCCTTTTCTATTAGACATATCCATAAATTTGAGTCTCTGCATAGCTTCTTTTCTCACATTGCATTCCCCAGGGGTTCTTATACAGATGTAGCTCTATAAGGAGGTTTAAGTTACATAGAAAAAAGGGAATTTATTACAAATTATGGACTTGTAGATCCGAAACCCATTAATATGTAATATTGCTCTACTTGCTAATAGAAGATTGATTCCTTGGAGATTATTTTAGTATTGTGCGAGGGAGTTGCAGGCCAGGTTCTAACACAGAAATCAGTTAGATTGTTATCAGTACAGCTAAATTGTATGTGGAGACACTAAAAATATTTGGCTTAAGTTGAGGCTAGGAGCTAACAAAATAGAAATGGCACACATGTGTGTATACTAAGGAAAATGCACATTGAAATCAATAAGCCAAATCCAGAAAGAAGGCAGGTGCTTGCAATTCTCATTAGAGTCAGCGGGAGTTGCAGATATTCAGCCCTTCTCAGGATTTGAGTCAGTGCAAAACTGGCCTAAGTAAAAACTGCAGAATTTGACCCAATTTTAAAAAACCCTGTAATTTCCAATGCAGTGTAGGCTGAAAATTTCCCAGGGTGATCACAGGCTCAGATTCTGTTCACCCTGAATACTGCCTTACCCACACTAGTATCCCCTTTATTTTCAGTGCGGCTTTTCATGCGAGACAAACATAAGTAAAGGTGAAAAAATGAGCCTCAAAAGATTAAGGGCTTGGTTGTGACTTGGACTACATACACAAGGGGAAGGAATAGGCTCTGGTTAGGATCTTGGGTTCAAATGCTTACTCCCCTGCTGCTTATCCTTCCCTCTCCCCTTTTATCCCCCTCCCCTCAGAGCAGGTAGGCTGGGATAAATGGGACCCCAATAAAACACCAGCCATTACAACCAAGCTGGTGGATGGGTAGGGTGCTGTTGTAATTTGCTGCTGGTGTAGGGAAAGCAAGACGGGAATTGTGCCTTGTAGGGTGTCCCTGTGTCACCATTCTTCCCGCAGTGAGGCATTTTATGCATCACCCCAGGGCCATGCCTTAAGACACAATCTACATTAAAAAGAAGGGCAGGTGGAAAAATAAATCGATGGTTTTCTGAATACTCCAGTACTTGACATCTTTTTTTAAATTCATTTTTATTGATTTTCTTACAGAAAGTAATACAGTTTGCAGTGGTGTTGTAGGATTGTTGTCTGTACGCCTGTCCTCTGCCATGGTGCTGTCTCATGAGCAAACAGCATTAAAAGGGGAAAGAAAGAAAACAGGCAATAGAAAGAACAAATTAATAAAAGCTTGTAATTATCTGTAAGTCACTAATGGTCAAGTCTGTAAACCCTTATTCACATGAGCCATCCCATCAGAATTATTTGTATGAAAGGTGCTATTCAATCTGAATTTCGATGGCAGCTACTTCTGTGAGTAGCTGTTCAGATGGATAAGTGTTTGCAGGTGCAGGTTCCGTTCTTCTTCTTTGTGGGACTATATCATTTGATTACATGACCAAGTCCTGTTCTTTCTTCTTCAGAAAGCTAAATTATTTATAATCCATTGCGGCACTTCAGTTATAAGCATTGACTTCCTCCATTAAATTTAATAAAGTCTGGGAAATTATCCCATACTTGTGAAATTTCTCCATGTTAGTTTATTCCTTATAGCTTGTTTCTTTTTCACAGGCAGAATATATATATTATCTTTAATCCAATAATAGACTATCAACCATGTGCCCTTCACACAGTTCTTTCCGTTTCACAAGTATCAAGCTCATCTTCACAAATTCAGTGTGCTTAATACACATTTAATCAGTTACAGACAAGAGGCATAACACAAGCCCAGTTCACTCTACATATGCAAACAGTATTTCTGGTGGTGAGGCCAGACACCCAATACTCTTTGATCAAGCAGACATTTCAATAGTTGATGGATGGCTAATGGTCTCCAGCGTAATTTTAAAATATTTAGAATTATTAGGGTGCATATGGTACAGATTTATAACGGTTATATAAATGCAGGGTGAAAATGGGTAATGTGGTAATTTGCATCTAGTTAACGGCAATATATTTGTAATTCACGTATATGACCATTCTGACAAATCAATGTTAGGTCTTAAATCATGCTCCAATTTTAGCTTAACAGGTTGCGAGTGTCTGTTTTCTACATTTGTCATTACCATCTGTAATTTGGAGATTATGGGTCATATTCTCAGATGGTATGAACTGGAGTAGCACCATTGATATAGCTCAGTGAAACTATGGTAGTTTATATCAGCTGTGAATCTGCCTTTGTATCTTTCCTGGTGAGTATGCTTAGGCTGAGATAACAAAAAAATCATGCAAATTCCTGGGTGAACTGTTCACAGTTCTGGGTGAGCTGCCCCTCTGATTCCTCCTGGTCTCTCTGAGCACACACCCCTCTAGGTCTCAGGCCTCAAGCTGTCACCTTTCTCTTGGGGTGGAATCGCATGATTCACCTACTCAGACTCATTGGCCCCTGAGTAGCAGTCCTCTGTGGATCAACTATGATTACCTCGGAAGGTCTGACTTCGGCTCAGACCTTGAGGTTCTGTTCTCGCCAGGGCAATGGCAGTGGAAATCAGTAAACAAATAGCCTCCTTGAAGCAAAGTATCATTTACTTAGAACAAAAACATTTCAGATAAAACATCTTTAAAACAATAAAATGGACTGTACACTCATCAAGCTCTTCCCTGGATCTGCCCTACTGCTTAGACTCTCTCCACAGAGTCTCTCTTCCAGTGTCAGCCTGTCTCCTTAGACAGCTACTGACATGTGACTGACTCCCTTCTGCCACTGACAAAAGCTTTTAATTCTTCAGTGTTCTTTTGATCTCTAACCTCACAGCTTTGGCAAAATTAGACTGCTACTTCTTAGAGGCCAGAGACAGGATTAGTGAAGCTAATGACTTGCCACAATATGTGTTGGGATGTCCTTATCTAGATTTATTATGTGACTTTCCTGTTTTTGCTCTTCCCACAGTCCCCAATTCGTTAGATCAATATGGTCATGCAGGAAATTCCAATAATCCCAATATACCATGACTTCCTCTCACTTACCAGGTCACATGAAGTGTTCATAAAATGGTTAGAGCTCAGTATTCATAACGTTATGACATATTGGCTCCACATCCACCCACAGATCTCCTTTGTACACATGAAAGGGGAGGGTGAGCACCTCGGTGATAATTATCCCATCCTCATTGGACTTCATAGTAACCACATCCTTGGGAATATGGTGGTCCAAGGTAGACATGAATTATTACCTTTCCCACCCCGCAGCATCTGGCACTGAATTCACCAAACTATTGGTGTAGCCTGCGGCTGCACTAACCTTTGTTCAAAACTCCTTCTATGTTGCATTATTCCCCTGTATGTGGGACTTCCACGGGCAGTAGGTTGTAGGAGACGTCCTGCCAGGAGAAGATTGTGATACAGTTATGCAGTCTGAAATTCCAGGGTTGCACTCTCTGTGAATTTGGTGGCTAAGTCTCCTTCCCGCTTCCCGGTTTAAACCAAAACACTTTCAAAACATGACTGCATTGGAGCAATGTATAGATAGTGTATGTTGGTCCACCTCTGAAAATAGTTTATATTGATATACATGGGAAGTAAACTAAGCTCAGAATAGCCAATGCTTTTGTTGTTCTCATTGTTTCAACAGTATTTCAGTTGTTTCCATTTGTTTTGCTACATACTTACAAATGGCTTCTGTGCCCTAAATAATAGGGTTGGAAATAAATAACTGCTAATTCTTCCTCTTTGTGTGGTAGCTTAAAGGCTTCCAATTGCACCTGCCTTTTACACCTCACCTCATGTTTTCTGCTCAATCTGCTTCAGACCTGCAAGCATATTTCCCTCTAAATAAAGCAGGTGCTAAATGATGTTTTTAAATGCCTAAACATTTCATCACCTATGCTCACCAAATGAATGGCAAGTTAGTTGTATATGTTGTCAGGGCATCACTCCAGCTGTTGATCAATTAATATTAAAATATAATTTAGATCATTTAACATAATGCTGTATGGTTGGTAGCATCTGGGAGCAGCATTAGGGTCAGTAATAGACAATAAATATATCTCCCCATTTACTATAGTGGTATGACTTAGATTTCTTGGTGTAAGTAGTCTATGGATATTATATTAGCTAGAGGTTCCATTCTCAAGGCAAATAAAAATTGGGAACATCTCTACTATCTTCCCCTATGCAAACTGAAATATGTTGACTTTATTTGGTTGATTCTAATTTTGTCTCCAGGGCTGGACTATTACAGTTTAGTCCATTTTATAATGTATTTACCCAAATTATTTTGCCTAGAGTGAGAAACAAATTCCCAGTGAACTGAGTCAAACATCAAAGAGTTGTTATAGTCATTGACTCATTGTCTTTATTTTCTGACATTATGTTAAAATGACACTGTTCATGGCTCATGTCTCCTATCTCCCACATCCCTCCTCCTTGGAGGAGAATTAAACTAGTATGAACTAAGGCCACTTGACTTCTGAAACAGAGTGTCCACATAGGACTAAAATATGCTTTAATGCAATTTCACACCTTTAGTTATTTTGGCTTAATTTTCCTTAGTGTCCCCAGACAAGCCCTCAGAATTGTTGTAACTTACATGCTAAAGGGCAAGAAGAGGTGTGAGTTAAAGAAGGTGAAATTCAAAACTATAGTGGTCATGACTGTTAGATAGCAAGCAGCACCTGCTATAAGGCAAGCAGATGGACTAGATGCACCTTTGGTTCTCTCCATCTATAAATTTATTTTTTCTGTTGAGTCCTATCAGTGGTAAAATTATTTTTGAACAACCACCAAATAGTCTATGATGAAACTCCTGCATCTATACTGAAAACTGTTCTTAACTGCAAAATGTAACAGCATATTTAGCATCATTATTGTTTTAGATATTTTCAGTTTAACCTAAAGGACTAATTTTTTTAAGCGACTCGTGATTTTGATGTCTCAATTTTTGGGTGCCCAACTTAGGATGCCTTAAATGGGCATGAATGTTAATAAATGCTAAGCATCCTCCCTCTGGAAATCAGGCCCCCAAATCAGTCAAGCTGGGCACCCCAAAATCAGAAAACTTAATATTTGTCCACTTACCTAGATACCTATCTTGTAAATTGCTGCCATTGTTGCTCAATAATACATATTGCAAATTTGTACTTACATAGGTACAACATCCATAGATAAAGTCAAACAATATAAAGTCTAACAGCATTACTAAGACACCCCTACAGTAGCAATATTAGAAAGGGACCATTAGAAATGTGCCCTTAGAGATCTACCAAGAGAGTGTAGGTGACTTTTTCTTTTTTAATAACTGAATTAGTCTCTCCCTTCTTGCAAAGACTGAAAGCAATACAAAGGCTAGAAACAGCAGTCTGCAGACCACGCTAAGAAATGTTTTGACAAATATTCAACATGAAAACCCCCCACCTTATTTAATAATTTAGCATCTAGAATTAAGGCATGAAATCGGGAGCTTCATGAAATCAAGGTTAGCATAAAAATCAAACAGCAGAAGTTATTATCAGATAGAGCTACTATCACAGGATCATCATGGTATGACATATAACTCCCCCTTCCCCTGCACCCTCCCCCCCACCCCCACCTATTACAGAGATACAGAAAGTAACCACTCAGGGAGATAATGCTGCTACCATTCTTGTAATGTATTGCTTTGATAGAATTTATAGATGTTACTTTTCCTATACTTAAAAAGGAGACAGATAAACACTGAAATGCGGTTACCCTTCCAGATTATTTACACTGCAGCCAACATACAATCTGCGACTACTGCAGTTCCAGCCTCATAAAATGGCACAGAAGAAAACCATCCTGAAAGATGTTTCCATTTCCCTATTTAGAAGATGGTAAACATGTCAAGTAGCACAAACTTACCACCTGGTCCTGAAAGCCTGCCACTCATCATTTATTATTTGTACTGTGGTAGCACCTAGGAGCCCCAGTCATGGACCAGGACCTCATTGTGCTAGGCACTGTACAAACGCAGAAAAAAAAGACAGTCTCTTAGACATGGAACTCCCACTGGAGTCAATAGTACCATCTGCTGCTTGAAGCTCGCAAGGCTGAAGCCTTATTTGTCTTTAGTGGTTACTGTCATCAAATTGTATTTCTTCTAAAGGGTTACTTGCCTTAGAATATGGTAAGAGTGCAGAACCTGTTAAATTAACAAAAATTATGTTACAAGGGTGCCATCTTGGCAAACAACAAAATTTTTAGCCCACCAGGACTGGTGCTTAAGGGACATTCTCACCATACCATCCATGAGTATCATGGTATGATGGGAGCAGATAGATACCGTGGTGATGGGAACTTTAGCTATCATCGTCATCACTCCCATAACCGCATTGGTCATTGAGGCACCATCATTGATGAGCAATCAACCAATTGTCTCCACCCCTGATGATTGTGTGTCAGTGCTTGAGTCTGCGCAAAGTCCATTCCTGTCCACTCTTTTATGTTGTCAGTCCATCTCTTCTTCTGTCTACCTCTTCTTCTCTTCCCCTGTACTGTCCCTTGGAGGATGGTCTTGGATAGGCCAGATGATCGTGTTACATGGCCATACCACTTCAGCTTGCACTTCTTCACGGACTTCAGGAGGTCTTCATGTGACTCAGTGCATTGGGTGATGATGTTCTGGACCTCTTCATTAGTGACATGGTCAAAGTAGGAGATGCCCAGAATTTTACGGAAGTATCTCATCTCTACCACCTGTATTTTCCGTTCAAGTTCTGCCATAAGGGTCCATGTCTTGCACACATTCAGAAAAATGGAGATGACCAGTGCGTGCAGCAGTTTCAGTTTGGATTCCAGGGAGATGTTCTTATTCCTCCAAATTGGCTTTAGCTTTGCCACTGCTGCTGTCTGCGCAGTTCTTGCCAGAATTTCTGCCTTGGATCCTCATCAGTGATGAATGCCCCCAAATAATTGAACTGTTTCACTGTCTCCAGCTCTTGTCCACTGACAGTGATATGTGAGCTGATCCCGTCACATTTGTTTGTCATCAGCTTGGTTTTCTCTGCATGATTTCCATGCCATATTTTGCGGAGGTTTCATCCAATCGTTTCACAAGATTGGCAAATTCATCTTCACTACCTGCCAGGCCATCAATGTCATCAGCGAACCGAAGATTTGAGATTGTTCGCCCCCCGATGCTGACTGTGCATATGTGATCTTCTAGGGCATCAGTCATTATGCGCTTCAAGTAGATGTTGAACAGTGTGGGTGAAAGAAGGCAGACTTGCCAGACTCCAGCAGCGGTGCAACCCCCCCCCCCTCCTATTGTGCCATTGATGAGAACTGCACTATTAGTGACTGTGTCCACGTCGAGGGCCACTCACTGGTCTGCCAGATCTTGTTACAGATCTTGGTGAGTACATCTATTACTATTTCTCCATATTTCATCAGTTCGGCTGGGATGTTGTTAATACTTGTAGCCTTTCCGTTCTTGAGTAATTTCACAGCTGTCTCCACTTCTTCACGCAGTATTGGAAAGTCATCCTCCTCTGTTGAATCTGGGCTGTCTAAGACACTAGGATTTCCATTTGTCTGGTGGCTGTATAGATCAGAGCAGTAGTTTGTCCACCTATTGATGATGTCCCTTTCTTCTGTAAGACTGTTCCCTTCTTTGTCTTGAATTGCATTAGCTTTGATCCATCTTTCCTTTGTCAGATCTTTTACAACCTGGAAGGCTCATTTGCTATTTTTATTATTGATACACTCTTCAATTTTAGAGCATTGTTTTTCAATCCATCTTTCCTTGGCCACTTTCATTCCTTTCTCGATCTTTCTGCCAATCGCTCTGTATTTATCAGCTCCCTCAGTGCTGTTCTTGTCTCTCTTGAGTTCTCTTCTAATGTCACACATTTGTAGTATTACATTTGTGACCCATGTTTTTTTCTTCTTATGGTATTTCCCAAGGATGTCCATTGCTGCCTCATTCATTACAGCATTGAAATTGTTGGTCATTGTTTCTATGTCTTCCTCTAGAGCAAGCAGAGGGGCAAATTTTTTGCCGATCATTGCTTGGAATGACTCTGCAATGTTTTGGTCTCTGAGTCTTTCTAAATCAAGCTTGGTTCTTGTGAATTTTGGGGCCTGATGATTTTCCTTAGCCGCAGCCAAAAGTTTAGCATCACAAAGTCGTGATCACTTCCAATATCAGCACCAGCGAAGCTCCTTGTTTTAGCTCTGTTAATCCCAGAACTAATCGGTTTTGACCATAATGTAGTCGATCTGGCTGTGATGTAGACCATCAGGTGCATGCCACGTTGATTGTCTGGATGCTTTATGTACTCCTAATGTGTGTGCAAGAACCAGATTGTTATAGCTGGCAAACTCCAAAAGTCTCAATCCTCTCTCATTGGTTATCACATTACATAAAGGGCCTCAATAATCTCACCAATCTGCCTGTGCAACGGTACTCACTTTAGCATTCCAATCTTCCTGTACAATCAGGATATCTTTCTTGTGTACCTTATCGATGATGTCTTGGAGCTGATTGTAAAAATCTTCAATTTACTCATTGTCATAGTCTGTTGTAGGGGTACACAGATTTGTACCACTGTCATATTAAATGGTACTGCCTTTAGACTGATTGAAATAAGCCTGCTGGATATTGAGCGGCATCCTAATACTGAATTCTTGATATCTTTATGCACAAGAAATCCTACACCGTTGACATGTTTGTCCTCTCCACTGTAATAGAGTACATGGTCTTCTTCCGTTAGTGCCTCTCCAAAGTTCTTCCATCTGACCTTAGAGATTCCTAGGAGGTGCCAGGTATTGTTCCATTTTGTATGTGAGTTCTTTCAACCTCCTATTTGTCTCAATGTCCTTACATTCCATGTGGCTACGGTGACATTAGCTCTTCCACAGATCCTCTTTGTTGGAGTTACACCGGTAGTATACTTGTCACATCTTCCCTGGTGGTAGACGGATGGCGCAGTCATTATTAACCCGGGCTGCGACCAATCCAGTATGGACATGGTTGACTTGCTCATTATATGGTGTGTCTTGGGCAAATTTCTAACCTGCTGGAGCCCATCCCTCTCCAGGCAACCCCATTTCAGTCACCTCTTATGACATGCAGGAGAAGCAGTGGGCCTATTCCATCCCCAGACCTACAGGGGGGACTTTAGCTATGCATGGAATAATAATTAAAAATAATAAAATGTGCTTCTCACAAAGACAGAAAATCAGTGTTTTTATCCTTGTAGTGTCTCAATATGCATACAAATTCCTGGGAGTTCATCTGTAGGGTAGCATGAGTTGAAGTCTTCATTTAGACTTTTGACTTCAATGGGCTTTGGATCAGGTCCCTAATTACCAAAGTTAAACACGGTTTTCATTCCTATGCACTCATTACTGTAGTGTCAAGTTGGTATATGTATTTATATTGTGCATTAGGGAGACAATGCCAAACAAGTACAAAGCCATTGACGTGGAGGCTTTAATGGCAATCTAAATACATGAAGTGATATAGTAATGAACAAACAACACACTACAACAATAGGTAAACATGGAATGGGGTGTGTTTTCATAGATGGAATGAAACATGGATTATTACCAAGTATTATGAGCTCCTAAATTACACTGTTTAACAGGAATGCAGTGTGGTTGAAGGAGCACTGTATTTATTCCTTCCAAATCCACCAGGAAAGGTACTTCCACAACTTCCTAAATTCAACAACCTCTTCTAGCGATTAGGTTACAGCCCCATTACACTAGGCAACCTACAAATATATAGTGAATGATAACCCCATCTGCAGTATTTCGTGACATAAACTAAAGCAACAAGGGCCACTCTTGAAATGATTCCTAGCACTCGACAATGGCAAGTGTATGGGTGTGCTGTGACTGCTGGTTGTTATGCCAAACATAATTGTCCCTCAGTTACTTTTTTCCTCCTTCCTTCCCCCCCACGTATTTGTTCTGTCCACCTGTTGTCTCTCATTGTATGCTTAGATTGTAAAGCTTTTTGCTGGGTACAAGATCTAGCACAATCTCTCACTGGAGCCTCTACTAGACTAGAAATAATTTAAGTAAATAATAACATATCTCAAAGTAAATATGTTTTGGATCGTTATGTAATAAACTGGGCAATGCATTTTATATATTATAAACTAAAGACATAATTTAATAAAAATGAAACCTAGTTGTAATAATATCACTAAGGTCCTAATACTGTTTCCATTGAAGTCTATGGGAAAACTCACATTGACAGTAGTGGTCAGAATCAGGTTTTTAGCTAACACCTTTGTAGGATGCTCTAAAGACTGGCTTATTAATCTGTGGCACTATAGGTAGAATGGAATGTGCTAAATTTGTTATTGAAAAGGTTTGTTTTGTCCATTAACATTTTGCATGTGTTTTCGGTGCTTATGGGATGCATAAGGGATTGACCGTTAAACTCAATAGTCTTTTATATCCCTTAAGGCAATGAGCAGTGAATCATAAAGATACCAGCCACAAGCACACACACGGGAGTGTCATAAGAGACTAGAAGGAACATCTCATGCAAAAACAGGAAAAGGGAAGGGAAATTCAGACTGTGCATAAGAGGAAGGAGCTGCTTTATCAGTGATAAAGGATCTGATTGTGTAGTTAGTACAAAGTCTGAATTGGTTGTGGCATGTGGCCACATCATCCAAGGTAACTCAGGGAGCACATACAGCAGGTGTGCAGGCTGTACTGTCTTTTTGAATTGTGCATCTTCCCTATGGTGGGTCTGCCACACAGGGTCATGAGCTACTGTGGAAGGGGGTTCTGGCTGTGGCCCCACCTCTTCTCCATACACAGTGGGGGCATGAAAAGAGTATTCCTCATTCTTCTGCATTCTCTCCGGCACACAGTGTTCATTTAAGACTGGCCCTCGTGCATGGTGAGAATGTTGCTTGTGTCCTGCCTTTCTGTGAGCACCCACACAAGGGCCAGTCACAACCTAGCCCTAACATTCAGCTGGTACCACAAAGAGCCTGATTCCTCTCTTTCTTGGACCAGTGTAAATCAGGATTAACTCTACTGAAGTAAATGCTTATACACTGATGTCAAACTACTACTAGAGAGGAATCATCATTATAGATTTTTTTTAATGTAGTGAGGCTCAAACTAAATAATTTCTTCTCTTGGAACAAGTTTTTTTCCCCTTTTGATCAAATTACCATTGACATCAGGAGTTGGATCACCAGATTTTCTGAAGAGGGGGATTTTAATCTCCTATGTAGCGGAACATCATGTCAATAAAATATATGGAATCTCCTCACTCCAGACCAGCAGCCTGTGGGGAAAAAAATGTCCAGACATCCTAGGCTTCAGAGATTCTCTCACCAATAGAGCACAACTTTTCAAGTCAGCAGGGGAAAACACAAACATCAGTTTTGGCAGATGACAGGATGTAGCCTGTCCTATAGAATGGGATTTATTTAGTTCAGGACTGAGAAGTGAGTAATACAGCAGCGAGAACCTGACAAACCTCTCTCCTAGGAGAAACAAACAAACCCCAAACTCTAACACATGTTCCATTGTCCTTGGGAAAAAGATAAATTTCCTCTTGTTGCAGACTTCCTGATACAGGACTCAGGGAATGCACAGAGTTACCTCATGGCCCAACACAATAGAGCAAAACCAAAACAATAAAGCAGTTTACGTACTTACTTAAATGTGCATATTCTAATTTTTTCCTCCAGATTATTTTAGCAGAGGGAACAGGTGCACTGGCCAGGCTTATTCAGAACAAAATAGAACCTCTGCAAAATGTAACAATACAGCACTGTGCTTTGTCAGGTAGTAGTATGCCAGACAGTAATACGTGGGGCACAAGTGCAGGACAATGGGCCTTGGAAGGGCTGGGATCTGAAACTGAGGGGGTGTAAAACCTCCCTAGTACTTTCAACATTAGGTTCTGATAGGCACTGCCTTGCACCTTGCATACTTATGAACACTGGTGCAAAGTGAGTTTTAAACATTACCAAGGCCCAGATTCTAAACTGCATCCAAGTTGCACTTCACACAGTTTAGGCGGCTGAATGGCTTTAAGTTACCTTTTCATTCAAACAATACTAGGGCTGGTTAGAGACTGGGTCTCAGGCCTGCTACAATTGATGCCAGCTACCCCTGGTCCCAATATCACTGGGATCACCAGGGAGTAAGCCCTGGTTACACCCCCTTCCTCTCAGTTATACCCTATGCACGAGAGGCTGAGAAGCTGGGTGGTGTATGCTTCCTGATAATTTCCTGGCATAGAGAAGAAATCTCAAGAGGCAGGATCCACCAGTTTTACAGCTACTTCATGCTACTAGCATAGTGCAAAGTAGCCAGTGCCAGGCCAGGATCTGGTCCCTCATGTTTCACACCCACTTCACACAGGTATGAATAATTATGCAAAATGCCTGGTAGTGGGTCATCTGGCCCCATGATCTGTTTTTACCTTCAGTTCATCCAGGTGCTCCTCATGGAACAAGAGAAAAGACATTTTATAAGAACCAGGTAAAGTACCTAGCATTCCAAAAATGAAGCTCAGCTAATAATGTGCTAATTCTCAGATTCCATCTGGGCTAATCTTGCAAAGAAAAGTGCTGGGTTCTTGGTAACACGTTCATTTGTATCGAGATTTACATAGTGGCAAAACTACTTTTATTTTTTAAGCCACCCTTTAGTTCGTGGCTGAAGGGGTGGGGAGTTCCTAATTGCTTTTATATACTCTACACTGTAAATTCACTTACTCAAATATTCATTAGACCTTTCTGGTTCTTAGCCACCTTTACAGGAAGTCTTCACTGAGTAAGTTTGCTTTACGCTTGCCCTGTGTTTCAGTTTGAACTCAACTGTAGCATTCTAACTTCTCAAATAAAGTTGTTACCCATGAAACAAGTCAATTTTTTGGTGATATTTAAAATATATCTTCATTTAGGATAGAACACAGCAGAAAGATGTGTAAAATATTTTCATGAAGAGCACAAAGACCAGAGCTTCCTGCCTCAGTATAAAAAAGTATCATGCATTACAGCATCCTTCTCTTGCCAAATACAGTCAGGAAGTGACTCTGTTCCCCAGAGACTGCACTTTCAAATAGCTCTTTTCAACAAGAAGGGCAGAAAAGGAAGCAAAAACCTGCTTCTCTTCTTTATTACTGTTAGTTTTATTTAAAACAAGGCCAAAAAGCTGCAGATACACATTGTTTGTACAGGTTAAAAAAGAAAGTGCTTAAATATAGTCTGTGAAAAATATATCACCAAATCACTGAAATATTAATGGTTTACCCAAGGTAAATAAAATACTTTGAAACATGAGGGCTAGATTTCCTTAAACAGAGCAGAGGTTTGCTAATCCACACTTCACTAACCTGCATACCTGGGTGACATCCTGACCTTGCTGAAGTCAGTGGCAAAGCTCCTTTGTCTTCAGTGGGTATGTGTACAGTGAAAAGTAAGCCCAGGGTTAGTCGAACTCGAGTTAGCAGACCCTGTGTTTGCTAACCTAGGGCTTAAGTGTCTACACTCATTTATAACCCCAGATTACAACCTGGAGTTCCAACATCTACACTGCATTATCTGGGCTCAAGTCCAACCACGCATATCCCAGACTTCCTAGAGCCCTCCCAAAATGTGGCTGCTCTAGTCATTTGTTCATGGTGCAATGTGGGAAAACTTGACTGTCCAGAGGACAAAGAAAGGACAAAGAAATACCACAATGTGGTATTGTGGAATACTCTTGGCGGACTCCCAGAGCACTAGTCCAGTGGGGCTGTGTCTATACTGCAAAGCAATAGGGCTTGAACCCTGGGTCCTGGCTTGACTTAGGCTGGACCACTCTCCACCTGCATGGGGTTCTGGGACCCTGGGTCCAAGCTCTGGGTAAGTGATAGTTGTGCATAGATGGAAGAGAGGTTAGGCTTGAGCCTGAGTTCAAATCCTGGTTTATTTGCAGCCACACTCAGTGGGGCTAGGATTTCACTCTTTGAGTCTGTTCCTACAGTCCTTGCTCAGGAGAGGACTGTAAAACCAGGGCACTTATAATTTGCACAGAAGAATGGCAGTCCCTCTCAATGCCTCATCTAAACCTTAGCAGCAGATGCTGTAGTAAGGAATTATATTAAGACTACATTATTTTAACAAAACCTACTACCATGCGTTTACCGCAAGAAATGAGTCAAAGATACTTATGTATATTGAGGCTAAGATATTTATACAAGGTTTGTGGGATTGACTACACCACATATTCTGTACAAGCCTTGACTAAGTATTGCTGCTCTTCTCTCCCAGTGCCCCCAACCCACCCCTTCATATTGATTTATTACCTGATCCCATCACTTTGTTGCATCGTGCCTGAAATTAGAATGTAAAGCATCCTCAGTCAGGGTTATGCTGGGACAGATCCCCAGCTGAAGTCAATGGAACTACAGTACTCCATGCCAACTGAGCATCTGTCCCCATCACGTCTTACTTGTACTGTATGAGCTCATCACATGTTTGGGTGCTGTAAAATAATATATACACAATAATTAATGGCAATTTTAATTATGAAATATAAGAAATAATTACACAAATTACCACTGGCAAAATAAATTAACAAAATATATTTTGTGACATGGGATCATTGTTTTGTTTCTTATTTCACATACTTGCTTTAAGGCCTGATCACTGCACCAATAGAAGTCAATGGTAAAGCCTCTTATAATTTCAGTGATGCAGGATCAAGTCATTCAGGACCAGTCCTGCGTCCATTGAATTCTATGGCAAAATTCTGACTGACCACATTGGGAGCAGGATCAGATCTTTACTAATTTACAAAATTCTGTTATTCACAATGGGCGCCCAGTCACGAGGAGCATGAATGAACAAGGTCCTAATGAACTAGCAAAAGCCAAAGGCTTTTGTTCTTATTTTAATAATTATAGAGCTGTCCAGTACGTATTAAAGGATAAGTGGGGTTGCGGCAATGCAAGTGTTTTGCATGTAAAGGCATTCTGATGCAGATACTAGTCATTGTTACACTACATCACTGATACCATAGACACTAGCTATCTATGCCCACCAGCCATACCAAACTATACTAAGCAATTCTAGCCCAGATCCTCTAAGGCAGCATTTCTCAAACTTGGGTTGGGACCCCAAAGTGAGTCGTGACCCCATTTTCATGGGGTTGCCAGAGATGGCTTTGACTTGATGGGGCCCAGGGCCAAAGCCCAAGCCTGAGAGCTTCAGCCCTGGGCAGTGGGGCTAAGGTTACAGGCCCCTGCCTGGGGCTGACGCCCTTGCGCTTCGGCTTTGCAGTGGGGCTTTGGCTTTGCCCCCCCATTCCCCAGGTGGTGGGGCTTGGGTGGGCTCAGACTTTGGTCCCCTGTCCTGGTGTCCTGTAGTAATTTTTGTTTTCAGAAGGGGGTCACGGTGCAATGAAGGTTGAGAACCCCAGCGCTAAGGTATTTAGTCTCCTAACTTCCATTGATTACGACAGAAGTTAAGAGCGTACTGCCCACTGTCACTATGCTCTTCCAACAGCACTGGCTGTAAGTTTTCATTGCTTTGCTTATTTATTTTTTCAATTTTCCACTGAAGCTGGTGAATGTTAATTCTACTGTGGGGCATGACAATACTGGTGAGAGACAGGCATTGTGCTCATAGTATGGCCATTGTGCTAACTGAGAGGCCTACAGCCTTGGGGAGAGCCTGAAGAGATACTCACGTTGAACTGGGTCCAGTCAACTGTGCTCTGAGATGTGGACAAATATCATTGTCATTGTTTAAGTTCACACCACTAAATAGACGATAGCTGCTCTGGTCTGCAGGTGAAAAGCCAATGCATTAACCCTGCACTAGAATGCTGGTTTATAATATTTCTTTGGCTGTGGAATTGCTCATTGACCAGAGAATTTATTTAAATCCTCTAGCTCACTGATGGAATAGTATTTTAGGAATACTACTACTACATATTAGAGGATCCATCAGTAAAAGAGGATAGTAAATGCACAAAGGCAATAAGCTTTTTTACTTGACAAAGTACCACTTGAGTTACTATAATTTACAAGTAATAATCCATTTATAGGGTAAAGAGAAGGAATGACAGAAAAAAAATGTACAAGCAGATGACAAGAGGAAGGCTGAGGACTGCAGATTTAGACTGTTTAAAATTCAGTTTATTTCATCTAGCTTCCACTTTGAGCCTTCCTGAATGTCAGGAAAGAACATGAGGCAGTGTTTCTGTAAGATATGCCATCCTGTATTGATACCATTTGAAGACACTGAAGGAAAAACCACTAAAATGAAGTCCATGTTTTATCCCATGTAACCAGAGTTCTAAATGCACATAGATAAACCTTAACCATGACCAAAAAAAGGAAATATTCTATATTAGTTTAATAAGGAACGCGCTGAGAATTGCACTGGTAGGTAGGGTGGCAATCTTGCTACATACATTCCTTTCTACATAGTAGCCAGCACAATTCTACTACACTACCGAATTTTTTTTCTTCTGAAGGTAGAGCACAGAAAGGTGGTGGCTCTTGTATTGATATTGCAGTCAGAAAACCTGACTGATGTTCTACAAAATTGTTCCCATTATGGCTTCTGGGAGTGGGGGATGGGGGGGGAGAGTAGTACCTCATAACTGAATAATCTATTCATTTGGTTAGTGGATTCCTGTCCAAGTTTTCAAAAGGTAATTTACAGCTGTAATATTCTGCAAAGATTAGCTATTTCAGGATGCACAAAAGTTCCCAACAGTTACAATACCGATGTATTACTAAGTCTTCTAAATGGAGTGAGAACTAGATGCGAATGAAATTAGTTTAAAGATATGTTTTACTGTAGATTTTGCAAGAAGACAGACTAAAAATGTGACTTTTCACTTTTTTCTCGTCATATCCAGAATATCTACCAATCAGCGATATATACAAAATGTCTGCATAACTGCATACACATTTACAGAACAATTCCTTTTAACATTAGAGTTTTCATGGAATTCATTTCATGGAATTTTATTTATTTATAGCTGGGTTTGCTTAGTTCTTCTTCCCCTCCCCGTTGTTGCTCATTAGTGTAATTAATGCGTATTGTTGGCATAGCTTCCATCATTGCATTTTCCACTGGGAGGGGGGGGGAATAAAACCATCTCTATTTTCATTTACAGCCCATAGTTTCCATGTTGCCTTTTCTCACTTGTCACATTAAAAATCTAAAATAATAATCCTCTTCAAATAATTCTTGCCCTAATTTTAGAACTGTTAATGGGATCGTAAAAAACCCCTTTCAAAATCCCCTTGCTAAACACTATTATTTTACATGCTCTCTAGGAGCAAGCAGCTCACAAGCACTCTGCTTTGCCAAAATACACACAACAAAGCATACAGCCAACTCCCCTGCTGCGCCAAAATTCACACAGGAACATGTAGTTAGCTATTCTACAAGGCAAGGATCTTGTGCAGTTTACCTGTGCTGTGGATTGCCTAGCACAGTGGTTCTCAAACTGTGGGTTGGGACCCCAAAGTGGGTCACGACTCCTTTTTAATGGGGTCGCCAGGGCTGGCATTAGACTTCCTGGGGCCTGGGGCCAAAGCCAAAGCCCCGCCACCTGCGGCCAAAGCTGAAGCCTGAGAGCTTCTGCTCCGGATGGCGGGGCTCAGGTTTCACGCCCTGTGCATGGGGCTGAAGCCCTTGAGCTTTGCCCCCCCCCCCCAACCACGGGGTGGGGCTTGGGTTTTGGCTTTGCCCCCCCACCCCACCCCCCACGCCTGGGCCACAGGGCTCAGGCTTCGTTTCCCCCCTCCTGGTGTCGTGTAGTAATTTTTCTTGTCGGAAGGGGGTCATGGTGCAATGAAGTTTGAGAACCCTTGGCTAGCATAAACTTGGCTGCAGCAAAATAATATACAATTACCATGACCATTAATAGTCAGTACATCTCCTTCTTGGTGTTCTCTAACTTCAGGGCAGGTTAATTACGTACAGGCTGGGTCCAATGGAGGATAATAAATAGCCAGTTCCACTTCTTGCAGCACCTGGCATTTTCTCAAGGCTATACCACTCTTCAAGAACTGACCTGGCCCACTCCTGCATAGCTTGTGAAGTTAGATGAAATCATAGGTGAAAGCTGCAGATGCATATGCTGTATTGCTCACTGTAAAGTGAAGCTCTTATTGGGATGTCAATAAGAAAATTACCACTCCTGCCCTGAAGGGAATTCCACTCTTTGGACACAGAAAGCAGGTAATGGGAAGATGTGTAGATGATTAATCAAGTGAGCATCTGTATTTTAAAGATCATAAAAGAATAAGAGGAAACAAGGGTGTTTTTCTGAGGAGACAGAGAAAGAATGTGAGGCCTAGTAAACACAATAGAAAGACTGAGCATTCTAGGAGTTATAGATATGAACTGGGAATCTGTGTAGATTATGAAGCCACTGTTGGGGACTGTTTTTGTTGTCGTTGTTTGTTTGCTTCATAAATTAACTCATTCACCTGATTTGGTAGTGGGTAGTAAAGACCTGTTGGTCTCCTGTATCCCCTTTTCTCTCTCTCCATCTCGCAAGAGTTCAAAACCAGTTCAGCATGTCATTAGACAGAATAGCGATCCCATGGAGAAAAGTGACCTTAAACAGTGCTTCAGCCTCCTGTGTGTTGTGTGCTACCTTTCAACATGTCTGGAAGTCAAATAGTTATTCAGCAAAATGATCCTATTAAAACCAATTGCTGGGGATGAGTAATTGTAGATTCTACTTTAGAACATGTCCATGTACCAAAGGCAACATCAACCACAAAAATGATATGGAAGAAGATTTATTGCACCATAAATATTATTAGTGAAAGCCCTTGGCATTGCACAGTACATGCCTATGTAAAAAGAATAAGGAGACAGAAATTTTTGCAACAGAAATTCAGTCTTTACTGAAGCTCCAAAACATCACGAGTTTTCATACAGTGTTTAAAATAGCAACACATTGACTGTGAGTGCCAATTATTTACATGCTAATTCAATTTATCTGGGTAGATTTAGTTTAAACGATTTATTTTTTGTTCAGCCATACAAGCAGACTAAATGTTGAAACTGCTGACGGATACTAGTCAGTGCAGAGGAAAAAAAATAATAGCCAGGAAGGAAAGAATATTTTGCCGTTATTTGTTGAAAGCAGTATCTGAATTTCAACAAATAAGTTCACACATCAGCGACATGGCTGTTATTGCTAAAGGTTCTGTTGGTATTTCCTGTCGAGGCATCTTCCATTAAAAAATATTAATGCAGTCATAGAGATGATTTTTCAGCTGAAATTTTGTAGGCAAGAGTTTATCTTGGGAAAGAGCTGTTATTTCTTTTAACACGATTGCATTATAGAGTTCAACCATTTTCTGTGTGGTTTGCTCTCTCTTTTTTCATGTTGCTGCATAAGTAGAGGCTGAATGTTAAAAAAAAATGTGGGCATCTCATTCAATGGATATTTTTTCAATATGGTACAAAAAAAATAAGTGTTTGAGTTGTCTATGTTTGGGGCCAATTTTTTAATGGGCTTTAAATTTGTTCATGCAGACAGATATTATACCAGCAGGTCATCAGGTCTCCACATGCAAATACAGATTCTGTGAACAATTGGAATTGAGTTTGAGGTTCCTTTGACACACACTTGTCCATGCATAGCCTTTTGTTTTATGATTTTTATTTTTTGAGACAGTCGTACTTAATACTAGTACATAGAGAACTTTTCATGCATACATCCCAAAGGCCAAGATTTTCAAAAGTGATGGGATTTTGTATGCCTAACTTGAGATGCCTTAAAGCAGCTGGATTTCCAGAGTGTGGACAGGTTTCAGAGTAGCAGCCGTGTTAGTCTGTATTCGCAAAAAGAAAAGGAGTACTTGTGGCACCTTAGAGATTAACCAATTTATTTGAGCATGAGCTTTCATGAGCTACAGCTCACTTCATCGGATGCATGTGTGGACAGTTGGTGCTTTATGTATATAAGGAGTCTCAAACTGGTTGAGGCCAAATAGTTGAGGCCCCTAAAATCAATAGACACTTTTGAAAAACTTAGCCTAAGTGCTTTAACAAGATATGGAAGCATTATTATACCCATTTTACCAATGGGAAAACTAAGGCCTGGTCTACACTTAAAAATTGGATCAAGTTAGCTATGTTGCTCACAGCTCTGAAAAGTTTTGTGTTAGTGCAAGATACTTCGGTCAACCTAGCCCCCTAGATAGACGTGGCTAGATCAATGGAAGAATTCTGCCATCAACCTAGCTACCACCTCTTGGAGCGGTGGATTAACTACATTGACCAAAAAACCCCTTCAGTCTATGTAGGAGGTTTCTACACCAAGACTGCTACAAGCGGCGCAAATGCAGAGCTGTAGGTGTGCCACGGTAGCAGCTGTAGAATAGACATACCCTAGGCACAAAAATGTTACACGGTTTGCCAGAGATGGGACTAGAGCGCAGGACTCTTTAATGCCATGCCCTATCCACTGCATTTTACCTCCCAGTTTAGACTTGATGACCCTTTGTAGTAGGACATCTCTTACATGCATTGTCTACCCTTTAAAAACAATACATAAAATAGAGAGGGATCTGCTAATCTAGTTTTCTAAGGTGTTTTCTTATTAATGTAGCCAAGCAGGGCCTTTTCTACACTGACACTTTACAGCGCTGCAACTTTCTTGCTCAGGGATGTGAAAAAACACCCCCCTGAGGGCTGCAAGTTTCAGCGCTGTAAAGTGGCAGTGTAGACAGTGCACCAACGCTGGTAGCTACGCCCCTCGTGGAAGTGGTTTTTTTATCGCGCTGGGAGAGCTCTCCCAGTGCTGGTGCCACACCTACACAGCCACGTTAAAGCCCGGCCGCGGCAGTCCTGTAACGTTGCTAGTGAAGACGTGCCCAAGCATGTATGGTTTTGGGCCACATGTACTCTAAGGGCTACTCAGAGGCAGTGTGAGGACTTAAGAAGAGAGTGTCTGCAATGCTCTGAATTTTTTTGTCTTTTCCAGGTTAAGCCTCAGTCCCCTCACATTATTATAACTCTATTCTAATTCTCTTTAGAGAGTTTAATCTAAAAATTTCACTAACTTCATTTAGTGGAGTCCTTCTCTGGGGGCTAAGGCTATTTCCCACCAATCCCCTATATAAAGCATCTGATGAAGGCTGATCCTTCCTAGCTGCTACACATCCCTATTTTTAGTTGTCCATTTAGGGAAAGTGATTGAGTGGTGGGGGCTGGGGTATGTGTTGTTCCGTTGTCATTTATCTGGAAGCTTTTCTGCAGCCTTGACAGTCCCATCTAACAGAAACAAAGAAATAGTCATTGGATCAACAGCTCAGACCTTAGACCAGCCCCTCAGTAACCTTGGAAGATTGTGGTGCACGCTTACATTATATCCCTCTCCCATCCCCTTACCTCATTTTGCTTGATGAAGTGATAATCAACAGGCCTTGGGCAGTGACAAGCAGATAATCCAGGAGATACAGAGTTTGCTTTGCAATGTAAGGCCTGAGGGCTACTCCAGCTGAAGTGACTACAGAATTCTAAAACAAAAGCTGGAGACTAAGCAGTGTGCATGGGGAGACAGTCTGCAATCACCAGCTGTTGGAGTGAGATTAATTATTAATTTCTTCTGAGCAGCCTTTCCAAGAAAGAAGAAGACAAAAACAGCATTTGCTGCAGGCCTGCTCAGCTGTATTTCTTCTTCTTTTTTATAATCATACACATACATGTTATATGTACTGTGCACACACTATAGAGATGTGGATGTATATATTATACTCACCACGTATATGGAGGTAGCTATCCCAAGGGGTGAACAAATTTATCAGGTACTTTAACCACCATACCTGCCCTCTCCCCACTAACGCTAACACGCTGCACATCCCTAGAGCTTCAAACAGCCACTATTAAAAATTTTAAAAATCAAGTAGCAGGGACAGTCTTTTTGCTCTGTGTTTGTATAGCGTCTGAAGTTTCCACACGCATTAGCAGGCTGAATTAAAGACTATGGGGAAACCTAGGGCTGACCTTGATTTGCTAACGCCTGTGAAAACCACAAATTGCCTTGTCTTCATTAGGATCTTACCTCATGATAGCCAACTCCTGTTCAGAGCACACCTTTCTCCCTAGAGAATACAAAGCCTCAGAAGATGTGAATTCTTTAACAGAATTCTATTCAGTAAGGTATTTAAGCCCAGGCTCAATTTAAAGCACCTGAATAGTGCCATTGAAGCATGCTTCATTCCTTGCTTACGTTTGAACATGCTTAAAGGTGCATAAGAACATTTGTTGAATCAGGGGCTGGAATATGAAATGAGTTGGAAATAATGTGCCAAACCCTGATTGCCTTACTCAGATGACTAATCACAGTCATTTTAATGGGACTACGCATATAAGTAAGGTGAACAGGATCTGAACAACTTTTGCAACTAGTCAGTATCTGCAAATAATGTAAATCTGTAAATAATGATTCTTGCCTTGGCTTCTGCTGTTGATGTGGCATGGGCACAAGTAATCTGTCTTCTGAGTTTTGAAAATAGTTTATCAGGATTTATTTGTTCTGCTTATAAACAAACAGATTGATAGGATTTTGAGGCAAATTCTGATTAAATTGCTGTGCTAGAGTCAACAGGTACAGGCTATAGGATTATTGCTTGTTACAAGCCACCGCATCAGGTCTGATTTGCTAGTGAAAAATTTAAATAGAAGAAATCATTCCACTAATATTTAGTGGGGATGAGGACGCAACCTCAGTTCCTGCAAAGCTGGGGGAGGAGAGTATCTAATGCGATCTGCAGATCTTTGACCAATGGCTTCCCAGTCTTCCCTGGAGACCGATTAAGCTGTGACTTATTTTCCTGCATGCAAAAAGAGAATGCCAGTAAGAGGGAGCAGGTGGTGGTCCCATTAAAGCAGCCCATGCAAAAAGCAGAAAAAACCCAAAACCCATAAATAAATAAGAGCAACAGCTGTAAGAGGATTGGGAACTGGAGGATAAGGAAGTTCTGAAATCTGTAGAATAGGAAGTGGTGGCTTTATTTACTCACCATTGATGGTACTTCCTGTTGTGATCGCTGTACAATGTTTCATAACAGCTTGGGGGCTGCAAAATTTTGTGCAATAATGAGGAACGGGGATTCTTAGTTCCACCATGGTATCTAGAAGAATTAATGCCTGTTTTATCTAGTGCTGCCAGAAAACTTCAGTAGATCCAGAAAAGAAAAGACAGCAACAAGCAATTTTTCCCCCCCACAAGCTTGTAGAAAATAATAATCTCAGTATTCAAAGTGCCAGACTCTAAGCTCAATTACCCTGGAATAAATCCTGGTAACTGGGTGTTACCCCACAGTGTAAGTGGCCATATTGTTTATAAAGCACTTGAAAAATGAATCATCACATCACATCAACAATTAGCCTTACCAGGAGGCACTGTGTGCTGCATGCCTGTTTGTCCATCCTCAGAACAGGAAAGCAAGGGCAGGGGAGTGACATAGGGAAGGTAGCCTGGAGCTACCTTTGTGCCTGTGTCATGGTTACTCTATTGCACCAACTTGTAACAGATCTCTATGGGGCCATTATGCTGCTACAAAACTATCTGAAAATAATGCCTGTCTCCTCCTTTCTCATCACTTGCCTGCTAATCCCTACATTCCCCCTATGCGGGCTAGGAGGGTGCTGGTGTGGAAGGCATATTGGCTCTATGCCATCAAGAGAAAACCTTCCTCCATGATCTATTTTGCAGGGACTATTTAAGATCCATTTATAGAGATTTTGTGCCAATAGAGCAGCATACCTGGGCCACAGCATGAAACACAACTGTGGCCTATACCTTTAGACATGCAGCTCAGTAAGAGGTGTGAGAGAACAAGAAATACACCTCACAATATTTGCACATTGTTAAGTAATAATAACTGCAGATGAGCTGAACCTATGACTCATGGCATTTACTAAGTAAATCCAAGGGGATTATTTGCTAGAAATACACCCACACTTCAAATACTGTGATAACTGGCAATAAAATGGAGCCTGGAAATGCAGCCCAAGAAGTTGAAATAAAGTACCTGAGGGGGACAGGCAGCACATAAGTCATACAAATCATTCTGATTCACCATACTGTTGGGAAGCGATCCTGGATGGCTGCAGTTCATCTTATAATACATGTGGTACAAAAGGCATATATTGCACGTTTTTAAGCTAATGCGCATTAAAGAGATAATACGAGATGAACAAGGAAAGGAGGGGATTTGGAAGTATTAAAACATAGCTTGTGATGTTTATTAAAACACTTAGTCCCATGGAAAAGTTGTGTTTGAAAGGAGCAAGACTGAACTGTTTGTCTTAAGAACCAAAATTCCTAAGCAGAATAGAACAGGCCTTTATTTTCACAGCAAAATCGTGTAATTTATAATAGTGTATTGTTTCTGACATTTACACGTGATTTGTCAAGTATGACAGTCCACCTCAAAAGATCACACAACAAGGGCTACAACTGTGGAGGGGAAGAATGAACATATCCTGGGCTTTTTTCTGTTTGTATTAGATGGTCAAATTGTTCTCCCACACCCCTGTACCAAGAGAGACTGCTGCATCCCAGGGAGATTCACTCCTGGAAGAAGGCAGCTGCAGAGGTTTCACTAGAGAAGGACATCTTTAACTTGTGGATCAAGCTCAATAAGATAATTGCAGTTAGAAGTTACCTGGGAACTTGTATAGTACCTCTTCAGGGTAAAATGATATCACCCCATCCCTGACTAGCACTGAGTAATTTTGGGGCTAAGCTGGCCCCTACGTGAAGTATAGGATGTGGGTGCCTTGAATCACTGTACCTTCACTCAGAACAGACATTCTGACACCTGGGAAGGCATAAACTTTGTGCCCTGATTCATGCTGATGGCATCCTTGCATCCCTGGGCTGAATCTGGCCCCATATGTGTAAAATCTTTTCCTATGGCATGAACTCAGGGAGTTCACTGATAGTCTAAATAAAGTCACTTTAAAAGTTCCAAAGGGATTTTGTTTCTCCCATTGGAATAAGAACAATAACCAAACCAAATCACACATGGTCTACTGGTAGAGAGAGCAAACCAGTTGGAAATAGAGACTCTGCTAGTCCAGCTAATTCTTTAGAATGAGTTATATATATATATCTTTGATGGATACTTTAGCTGTGCCATTTGTATCCTTTAAACACAAAAAGAGTAGGGCAATTACTTTTCATTTTCTTTGTAAAATAGTTT
The DNA here is from genome assembly GCF_965152235.1 of Eretmochelys imbricata. Lineage (NCBI taxonomy): Eukaryota > Metazoa > Chordata > Testudines > Cheloniidae > Eretmochelys > Eretmochelys imbricata. The sequence continues at coordinate 136,276,473 of NC_135572.1, forward strand.
ATAGTGACTGTCATGTTTGGGAACGTGGCTTAACTGACAGCCTTGAAGATGGAAGCCATCTGTTTATTGGGAACATCATGAGCAACAGTAGGACAGGCTCACCAATATTGTCTCATCAACTTGCCTCTCACCCGACCTAGAAGGACAACTTCTACAATCTTTCAATTCCTCCCTCTCCTGACACTACTAACGAATATGACAATTCATGCCAGCTATGGTGAAGGATTTGAGTCTACCAGGAAAATGGAATTGGATTGAGACCATCAACACATTTCACAAAGGCCAATGACCAGCCATCCCATCAGATGGCTTTCCATTGTGAGACCTAGTGAATAGCAAAGCAGGAACTCAGAAGAGAACAAAAATGTGACCCATTTTGTTCTTATTTTTACTGCCTCTGTGGTACACATTTTGGGAGAAGTGGAACAGCTGTGCTCTGTCTCCTTGTCTCAGTCACGTGCGAAATACATAGGCTCATGGACTTACTTCTCACCTTCAGAATGTACACAAATTTCAGCTTAGCATGTACTGAAAAGTAGAAATACCAGCTAAGTATAACAGAGTAATAAAAGTACAAAACAGGTCTTAATAGAGGTGCAGTCTTGAGGTAACAAACATAATGAGTGAAGTTTGCAGCTCTCTCTGTAACTTCAATACACCACAATTTTTGGTTTTACATCAAGATAGGACAGTAATATTGTAGAGAAGGGGAATGGCAATTATACTCCTGTCGGGTTTCTTCCTGCAGCCAGTATATGCTATTTTCTTCACTTAGAGTTAGACTGGAACTCCTCCAATCTCCATTCTCCTGTATGGATCTGGCTGGACATAAGGATGGGGAAGTATGCTGGGGCCCGTAAAAATATATATACCAAATTACCCCTCTCTCTACACAAGAGGGGAAGCGCTGAAGAAGCTGTACCTAAGACAGATCTCTCCGAGGCATAATGTCTCTCAAGGTAACTCCTGGGGCTGAGTGCCTTATATACTATTCTGTGCTCAGGGCAGTATCTTAAGGCACGATACAGTCATTAGTAATGTTGGTGGGAAAACTCCCTTTCTTATCTCTGCTGTTCATGATGACCAATATTTACCTTAAATGTGCAGTTCTTAAGCCTAATAAATGGTGCTAGTGTACTGTGCCTTCCTATGGGTTCTGCTCTTGTACTTCTATCGTACCATCATACATGCAATGGGCCTTGTATGCCCGAAGAAAAACAAAACTCTGTGCATTGGAGAGCACAGAATTTGGCAAAAAATACATTTCTTGCAGTCCTTTCACTAAGCTGGTATTTTGTCTCTTCTGAACATATTCTGGATGAGTTACAACTACTCAGAAGCACATAGCAACAGTACACAACAAAAAGCCATACATGCTTATACTGGCAAGCACAGGACTAGAAAAGAAGATGGAGCCTGTCATAAATATAAAGGGAAGGGTAAACCCCTTTGAAATCCCTCCTGGCCAGGGGAAAGCTCCTCTCCCCTGTAAAGGGTTAAGAAGCTAAAGGTAACCTCGCTGGCACCTGACCAAAATGACCAATGAGGAGACAAGATACTTTCAAAAGCTGGAAGGAGGGAGAGAAACAAAGGGTCTGTGTCTGTCTGTATGCTGGGTCTTGGCCAGGGATAGACCAGGAATGGAGTCTTAGAACTTTTAGTAAGTAATCTAGCTACGTATGTGTTAGATTATGATTTCTTTAAATGGCTGAGAAAAGAATTGTGCTGAATAGAATAACTATTTCTGTCTGTGTATCTTTTTTGTAACTTAAGGTTTTGCCTAGAGGGGTTCTCTTATGTTTTTTAATCTAATTACCCTGTAAGATATCTACCATCCTGATTTTACAGGGGGGATTTCTTTATTTCTATTTACTTCTATTTTTTTATTAAAAGTCTTCTTGTAAAAAACTGAATGCTTTTTCATTGTTCTCAGATCCAAGGGTTTGGGTCTGTGGTCACCTATGCAAATTGGTGAGGCTTTTTATCCAACATTTCCCAGGAAAGGGGGGGTGCAAGTGTTGGGAGGATTATTCATTGTTCTTAAGATCCAAGGGTCTGGGTCTGTAGTCACCTAGGCAAATTGGTGAGGCTTTTTACCAAACCTTGTCCAGGAAGTGGGGTGCAAGGTTTTGGGAAGTATTTTGGGGGGAAGGACGCGTCCAAACAGCTCTTCCCCAGTAACCAGTATCAGTTTGGTGGTGGTAGCAGCCAGTCCAAGGACAACGGGTGGAATATTTTGTACCTTGGGGAAGTTTTGACCTAAGCTGGTAAAGATAAGCTTAGGAGGTTTTTCATGCAGGTCCCCACATCTGTACCCTAGAGTTCAGAGTGGGGGAGGAACCTTGACAGAGCCCTTAACTTCACCTGCTGAAAAATTATTGCCAGCTAGGTCACTAGATCTGCTAGACCAGCTAGAAGAAAAGGAGTACTAGTGGCACCTTAGAGACTAACCAATTTCATTGGATGCATCCGATGAAGTGAGCTGTAGCTCACGAAAGCTTATGCTCAAATAAATTGGTTAGTCTCTAAGGTGCCGCTAGTACTCCTTTTCTTTTTGTGAATACAGACTAACACGGCTGCTACTCTGAAATAGACCTGCTAGGTCACTCCAATCCTTGACTCTTCTTAGCCACTGCACTTAGACTCACTTAAAAATTACAAATATCAGTGCTTAAAGTGTGAACTCCACTTGGGAGTAACAAGCTGCACATACACCCTGCTCGTTGTGCCACTGTGATGTTCCCCTGGTGTTATCTGGACCAGTGATCCGCTAGGTCACTCCAGGCTTTACCCTGCTCTGCTGTGAGAACCCCCACTTCCGGGTTGCTCCCGCATGACCCCTAGCATGTAAGTTGCTCCTTGGATCGTGTAACCGAATGATACTAGACCATATCTCTGGTCCCAGACACAACCCTAGGAGCCTCTGTCTGTTATGCCTGCTGGATGCTGCAAGCTTATATGAGTTCATCAATTTAACAAAAACATTGATATGTACCAGGTTTGTTATCCCAAGGGGAATCTCGGACACGCTTCAAACTGAACGCACTGCTTCAGGTAGAATAAACAAACAAATGTATTAACGACAAAAGATAGACTTTAAGTGATTATAAGTCAAAGCACAACACGTGAGATTTGGTCAAATGAAATAAAAGCAAAACACATTCTAAGCTGATCTTAACACTTTCAGTGCCCTTACAAACTTAGATGCTTCTCACTACAGGCTGGCTAGTTGCCCTTCAGCCAGACTCTCTTCTTTGATCAGCACTTCAGTTGCTTGGTGGTGGATGGAGGAGGAAGAGAGAGCAAGCATGGCAAACATCTCTCCCTTTTATCATGTTCTTTCTTCCCTCTTGGCTTTGCACCCACCCCCTTCAGGATCAGGTGAACATTACCGCATCATAGTCCCAAACGAAGGGGGGGTGACTCACTCGAGAGCCCAACAGATCATTTGTTGCTGCCTAGGCCAGTGTCCTTTGTTCCTGAGAGGCTGGGCTGGGTTTGTCCCATACCTGCCCTGATTTGGTGTGAACTGCCTCTCTGTTCCTGGGGAGTTTGCCTGGGCTTGTTTTAAGCCATGAGGACACATTTTCAGCCTCATAACTATATACATGAAATTACAACCTATAACATTACTATAAAAACAATGTTCAGTACATCACGAAGACACCCGACATGACAAACTTTGCATTAGATACCACACAATCATATTATAAGGATGAACATGAGGGTGCAGGATGTTCCCCCAGGGATCAGAGTGTCACATATAGTACTTATCCTATCTAATTAGAGATAGAAAAGACCAGTTAGCGCATAAAGTCCATTGCCCTGCATGTCCAGGTTACAATACCTTGAAAAAGGCCATGTCAACATTAAACAGGCACTGCTATACACTTAGCCATATCTACCATAGAAAAATATCACGTGAATTAGAAACTAAAGGAAACAATTTAAATGCTGATGAGAAAACGAGATTGAAACTCAGCCTTCAGACCTTTGTTTCAGCTGAAGATTTGAAAGAGAATATATATTGACATCACAGCTTGATCCATGTCTCAAGATCAGACTTTTTACCCTACAAAGACAGAAGTGGCTTGAAAGATGTTCTTTCAAACAAAATTCTGGAAGGAATGAGTGTATCCAGCGTATATCTGAAGATGAAACCTTAGAAGAATGCAAGACTCCAAAGGAGCCCTGCTGGGCAAACACCTACTGGACAGCGGGATCCGATTCTCATTTACTTGCCAGCCCCTTTTCACAACTGTGGAAGTGCGAAGAGCAGTGTAAATAGCTCTGAGTGTAAATGAGATCAGGTCTAGGGAGCTGCACAGAGAGGAGGGAAGGTTGTTTAAGGGTCTGTTTATGATGAGAAACACTGACCTTGCAGTAGAAAGGAAATATGGGGAAGCCAGGTACGACTGACACTGAAACCAATCCCTACGTACACACCTGGTCTTGGATATTAAAACCTCTTTCACTGGGGGAGGAAATCATTGGCTGAGCTCCCAGTTTTTCTTAGCCTCTTTTTGAAACTCACTATGGGATATTTTTACATCTACTTGAACAACTGTCAGACACAGGCAGAAGGGATTTAACATCAAAGCCTAGTTAGAAGGATAGTGCCTATAATGGTGCAGCCCAACCCACCCCCTGCTACTGCAGTGGGGGATCAGCACCTGGGCTTGTTTCAACTCCTGGTTACATCAGCAGAAGGGTTTGCGGTAGTAGAAAGTCTGGCAGGAAGGGGCTGCAACTTTGAACCGCATTCTGCATAGGGGGGCGAGGGCAGTCAGCCAGTGCAAGCCCAAAACAGGATAGTGCTCTGTGTGAAAGGGATGTGGCCAGCCTGCCTGGTGATGCATTGAATCAGCACATCTCTAGGCAGTTTCTGCTGGAAGGATCCCTGGCTGTAATTTAAAGCTGTCTTCTCCCAGATGAAGTCCTGGGGGTGGGGTGGGGAGGCAGTGCCTTTCCCCAGAGCTAATGCTACCTCCCATGCTGGTGCGGGGGTATGGGAAGGGTCGGATTCCCACAGCACTGGCAAGAGTGAATGTGGCCTGGCATCTTTTCTGCACACCATATGTATTGTTCTTGTCTTTCTAAGAGTCACACATACACCCCCCACCTTGCCATCCACTCTCACTACTTGTTGATGCGATGAGAACCAAAGATACTGTGCAAGTTAGCACTAAAGCAACAAGAAAATATCCTGCACAGGCAGGGAAGTGAACTAGATGGCCTTTTTTCCTATCTCTAAGTTCTACTGTTTTAAGAAGGAATATATACATAAATATATATAAAAAATCACCTTAGCACCATGCTTTGCTCTCTCTTTTTATGAGTCAAATATAGATCAATATGATTTTGTGTTGAGTAGCATAGTCTTGCCATTGTTTCAGAAAGTAAAAGTTTGCCCAGTCCCCCCCCCCCTTTTTTTTTAGGTGATGACCCACAGCAGAATAAGGAGAAGCCCTGTGATTTAAATTTGGAGAACAAGGGGCTACTGAAGCTGTTGGCCCCCCAAAACTTCCTGTGATCCATTTCCTTTTCACGTGTTGTTACAGAGAGACACATAGCATAACAGATACTGGTCTGACAACTGGGTTTTTTTCTATGACTCAAATTTTGTGGCAAGTCTAAATAAATCTAAGGCAGTCAAAGCAGGAAGAATGCCAGGGGCATGGCCAGGACATTCCTATGCCCTGACTAATTTTGGCTATTGTGCCAAAGTTGTGCTATCAGGAGGGTATCTCAAAGATATAAATAAGCCACCCCTTATTTGAACTTACATTTCCTCAGTGTGTAAATTATACCCACTTAAGCATCTCCTTACATTCACTCACACATTAGAAAGTGGGCGTAATTAGTCCTGATGGAATCTGAGTGCATCTCAGAGTGTAACTTACATCATCTCACAATTCACCTTTGAACTCTGTCTCCAAATACTTCTCACTATGACATTACAACATAAGATAATGTCACTAGATGACATGAACAAGGCTCTACAAGTTTGTAATGTTTAATGGTAGTAGATTTGGATTTTTTTGCTAGCTCAGGTGGTTTTCTTTGAAGTGATTAAGTTTAATACCTGCAACATCACATCAGGCTCACCTCCTTTAATAATACATTTAGGAGATTTGAAAAATTTACCTCAAAAGCATCTAACTGATTTAGTATCCTAAATCTCATTTTTAAAGTGGCATAGGAACTTTGGAAAAGCTTCCATTCCTCTCCTCCTGCCCTCCCCCCCAATCACCTGATTATTTCTAAAATGAGTATGTGGGGCATGTAAAATGTTTTTAATTTTTAGAAAATGTGGGGAGTGTCTCTTTAGATATTTTTTAAAAGCAAACCAGAAAGTATGAAAGATCAGGCATCTTTAAAGCAAAGAAAACTGACCTCCCAGCTATTTCTACACCTATTGTTAATAGAAGAAAGTAGAAGATGTGTCGTTTTGAGACAAGAACAACAACTAGATGTAGATGCCAAAAGAAGAGACTGCAAATGCCTTTGATTAACCCCGACGTTCAATATGGAATCATGATTCCAGTAACCCATGTCTCACTTAACCAAATGATTAAGAGGACCTTTATGAATGAGTTTGCTTTAAAAGTATTTTAAATGCACCAGTCCCCACATATAATCATGCAAATCGGGTGGACTTGAGTACTGACTATCTCCCCTCTTCCATCTGTAGTTCCCTTATCCAGACAGTTGTCTCAAAGGCAAGGAGTGAGTATGGATTAGGAGACTGATGGGGAAAGGGAGGGCCTCTCTCTTTCTTTGACAGCATTACTTAATAACTGCTGCTAAAAGCGAAAGACACTGTCCTTATTTGTTTCAGAGAAGCAGCCGTGTTAGTCTGTATTCGCAAAAAGAAAAGGAGGACTTGTGGCACCTTAGAGACTAACCAATTTATTTGAGCATAAGCTTTCATGAGCTACAGCTCACTTCTTCGGATGCATTATTTGTGATATACCTAGCCATAGTAACGAATGAGCATATATGAGAATGGAAGTGTGAGTGCTCTGTGATGGGATGTGATTTACTGTGCCTGACTGTCAATGTGATTCATTAAGTGCATGTCTAGAAGGAGAGCAGAGTGCCTGGAGAGCCTAGCAGAGCTAGGCAAAGGAAAATATAAAACCTGTCCAGTTTTGAGGGCTCATACTCTCTGCTTACAGAGACATCAATCTTCCTGTTTGGAACCCCTAACACCAATCTAGGATGCTGTCTGAAAATGACATGCAGACTTTTTTCTGCACTGCACTTTTCTCTCTTCCTTTATCACTGTCTTCTTCCCACACTGGCTTTCCCCTTCTCTCATTTTCTCTTCTTCTTTTCCTCCTCTCTCTCCATCAGCTTTTCTCAAAGCAAGGATGAAGATGCCTCTCCACTCTTTCTGTTCCTGTCATTCAGCATCTATGCAGTCCTGGCCAAATGTTTGTGGTTCCGAGAAACGTGGGCTTTCCACTGATTCCAGTTCCAAAGGCGGGCTAGGTATATATTAACAAATACTATTTTTTCATACACCACAGTGATTATACAATTCTTGATTTGCTTCATTGTATCTCCATTTTACTTCAGAAAATGCAAACAGATGATGCAAGCAAATAAAAATCACTCAAAAGAAGGAAAAGTATAAATAATGGTGGTAGGGTGTGAGTTTTATACCAAAATAATAGATAATTTAAATAATATATCATAAATAATTAACCCTATGTTTACTGAAGTTATACCAGCCTTTTCCATCTAGGGATCTTAGAGAATTTTATAAATATAAGACACTTGCCAAATGTATCATGCCCCTCTGATCCAAATAAAATAGAATAACCTACTACTGCTACCAACTATTGCCAAAGTTGTAGAGGACTATGCTTTGGAGCTGAAGGTCTCAGATTCATTCCCTGCTGACAACTATTACATAAACAATTAACTGGTCACACAACATCCCATGAACTCTTAGCGTACCCATTTCACAGGCCACCAAACCGAAGCACAGAGAGACTAGTGACTTATCCAAGGTCACATAATAAGTCAGAGCAGAGCTGGACATTAAAACCAAGAATACTGACTCCTTGTGCCTCTTTTTACCCATTGGCCACAATACCTCTCAGAAGTGCAGTAGTATAATTGTTATGTTGTATTGTTTAGTACTTGTATTTTGCTAGACGTCATAATGTGCGAGGCACTGTTCAAAAACAAAGATAGGCTTTACGCCAAAGAGCTTACAATCGAAGTATAAGACAAAAGACAACAGATGGATACAGAAAGACAGATGGAGGAGCGCAAGGCAACAGTATTAGTCAGCATGGTAGACTGTGGTCTAACAATGTCAAGTTTTTGTAGGCACCCCATGACGAAGGAGGGATTTGCAGGAGGACCATGATGTAGCTTTGCGGACGAGTTTAGGAAGCTCCTCCCAAGCACGAGGGGCAGCCTGGGAGAAAGCACAAAGGTGTTTTTGTAGTGGGTGATGGAGTCTGGCATCATGGGCCGATCAGAGGCAGGAGTCAATCTCATGGTTTAAAAAACCTAGCATGTTGTGTTTGAACAATGTGGAACTGAAAACCTAGCACCAGTCAGATCCAAACAGGAAGGGTGTGGGTGGGTGTGTTACAAGCAAGGAAAGATTCACATTAATTGCTGCTAGCCAGATCCAGGATAGAGATCTGCAGACAATGGGGAGATTAGCTCACAGACAGCGCTTCTCCCTGAGACTAGGAATGGAACTTTTACTGGAACATGGACCATTCAGAAATACAAAGGACAGATGCCTCATTTATGTCACAGTTTTTTCTATTGTAACTGCAGCCCTATATGTGCCCCCAAGTATCTATATGCTGGCTTATGATGCCATTTGCTTTGCCACCCAAGATGAGTGTTTAATACATACAGCTAAAGCAAACGGAAGGATTTCCATTCACACATTTGCAGTTATGTCACAGACCATGTTACACATTTGCTTTGTCTCTCCAAAGCAGTGCTTCATGGCGTTTCACATGCAGTATTCGAGGCAGTGAATTTCCATAACTGAATGATGACCTACATTTAAGCCAGAAGCCTTGATGCCCGCTGTCAGAGCTCATACTCTGGAGTGCACCCTGGCTGCCTTCCAAGTCGGAGCTTGAGATTGAGAAATTTCATTTCCTGGCTTGTCCCCACTGGGTAGCAGGTTGGATGTGGACAGTTTGTAAGGGAAGGTCACTTCAGAAAGAAGGGTTGGGAACTGTTTACCACAGTACATGTAAGTATTGATCTGACAAAGTTTGCTGATATACATAGCACAATTAACATGACAGTATATGTAATAAAGTGATAAAGAGATTGAAAAGCCTGTGCTTGTAAGAAGCCAGACAATTTTTCAGCCATGACAGAGCTGTTTTAGAATCTGGCAAACTCTTGACAGCATGTGAATGATTTTATTCAAAATTTAATGTTTGCCATTGCAACTTTATCCTGATCCACTTTCTACCTTAAGATTAAATTACCCACTTGTGAAACCGAATGAGAGACTTGAAAATTTAGTTTCTAAAGACCCAATCAGACTCTTTGGCCCATTTTCTGTTACTGTGAAACTGTAACAGAAACAACTGAAGATGGGGGTGCAGAGCCTGATTAATTGATCTTTGCAGCATTAACAACCCTGATGTGAACTTCCTGTTTCTGTTCACTATTTTTCTGCAAGAGAAGTAGCCTGTTGGAATGCTGCATGTAACTGGGTAAGCTGATCTGAGTCATCAACGCTTTCTGAAGTTAAACAAGGCTGTCCAAGCAGAATGGTTAAAGCAGCAGGCCAAATTATTCTCTGTTACCCCTGTGTGCAGCTAGAGTAACTCACTTCAACTCCATTGAGATACTTTGGATTTACACTGGTGTAGCTGACAGCACAATCTGACCCATATCTCAAAGGAGGCAGAGTCAATTTCATTAGCAATTTCAACTACAGAGAGGACGTAGCATGCTTGAGAAATGGGAATGGGGCAAAACTTGCTATTTAAGCTCTGGGAGGTGGAATAAAAGCTTAAATTAAACTATCCTTTCATATTGCAAAGTGTGGATGACACATGGGAAAGACTCCCTGCCCAATAAATAACGAGGACTAAAAAAAGGGAACAAAACAAAAGGGAAAGTCCTAGGCTAAGGAAGCTGCACTTCTGTTTAGCAGTGAGTCAAACCATCAGAAAAAAAAAAAAACTTGACAGTTCAAAAAGAAGATTCTGTAAATTAGACATGCCTAAAAAAGGTTTGCCTGAATAGCAAATGAGTAAGGAGGCTGTGCTAACTAGTCTTTAGGGTTTTGGTGGGGCTAGATAAGTCTTTAGATCCATCACAGCTTGCTTCAGGCCACTGACTTTGTCTTTAATGTAAGTGTTTTACAACTGCTGAAGTGACAGAACAAAAAAAAATAAAATGAACATGACCGTATAATGATCCTTTTCTATGGTAAGCTATTTACTACAGCCTCATGATTGCAGAGCAATGTTAGTTTTCGTTTTACCTCACCTCATTGTGGCAGATATATTTGAAACTATTTCAGCATAAAAACTGCTAAGGAATTATTTGAGCAATTTCAGTGATGGGGAAGTGTTTGCTCTTGACATTTTGCACTGCCTTGTGTGCCAGTCATTTCCTCCTCCCCTCCCGCTGGAGAGACGATTTCCCACCTTATTTTACACCAGCCTCCTTTCCTGCAAGGCTCATTCCATGACTATTTCTTTGTGTGGCTGACTAGGGCTGGACGGAATTGCTTCGGGAGCCCATCAGTGCACACAGGGGTCATGCAGAGTGGCATGACATGTTCTCTCCTTCAGGTCCAGGGAGTACAAGACTGTACCTAAAACATAAGCCCAGAGTCTCCGTGGGAAAAGGCAGAACAGCATTAATCACAGTGCCACTTGGCTGCTAAGTGCCATTCTTAAACACCAGCTCCATCATTTTTACCCAATCTTTCTTTTCTTCCATGGACCACTCTTTTTTTCCCCCTCCCTGGATCCATCATCACCTGGTCCTATCCTTTCCTTTCTGCTCAATTCATCCCTTCTCCACTCCCTCCTGTTGTTTTTCCCCTACACATACACTTGTGTATTCTGTTTTCACCTTTGGAGTCTCAGTTTTCCTGAAGGATGAGCATCTTCTGGGCCACAGCAGTAACCTCTATCCCTGACCCTACTTCCCGATAAACTTGGTGGTTACCATGCTATCAGAAGAGGCCATTTGGGGTATAAGCATCCAAGATTTCCCAACCCTGTCGAATCTGGATATCTGTAGGCAAAGACTTCAATAGCAAATACAGTGCCAAGCCAGATTTTATCTGTAAAAACAAACACACACATAGAAATGCATTATCCAGCAAATACTTCAATGCTCTCTCATTTTTCGGAGAAAAGAATGCCAAACTGATGAACAATACTCAGCCACAAAACACAATCTGAGATAAAGACAAATGAACAACGCAGAGCTGCTCTCTGCACAACTGCATTGGAACAACACCTAAACCAATTGTTGACCATAAGAGAAGGCAAGTTGGGAATAAATGGTTCATGTTTAGTGAGAAAATAAAATGCCAATATCCTGAAACTTTTACTATTTATTTCCTCAGTTCTTAGATTTTAAGTGGATTTCACTGGACTCCATTGCTCCTCCTGGTAATGTGGGAATGAGGAGTGTTACTGCAAGGCATAATGCATATGTCCTTCACCATTATTCAAGACAGGAAATGCCTTATCGCCTGAAGCAAGGGAACTGGAAGTACATTTCTCGCCTATTTCTATAAACTAACCGAGCATGTGTTAGTGTAAACATCACACACACTGCTGCATTAACCTTCTTTTTCTTCTATCAGATAAGCTGCTAAGAAACCAAGACATTTTCCCAGTGTAACACAGCAGTAATCCCCAGGAGGATGCTCTAAGGAGCTTGTGAGCCAGCCAGGCTGCTGAGGGAGGCTGTACAAGGGAGGGTCCTGAGGAACCAACCCTTCTCCATGTTAGTTGAATCAAATAAATACTAAAATTATTAAAATGTGTTAAATATTACTAACAATATTGCCCATGGTGCATCTTAAAAACTGAATGCCTCCCTGGCAATTCCAAAATGTTAACTGTACCTTCTAACAATTTTGCACTCAAGATACCAAAATAAAGTCCAGCAGCGATCAAATCTATTACTGTTACCATCATCTTTATTCCAAAGGGATATCATATCCCCTCAGAACCACAGATCAGAATGCTAAGTGAGGACAGAAAGCAGTGTCTACTGAATTGAGCACTGAGCAAAGAAATTCTAAATTCTAATCACAGGTTTCAGAGTAACAGCTGTGTTAGTCTGTATTCGCAAAAAGAAAAGGAGTACTTGTGGCACCTTAGAGACTAACCAATTTATTTGAGCATAAGCTTTTATGAGCTACAGCTCACTTCATCGGATGCATACTGTGGAAACTGCAGAAGACATTATATACACAGAGACCATGAAACAATACCTCCTCCCACCCCACTCTCCTGCTGGCAATAGCTTATCTAAAGTGATCACTCTCTTTACAATGTGTATGATAATCAAGGTGGGCCATTTCCAGCACAAATCCAGGTTTTCTCCCCCCCCCCCCTTTTTTTCCAAAAACCACACACACAAACTAACTCTCCTGCTGGTAATAGCTTATCCAAAGTGACCACTCTCCTTACAATGTGTATGAAAATCAAGGTGGGCCATTTCCAGCACAAATCCAGGTTTTCTCACACCCCCCCCAAACACACACACACAAACTCACTCTCCTGCTGGTAATAGCTTATCCAAAGTGACCACTCTCCCTACAATTTTCAGAGTAACAGCCGTGTTAGTCTGTATTCGCAAAAAGAAAAGGAGTACTTGATGCATCCGATGAAGTGAGCTGTAGCTCATGAAAGCTGATGCTCAAATAAATTGGTTAGTCTCTACGGTGCCACAAGTACTCCTTTTCTTTTTGCTAAATTCTAATCATGCTTCTGCCATTGACTCACTGGAGGGAGCTAACTAGGCCACTCACCTTTGTCTCACAGCTTGTTTACACACAGAGTTGTGCCAGTTTAACTCTAGGTGGGATTTTAAACCCATTTGGTTAAAACAGTACAAAAGGCTGGTGGACACTCTATGGCAGTTTATACTAGGCTTGTTTCAGTTTAGTTTAGGTTGATCAGAAGCAGCTTAGAGCAAAACCAAAATAAGATCCTCCTTACCAAATAAAAGTGTCCACATAGGAATCTGCACTAAACTGGATTAATTAAAACTGGTGCCACTCTGTACATTTGAAGTTAGTGCACAGACAAGACTTCAGTTTTCCCATCTGCATGATGGTAATAGTAATACTCCTTGGATTCATGGGGGCTGTGATGCCTCATTAGTTAGGGCCAGTTTTTGCCATCTATATCTTGGTTCCAGGACTACTCATGAAATTACTCAGTGTGGATAAGGGTGGCAAACTCTGGTTCTTAGGCCTTGTCTGCACACGTAAGTATTGGTAGAGTTAAGTGCTACAGCCCCTTTATAAATAATTCCCCTTTCCATATGAGAATAGCTACACTGCCATAAAACACTTTTATACTGGAATAACTGCATCCGCACTAGGGGTTGTACTGATATAAATATATTAATAAAAAAAAGATCTCTGTCCCCTGTCCCCCCACCAACGGAAATAGTTATACTGGTATAAAAATCTGTATGTAGGCCAGGCCTTAATGTTAGTCCAGCACTTAGGAAAATGAAAAGTGGTATGTAAGTACTAACTATTATCAAGACATTAATAATGTAATGTGTGAGTAGCAGGATAATTCCAAGAGGCTGGAATCAAAAGCAAAGGGTAAGTATGAGGAAGGATAGGATAGGGCCCAGATTTTGAGACATTATTGCAGTGCAACACCCAATGTGCAAAGCCAGGATCCCTAAAGCATGTGCCCACTGAAAACAGCCATAAAGTCAGACTCACGCCCTGTATAGAAATGGAATCACTGTAATCGTTATTTCACAATAAATCATTTACTGTTACAGCTAATTTGCTTCAGGGCTTGGGGGGCTGGAAGGATAAAATAACTTTGCCTATGGCAGTTTTGAGAATTACACAACAGGAAATTCAGTTCTCAGTGACTTGAATAGTACTACTACATTACAAACTGCTGCAGCAAGAAGATAAGAACGGCCACACTGGGTCAGACCAATTGACCGTCTAGTCCAGTGTCCTATCTTCTGGCTGTAGCTAATGCCAGGTGCTTCAGAGGGGGTGAACAGAACAGGCGATCATCAAGTGGTTCATCCCTGTCGCCCACTCCCAGCTTCTGGCAATCAGAGTCTAGGGACATCTAAGTCGATTCTTCACAACTGTTTTCAATCATGAAAAAGTATCTTAGTGGCCAAAAGGTGTATGTGCAATGTCAGAGGCCACTTGTCACACCTCCAGCCCAGTTCCCTCTTATGGCTCTTAGAGGTTGTTTGCTTTCTTGTTCTGTCCATTGCAGTTGGTCTCCTATTCCAACATGTCCTTTCCATCCTCACCCACACCCTCAGGTTCCCACCCCTCCACCCAACTTCCACATGCCCCACAATCCTACCCTCCCTGTTGTTCAGAGACTTATAGATGCTCAGAACTTCCCATGGTCAGGTCGTTCACCAATGACACTAGCAGAAATACAGCTGACTGAGCATAGCCTTTCCCTCTAACTCAGTTCAGGCTTATACTGTAAAATCTGGAGAGACTTTGGGAGTAAACATATCACATTTGGCATAGCCAGCTTCTGTTTTCCTGATTAAACAGTTTACATAACACTCTTCAGTCTGAAGTCAGAGAGCTGCGTTTGCAACAGATTTTAAATCAGAACTCCCTCTCTTCTGTTTTCCCAGCTACATTGCTGGACTCGGATATATCCAAAGCAAAATAAATCTGAGGGTAAAAAGCACTGAAACTGTTGCTTTAGCTTACAAAAGTATTTTACAGTTCCTCACTGCACAGTTCACAGCCAGCACATGTGCCCTACATATTCAGGCCTCCTCACTTCCTCTAATAGCTTCCCAGACACTTAGGAAACAAAGCAATTGAAAGAGGGGCTGACGGCTTCAAACTTCCTTTTGACAGCCAGATTCTGTCTGCGTAACACCTTAGAGATTTATATGAGGTACATATGCACCAGCCTAACTACTCAATGCAGTAACGCCGCATCAGGCTCGCACTGGTGTGATTTACTCTAGTAGCTTCCTCGGGTAGTCACACCAGGGCAGCACATCTACACTGTGGGGTTGCATTGGTGCAGATACAGTGATGCAAACAATAACAAGGCCTCAACGCCTTAAGTAAGTCAATGGTAGTGTTTGAGGAGTAAGATAGGAACAAAGGAATTGCCAGATTGAATCAGACCCGAGGTTCAGCTAGTCCAATATCCAGTCTCTGACAGTGGCCAGCACGAGATGCCTCAGCGGAAGGTAAGAACCCTGTGGTAGGCAGATGGGGGATAATCCGTCTCCACATTACATCTCATCTTGATCTCTAATAGTTAAAGCTAGGCTTAATCCCTGAAATGTGTGGTGTAATATCTCTTCCAAAAATATTGTTAGCAATAAAGTCTAAATATTCTTAAGAATGTCAGACTTGCCATACTGGGTCAGACCAATGGTCCATTGATCCCAGTATCCTGTCTTCTGACACGAGCCAATGCCAGATGCTTCAAAGGCAACGAACAGAACAGGGCAGTTATCAAGTGATCCTTCCCCTGTCATTCAGTCCTAACATCTGGCAGTCACAGGCTTAGGGACACCCAGAGAATGGGGTTGCATCCCTGACCATCTCACTCCAGGTTTGTATTCCAATCCTGTTTTTAAAAGGAATCTATTTCCCCAATTTGTATCATTCTGGGTAATCTAGGTGGTAGCCATAGTAACATCTGACAGAAAAGGTGGAGGGGGAGTTGACAAATTTCAGGCTTCTCTACAGTCCCCTGTGATCAAAATTAATAAAACTGTTCTGGATTAAAGTACAAATGTTTGTACACTGATTAAACAAGAAATCATGCAGTGTCTCTCCCTTCCCAGCATTGGAAAAGGTGACCCATGCCAACAGAGGTGATCCAGAAACTTGTGGCTGACTAACTCAAGACAATTCAATGCCAAACCCCAGTGGACGTGAAACCAGTCAACTGTATCACAGGCCCATCGTGACATTGTTTTAAACTGGTCAACATATGCTGGGTAAAAGAGCGAAAGCATTTTGCTGCCTCTAAAAAGTATACTTTAAGAAAAGAAAATGTACAAGATTAGCAAGTTTGTACCTTTAATATAAGTATCCAAGCTGCAGCATGCAACCTGTTTTCTCATTTCAGAAATAAAATGATATTTTTTAGAGTAAGTAGTACAAAGAACCGACAATTTAGAGTATAAGTTGTTCTCTTTGGAGGGGATGGGGGAAAAGGAGAGGTATTTTGGTGCTATATAAAAGATTGCAATAGATCTGTTGCAGGATGTTTTCCCCTAAAAATAACTGGTGTGCCTTGTGTTTTAATCATTTTGTATATAAAGGGCCCAATTGAGCAAGGCACTGAGCACCTTAAACTCTTGAGCACACTCAGCATTGCCAAGGACAAGGCCTAAAGTTTGTACAACAGAAAAAGCAGAAAAAAGAGTCCAACACTGCAACGTTTACTGACCCCGCTGTAGCCGAAACCCAAAAAAGGAAGCCTGATTTCATTTCCAGCATGAATCACTTTTAAGAAAAGCAGAGAGCTGTGCAACTTGCTGGCACTGAGCAATATTCTGGAGAGAGCTCACTCAGTGCTTTCCTAACGGTAGCAAGCATCTATTTGCTTTGAAGCGGCTGCGATCCTTGTTGAAATACATCTTTAAAAACAGGAAGCTGTATAATTATGATTTCCTAGGAACCTCACCCTTTCTTGTGAACCAGGCTCTGGCTACATGCCATTTGCTTTGATTCAAACGCAACTGTTATCAAACTCAGATATTTCCTATTTTCCCTCAAACATATACAGCAAGCACTTAGAAACAACTTTTCTCAGATTGATTAACTCATCCCTGGGCAGGAACAGAGCATATTAAAGCCTTAGAAACATGACACTTGAGAGACTAGTATTTATAGCTTGAGTTTGTTTGTGTTTTGTTTTTATGAGGGGGAGGGGAGATCTTTTGCACTATGCAAATATTATCATAGCTGAAAATACCAGAAAACTGCTGAGAATGTATTTACAGGAATGACAGCAGAGACAGCATTTGTAACTGTGTAAGCAATAAGTAAACTCCTAGTACATTAGTACTTAGAAGAAAGGCCTCTCTGTACAAGAGTGCAACAGACTTGCTGCTGGAGGAGTTACAGGATGTATAATTTGTTTTAAGAAACATTTAATCCCTTATCTAAAGAAGTCTTATCAGTAAGATGAACTGAAATTGTGACTGCTCCGTGTTGTTGCCTGCTACGTTTTTATAATATGAGTCAGGTAAGTAATGGCATGCTCCACACATCCTCAGAATCCTGAAGCCAGCCCTGTGCACAATGTGAACCATGGCAGACAGGAGAGGGGGGACATTTAGGGCGGGGCAAGGAGAGCCCTGAAAAAGCTGTTTGACAGGCCCACCCAGAAATGTGAAGACATTCCTTCTCCAAGTGTGTCACTGCATTGAGAGAAGATGATATCTCTCCAGTGCCAACAGAGGAGTTTTCCATAGAGGGTGAGACACAAGACAAGGTCCAGGATGGGATCACAGTGTCATCACTTTGTTTCCAGCATTTGTGAGGTGATCCTGGGGCAGTGATGGGAGAATGAGAAGACATTGGGGATTAGACCTAAAATAGCATTCATTTGGCTTTATTTGCAAGCTAAGGAACAGATTTTTCCAATATTATTCATGTTGAGTAGTATCCAGGCTAAGTAAAAAAAGGATTGGATATTTATATGGATTGCGAGACCAGAGTGGCTGAACTGGAGGACCTAAGGGAGGCACAGAGGTACATAGATGAGTCTTTCTGGGACACAGTACAGTAGTCACCCCTCCACCCCCCATCTGACAGCATCTGTGCTGTTGAGGAGGATGAGAGCTTTGGGGAAGGAGAACATCAAAGTGGAGCAGAGGGAAATGATCCCATAGTTGGGACCCTGCTTCCAGATGATGTCTAGGTATCCTCGCAAACTGAGGACACCTCTCTGGGGGAGAGAATCCCAATTATTAGAAAGAGACAGGGAATAGTAATAGGAGATTCAATCATTAGAAATATAGACAGCTGGATTTGTGCTGACCAGGAGAATCGCTTGCAGGGTGCAAAAATTGCCGATAGACTTAGGGGCAGTAAAGGGGATGACCAGGTGATCATGGTGCACGTAAGTACCAGCGATATAGGGAAAGGTAGGAGACAGGTCCTGGAGGTCAAATTTAGGCTTCTCAGTAAGAGATTAAAGTAGCATTCTCTGAAATGCTTCCAGTTAGACAGGCAGAACTGCAGGGTCTCAATGGTGAATGAGACAATAGCGTAGGAAGGTGAGTTTTAGGTTTATTAGGAACTGGGGAACCTTTTGGGAAAGGATGAGCCTATACAGGAAGGATGAGCTCCACCTAAACCAAAACGGAACCAGATAGCTGGTGCGTAAAATTAAAAAGGCCATAGAGGAGTTTTTAAACTAAGGGCTGGAGAAAAGCTGATAGGTACAGAGGAGTATGTGGTTCAGACAGAGACACCCCACATGGGAAAGGAGTACTTGTGGCACCTTAGAGACTAACCAATTTATTTGAGCATGAGCTTTCGTGAGCTACAGCTCACTTCATCGGATGCATACTGTGGAACCTGCAGAAGACATTATATACACACAGAGTCCATGAAACAATACCTCCTCCCACCCCACTGTCCTGCTGGTAATAGCTTATCTAAAGTGATCATCAAGTTGGGCCATTTCCAGCACAAATCCAGGTTTTCTCACCCTCCGCCCCCCCGCACAAACTCACTCTCCTGCTGGTAATAGCCCATCCAAAGTGACAACTCTCTTCACAATGTGTATGATAATCAAGGTGGGCCATTTCCTGCACAAATCCAGGTTCTCTCACTCCCTCACCCCCCTCCAAAAACCACACACACAAACTCACTCTCCTGCTGGTAATAGCTCATCCAAAGTGACCACTCTCCCTACAATGTGCATGATAATCAAGGTGGGCCATTTCCAGCACAAATCCAGGTTTTCTCACTCCCCTACCCCCATACACACACAAACTCACCCGCGCTCCTGCTAGTAATAGCTCACCTTAAGTGATCACTCTGGTTACAGTGTGTATGGTAACACCCATTGTTTCATGTTCTCTGTGTATATAAATCTCCGCACTGTATTTTCCACTGAATGCATCCGATGAAGTGAGCTGTAGCTCACGAAAGCTTATGCTCAAATAAATTGGTTAGTCTCTAAGGTGCCACAAGTACTCCTTTTCTTTTTGCGAATACAGACTAACACGGCTGCTACTCTGAAACCTGTATGATTGAAGTGTTAAAGGAGAACTCAAGGAAGACAAAGCCACTGCAGAGAAGAGAAATAAATTCTTTGCATCCATTTTGACTGCAGAGGATTTGAGGGAGATTCCCATTCTTTTTAGGTGACAAATCAGAAGAACTGTTCCAGACTGAGGTGTCAATTAGAGGCAGTTTTGGAATAAATTGATAAATAAAACGATCAGAAAACGCCAGGACCAGATAGTATTCACCCAACAGTTCTGAAGTAACTCAAATATGATATTGCAGAACTACTAACTGTGGTATGTAACCTATCACTTAAATCTGCTTCTGTACCAGATGACTGGAGGATAGCTAATGTGACACCAATTTTTTAAAAAGGCTCCAGAGGCAATACTGACAATTACAGGTGAGTAAGCCTGACTTCAGTACCAGGCAAATTGGTTGACATTATGGTAAAAAACAGAATTGTCAGACACATAGATGAACATAATTTGTTGGGGAAGAGCCAACATGGCTTTTGCAAAGGGAAATCATGCCTCACAACCTACTAGCATTCTTTAAGGGGAGTCAACAAACATGGACGGGGTGATCCAGTGGATATAGAGTACTTGGATTTTCAGAAAGCCTTTGACAGGGTCCCTCACCCAAAGCTCTTAAGCAAAGTAAGCAGCTGTGGGATAAGAGGCAAGGTCCTGTCATGGATCAGATCATGGTTAAAAGACAGGAAAGGGTAGGAATAAATGGTCAGTTTTCAGAATAGAGAGAAGTAAATAGTGGTATCTTGCAGGGATCTGTAGTGGGACCACTGCTGTTCAACATATTAATAGAACAGGAAACAGTGAGGTGGCAAAGTTTGCAGATGACACAAAACTACTAAAGATAGTTATGTCCAAAGCAAACTGCAAAGAATTACAAAGGGATCTCACAAAACTGGGTGACTGGACAACAAAATGGCAGATGAAATTCAATGTTGATAAGTACAAAGTAATGCACAATGGAAAAATAATCCCAACCAAAATACAAAATGATGGGGTCTAAATTAGCTGTTATTATTCAAGAAAGAGATCTTGGAGTCATTGTGGATAGCTCATTGACATGTAGTGGCATTCAAAAAAAGCTAACAGGATATGAGGAAGCATTAGGAAAGGGACAGACAATAAGACAGTAAATATCACAATGCCGTTATCTAAATCCTAAATTATCTAAAAGGTAGGCTCAGACCTTGAATAGTGCATGCAGTTCTGACTGCCCCATCTGAAAAAAGATATATTTATAGGCAGCTGGTGACCCGGCTGTTGGGTGAGGCTAACCTCCGGGGCCCCACCCCGTGCCCGAGGCCCTTCCCCTTCCTTTCCAGTCCCCCCGCCTCCACAGGAGCCCAGAGACCTCCACCTCGGCCCGAACGTTGGGTGGTCAGGTGATGTGGCCAAGGGCAGCACGGCCCCAGCCGCCCGAGTCCCTGTGGTAGGCAGGCCGGCCAGCCCCAGCCCCGGCCCCAGGCAGCCAGGGCCAGGGCAGAACTCAGGGAACTGCAGGAGGGGTCTGGGGATGGGCTCATGCCAGTCTGTTCGGGGAGGCACAGGCTCCCCCAGCCTATGATATCCGCTGCCCATGGATATATTAGAAAAGGAAAACATACAGAGAAGGCAACAAAAATGATAAAGGCTATGGAAAAGCTTCCATATGAGGAGAGATTAAAAAGATTGGGACTATTCTGTTTGGAGGAGAGACTAAGGGGGAATATGGTAGACTAAGGGTCTATAAAATCATGAATGGTGTGGTAAAAGTGAATAAGGAAGTGTTATTTAGCCTTTTCCGTAACAAAAGAACCAAGGGCCACCTGATGAATTCCATAGGCAGTAGGTTTAAAACAAGCAAGAGGAAATACTTCTTCACACAAGGCACAGTAAACCTGTGGAATTTGTTGCCAGGGGATGTTGTGAATGGCTAATAGCTATTGATGGACCTATCCTCCATGAATTTATCTAATTCTTTGGATGTTGTGAAAGCCAAAAGTATAATGGATTAGTAAAACCACTCTCATTGTGAACAAAAGTGGCCTTAATTCAGTTTAGCTTAATTCACTTCCAATAAGAAGTAATTATTCGGGATGAAATCACTTTTATTCTGAAATAGTGGCCACACAGAGAGCTAGTATGGAATAGTTTATTCTACAATAGCTATTCCGGTTAATTTCCACACATAGGCAAGCCCCTGCATGCATTCTGTATCACAAAGGGCCTGATCAGAGGACACATTGAGCACCCTCAGCTCCCATAAAGCCCTGGTCGACATTACGGGGTTAGGTCAAATTTAGCCGTGTTAGGTCAATTTTAAAATGAATGTGTCTACACAACCAACCCCGTTCTATCAACCTAAAGGGCTCTTAAAATTGACTTCTGTACTCCTCCTCAGCAAGGAGAGTAGCGCTAAAATTGACCTTGCTGGGTCGAATTTGGGGTAGTGCAGATGCAATTTGACGGTATTGGCCTCCAGGAGCTATCCCAGAGTGCTCCAACGTGACCGCTCTGGACAGCACTTTAAACTCCGAAGCACTAGCCAGGTACACAGTAAAAGCCCCGGGAAATTTTGAATTTCATTTCCTGTTTGGTCAGTGTGGCGAGCTCAGCAGCACAGGTCACCATGCAGGCCCCCCAGAATTGCAAACGAGCTCCAGCATGGAGTTAATGGGAGACACTGGATCTGATTGCTGTACTGGGAGAAGAATCTGTGCAGGCAGAACTCTGATCAAAAAGAAGAAATGCTAATATATATGTCAAAATCACACAGGGCGTGGTGGAGAGAGGCTACAACAGGGACACACAGCAGTGCCACGTGAAAGTTAAGGAGCTCAGGCAAGCCTACCAGAAGACAAAAGAGGCAAATGGTCGCTCTGGGTCAGAGCCCCATACATGCTGCTTCTATGATCAGCTGCATGCCATTCTGGGGGGGGACCCTACCACTACCCCACCACTGTCCGTGGGCACCTGCAAGGGGGGGGAGTCTCATGCAACAGGGAGGAGGATTTTGTGGATGAGGAAGAGGAGGAGGAGGAGACTATGCAGCAGCCAGGTGGTGAATCCATTTTCCCCAGCAGCCAGGACCTTTTCATCACCCTTGAGCCAATACCCTCCCAAGGCGGGATCCCCAACCCTGAAGCCAGAGAAGGCACCTCTGGTGAGTGCACATTTGTAACTACACTGCAGGGTTTAAAAGCAATAGTGTTTAATGTTTGATTTGCCCTGAAGAATTGGGATGCATTCATGGCCAGTACAGCTACTGGAAAAGTCTGTTAACATGTCTAGGGATGGAATCCTCCAGGGACATCTCCATGAAGCTTTCCTGGAGGTACTCTGAAAGCCTTTGCAGAAGGTTTCTGTGGAGGGCTGCCTTATTTTGTCCTCCACGGTAGGACACTTTACCACGCCAAGCCAGTAGCAAGTAGTTGGAATAATTTCAGCACAAAGCATGGCAGCAAATGGTCCTGGGTTTTGGTCGCATTCAAGCAACATTCGGTCTTTATCTTTCTGCGTTAGCCTCAGGAGAGTGATATTATTCATGGTCACCTGGTTGAAATAGGGGAATTTTTGTAAGGGAACAGTAAAAGGACCCCGTTCATGCTGGGTTGTTTGTGCTTGGCTAAGAGGGATCATCTCGGAGAATAGCCATGCAGTGGGGTGGGGGGAAGGTGTGTGCTGCACATCCACCCGAAAACCACAGCCCTTCCTTTTAAATGTGAAACCCAACCGGCATTGTTTGCTATGGAAAAGGAGGGCACTGCAGTTTGAAACCATTCCCACATGTTATGAAGGCGGAAGAAGCCAACCCCACCTACCAAAAGGCTTACCATGGCTGCCTGGAAACCAAATTCTGTTGCCCAGCCATGTATGATGTGTCACCATACTGGCAGGTGCTCAATATAAAAGGCAAAATGCGACCTTGTACCTAAAGCACATGTGCTGTGTGCTGTGAATTGCTTTGATTGCTGTGAAAGAGTCTCCCTTTTGTTCTCAGAAATGTATCATCTTAAATTTTACTCTCCCTTTTTATCCCCCCCCCCAGGTGCAAATGTTTCTATGTTCCCCCTATCATCTCAGTCCCTGAGGTTATCGCAGATTAGAAGGCAAAAAAAACCGCACTTGCGATTACATGTTTTCCGAGCTCATGTAATCCTCCCACACTGAGAGGGCACAGCTTAATGCATGGAGGCATTCAGTGGCAGAGGCCAGGAAAGCATTAAGTGAGCGTGAAGAGCAGAGGCAGGAGGCGATCCTGAGGCTAATGGGGGAGCAAACGGACATGATGAAGCGTCTGTTGGAGCTGCAGGAAAGCACTGCATCCATTGCCCTCCTCCCCAAGTTCCATATCCTCCTCACCCAGACACCCAAGAACGTGGTGGCTCTGGGCACCCAGCCACTCCACTCCAGAGGATGGCCCAAGCAACAGAAGGCTGTCATTCAAACAGTTTTGATTTGTAGTGTGGCTACAATAAGCAAGGTGACCTTGTCCTTCCCTCCTCCTGCACCCCACCCCACCTTGGCTACCTTGTCATTTATCTCAATTTTTTTTTAATTAATAAAGAAAAATGCATGGTTTCAAAACAATAGTTACTTTATTTCCTTTGTAAGCTGTGATCGAAGGGGGGAGGGTGATTGGTTTACAGGGAATTTGCAGCAAGAAGAAACATACACAGCTGTCACACCATAGCCTGGCCAGTCATGAAACTGCTTTTCAAAGCCTCTCTGATGTGCAGTGTGCCTAGCTGTGTTCTTCTAATCACCCTGGTGTCTGGCTCCTCAAAATCGGCCGCCAGGCGATTTGTCTCAACCTCCCACCCTTCCATAAACATCTCCCTCTTACTCTCACAGATATTATGAAGCACACAGCAAGCAGCAATAACAATGAGAATGTTGGTTGCGCTGAGGTCTAACCTAGTCAGCAAACAGCGCCAGCAAGCTTTTAAATATCCAAAGGAACATTCTACCACCATTCTGCACTTGCTCAGCCTTTCGTTGAACTGCTCCTTAATACTGTCCAGGCTGCCTGTGCACGGTTTTATGAGCCATGGGAGCAAGGGGTAGGCTGGGTCCCCAAGGATGACTATTGGCATTTCAACATCCCCAACAGTAATTTTCTGGTCTGGGAAGTAAGTCCCTTCTGGCAACTGCTCAAACAGCCCTGAGTTCCTAAAGATGTGAGCGTCATGCACTTTTCCCGGTCATCCCACGTTGATGTCGGTGAAACATCCCTTGTGATCCACCAGTGCTTGCAGCACCATTGAGAATTACCCCTTGTGGTTTATGTACGGGTTGGCAAGGTGGTCCGGTGCCAAGATTGGGATATGTGTTCCGTCTATCGCTCCACCACAGTTAGGGAACCCCATTGCAGCAAAGCCACCAGTATGACTTGCACGTTTCCCAGAGTCATTATCCTTGATAGCAGAACGTCAATGATTGCATTGGCTACTTGGATCACAGCGGTCCCCACAGTAGACTTGCCCAGTCCAAATTGATTCCCGACTGACCGGTAGCAGTCAGGCATTGCAAGCTTCCACAGGACTATTGCCACTCGCTTCTCAACTGTCAGGGAAGCTCTCACCTTGGTACTCCTGTGCTTTAGGGCAGGGGAAAGCAACTCACAAAGTTCAAGGAAAGTGGCTTTATGCATGTGAAAGTTTTGCAGCCACTGTGAATCATCCCATACCTGCAACACTATGCGGTCCCACCAGTCTGTGCTTGTTTGCCGGGCCCAGAATCGGCATTGCACTGTATCAACCAGCCCCACTGCCGCCATGATGTCCCAATTGCCACAGCCTGTGCTTTCAGGAACGTCTGTGTCCATGTCCTCATCAAAATCGTCCTCATGCTGGCGTCTCTTAGCCCGATTCTGCACAGACTCCAGGATAATGCGTGAGGTGTTTACAATGCCCACAACAGCAGCGGTGAGCTGAGCGGGCTCCATGCTTGCCACGGTATGGCGTCTGGATGGGTAACCCAGGAAAAAAGGTGCAAAACGATTGTCTGCCATTGCTTTCATGGAGGGAGGGAGAGAGGGAGGGAGAGAGGGGCAACTGAAGACATGTACCCAAAACCACCCTCAACAATGGTTTTTTCCCCATCAGGCATTGGGAGCTTAACCGAGAATTCCAATGGGCAGCGGAGACTGCGGAAACTGTGGGATAGCTACCGCAGTGCACCGCTCCGTAAGTCGATGCTAGCCACGGTATTGAAGACACACTCTGCTGACTTAATGCACTTAGTGGGGACATACACAATCGACTGTATAAAATTGATTTCTAAAAATTGACTTCTATAAAATCGACCTAATTCCGTAGTGTACACATACCCTAAGTGGAGCAGGCTAAGCAGCTTGCAGAGGCATTTGGCACCTAACAGAATCTGACCCATAGTGCAGATCCCAAACCATATGGCATTTACTTGTTCATGCAAGATACTGTGATAGCATACAGAAATGCCTAACAATCTGTTGTAATCTGCTCAGAAATACCATACCATTAAAGGTGACAGGCCTTTGTGGCAATGAGGGCAAACTAGGCATGTTCTCCTTTCGCAATAGACAGCTGCCTGACATATGCATCTCTGATAAATACTAGCTAAGCTTTCTCTTTCGTCCATTGCTTTGGATATGAATTAATTAGCATAGATGTAATACACAAATGAAAGTCATCCTGCCAGTCTGCACAGTAGAATTCTCTCTCAGGCTTATCTATACTATGGATGAAATTCTGAAACTTCCACTGAATTCAATGGGGCTAGGGTTTCAGATGCTCGTGTCTCCGTGTATGTCCAAGGCTATGATCTTTGAGGGTGACCCTCCTGGATTTCATTGCAACAATAGGGTTGTGAGTAGAGCTAGGCAGGAACTGGCTTTCCTGTCCCACAAGAATCTGAGATTTCCAGAAATGTTCCCATTCTGAACTATGACAAAAAGTCAAAATCTCAGAAATGTTTGCAAAATTTTGACATGAAAAAATTTCAATTCAGATCAGAAGTTTTCAAATCTAACCTTTTTAAAAAACATTTTTAATAATTTTGTTATTAAACCATCAATTTGTAAGCATGATAATAGAGGACAATAGGGTTATAAGGAATAGCGAGGATGGATTTTTCAAGAACAAATCATGCCAAACCAACCTAATTTACATCTTTGTTAGGGCTACTGGCCTAGTAGATGGGGAGAAGCAGTAGACATGATTTAATCTTGATTTTATTAAGGCTTTCCATACAGTCCCACATGACATTCTTGAGAGCAAACTAGGGAAATTTGGTCTTAATTACTTTACTATAAAGGTAGGTGAACAATTTGTTGACAGACCATACTCAAAGAGTAGTTACCAATGGTTCACTGTCAAACTGAGAGGATGTATCTAATGCGTTTCACAGGGGTCAGTACTAGTCAATATTTTCAATAATGACTTGGATAACTGAGTGGAGAATATGTTATGAAATTTGCAGATGACTCCAAGCTGGGAGGGATTGCAAGCACTTTGGAAGATAGGTTTAGAATTCACAGTGGCCTTGACAAATGAGAGAATTGGTCTTTAATTAACAAGATGAAAATTCAGTAAAGACAAGTGCCAAGTACTTTACTTAGGAAGGAAAAAATCAAATGCACAACTATGAAATGGAGAAGAGATGACTAAGTGTTGTACTGCTGAAAAGGATCTGGAGGTTGTAGTGGATCATATATTGAATGTGAGTCAACAATATGATGCAGTTGCTAAAGAGGCTAATATTATTCTGGGGTGTATTAACAGGAACATCCTACGTAAGAGCTGGGAGGTAATTGTTCTACTCTACTTGGCACTGATAATGTCTCAGCTAGAATACTATGTCCAATTCTGGGTGCCACACTTCAGGAAAGATGTGAACAAATTGGGTAGAGTCCAAAGGAGAGCAACAAAAGATGTCAGAAAACCTGATATATGAAGAAAGGGGGGAAAAGTGGGCATGTTTAATCTTGAGAAAAGAAGATTGAGCGGGGACCAGATTACAGGCTTTAGGTAGGTTAGGGACTATAATAAAGAGGATAATGATCAATTGTTCTTGGTGTCCACTGAAGGTAGGACTAAAAATAATGGGCTTAATCTGCAGCAAGGGAGTTTTGGGTTCGATAGTATGGAATACTTTCCAACTATAAGGTTAGTTAAGCTCTGAAATAGGCTTCCAAAAGAGATTGTGGGGTCCCCATCAGTGGAGGTTTTTAAGAATAGGTTGAACAAACACTTGTCAGAGATGGTCTAGCTTTACTTGGTCCTGCCTTAGCACGGGGGGAGAGGGGGGGGAAAGGGATGGACTTGTTGACCTCTGAATGTCTCTTCCGGCCCCACTTTTCTAAGATTGTTTGATTTTTAGTGTAAATGAAGCTAAATTTCAAAACAAGAAATCATTTCAAACCAAACCAAGAAACAAAAACTTTGAATTTAGAAAATATTGAAAGGAAACTCTTTCTCTTCAATTTTTTTCAAGAAATGTGTCAAATCTGACTCTTTCCCATGACCCAGTTCAGTTTTGATGAATCAATATTTTTTAATGAAAAATGTCTTGTTGAAAAATTCCTGATCAGCTCTAGTTGCTGAGATATATAGTACATACAGTTTCACTGAGTTCTGCCCACGTCTGTCCACTGGGGGTGGGGGCTAAATCTATAGAACCCTTGAATGCCATTTTTCAGAGTACATGCCATTCATGCTAAAACTTAAGGGGATTAATTTGTATAGATTTTTCCGTTTCAAGGTTAGGCATATGGATTCTAATTTGAAACTGATGACTAGAAATTGACCTGAGCCATGAAATTCAAACCCTGATCCAGATTTCAAACCTCCCAAGTTTGGAAGTGTTTGGATAAGAAAGAGAGAACAGCTGTGAAATTAAGACCAAGATCCGGGTTCTGATTTCAAGCCCCTCATTCTGTGGTTCAGGGCCAGGGTTTCAGCGCAGGTCCAACAGACGACAAGGTGTGCAAGTACATTAGATAGTATGGATGTGCAAGCCAGTTTCGTTAAAATAAGAACATAGTTTCCGATTTGTTTGATTGTTTAAAAAAGGTCCAGAGGCCTCTGCAGTTCAGATAAGCTTTTGATAACTGTCTAGATTTTTAGATGCTTAATCATTCCAAAGCTTTGGAGGATTGCCTGTTGCTACTAGATACACCACACACCACTGTTACTTTATGAGACATGTGACTGAAGATCAAGAATCTTCAACCACCTGACTAGTTCAGATCTTCCTTGTAATTGCCCTTCTTAAAGTGTTATCATTTTTATCAAATGTTCCGGGTAAACTATTTGTAATAAGTAGTGAGTCCTAATCTGTGTGGGTCACCCTGGCTACACACATATAATGAAAACCTTTGTCTGGCAAGTGCGTAACACTGATAACATTTTGTAAAACCAGTTGTAGGACCTGATTTTGTTCTCATGTCTGCCGGCTTTATACCAGTGCAACTCCATTGACTTTAATATAAATCAGGAGTAACTCAACTGGATTAATGAATCAGGATCAGGTCTGAAGTTCTGGACTATTAATGCTTCGTACCACATAAAAATGAGCAGAACTGGCCAGTGGATGATCCCCCCTACACAGGGGAATATGCTGATGGTGTAGGTCCCCCTCAGCATCTCGCACTGCGGGCATGTTTGGGGGAAAAGGAAGTGGCCAGAACATATCTAAAACTCAGTCATCTCCAATTGCTGGAACAGTCCCTTGGGAACCATAGGCAACTTCATGCTGGCGATCAGATTTGTGACTAGACATCCCAAGAATTGGGAGTGGTGCGGAAGAGCAGGACAGACACCATAAAAGTAGTATAAAGCTACCTTTGTCTGTTCCTGTGCCATGCCCAGGCCAGCTTGCCCAAAGAATCCAACCTAGAATGTTTAAACTGACTTATATGATTCTCTTGCTTTATTGGTCTCAACACAATATTTGGAACAAATGGCCTTAGTTAGAAGGGGGTCAGACGAATGGGAAGAAAAGGAAAGGGCAAAGGGCCATTAAAGAGAAGGAGCATGAGGGGGACAGGGCAGGGGAGAAGATAAAAGGCGGCAGGTATGGAGTGACGCTGAGGTGAAGAGACTACGAGGGGGAGGTTTGTCACAAACAGCCAATCAGCACAGGGCAGAGAAAGTCTAGGCAAACTCTTGAAAGGTCTCTGAGGATATGTCTACACTGCAGCTGGAAGGTGCAACTCCCAGGACAGGTAGACTTACACACACTAGGTCTGCTTGAGCTGGTGTGCTGAAGCCAGCAGTATGGCTACAGCAGCTTGGGTTAGCTGCCTGAATGTGCTCAGGGCGTCGGGTGGGATTATACACAGGTGGTTAGTCCAAGCAGCTGCTGCTACACAGCTAGTTTTAGCATGCAAGCTTGCTCAAAGCTAATATGGGTCCTGGACATTACACCCCTGGCTTCAATGTAGACATGCCCTGAATGTCCAGAAGCTCCTGCTTTGGCAGCTTCTATTCCTACTAGCTGGAGTCTCTCCAGTTTTTCCCCAAGGCAAATTGGGAGAGAAGGCACCACCTGGGTCCTCATGCCTTCATAATAGAGGTATATAAAATTTTAGGACAAAAATTCTTCTGATTCATGACCATTAAATTGTGCCGTCAGTAAAGAGACCTCGAGGTTGAGTCTTAATGGGCAACGCAGAAGCAGCACTGATGAGGATCCGATTAATAATGCATAATTACCAGCGTGTCTGAGCTTTTTATAGACAGAGACCCTGACTAAAAAACCCCTCGTTGAAGCTAATCACATCTCTGAATGTGTACCTGGAGCCTGAGAGTTTTGCTGAGAGCCAAGGATTTTTCTTTCATGAAGAAGCCTGGAGGAGGTGTAAGGAGGAAGATGGATTGCGATCACATTTTTAATATGGTCTGCTTCAGGGAGATGCTTTTGGCTTTTTATTAGAAAAAAAAAAATCCCACAAAAACCAAACCCAAATGCTAGATTAGTCAGGATGACTGGGAGTTGTATGTGCTATTTTAACACTGGATTTTTATTTTCTCCTACTCTATGTTGATTCAGCTGCAAATCCTGATCATGTAAGAACAGGTGCAGAGCTTCCACTGTGAAGAATAGTGTGAGCTTGTAAAATGTATGCAGCAGACAAGCATATGATCTTGGAGGCTTGGAGACTAGCTAGGTCAGACGAAAAGGAGTAATTGTGGCACTTTAGAGACTAACAAATTTATTTGAGCATAAGCTTTTGTGAGCTACAGCTCACTTCATCGGATGAAGTGCCACAAGTCCTCCTTTTCTTTTTGTGGATACAGACTAACACGGCTGCTACTCTGAAACCTAGCTAGGTAGGGTGATGGTGTGATTGTGTCTTCAGTTTGTGACCTGCAATAACATATTAAAGACTAGTACAGCTTCTCTCTTTGGATTAACGGAGGTACAGACTTCAGGGAATGGGTGTGGAAAGGTGACATGCACCCTGAGAAGATATTGGAAGGCAAGAAAATTTGTATATGTGTATGCACACACACACACACACACACACACACACACACACACGGGATTTTGTACAATATCAATTTTATATTTTTAAAAGTGTTTTCAGAAATTACACCTGTAAATACATGACACGGTATAATTGATGGAATTGCTTATTAAGCAATTCAAGGAGCTATACCATCATTAACTTCAGTTCCTTCCTTAGTATTTTTGGTTTCTCAAAGTGAATACAGGTTCATGAAAGATGCCCACTGGACATCTCTGGAGTCTGATGTCCTCTGTCAGCCCACAGCATGTCAGTACAGCACAAAGCAGCACAAGCATCTCTGGGCCATCCTGAAGTGCTGCAGCACAAGGAAAGAGGTTAGATCCATTTCCAGGCAGTTTATCTGCTGAAACTGCCAGCAAAGATGCCAGTTAGTGTCTATTTTAAAAATAGACACTGTTTCACCATAAACTGGACTGGACCAAATCCATTCATATTATAGACCAGCCACCAGCTGGAAATAACTTTGGCACTACTGGCCTATGCTGAATACAAACCAGTGACTGAGGCCCTGTCTACATGGGGATTTTAACCATCTAGCACTGAACCGGTGTAAATCAATTCTGCACTAGGGGTTTGCCTGGCTGAGCTCACAGGTGGCTAAAATCCTAGTGCAGAAAAGGCCTGAAGTATGAGAAAACTTAATTACTCCCATTACTAACCACCTGAGCTATATAGACCTGTTACTGGCTATTTTAACATGAAATCCTTCTTTATATATATATATATATGTATAATGTGTGTGTGTGAAGTTTTAAAAGTTTTTTCTTAGCTATACTTAATTGTAAAAAACCCCCAAAACCCAATATTTATCTTTTATAAAATAACCTGGTTTGACGACTTTAGTCATCAAATCTCTCCATTTAGGCTGACTTAATTCAGTTAATATCTTGGCGGATTGCCAGCATGTTACTTTAGTGAAATGTATTATGGCTGGAGTAGAGGCGATTTAGATGGAAGCACAGCCATTAGAAGTAATGTACTATGTACAAGATACAGTCCCTATTTAACGTACCACAATTTTCCTTGCAGGAAAACAAAACAAAACGGATTGCTCACAATTAAAAAAAAAAAAAAAGCAAAGACTGGCATTGTTTCTTAAAATACTTGTAATTTGAGCTGGGCACTGTCAGGGACAATAGTTCAAACCTCAGTGCCTTGTGTGTAAACCTCTAAGAAATGGGAGTCAAGTGGACACCAGGCCTCTAAGCCTTAGCTATTTTTGCTAATCTAGGCTCAACAACAAGACTTGCTTTTTGTTGTAGGTCAGGGTGAGCAATAAAGGAAGAGAAAGAGCGTTAGGGTATGTCTAGAGTGACGACAGGCGCTACAATGCACAGCTGCAGTGCTGCAACTCTGCTGCTGTCATGCCATCGGGTAGATGTCTACTTCTTTGACAGAAGGGGATTTTCCACCGATGTGGGTAATCAGCTTCCAGACACAGTGGTAGCCCTCGGCTGATGGAAGAATTCTCCCCTTGACGTAATCGTGCCTACACCAGGAGTTGGGCTGGCTGAACTACTGCACCCTGAAGTGTGAACTTTTCAAACTTCTGAGCAACACAGGTAGGTCGATCTAAATTTTAAGTGTAGACCGTGCCTAAAAGGAGGACTCCACAGATATTGTTGCTGCATTCCCTTTCTTTGTTTACAAGAAGGAACCCTGGAACATAACTAGGCCAATTAAAATGTTTCTAGACCAAGTGACAGGTGAGCACTGGGGCTCCATATCAGGGGAAGACTGAAATCCAATATGGGATTTGGCTGTGGCTGTCACAGATGACAAGGATAGCTAAGCATGTTTGCCTGGGAGTCAGATAAGTGGAAGACTCCTCCAATTCATTCACTAGTTTGGATTTGAGAGGGTAATAGTCTGAACGGTTGTCATGGGCTCTGGCTGTGCACCCCTACCTGTCAGAATCCAGTAACACAGATACATTCTTTCATGAAGAGGCTTCTCCTCTGAAAATCTCCCTGAATGGATCCTATGCATTGGCCTTCGCCTCAGAGTTAACAGATTCAGTATTTTAGATTAATATTGACTTGTGGCCAGCTGCACATCATTTAAAACTATTACTTTAAAACTGATCAGCAGTGTGCTTTCATTCCCTGTGTGTTTAAACTAAATCCCAAGGCTACTAGAGCTGTGTAATTACTTACTCCACAAGGAATTAGTGCCAATTTAAGGTCAGTTTCTAGCCAAATGAGAATTTCAGATCTCTGCTCATCTCTCATTTTATTATGTATATTTATCTTTTTTTAAATATTGCACATGCAAATTATTTTGCAGCAAACACAAAAAGCTCAAGAAGGCAGCAGCAGCAGCCATAATCAGATTCTGAACAGACAATGCAAGGAGGAGTTTGATTTCTCTTCTGCTTTTCGCAACCACTGGGATTACCTTTTCTTCCAGTGAGAGGCAAAGCTATTCAATTGTTGCAGGATAATTTTTTCCCAGCAAGTAGACAGTTTTAAAAATTCAGGCACACGTGGTTCTTCCCCAGTGTCTATGAATTCCAGACTTCCAGCGGGGTGCCATTTGATAATGAAAAGGACCTGACAAGCACTTCCCAGCTGTCCCATAGCAGAACTAGTGCCTGTTTTATAAAGCAAAAGGCAATTTTGTCTGATCGTTGGTGTTATCCCAAGAGGGAATGGAGTGAACAAGCTTCACGAATGATTTCCAGCTTGGTGGAGATGCAGTAACACACCGGTATTAGAGAAGGAATTGGGGAGAGTAAAAAGAAAACCAGGAGGCCTCACACTTGCACTCATTTTGCATAGCTAAAAAAAAGCAACCCACTTATTTAATTTGGACTCCAGAGTTAAGCAATCAGCCCATTCCATTTGCAATACGTTTGCTATAAATCAACATTCTTGCCCAAGAGCATTCTTATGAGCAAAACTGAGCATTCAATCAATGTGCATGATGGAGGAGGGGAGCTCGGTTTGAGGATTATTGCTACATACTTACTGAGGTAACTACAAGTTTCATTAGCAAATGTGTGTTCATTTATATCAATCTGGACATGTACAAATGTGGTTTCTTTCCTCCAGCTGTTGTGTGTCTGAGAGGGGGTGCTGAGGGAAAAGGGGTTCCTTCTTTGCTGCTTGTGGAGGTTAAATGAACTTAGTGGAATAGAGTTGCATCAAAAATTCAACCTTTCAGCCATGAAGTGTTAATGTGCGCATGGCCTTTTAAAAAGAGCTGTCAGTTTTACGACAACATTTTAATCTCCTCCCCGCCTGAGTACCTGCCAGCCCTAATGGGTCACATTTGCAATTGTATGGAAACAGCAGAATTTGCTATGCATGCTTTGCCTGTTTTTTTTTTCCTATCATCTTATTTCTGTTAACATATACAGTGGCAACCTGTTAAAAATCAGAATCTTTATTGCACACAGAACTACATAGGTGAAGTAGATTACAATTCCATATTTCTCAGCATCACTGTTGTGTTGACTCACTTTCTTTCTAAATTAAATTACTGTAATTTCTTTTGTGAACTCATGAAAAAGTGCTATTCTATCATCTACCCTCTCCAATTTAGGCTCTTGCTGGAAGAATATTTGCAGAGCCTAGTGATAGCCACTGAACAGTCCACATTTGCTAATAATAATAATGATCACAGCAGTCTGAAACAACACTTTCCATAGAGAGATCTAAAGTAACTGTGTGATAACAACTGGCACTTATAAACTTTCAAACAGTTTCTATGGCATATCAATGAATTGCAGATATGAACTTTTGAAGCCAGTGGAAAAGTTTTGCAAGTGTTTTTAAATGAGCATTTTAACAAATATTATTGGGGGAAAAAAAGTCTTGCACAAATATAGCAACTGTTCCGTCCCTTGGAATGTCTGTTCCACTGTGTGAATGATGTTCTTTGTTCTTTTTCAACAAAGAAAGTGCCATGATTCCAAATGTAGTCTCCTACATGAACATTATTGAAAGGGCTCCTGGGCTGCCCAGTCATGAGCATATGGAGGGAAGCTAAACTGGACACACAAAATGTCATGGAGGGACCATGTGGCAGTGAAGGACAATTAAGCAAGATATTTCCCTGCCTCTGCAGAATATATGGGCCACTGACAGCCTACACAGGAGGGGAGGAGCTGGCAAGGAGCCAGATAACAGCAAATCTACATGATCTGTTCCCCTTCCTTTGCATATTGATGCCCACATAATAACCTGGGATTAGTTAATGTTGCTCAGAGCAGCATCAGCTACTCCTCCAGGATTTATTTTTTCCATCGGCAGGATCACACAGTGCAGCCCCACAGCAAACTGGCAAAATGCCTGGCCAGGAGCTGCCTCTTTTTCAGTGTACAGTGTCCTTGTAGCCATGTTGGTCCCAGGATATTAGACAGACATGGTGGTCCAATGAAAGCGATTACCTCACCACCTTGACTGTCTTTTGCAGTGCTCAGGGAGGGAGAGAGGTGGCCCAGCAGGCACTAGGAGGGGATGAGCCACCATTGCTTCCCTCTGGGTGGGTCTGTGAAAAACCCTTTCTTAACTCCATAGATCATTAGCCTCTGCCTGTTTTAACATTCCCTTCCCAGACGCTCTGTACACATGGTACAGATCGGAGAAATGTAACCTTGTAGCTGCACTTGAAGGATACATCTGCACGGCAGCTGGGAGCCTGCTTCCTGCTTGAGCAAGCGTGCTAAAAAGAGCAGTGTAGCCAGGGGTGGCGCAGGCGACTGGTCGCTCAGGCTAATTGCCTGAGTACAAACCGACTGGGACGCCTGGTGCGTACACAGGGGGCTAACCCGAGCTGCTGCCCATCTTGCCGCCCCAGCTACACTGCTACTATTAGTGCACTAGCTCAAGCAGAGCTAGCTTGTGCCTGTCTACCTGTCCTGGGAAATATGCTCCCAGATGCAGTGTAGACGTACCCTAAAAGGATGCGTGACTTCTGGAATACTCCCCACCTCCCCCATGACTTTTAATGCCAGTAGGCACCATACCTTTATGGCCCAAGACACCCAAGTTAGGTTCTAGTATTTGTAGCCACCCTAGAAATGTGCGCACCACCAGCGTTTAGGGCAATATCTCGGTCATATTATTTTTTTCTCATCTCAGTAACCATGCTAAGTACCATGGTCAGCTTGTACAGTTTCAACAGTAAAAACGTTACAGGCAGGCGTCGCACAGTAGCATTTACCACTGCTGCGTCCCTTCCCCCACCCCCCGGGCTGGGCCATGGTGTATAGATAAAGGAAGACAAAACCATGGAAACAGTAATGCGGAGGCCTCGGGTGTCAGTCGACTGAAAATTGGATACGAGTTTGCTGTTCAAAATGGCAGGGGAAAAACAAAAGCATAGTGCAGTTTTGGGTCACATTTATTGAGGCATAATAAGATTGAGCCAGGAAGTGGCAGAATTTTCTCTGACTTTTCTACATCGTCCCAGTGTTAAGGTGCCCAGAACTGATTACAGATTTGCAGAAAAGGATTGAAAACTATATCTGTCTTAATTATAATGGATAATTCAACATCTGATTAATATGTTCTTTTTCTGTATGCAGGTGATCTTGGAACAAATTGATTCTGATAACCCAGGGACTACCAATAGTCACTGTTCATGCTGCATGACTGATCAGCTAAATTATATGACATCATTTCCGTTCCCTGATTAGGTGACCTAATTAGCCACATATATTCATATCTGTTAGACAAATCTACTATGCAAATAATAAGACCACTTTTCCATAATTGCCATTATAGCATTTTCAGTGTGATTGTTCTCAAGGATATTTATGTATACCAGAATTCACCAAGTTTTTGCCTTCTATGAACACTCTTGTGAGCAAAACCTTGCTTACTCAACTGTTAACACATATTCAAGTGAAAGTGATCTTGGATACTGGTGCAGTGAATCAGTGTGTTTTATTCACAGAAATATTAACAAAATGCTTTTTTGCTGCATTCATGGCATGTATTGAGGAGGGTAATTAACAGTGATTAATGAACAAGAGGGAGTGACTTATTAGAAGAGATTGGAGGAACTAAATAGGTGCTTCTTGGCTAAGCAATGACTAAAAAAGGGCATCTGCAACTATCTGAAGGATGGAAATATTCAGGGCCAGATACTGATATATTATTCAACATGGGTAAGGTCTTACTCCACAAATGGCCCCATTGAAGCCAATGGGACTGGTCCTGAAGTAAGATGATTCTAAGTGTGAATAAAGGATCAGCATCTGGCCCTGAAAGGGGGAAGAGAAATTACTTAGTGTGGTACAAGTCAGGGGAGACACTGGGATGAAAGTTAACAAAACAAAATTTAAGGTTTAATGTCAAGAAGATCTTCTCAATGGGGCATTCTATAATACTGGGAACAGTTTCCCAGTAGCGGTGGTGGAAGTCTCCCTATCTTTGGGGCATTTAAACTAGGCAAAAACAATAGGAAATATATTGCAAGGAAGAGTTGTGCTGGGGGAGAGGGTCTAGATCATACTGCTAGATAAGGACAGAAGGGACCATTATGGTCATCTAGTCTGACCTCTTGCACATGGCAGGCACAGCGCCTCCTGCACCCATTCCTGCAATAGGCTCATAACCTCTGGCTGAGTTACTAAAGTCCTCAAATCTTGATTAAAAGACTTCCAAGTGCCAGAGAATCCACCAGTTGCCTAATGGGTCTTTTCAAACACAAATTATTATGATTTTAAGAATCAAGGTTATCCCAGGTAGACCTATGAAGCTGTTCAGCTCCAATGCAATGCACAAATTCTTAGCAGAGACCATAAATTTCTTTGTGACTCCTCTCTTTTCTTTACAATTTCCTCGACTGTCAAGAGCATGGGGAGCGAAGGCTGAGCTAAACCTTTGAAAAACATTTAGGTCACCTCCCAGCAAATGTATGAAGGAGCTGCCAAAGAAAAGCATAACAACCTTTCAGCCTCAATCATTTCAGCTGAAATTATAATGCAGAGGAATGTCGACATGATTGGTAGGTTTTAGCGGAAAGAGTTCATTCCCCCCCCTCCCCCCGCACCGTCCCCTGTGCTCAAAATGTTGTATTTTTTGGCACTACCAAGTTTCCAAAGGCACAAACGATCCCTCCAAGTGGTAAGTTATCGCATTGCCTAGCCCAGAGCTGCAAATTGTGATGATTTCTTCCCTGTTCTTTTTCAAATGAAAGAGTCTATGCACCAGGCAGCAATCTGAGGCTCGTACAGATGAGATAGAAGAAAATCTTTTTATATTGTGCCCATTGCTTTTAATTAAGGCTCCAACAGGGCTGTTGGCTGCCTTTGCTCATGGGCTGAGATTACCTAGTTCAGAAATAGGGGAAATAATGAATCCAAAACCAAATAGAAAAGCACTCATCAAAACAATTTGAGGTGCTCAGGAGCAGGAGAATGTTATGTAAATGAGGTGACACAGTAGGGAAATGGCTAAAGACAGGAAGAGAACAATATATAGTACTTTCAGACTCTTGATTGGAGGAAAAGCGTGCAGTGGTAGGTAGGTAAATAAATATTAATCCCATATCTCCCCGTGTTGGCACAGCAGCGTTATCTGCTCAACAGAAGATCACACTTTAGAGTAGTGGACCCAGACAGGAGGTTTCTGGGTGACTGAGTGGGTACACACCACTAGAGCAGTAGCTTTGGCCGCCATCCTGTATTGCGGCACTGCTGCCCCAAATCATGGGTGATTGACACTCTGAATAGTTTCTCTCTCTCTCTCCGCTGTGTTTACACTCTTCAAATACTTGTAGGCAATTACTAGAGCTCCCCTTAGTCACTGTTTAGTCAACTGTACATAATTTTGTGCTTTTTAATCTTTCCTCCCATGCCAGTGAATCCCTTAGTCCCATTTGTTACTCTTTGCAGAATTCTCTCCATTATGAGATGCTCAAACCCAGGGCCATCGGGGGGGTGGGGGGGGGAGGGGCAAAAGGGTCAGGTTGGCCCAGGTCCCCATTTGAGAGGGCTCCTGAACTGAGTGGTGTTGCAACCTGGCACATGGAGTTCCAGCGTCACTCAAGTTTGACCCAGCTGCCCATTCATCATGACAAATTTTGCCCTGGCCCTCCAAGAACTTCTGCACGGCCCTGCTCAAAGCCCAGTGCAATAGTTGCAAAATGTATTATTGTAATTATTTATTATTTGTATTGTGACAGAGTAATTAAAAGAGGTCATGCTATTAAACAATCAATTTATTGCATACTGATTTAAAGCATTTACTTTGAGGTTGCATTACTCAAAGTCCCCATGTACTCAGGGCTGTACACACTTTGAAAAAAGACAGACATTGCGACAAAGAGCTTACGGCCTATGATGAGACAACAGGTGGAGAAAAACAAATGGGAGAAGACAAGGTAATAGGGACATGACTGTGCGTGGGTGGTGTAATAGGCAACAGTCTCAGGACACTCACTGCCTATTTGACAGGGGACCTAGCAGTAAAATATTTCCCATGAATGTGATGTGATCTGGATATGCCAAATACTTTAGTTTGTGGGGATGGTTAAAGAATTGGAAAACAGAAGAAAATATTAAGTCTTTAACGTATGATGAAACACTGCACCGTGGTGCCATAAAGCATGGAAGAAAGACAAAAGAGGGAATGATAACGGGGTTAACTGTTAAGAAAGATGATAAAATAGTCTACATAACAAGACATAAAATACAATACAGTCCCTTAAATTACTCCTAATTCTTTCACAACCTTAAACTAAAACAAGCCTCATTATGTGAGAACATCTAAAATTCAACCCTTATGCAAGGAAGAGCAATAAGTACAATTTTGTGTGTGTCTGCAAGATCATTTACTGAGAATATGCCTAGTATTCTGCTTTGGCGGGGCAAGTGTGGCAAAAGCAAACACAAGCTGAATGATTTAGGGGCCCAAGCCCTATCTTTTACCTCTAGTACCAGATTCAAACCTCTATGACTGGACCAAAGATATACAAAAAACCAAGGACAAATATCTGTTGGTTTTACTTTGTGGTGGAGGGTCTGAAAGAATGACTTGGAGGATTGCATTTTATTCTATTTTTTTTATTAAATACCTTCCTAGTTAAGTTTCAGAGTAGTAGCCGTGTTAGTCTGTATCCACAAAAAGAAAAGGAGTACTTGTGGCACCTTAGAGACTAACCAATTTATTTGAGCATAAGCTTTCGTGAGCTACAGCTCACTTCATCAGATGCATGCAGTGGAAAAATACAGTGGGGAGATTTTATATACACAGAGAACATGAAAAAATGGGTGTTACCATACACACTGTAAGGAGAGTGATCTATTACCAGCAGGAGAGAATAAAAAAAACAAAACAAACAAAAAAAACGATGGGTCAACTTGCAGTTTTATACTCTACCTTTTAACTTTATTGGCATCTTTTGTTTACAGAGCACTGGGGTCAGCAGCTGCCATTTGCACCATGCAAGCATTAGTACAATGCCGGGCTTCACCATCAGCAGTGGCCATTGGTCCTTGGTATTTAAATTGTTTGAGCTCTCTGCCTATGATATCCTTTGTGGTGAGTGCTCCTCCCTTAGATATCATAGCCTCCGTCTTACTAACACGTACCCTCAGGCTAGCCGACGCAAAACTATATTGCGGCTGTTAAAAGTTGGCTTGTTAGACCTCACAGTCTTCCACACATCTCTAAATCATCTGCAGACAGCATCTTCCAAGACAGATCCCTTCGTATCATCTCACTTCCATGACAGCTGCAAACAAAAAGAGGCTCAACACTGACCTCTGATGCAGGCCAATGTTTACCAGAAATTCTCTACTGTAGCCCCATTTAGTTTTGGCCATGTTAGTCACCCCATCACACATGTTTAAAGTAATATTTTATAGAACCAGGATATGATGTATTACATTATTATGGGTGACATTACATCTCCAGGGAATGGACTTGAATTTAAGATATTGTAAATGTATTCCTTACATTGGAATGTACATCTCTTTTTCAAATATGCTTGTCCCATGCACTTAGCTTATTCTTTTCCCCTCCCCTCCCCTCCCCCCCCCCCGGCCTTTTTCATCTTGTATCCGTTATGCAGAGAAAACTGGCTGCTGATCAAAGAAAGTGAAAGAGTGGTGAAGTAATATATCAGTCCTTCCCCTATTTCTGGGTTGCTGCAAGCATCCTGTCAATATCTGAAAGCCCCATTTGTGGTCTTTTTATTGCAAGATACAATTGGAAAGGTCACAAAATTTCTAGGTTGTTTCAATCAAGTCTGTTTTCAGTTTTGTGGGTTTAAATTTCCTAAAATACTTGGCATCTCTCTGATGAAGACATACAGTAGAAAATAGGCACAAGTGGGTACTGTAAACAATATCTAGAACTTACACTGCATTAACTCATCCACTCCTTTACCCTCTTCCTGAGCTCTTGAACACTGGAAATTCCCATGTGTTCTGCGATGGCCATTTCTTGTGCTCAGAAATACTTCCTATCCCATTTGGTACCAAGCATCTGTTGGTAATTGGATAAAAATAACCAGTCGTATAAACATGACTGATCTGGCCCAATCTATCCTAAAAAGTACATTCTGTAAGTCAACCTATTTTTATTCATTGGCCATTTGCCTTCTCCATGCCCATCATGAATAAAATGCATGCAACATGATTTCATCCTCATGGAAAAATAAATCAAACAAGCCAGAGTATAAGGGCTATGATAGAAACAAATCATTGCTTCATAGGTAAAAATTGCTAGAGGCCCACAGATAAACAAGGGTAAATATGTACATGTGATAACATTTATTAATGAAATTATTTTGAGGGCCTTTCAAGGTATTCAACCACCCTCTCCCACATACAGTTCCTCCCTCCTTTACTTCCCTTCTGTCCTCAAAGGAGTCACTGTAGTGAATGTCTCCCATCCCATAGTCATGGAAGGCTGGGACACAATTTTCTCCAGAACCTATCAAGGCCATTCCAAGAATCAGCCACAGATGACAGTCCATGAGTGTACCAGGTATCACCTCCCCCACCTAGACACCCCCAGAGTCAGATAAAGCGGTCATTGAAGCTTTCTACATTCCCCACCCCTCACTGTCATTAGTTCAGTTTCCCTGAATCTTATCCAGGCTTTATGAAGTGTTCATATTGAGTCTAATCCAGCCTTCCACTGGATCCAATCTAGCTTGATCTAGTGTTTAAACTACTCTTAGATCATAATATTTTATGGACTGAGAAAGCCACAGTGCATCCAAAAGCTCTGGGGAAGCAGTGACTCTTAAATTGCACTGTGGCTTTCTTTGTCCACAAAGTATTCTGTCACAGGGTTCAGCATGCATTTCCACAAAACTGGCTCATGTCTGCCAGCCAGAGTAGAAGAGAAGAGGATGCCATGGCCCCATCTTCCCGTGGGGATTCTAGAACCACTGACAGCACTAGCTTCCTTAAGACTTTGCAGGGTGGAAACACAAGGATTGAGTCCCTTGAGTAGGGTTACAAGGGGAAGGGGAAGGTTCCTTCTGCCCTCTCTCTCCTCTTAATTCCATCCAGGACTAGGCCTAATCCAATCTAATTTGGGATTATCCAGCAGAAAGGTTGCTGTGCTCTTATGCAGGGAGTCTACACTAGGGCACTTAAAAAAAAAAAACGTTTCCCACCATTGCTAACACTGATTTAATTCTAGTGGTATTAGCAATGTTGGCAACATGTAAAGGAAGAGCACTAGTTGTCATCATCTTTTTAAGCATTACCTTTCTAAAGTGTCTTTGGGTATGTCTACAGAGCAAACAAAAACCTGCAACTGGCCCATGCCAGCTGACTCGGGCTCATGGAGAGCAGGCTAGGGGGTTGTTTCATGGCTGTGTAGAGTTCTGGGTTAGGGCTGGAACCTGAGTTCTGGGACCCTCTCACCCCACAGGATCCTAGAGCCTGGAGTCTAGACCAAGCCTAGAAGTCGACACAACAATGAAACAGCCTCATAGCCAGAGGCCTGCGAGTCAGAGTCGGCTGGCACAGGTGAGCTGTGGATTTTTCTTAGTTATATAGACATACCTTATAAGGCCTTGAACTCCTGGTCTTTAATGCATTTTTCCCCCCACAATACCCTTGTGAGGTAGGTCAGCATTATTATCCCTATTTACAGATTAGGAACTGAAGTCCAGAAAGACTGGACCATGCTTGCTTTGGTCATATAATCCCGTTCAAAACAGGTCTAATTGATATGGTGCTTAAAATC
This sequence comes from Eretmochelys imbricata, assembly GCF_965152235.1. Classification (NCBI taxonomy): domain Eukaryota; kingdom Metazoa; phylum Chordata; order Testudines; family Cheloniidae; genus Eretmochelys; species Eretmochelys imbricata. Next base: position 136,319,619 of record NC_135572.1, read on the forward strand.
TCCATTGATGGCCTGCAATGAAGATAATCCCCAAAGAAAAGCCTTTCTGGAGACTCTCAGATGCAATGTGCTTTCTAGGATTTAAATGACTTTCACGAAAAAATGCCTGCAGCCATTTCTGGGATAGTTGGACTTCAGCTACAAAAATTTGATTCACACCCACACTTTCCAAGAGGTCAGGTTTGCTCAGGTCTAAAGCTAGAAAGAAAATGATGCTCTTTACATCGGTTTGCTTTGTCCCACAGCAGATTATTTTTTGATTGAGTGTGACTAACAGAAAACAGACTTATTAGTGATAATGTGATCTCCATTTTTTGCACAAGGTGGTATTACCTGCCTCAGACCTGGTCTACACTTTAAATCGACCTAGGTATGTCACCCAAGGATGCAAAAAAACAAAAACAAAAAACAAACAAACCCAATCACACCCTTGAGGCCCATAGTTAAACCAAACTAACCTGCAGTGTAGACACAGCTAGTTCGACTGAAGAGTTTTTCCATCCACCTAGCTACTACTGCTGAGGGAGGTGGATTACCTACAGCAACAGAAAAAAACCCGTCTGCCAATCTAGGAAGCATCTATACGACAGCGGCACAGCTTCAGTGCTGCAGCTGCACTGCTGAGGTGCCCGTCCTGTGGATATGCCCTCAGACTGTTCCCTATGGAAGGGAGCCTGCAGGCCCTGCAGTGACTAACCGCCATTGTTTTTGGGTAAAACAGTGTCAGTGAGAAATAAGCCTCCTATCCAAAGAGGAGGGCACAATCTCTGGTGTGATTTACTCAAATACCATCACAGTACACCTTGAGTTTATACCGCTTCATACCACGGCGCTCATTTGCCAGGAACAGCTCCAGAAAGGTAGTCACATAAATAGAGCATCTAGACACAAGAGTTTGATTGAGCTCTGACAGAAGTTTTTTGGGTCAAGCTGCATATACAACATGGCTCACTAGAGTTTGGGGGCATTTTACATTGGAAGCCCCATAAAGGAGCAAAATGGAACTTTCCACCATGGGCCCGAGATGCAGTTAAAACGGAATTGTTTTGTTGAATGAAAATTCAATTTCTGTTTCCCACATAATTTATTTTCCATTTAAATGGCTTTTTAATTACCCTCTTGGCAGCAAGCAAAGCAAAACAGGATTTATGGCACTTTTAGTAACAAATCCATTGCGCAACTTCTGATGCAGCTGCCTGCCATTGGTGGGTAATTTTAAAGCAGTTCATGCACAGACACCCCTGATGGTTTCTGGAGAAAAACTGCAGCAATGATATTCAGTCTTCTGATTGAGTGGGGAGCCTTCCTCCTTTCCACTTCAATGCGCTGTTTAATCTATGGGGGATGTGAAATGCCCACCCATTCAAAACGGAAGATGATTTCAATACTTTTGCCAAGATTTGAGGGCTATGGACGATGGTGAATGGTGGGTGTCTGCTTCTAGGTGGCTGGTATTTTGATACTGTACATGGTGTGCCTTTGCCTTCAGACAGACTTCCACACTACAGCAAACAGGAATAGTGATTATAAACAAGACACTGTATTTGAGCAGTCATACCCTCCCTGCCACTTGGAGAGAATCATAGAATCATAGAATATCAGGGTTGGAAGGGACCTCAGGAGGTCATCTAGTCCAACCCCCTGCTCAAAAGCAGGACCCATACCCAATTAAATCATCCCAGCCAGGGCTTTGTCAAGCCTGACCTTAAAAACTTCTAAGGAAGGAGATTCCACCACCTCCCTAGGCAACGCATTCCAGTGTTTCACCACTGGAAGCAATTTATAATACTTTAACGGAGATCTACATATGTGTATGTCACTAGCACCCTGGGGTCCGAAGGCGCTAGGCACTGTACAAACATGTAATAAGAGATAGTCCCTGCTCTGAAGAGCTTACAGTCTAAATAGACTGAGATAAGTTAGGTTTGCAGAGTGAGCTGAATGATGGGTCATGTAATATTAGTTCCACCTGATCCTGCCCCATTGAAATCAATGGCAGTTTTATCATGACTTCAGTGGGATCTAGCCTGTGGTATTAGCTATTTTCTAAAAAAAAAAAAAAAATTGTTAAGTTTATACCCTTTTCACCCCCCGTTATGGTGTATGGAAGTGTGAGCATTTTTATTTTAAAAAGTTTGGTTTTATTTTGCCTGTTTGGTGCTTCACCTTTGAAATATTCGGAACACTAATTCCTGTCTTACTTGTTTAACTGGGAGGTCTTTGTTAGAGGTATCAAGCATGGACTGTGAGTTGCCTCAGTCCTTCAGTGAAAGGGCTGTCTACTCTCCTCCAGAGGGAATTCCCTCATGAGCCATAGTTGACCTCTCCAAACCAGGGGCATGATATTTGAGCCCCTTCCTGCTAGCAGGGGTGCACAAAAAGTCTTCACATTCTAACATTAGACACTGAACACACAATATATCAGATTATATGAAAAACAAAATTGGATCGCCATCAATTTTCCAAGTGATATAACTGTTTCCATTCAGCACTGAATAATCACTGCATGTCCTTGTAACTATATTTGGTTGATGTTCCATATGTTTGTATTTTCCTCTCTTTTTGATGTTATGGAACCTTTTTTGAATCAGAAATCTATCAATCACTCGTCTCACTTTTGCCCTCCCCACCCCCACCCCCATGGAATGATTTTATCTTGACCTGCTGTATTTTGTATCTAGCTACAAGAGAGCTCTCTTGTTATCACAATAATATAGACAGGCCTAGATTTTATAAAATGGTCACTTGGGGTGCACCAATTTTTGGGTAGCCAGCTTGACATGCAATAAAGGAGATTGATTTGCACAAAGTGAAAGTCAGGCTCCTCTAAGGTTTCTCAAGTAATATAAAAACTGAGGTCCCCAAACACTTTTGAAAATCTTGTCCGAGAATTCTGGGTGCTTCTAAACCCCAACGTAGGGTAGACACAGCAACACATTTAGCACAGAGACATTTCCAGAACAGGCTACTCTCCATCTTGTAAATATCCCTTCCCTTGGAAATTGTTAGAGTCTTTGCAAAAATACAAATAAACAATAGCTGGTTTTACCTGGTAAAGCTATAGAAAATTACCGGTTCCTGTGCTCTCTTGATTTCTGCATGCTCCCAACGCCAGGAATGAAAGACTCAGTCAATAAATCAAACCCACATTTGAAAAAAAGAATTGTACAACAATTGTCCTAAAATGTTTGACCCAGCCTCCATATTTTATTGCTGTAATATCTGCCTATATTTAGCTTGTTGGAAATTACTATTCCGCTGTGTGATTTGGATGCAAGGGAAGCTTTGTTGACAGTGGAAATTGAACCTGATAAAGAAAGGAACAATAATGAGAAACTAGAGGGGGAAAAGGCAGGATGCACCCTAGGTTTATTCATGCATAAAATTGCAGATTATGAATATTTTACACCTTCCCCTGAAGCATCTGGTACTGGCCGCTGTAGGAGAAAGGATACTTAGCCCTGGTCTACACTAGGACTTTAGGTCGAATTTAGCAGCATTAAATCGATGTAAACCTGCACCCGTCCACACGATGAAGCCCTTTATTTTGACTTAACGGGCTCTTAAAATCGATTTCCTTACTCCACCCCTGACAAGTGGATTAGCGCTTAAATCGGCCTTGCCGGCTCGAATTTGGGGTACTGTGGACACAATTCGACGGTATTGGCCTCCGGGAGCTATCCCAGAGTGCTCCATTGTGACCGCTCTGGACAGCACTCTCAACTCAGATGCACTGGCCAGGTAGACAGGAAAAGAACCGCGAACTTTTGAATCTCATTTCCTGTTTGGCCAGCGTGGCAAGCTGCAGGTGACCATGCAGAGCTCATCAGCAGAAGTGACCATGATGAGTCCCAGAATCGCAAAAGAGCTCCAGCATGGACCGAACGGGAAGTACGGGATCTGATCGCTGTATGGGGAGAGGAATCCGTGCTATCAGAACTCCGTTCCAGTTTTCAAAATGCCAAAACCTTTGTCAAAATCTCCAAGGCCATGAAGGACAGAGGCCATAACAGGGACCCGAAGCAGTGCCGCATGAAACTGAAGGAGCTGAGGCAAGTCTACCAGAAAACCAGAGAGGCGAACGGCCGCTCCGGGTCAGAGCCCCAAATATGCCGCTTCTATGATGAGCTGCATGCCATTTTAGGGGGTTCAGCCATCGCTACCCCAGCCGTGTTGTTTGACTCCTTCAATGGAGATGGAGGCAATACGGAAGCAGGTTTTGGGGACGAAGAAGATGATGATGATGATGAGGTTGTAGATAGCTCACAGCAAGCAAGCGGAGAAACTGGTTTTCCTGACAGCCAGGAACTGTTTCTCACCCTGGACCTGGAGCCAGTACCCCCCGAACCCACCCAAGGCTGCCTCCTGGACCCAGCAGGCGGAGAAGGGACCTCCAGTGAGTGTACCTTTTAAAATACTATGCATGGTTTAAAAACAAGCATGTGAAAGGATTACTTTGCCCTGGCATTCGCGGCTCTCCTGGATGTACTCCTAAAGCCTTTGCAAAAGGTTTCTGGGGAGGGCAGCCTTACTGCGTCCTTCATGGTAGGACACTTTACCACTCCAGGCCAGTAACACGTACTCGGGAATCATTGTACAACAAAGCATTGCAGTGTATGTTTGCTGGCGTTCAAACAACATCCGTTCTTTATCTCTGTGTTATCCTCAGGAGAGTGAGATATAATTCATGGTCACCTGGTTGAAATAGAGTGCTTTTCTTCAGGGGACACTCAGAGGAGCCCATTCCTGCTGGGCTGTTTGCCTGTGGCTAAACAGAAATGTTCCCCGCTGTTAGCCACAGGGAGGGGGGAGGGTTGAGGGGGTAGCCACGTGGTGGGGGGAGGCTAAATGCGACCTTGTAACAAAAGCACATGTGCTATGTATGTAATGTTAACAGCAAGGTTTACCCTGAAAGAGTGTAGCCACTGTTTTATAAAATGTGTCTTTTTAAATACCGCTGTCCCTTTTTTTTCTCCACCAGCTGCATGTGTTTCAATGATCACAGGATCTTCTCCTTCCCAGAGGCTAGTGAAGCTTAGAAAGAAAAAAAAACACACTCGAGATGAAATGTTCTCCGAGCTCATGCTGTCCTCCCACACTGACAGAGCACAGACGAATGCGTGGAGGCAAATAATGTCAGAGTGCAGGAAAGCACAAAATGACCGGGAGGAGAGGTGGCGGGCTGAAGACAGGGCTGAAGCTCAAATGTGGCGGCAGCGTGATGAGAGGAGGCAGGATTCAATGCTGAGGCTGCTGGAGGACCAAACCAGTATGCTCCAGTGTATGGTTGAGCTGCAGCAAAGGCTGCTGGAGCACAGACTGCCACTACAGCCCCTGTGCAACCAACCGCCCTCCTCCCCAAGTTCCATAGTCTCCACACCCACACGCCCAAGAACGTGGTGGGGGGGCCTCCGGCCGACCAGCCACTCCGCCACAGAGGATTGCCCCAAAAAAATAAGGCTGGCATTCAATAAATTTTAAAGTTGTAAACTTTTAAAGTGCTGTGTGGCATTTTCCTTCCCTCCTCCACCACCCCTCCTGGGCTACCTTGGTAGTCATCCCCCTATTTGTGTGATGAATGAATAAGGAATGCATGAATGTGAAGCAACAATGACTTTATTGCCTCTGCAAGCGGTGATCGAAGGGAGGAGGGGAGGGTGGTTAGCTTACAGGGAAGTAGAGTGAACCAAGGGGAAGGGGGTTTCATCAAGGAGAAACAAACAGAACTTTCACACCGTAGCCTGGCCAGTCATGAAACTGGTTTTCAAAGCTTCTCTGATGCGTACCGCGCCCTCCTGTGCTCTTCTAACCGCCCTGGTGTCTGGCTGCGTGTAACCAGCAGCCAGGCGATTTGCCTCAACCTCCCACCCCACCATAAACGTCTCCCCCTTACTCTCACAGATATTGTGGAGCACACAGCAAGCAGTAATAACAGTGGGAATATTGGTTTCGCTGAGGTCTAAGCGAGTCAGTAAACTGCACCAGCGCGCCTTTAAACATCCAAATGCACATTCTACCACCATTTTGCACTTGCTCAGCCTGTAGTTGAACAGCTCCTGACTACTGTCCAGGCTGCCTGTGTACGGCTTCATGAGCCATGGCATTAAGGGGTAGGCTGGGTCCCCAAGGATACATACAGGCATTTCAACATCCCCAACAGTTATTTTCTGGTCTGGGAATAAAGTCCCTTCCTGCAGCTTTTGAAACAGACCAGAGTTCCTGAAGATGTGAGCGTCATGTACCTTTCCCGGCCATCCCACGTTGATGTTGGTGAAACGTCCCTTGTGATCCACCAGAGCTTGCAGCATTATTGAAAAGTACCCCTTGCGGTTTATGTACTCGGCGGCTTGGTGCTCCGGTGCCAAGATAGGGATATGGGTTCCGTCTATGGCCCCACCACAGTTAGGGAATCCCATTGCAGCAAAGCCATCCACTATGACCTGCACATTTCCCAGGGTCACTACCCTTGATATCAGCAGATCTTTGATTGCGTGGGCTACTTGCATCACAGCAGCCCCAACAGTAGATTTGCCCACTCCAAATTGATTCCCAACTGACCGGTAGCTGTCTGGCGTTGCAAGCTTCCACAGGGCTATCGCCACTCGCTTCTCAACTGTGAGGGCTGCTCTCATCTTGGTATTCATGCGCTTCAGGGCAGGGAAAAGCAAGTCACAAAGTTCCATGAAAGTGCCCTTACGCATGCGAAAGTTTTGCAGGCACTGGGAATCGTCCCAGACCTGCAACACTATGCGGTCCCACCAGTCTGTGCTTGTTTCCCGAAATCAGAATCGGCGTTCCACAGCATGAACCTGCCCCATTAGCACCATGATGCATGCATTGGCAGGGCCCATGCTTTCAGAGAAATCTGTGTCCATGTCCAGATCCCTCACGTGACCGCGCTGACGTCGCCTCCTCGCCCGGTATCGCTTTGCCAGGTTCTGGTGCTGCATATACTGCTGGATAATGCGTGTGGTGTTTAATGTGCTCCTAATTGCCAAAGTGAGCTGAGCGGCCTCCATGCTTGCCTTGCTTTGGCGTCCGCACAGAAAAAAGGCGTGGAACGATTATCTGCGGTTGCTCTGACGGAGGGAGGGGCGACTGACGACACGGCTTACAGGGTTGGCTTCAGGGAGCTAAAATCAACAAAGGGGGTGGCTTTACATCAAGGAGTATTTCAGGCAGGACTTCACGGAGGGTTCCAATAAGAAATGGTGCACCTAAGTTATTGTTCTTATTGGAACAAGGAGGTTAGCCTGGCCTCTGATTGATACATGGCTAGATTTACCTCGCTGCACCTTCTCTGTGAGTGACTGCAGTGTGACCTAGAGGAATGAGTCCCCTAGACGGGGGAGGAGGCAAATGAGTACAAAACAAATCTGGTCTATTTCTTGTTTTGATCCACTCCATCTATCTTTTACATCTTTGACTGGCAGCAGACGGTGCAGAAGGACTGCATGCCACCACATCTCATGGCTGCTAAGCAGAAGATGGTACAGTACGACTGCTAGCCATCCTCATCTCTTGCCTGCCCGGCAGAAGATGGTACAGTACGACTGCTAGCAATCCATATCGCCTGCCTGCTCACCATAAGACGGTTCAATAGGACTGACTGCAGGACTAAAGAGAATGACCTGGTCAAGTCACTCCAAATTTAGTCCCTGCGCCCATGTCTGCCCAGGCGCTCCCAGCCGACGTGGCCAGGAGCACCTCGGACACGACGAGGACGGCTACCAGTCGTACTGCACCGTCTGCTGCCAGAAGGCAATGGGTTGCTGCTACTGTGTAGCAATGCTGTACCGCGTCTGCCAGCACCCAGGAGACATACGGTGACGGTTACCTGAGCGGGCTCCATGCTTGCCGTGGTATGGCGTCTGCACAGGTAACTCAGGAAAAAAGGCGCGAAACAATTGTCTGCCCTTGCTTTCACGGAGGGAGGGAGGGAAGGGGGGCCTGACAATATGTACCCAGAACCACCTGTGACAATGTTTTAGCCCCATCAGGCATTGGGATCTCAACCCAGAATTCCAATGGGCAGCGGAGACTGCGGGAACTGTGGGATAGCTACCCACAGTGCAACGCTCCAGAAGTCGACTCTAGCCTCATTACTGTGGAAGCACTCCGCCGAGTTAATGCACTTAATGCACTTAGAGCATTTTCTGTGGGGACACACACACTCAAATATATAAAACCGATTTCTAAAAAACCGACTTCTATAAATTCGACCTTATTCCGTAGTGTAGACATACCCTTAGCTATATGGAAAATTGATCTGATCCTGTCTGGCAGTTCCTATGCAAGTTTGGAGCCCCTTTTTCTATGTTCCCAGCCCTTGTGGTTGAATGAATGAGTTTTGCTTCAAAGAAAGAATGATGCCAGTAATGATGCTGTTATCCTGCTATAGCGCAATGTTGAACTAAAAAGCACAGCATTCCTTGCTTAGAAAGGAAATGCCACCAAAGCTGGTCCATTTGTACGGCCAGGCTGTGAAACAAGCGTACCAGAATCCCATCTTAGTTTTTGAAGAAAGCAGTTTCAGTGCTATCAAATGACACTCGTGACTCTCTGCTCAGGCAGGAGCTGGAAAGGAGTAAATAATCCTATGTGGAAAGAAGGAAAACTAACCTGAAACTACACAGTGGATTGGTTCAGTTCAATCCCAATAGGAAACCGAGCCTGCAGAAGAGCTGCAGTTAACAGAAATATTGCCATCATTTGAAACTGAGCATATTTAATCAATATTCTTCATGCTAATTTTGATTTTACCTTGCTACCTTTACAATATAGTATTTAAAACGTGGCCTTAAAAGTCTATTGAAGAATGAATGGCTAACTAAATGCCCAGTAAGCAGCTCTTCATGGCAATTTTTCCTCTATGTTTAAATATATAAAATACAATGGGAAGGAAGAAATTATGCAGCTATTACAGTGATGAGACTGTAAAAAAACGCACTTGTGTTACTTCTATGCCTTTGGTAATTAATATGGCAATTACATTTAATTGCTTTCCTTTCAAAAAAGGCAGATAAGATCATGTAAGTAGTTAGTTCTAATGCTTCACATTGATAACTAGAGAACTCACCCTTATTCTGCTTCCACTGAAATCAATTGGAGTTCCACCATCTACTTTAATGGGAGCAGCATTGGACCATTTTATTATTTACCTATTAAACCGGTTTTATGTTATTTACTATTCAGCCTCAAAACTGGAATAAGAGTCTATAACAGCTTCTATAGTCTATACACTACTGTGTAATGGAAAGAATGATACACTGTACTTCTTATAGGATGATCTCAAATAAATTTACATTATAAATGAATTAATCCTCATAACACTCCTGTGAGGTAGGTAGTATCGGCCCCTTGTTCCTATGGGAAAATTGAGGCATAAAGAGCAAAAATGTTCAAAACTATCCTAAGTGAATTAGGAGCCTAAGTCCTGTTTTCAAAAGCAACTTGGGCACTTAGGAGCCCAAGTCCATTGACTTTCAATAAGACAGACCTAAGTGCCTAAATCATGTAAAATAAAAACGTAACCTCCTAAATCACTTGGGTGTTTTTGAAAACTTTTAACAGCATGATTAAATGACTTGTCCGAGGTCACACAATGATTTAGGGGAAGAGATGGGAACAGAACCCAGAACTCCTACGTGCCTATTCTAATCAGTAGAATACACCCCTCCTACCCCCATCTATCCCACATTTGTATTTTCTGTTTGATATCCGTAGAACATGCACAGAGCACACAGGGAACTGAGATCAACCACAAGACTGGTTCTCATTTCTGCTTTCAGAGTTGCTAAAGCCTTTATTACTTTTTATCATTCCTGAGCGGGAAGGAGGTGAAGAAAAAGAACACACACACACACACACACACACACACGGTATGTCAGCAAAATTAGCAAATTTTAAATATTTAAAGTATTTGCCTCTGTACTTAACTAAATTGCTATGCATTATGTAAAGCACTTAAGCATGTGCTCAACTTTAAGCACATACTTAGCTGAATTTGGAGCAAACTTCCTCTTACAGTAATACACCTAAAACTTGATAACCCTGTTGTTTATAGTGTGCTTAAAGTCTCATTTTGGATATGACACAAAACCAGGCATTTTTAAGCAACCCCCAGATTTGTAGTTTAGTTTACATAAAATGTGACAGGTTAGAAGCCTGCTGGATGGACAAGAGCACTGGGGGAGAGAAGAGGGCTCAGAGTGAATTGAGGTACTCGTATGGCCACGTCCTCCCAGTTTTAAAGTACATCTTCAAAGCACGTCTTCTTTTAAGTACAAGTAACCTGTTTCTTCCTAAGCTTTTTTGCAGTTTGACCAGCCTGGCAGGCCCATATTTACTCCTTTTCAGCTCTTTTTCCTACTTTTCTCAGTCCATTCTGCCCTCAGCTGCTGTCATTTGTTAAGCTTTCAGAGACCAGTCTTTAATTTTTAAAAAGCATTTTAAATGGTTTTATATTGACAAACAGCAGCCTTAGTGCTTCTCTGGGGAGTGCTCCAGTGCTTTGTAAGTTGAATTTATTTTTTCACAAAGGCGAAAACTAGAGAAGCGAGGGAAGAAAAGACTAGAATAAATTCAGTGTCTGACTCCTCTTTGCAAGTGGACAGGAAGTTCCTCTAAGGAGCCATGCCACAGAATGTTGCACAGAGAGCTTGCATAAGTTGTTTAGTGATTACAAATTATCATCTGGTGCTTATTGGAGATAAAAAAAATATCCCAACAGTACAAAATTCTGCATCCATTTTACCTCACTGCAGAGCTCCTTAGGAAAAAAAAGGAATATTGTCTAATACTAGAGGTCCATCTGAAAGTCCCTGAGGGCTGCCCCTGTGTTATCAAAGGCTGCAATACTGTTTCTGATATACATTTCCCCTCTGCAAATATTACAATCTATTATAATCCTTCAGGGTAACTGAGAGGGAGGAGGATCATCATCAGAGAGGGAACCTAATTTTCAGAAGTGTCTGCCTAGATTCTGATCCTGAAATGTAGTGGATACCTCCTGAGAGACACTGAACACCCTCAATTCCCTTTCACTTCAGGAGAGTGTAGAGCACACAGCATCTAGTTGGAGGTACCCTGCCTCTAGCAGCATTGAGTTCTAAGGGCAAAAATCCCACTTTTACTCACACCATCTCTTCAGTGCTTAATTAACCATTTTGTGCACCCACATCCTCTGAAGGTGCAAAATTGGGGCTTACAGACACTATTAGGCAGTCCCTTCTGAAATCTGTGCTTATTGTGTTAGCTAAAGTTTATGCAATTTAAGGTCTTATTTTACTGGGCTTGTTTTCAACACTCCTAGAACAAAATACAAAGTAATACTATTAAGTAAAGAAACTTCTCCCTTGGTATCATCTGTTTTGGATATGTTTTTTAATTTCAGTTTCAGTCTCTGACATGGTGGATGGAAGGATATTTTTGTAATACTTAAAACCCACAAGTCATTCAGTTTAGCTGGGAAGAATGTGACAGTGAGTCCAAGGAAAACACATCCAAGTGACAGACAGTGAGGGCTATGCACACTTAGTTTATTGGTTTCTTAGCTCTTAGCTTTATAGTTTTGAAAATCAGAGAAGCTGGAATATACTCCTATAATATTACTGGTTTCAGAGTAGCAGCCGTGTTAGTCTGTATCTGCAAAAAGAACAGGAGTCCTTGTGGCACCTTAGAGACTATCAAATTTATTAGAGCATAAGCTTTCGTGGGCTACAGCCCACTTCATTGGATGCATAGAATGGAACATATAGTAAGAAGATTATATATACATACAGAGAACATGAAAAAGTGGAGTAAGAAGCTAATCAATTAAGATGAGCTATTATCAGCAGGAGAAAAAAACTTTTGCAGTGATAATCAAGATGGCCCATTTAGACAGTTGACAAGAAGGTGTGAGGATACTTAACATGGGGAAATAGACTGAATGCAAAGAACCTTTGACATGCGGGGTCAGATTTTCAAAAGAACTCAAGGCTGGATTTTTCAAGTGCTCAACACTCACAGCTGAAGTGAGATTTTAGCTCAGCATCTAGTGTGCTGTGTTCTTCTGAAAATATGGCTACTTATTTTGGTGTGTAAATGGAAGCTAAGCCCAGCTGGCAATCTAGTCCCCGCTGTGGGAGCTGAGCACTTTTAAGAACCTGGCCCTCAGCAGACAGATACTCTTTGAATCTGAGCTGGTAAACATTTTTAATTCTAAACCTTTCTTCAACAAAAAACAAACAAACAGTGTTTTATATCCAAACAGAAATTGCCATCAGAAAATATCAGATTTCAACAAAGCAGATCAGATTCTTGTGGAAAACCCACCAAAAGAATTTGTTTTGGTTTTTTTCCCCCCACGAAAACCAAAAACTTCTGAAGAAAAAGTTAGATAAAAATGAAGTGTTTTTAATCTCCATCAAAAATTTTTCCTGGGGACAAAATCCATATTCCTGACTCACTCTACGTCAAATCATACCACATTTCTTTCTTCCGCCACCCCTCTGGACAGAATAATGCTTTCCACATCTAAAGAAAATGAAATACATAAATAAATAACATAAATCTCGAATACATAAGAAAAATCCTCCACTAGAACATAGGTCATCAAGGCCAGTACCCTCCTATCACAGACAATTCTCATTGGATCGAAGCCTAACCCCCCCCCAGTGCTTTATTTTATTAAAGACATTATTTCAATAACGATACAGAACATTGGTTGGCCAGGAGAGCAGACAGCAAGAGGGAGTATTAGACAGATTTTTTTTTAGCTCTTTGTTGGGGAAGACACTCACTGAGATGGACGATGGAGTTTGTCTTCTTGTGTTAAAGAAGATTTGAGGACTTATTGGATAATACTGGAGAAAGAAATGCTATTTTATTTTTTTTCTTGTGAGTCCTATTGAGCTGCTGAGGGAACCCCACGGACTGTAGCACACCTAAAGAGCTATCCTGCTGCTTCCTTAAGTCCACTCCAAATGTAAGGATCACCTAGTTTACAGCAGTTTACTTAGCACCCCATTGGATGATGAAAACAGACAAACTAGTGGGAGGAAAATCAAAGGGAGATTTGAAGGCTCAAGTGGTGCTCTTTCTACTGCATTCCATAGCCAGACAGGAGCCTCTCTGATAAATTCTCTCCCTCTGAGATGTGGTGCATGCGGGTTCATTGCTGCATAATCTCACTAGCTGTTGCTCTGAAAGCAACTATAAATGTCAAATCGTTGCAAGAAAACCCACATAGGTTTCCTGTTTCTTATGGCTCAAGATAAAGGTTACACGACAAAGCATGTGTTCAGTAAGTTCATTGCAGCAGTTGTTTTCTATCACTGCTAGAGTTAAAGATCCATCAGTATTTCTACTAGAAACTTCCTATTTCAAGGAGAAGATAATTTGGCTCAATAAAGAAAATCATTTGGCACAAAGGGCCCCAGCACCCTGATATTAAATGCGCAGATTTGTAGAGAGATTTGGTACAATGCATGTTCTTGGCACACTAAGAAAAATGCACAAAACATGGATAATCCTTACCAAAGATAGTAAAAGTGAAATTCCACCCCCCCCAATTAAACCATAATAAAACTACGTTCAAATAAAAAGAAAAGGAGTACTTGTGGCACCTTAGAGACTAACCAATTTATTTGAGCATGAGCTTCCGTGAGCTACAGCTCACTTCATCAGATGCATCTGATGAAGTGAGCTGTAGCTCACGAAAGCTCATGCTCAAATAAATTGGTTAGTCTCTAAGGTGCCACAAGTACTCCTTTTCTTTTTATTTGAACGTAGTTTTATTATTTCAGATGCATCTGAATTTTATTATTTTATTATTTCAGATGCATCTGATGAAGTGAGCTGTAGCTCACGAAAGCTCATGCTCAAATAAATTGGTTAGTCTCTAAGGTGCCACAAGTACTCCTTTTCTTTTTGCGAATACAGACTAACACGGCTGTTACTCTGAAACCGTTCAAATAAAAGATTTCAATTAAATCCACAGACACAGGTCAGGGGAAAACACATTTAGATCTGGTATTCTATCTCCTGTTGTGTGGTAGCTATGACTGGGGTCTCTAAGCACGTTTCAGTTTCATATCCCCCAGTATGATGTGGCCAAAGCATGATGGTTTTTTTCTGTGGTGATTCCTCCCCTCTGGAAACAATAAGGCTGATTCTATTCTCATTTACACTAGTGTAAATCAGGAATAACTCCAGTAAAGTCAGTGGTGTTACATCAATATAATGTGTGAGATAAGAATCAATCTCTGCACCTCTTAGTTACATTACCCAAGGGGAGGTGTTACCACAACGGGTGTGCAGCTCAGACTTGCGACTACTCAGTGCTCAGTTGAGCCCTGACACCTCTAGCGCTTGGCAGTTCATAGCCCCAGCACTTCTGGGCTGGGCATGTCACTTATGCAAGTAATAAAATTGCTTGAGCCCCGGCACGTCTTTCATTACAAATTCAGCACTACTCCTCCTCTACGTTTACGTCTACACTACAAACTAGGGGTGTGATTTCCCTGCTGGTGTACACATACTTGGACTGACTCTCATTGAGCTAGCACAAGTATAAATAGCAGAGTAGCCATGGTATGATGGGTAGCAGCATACATGCCAAGTATGAACCTGCCTGAAACTAGTGGGTACGAGAGCTAGCAGGAGTATGGTTACACAGACCGAGGAATCACAGCCCTAGCGTGCAGCATACACGTAGCCTATCTGTGGCAACAGAGAGCTCCTGTAGAAATACTGGTTGCTATTTCAGTATCTCCATTCAGTGAACGAGGCAGGCGCCATCGCTGGGAGCTGTCAGGTTGCTGATGCTTCCGGAAGAAATTCTATTCAGATGACCTTAAAAGATGATCTTCACTCAGTGAGACTACTGCAAACTCCATACTATTCCAGACTAAAATGAATCAGGGAAGTCAGGGGGCTCTGGTTTACCGCACACTTGCCTCATCACAACCTTCTCGATAACTTACCCCCAAAACAAAGGGAAGGCAGGATGATGACTGGCAAAATTACCAGTTTCAAGAGAGCTACTTGAACACAAACTTCACTGCTTGTCTGAGGGAAGCCAGATCTTGCCCTCCCTTGGTGAGGTATTAAATAAGCTCAAACAACATTAGAGTCTTACTTCCTGATTTGATTTTACTGGCCCTGAGGGAGAGCCCATGAAACTCAACCAGAGAAGATGCTACATTTGTCCCATTTGGGCATGGATCTATCACTATGAAAGAATCAATTTGAGTCAAATCAAACCAGTCTTATCCAGAATAGTAAAGTTCACTGTAAGAAATGTTCAAGTCTGCTTAAGCAGAGGCAGCCTAAATTTCCCTAGGCTATTCGCTATCCAGAATAGTTCTGCTGGATGTTTTAAGTACTTTGGCATTAACAGGGGGCAGCAAGGGCTAAGGATTATTGCCTATTTGTGCAAACCTTTAAAACACCTCAAAAAAAAAAAAATCCCTTGGAAATTGTGTACACAGCTAGCCTCTGCAGTCACTACACAGCCAATGTTCCCAGCACTATCACCCAACCCCTCACTCTCATAGCCCTGGAGTTTGTTACGCCCACCGTTTTGCATCCTGTTTTAACTTGGCCTATCACTGACTAAGGCAGAGACTATGCAGTTGTACCACATCATGCATAATAGGGCCCTGACTTGACTGGGCCATTCTAGAATACAGATAAAGAAGACTCATTTTGTTGTCTGTCACTAGATGTAGAGTGTAACAAAAGGCCGAAGTGACCACTGATCTTCCTGGGGACTTGTGTGCCTAAGTCACTTAGGTTCTTTTGAAAATTCCCCATATCGTGAGTAGAATGCATTCTGTAGAATGCTGGAGGTTTTCTTGTCAAGGATAACTTTAATGATGAATTTTCTGGCTTTTGTAGATTTAAGTTGGCTTCTTTACACTAATGAAGCACTTGGTGCATGTGTGGTTTTAGATATATATATTTTAAACTCAGCTGTGGCTGAAATGAGCTTGAGCACCACTTGGAAGTCTTTTTTTAATTGTAACCCCAAATCACTAATCTCTTTTGCAAATCTTGGCCTTCTAGAGTACGTCTGTATAGCAGCAGGGTGGTGTGAGTCCCAGCACAGGCAGACAGACTTGCACTAGCTCAGCTCAAGCTAACATGCCAAAAACAGCAGTGTGGATGTTGCGGCACTGGTGGTGGGTCGGGCTAGCCCACCTAATCCAAGCCCATCCAACTCCCTGGGTCTGAGCTAGCCTGAAACGCCACCCATTCTACAGTGTCCACACTACTATTTTTAGCACCCAAGTGCAACCTGAGCTAGCGCAAGTCTACCCACACTGGGACTCACATTTCCCAGCTGCTGTATAGACATACCCACAGGGCTGATTTAAAGCCCATTGAAGTCAATTGAAATAATTCCTACTCACTTCAGTGGGCTTTCAATCATGGCCATAAAACTCCCATTCACGTCAATGGAAGTTATACATGCATAAGGGCTACAGGAACAGGTCCAGATGGAACTTGAATTGCTGAACTGAAAAATTGCCAAATGACGACAGCCACTGCTTCTCTATTTAAAAGAAAATTCTGAGTACCACTTTGTATTTACATTGTACCAGCTCCTGCCTTTACACTGCAAACTCTCTAGGACCAGAGGCCTGTGGTTCGTTTGGAACAGTACCGTGTATGCTTACAATGCTATAGAAATAAAACTAATAAAAAGACCCCAGTGCCACAAGGTTATCTAGTCTAAGGAAAACTACAGAAAGAGAGGAACAAAAGGATGAGAAAAGAGCGTGAGTAGTTTCTCACCAGTCTGCCCCCCTCCTCCCATGCCCTGTGAAATATTTCAGTGCTCATCTTCACAGATAAAGTGAGTTTTAAATGGGTTTAAAAAAACCCCTATGTTTGGTAGGAGAAACTTGCTATTATTTAACTGAGTGCTGGGGTAGTTATGTCTGTCTTGGCATGTTTCACTAAATAAGGCTTATATTTATTATCGTCTTTCTCTTTGGAACTCATTTCCCAGTTATGGAAGAGGCTTTGATTTAATCCCATGGAGTGCCTCTCAGATAACAAAAAAGTGGTTGCACAAGCAGAGGAGCGAACTCGTCTGAGAAAATGTCACAAGAGAATGTGAAGGTGTATGCAAGCTCCTGAAGCAGCTGACATTTTTGTCTTAGCACATTCATTTATGCTGGACCAGCACATTCATGCCCTATCCACATTCTCTGCATTCAATGTAAGCGGTTCTTTTTAATCATTATTGCTGAGCTCATGCATTCATTGTCTCAGGTGGCATTTTTTCCATTTGTAAGTTTACCAGGAAACTAGCGTCCAAAGTGGGGGAAAAAAGAAAACTCTGATGTGGTGAAGCATCAGTTGTGACAGAGCATTTGTCTCCTGTGTCACCCACGCTGCTTGGCAGACCATAAAATGGCAGGAGCGTCTGCCTCCCAAAGACACTAAAATCATACACAGACCCACGTCTTTTTTGTTGTCCTACAAGACTACAACAGAGATGAGCAGAGAGACCCAGCCCCGCTGCCCAAACATGAAGGATCTAAAACTTGCTAACGTCAATGTTTGCTGCAACAAACATTAAAGCACCAAGTATTAGTTTAATATAACCCTCCCAGCCAATTAAAATGGGGCTTGGGAAGAAACCCTTTCCATATTTGGCATCGGACTTGCTTCATTCCATAAACCTAATATCATAGTGACTAATCACAGGGCATACTTTTGATCTGAATATTACCTCTTTTTTGCCTTTTTTTGTAAGGAAGCTTCATCATCTTTGCAGATTTGCTGATGCTTTTGAAGTCTCATGTTCAGCAAGAGAGAAGTCAGGGAAGGAGAGAGTTTTGTCGTTTTTCGTTTGCTTGGTGTCCCCCTGCCCTCCAATAAGTTTAATGTAAATGTGGATAAAATTGCATTTTTTCAATCATACGTTGCTTCTTTCTTTAGAGTAAACTAATTTGCATTAAAATGAGAGTGATCTGCATAGAAAGGCAGAAGTAGTTTGCAAGGTTTTAGTTAAATGCAAGATTGTTAAAGAGAAAGGATACAACTGTCACAGTTCCAAGGCCTTTGCCCTAGTTGCATCAGCTGTCTTTAGCAATCTCACATTTAACCAATCCCTTGCAAGCTACCTCTGCATATTTATGTAGATCCCTCTCATTTTAATGCAAATTATCTGGAAGCAAGGCGCTGCCTAAAGAAAAATGTGAGTTTTTCTACATTTCTTATTAAACCAAGTAAATTTCCTCCTTCCCTGGTTTCTTTCTTTCTTGAATACAGAGTTTCAAAACTAGTCAGTGTGTGCTATAAGGTTTGCGGAATGAAGTAACTCTGATGCCAAATATGGGCAGAAACTCTTCAAAAAAAACCCTGAATTTTAATTGGCTGCATTTTAAACAAATACTTGGTGCTTCAAGGAGACCTTGAAATTAAAGTCCCAGTGGTCTAGTCAGAGGAGTACAGTGAGCAAGGTTTTGCTTATAATACATTGCTGCTTATTATCATGCTCTAGGGTATCTAATGGCTCTGGACCCTCCCAGACAATATTTATTTTAAAAGCTATTTGTGAAAGCATCAGGTTGTCCTTCACCTGGCCCCTTCCACCCTCCAAGAGGAGTTAATAAAATTGAACATGAACCTATAGAAATAACGTAGCAGTTCCCCCAGTCAATGCCTGCTCTCTGCTCATGCACATCTAGAAAAGCACCCAAGTGTGTAGGGCCTGATTCTCCACTGTACCAGCAACACTTCACTGAAGGCCATGGCATCACACCAGCATAAAACTGGTGTAACTCAGTGAAGAGTTAGGTCACTAATTTCTCTGAAGTTTTAAAAGGAAGAGCTGCTGTAACCTTGAGCCACCCCCCTCCCAGTATTCTCTCTTAATCCACAGAGCTTTTATGAGAATTGTATGCATTCAGCTCTCCATAATTTGGATTTGGGATTTTTCTGAGGTGGGGGTTGCTACTAAAGTAAGGAGCAGGAGGCTAAATAGTAGCAGTCATTTATTATTACAGCCACCTTCATTACTCATTCATTACTCAGCTTCCCCTATTAGCAACCCCCTTTTGTTTTGTTTTTTTGTCTTCACTTCCTTTTCCCCTCCTAGGTGCATCTGTAGAAGGTCTGCACTTTCAATGCTATATTAATAGTAATTACAAGTCTTTAATGCTTCCTTTCACTAGAATGATTTTGCACTACTTCTTTCTCTCTTTCTTTGCTTCTGAAAGGTAATTTACTGCCAACACAGTCTTTGGTTTCATTACTGCCTCCTCTAACATTTCTTGTGGTATTTCCCCCCCTAAAGTTTCCTTTTGTAGACCCATTATTATTTCTTACTTCACAATCCATGGTTACTGACCCAGCATGTTATTATTTATGTGCCTTTCCTCTTGCTAGCAGGCAGCAGAGTTCAATAAACATTTGTGTTCAAATGGCTCAAAATAATCCTGATGTTTCTTCTAGCATTTCATACAGACAGGCACATGGATAATAAACACACACACACTCACTTGCAGTACAGAGTAGGATTTTAGTTGGATTCTTCCTGTAACCACCAAAGGCAGGAAAGTGGCTATCAAGGTCAGGGAGGTGGCAGTGAATGTTTTCAGATTTCAGGCCAGGGATATTGAGCCTATGAGCAGCTCCGGAAAATACTGGCTGCGTTACCCAGCACCAATGCCCCTTCAAGCTCCATTTACAGAGCCACATTGTCACTAGCTCTATGGAGCTACGGGTTCCCACAAAAATGCAGCTGGCAGCAAGGGATGGGGTGGGGGACAGGATAGCATTAGCATATGACAGGAAAACAAGGTTAAAAACAAAAGGAAGAGGAAGTATTTGAATTGCGAGTACAGATTCCACAGGAATTTAACCATTTCATGGCATTTTTTTCCTAGTATCACAGTTTCAAAAAAGAAAGAAGCAGCCACTGCTTCTCCCTCTGCAATTCTGTAACAATCTGGAGATGGTATACTCCAGTGAATAATTGTTTGTATTACAATAGCACCCAGAGGCCCCACCCAAAATGGTGGAGTGGGGAAAGGAGCTCACTCTAAGAGATAGACCCTGCCCCAAAGAGTTTACAATCTAAATATGCAAGGGAGACAAAAGATGGAAAGGGAAACAGAGGCACAAGCAAAAGTGACTTGCCCCAGGTTGAGCCAGGAATAGCACCTATGTGTCTGGAATCACAGATCAGCACCCTACCCACTGGATCATGCTGCTTCTCTTTAAGACAATATAATGAATTTTGACTTATGTATCTTTGTGTTCTGCCATGAAGTCAATAGTGCAATGAAGTGTTCTCAGGTCCTTTATAAGTTTTGTTAGCTGTGACTTAGGTCATGATCTAGCGTAACCAGCAACCACTGTGACAGATCCAAAAGATCAGCAGAACTGTTTGGCTTCCTTGTAGCTAGAGAAAGGTGATAGACAATCTACTCAGCAGAAAAGTATCTTTCACAACAGGGAGCTAACGTGGTAGCATGTGGATATACGGTACTTTTTTTTTATTGGACAGCATGAACTTTCTGTTGTTGTACAGGTTGTAATATCTCATTATTGTTTATATGAGCAAATAAATGGTTCTTAAAATTGAAGTTCTTTAAGCCATTCATTCCAAGCACAGATACTATCTGTAGCAATAATGTTTGATGTGTCCCAGGCAATAAAATGATATTAGTGTGGAGATAGTTCACTTACTTCTAAATCTAGCTCAGGTCAAACGTAAGGTATGGGTGGGTGGTAGATTGCTTTTTAAAAAAAGGTAAGATTATACTGTGCTGGGGTGAACTACAGTTATGGCATGTTCAACCACTGGAGCAAACTACCAAGGGAAGTGATGGACTCTCCATCTCTGGTGTCAGAGTAGCAGCCATGTTAGTGTGTATTCGCAAAAAGAAAAGGAGGACTTGTGGCACCTTAGAGACAAACCAATTTATTTGAGCATGAGCTTTCGTGAGCCACAGCTCACTTCATCGGATGCATACTGTGGAAACTGCAGAAGACATTATATACACAGAGACCATGAAACAATACCTCCTCCCACCCCACTCTCCTGCTGGTAATAGCTTATCTAAAGTGATCACTCTCCTTACAATGTGTATGATAATCAAGTTGGGCCATTTCCAGCACAAATCCAGGTTTTCTCACCCTCCGCCCCCCCCCCCCACAAACTCACTCTCCTGCTGGTAATAGCCCATCCAATGCTCACCCCCCCCCCCCTTTTTCCAAAAAACACACACACAAACTCACTCTCCTGCTGGTAATAACTTATCCAAAGTGACCACTCTCCTTACAATGTGTATGAAAATCAAGGTGGGCCATTTCCAGCACAAATCCAGGTTTTCTCACCCCCCCACCCCCATACACACACAAAGTCACTCTCCTGCTGGTAACAGCCCATCCAAAGCGACCACTCTCCCCACAATGTGCACGATAATCAAGGTGGGCCATTTCCAGCACAAATCCAGGTTTTCTCACCTCCCCCCCCCCAAAAAAAAAAAAAAAAACCACACACACACACACAAACTCACTCTCCTGCTCGTAATAGCTTATCCAAACTGACCACTCTCCTTACAATGTGTATGATAATCAAGGTGGGCCATTTCCAGCATAAATCCAAGTTTAACCAGAATGTCTGGGAGGGGGGAGGGGGTAGGAAAAAACAAGGGGAAATAGGCTACCTTGCATAATGACTTAGCCACTCCCAGTCTCTATTTAAGCCTAAATTAATAGTATCCAATTTGCAAATAAATTCCAATTCAGCAGTTTCTCGCTGGAGTCTGGATTTGAAGTTTTTTTGTTGTAAGATAGCGACCTTCATGTCTGTAATTGCGTGACCAGAGAGATTGAAGTGTTCTCCGACTGGTTTATGAATGTTATAATTCTTGACATCTGATTTGTGTCCATTTATTCTTTTACGTAGAGACTGTCCAGTTTGACCAATGTACATGGCAGAGGGGCATTGCTGGCACATGATGACATATATCACATTGGTGGATGTGCAGGTGAACGAGCCTCTGATAGTGTGGCTGATGTTATTAGGCCCTGTGATGGTGTCCCCTGAATAGATATGTGGACACAGTTGGCAATGGGCTTTGTTGCAAGGATAGGTTCCTGGGTTAGTGGTTCTGGTGTGTGGTATGTGGTTGTTGGTCAGTATTTGCTTCAGGTTGGGGGGCTGTCTGTAGGCTAGGACTGGCCTGTCTCCCAAGATTTGTGAGAGTGTTGGGTCATCCTTCAGGATAGGTTGTAGATCCTTAATAATGCGTTGGAGGGGTTTTAGTTGGGGGCTGAAGGTGATGGCTAGTGGCGTTCTGTTATTTTCTTTGTTAGGCCTGTCCTGTAGTAGGTGACTTCTGGGAACTCTTCTGGCTCTATCAATCTGTTTCTTCACTTCTGCAGGTGGGTATTGTAGTTGTAAGAATGCTTGATAGAGATCTTGTAGGTGTTTGTCTCTGTCTGAGGGGTTGGAGCAAATGCGGTTGTATCGCAGAGCTTGGCTGTAGACAATGGATCGTGTGGTGTGGTCAGGGTGAAAGCTGGAGGCATGTAGGTAGGAATAGCGGTCAGTAGGTTTCCGGTATAGGGTGGTGTTTATGTGACCATTGTTTATTAGCACTGTAGTGTCCAGGAAGTGGATCTCTTGTGTGGACTGGACCAGGCTGAGGTTGATGGTGCTGGACAGTCTCTACGTAAAAGAATAAATGGACACAAATCAGATGTCAAGAATTATAACATTCACAAACCAGTCGGAGAACACTTCAATCTCTCTGGTCACGCAATTACAGACATGAAGGTCGCTATCTTACAACAAAAAAACTTCAAATCCAGACTCCAGCGAGAAACTGCTGAATTGGAATTCATTTGCAAATTGGATACTATTATTTTAGGCTTAAATAGAGACTGGGAGTGGCTAAGTCATTATGCAAGGTAGCCTATTTCCCCTTGTTTTTTCCTACCCCCTCTCCCCCTCAGACGTTCTGGTTAAACTTGGATTTATGCTGGAAATGGCCCACCTTGATTATCATACACATTGTAAGGAGAGTGGTCAGTTTGGATGAGCTATTACCAGCAGGAGAGTGAGTTTGTGTGTGTGTGTTTTTTTTTTTTTGGGGGGGGGGGGGAGGTGAGAAAACCTGGATTTGTGCTGGAAATGGCCCACCTTGAATATCATGCACATTGTAGGGAGAGTGATTACTTTGGATAAGCTATTACCAGCAGGAGAGTGAGTTTGTGAGTGTTGTTTTTGGAAAAGGGTGTGGGGGGGTGAGAATTGGATGGGCTATTACCAGCAGGAGAGTGAGTTTGGGGGGGGGGGCGGAGGGTGAGAAAACCTGGATTTGTGCTGGAAATGGCCCAACTTGATTATCATACACATTGTAAGGAGAGTGATCACTTTAGATAAGCTATTACCAGCAGGAGAGTGGGGTGGGAGGAGGTATTGTTTCATGGTCTCTGTATATATAATGTCTTCTGCAGTTTCCACAGTATGCATCCGATGAAGTGAGCTGTGGCTCACGAAAGCTCATGCTCAAATAAATTGGTTAGTCTCTAAGGTGCCACAAGTACTCCATCTCTGGTGTGCAGTTCAAGTCTGGGTGCCTTTCTGGAAGATATACTTTCATAGAAATGTAGAAGTGGAAGGGCTCTTGAGAAGTCATCAAGTCTAGCCCTGATAGATGTTTTCCCAACCCGTTCTTTAAAACGTCCAGTGATGGGGATTCCACAACCTCCCTTCAAATTCAAACTTAACTACCTTTATAGTTAGAAAGTTTTTCATAATACCCAGTTAGCAAATACCAACGTTGTTGAAACCTGCCCATAGCTCTTTGAGTTTCAGTTGAATGTGAGAAGCTTCAAATGCATTTCTAACTCACTGAGGATGGGATAGTGACCCTGTTACCACCACAGCAGAGCAGATAGTCACACAAATGTCCCATCACTGGGACTAGTTCTGAGAATAACCCCCCACCCCAAAGCCCTACTCCTTCCAAAAAAAAAAAGAAAACCGATACCCATTCCCATCTGGGGTTTCTTTTACAGGTTAGTCACTGTAGTTATCAGATTTTGTCAGTTAGACCTTGGCCCTTCAAGCTATTGAATGCAGGTGGATGCCCAGTGCCACACGGAGCTCCACTGAAGTCACTAAGCAGCTTGCAGTGGGGAAGCCTTAGCCAGCTACACTTCAGCACAGCTCTCTCTCACTGCGCTCTATTTCCAGAGCATCTTAGGCTACGCCTACACTTGGAGCTGGGGCAGGTATGATTTCCAGGTTGAGCAGACATACTCACACCAGCTCTCATTGAGCTAGCACTCTGAAAACCATAGCTCAGCTGCGGTACATATCCATAGGGGCTGGGCAGGTTTGTACTTAGAGTGGCTAGCCTGCGCTGCCATTCACTGCTGCCTGGGCTACTGCAGCTACACTTCTATTTTTAGAGTGCTAGCAGGGATGTCTACCCAGCTCCATGTGTAGACGAAGCCTTAGTGCTGTAAAACAAGGCTTTCAAAATTTGGTTAACATGTGGGTACCTATATTAAATACACTCAAATCAGTGCCTCTATAATCTTCCAGCATCACAGACTTTAAAACGACATCAAAAAGCATTGTAACTTCCATAGAATGCTGTAGCAAGCCACTGGTGAAATAAGTGGAATGGCAAGAATGCCCTCCTTATGAAAAACTAATAGAGGATTCCTACGGAACTAATCATACTGGCAGACAAACCTGATCTTTAGAACCTAAGAGCAGGGAAATTATTTTCAGACATAGCAATCTGCTCTGCCCAAGTGAAATGGCTGGACATTGAAGTTAGACAAATTCAGACTAGAAATAAAGTGTAAATTTTTAACAGTGAGGGTAATTAACCATTTGAAACAGCTTACCAAGGGTCACACTGGATTCTCCATCACTGGCAATTTTTAAACCAAGATTGGATTTTTTCTAAAATATATGCTCTAGAAATTATTTTGGGGAAGTGCTATGGCCTGTTCTGTGCAGGAAGTCAGACTAGATGATCACAACAGTCCCTTCTGGCCTTGGAATCTATGAACCTATAATTTTATGAAGCATTAATTGCTTTGCTATATTCTTTCCTGAGGCCAGTCTATATCTGGTCATTGATGAAGAAGTAGAGTGGATATTTGGACACAAATATTGCCCTGTTCCTCTCCAAAAAATCAGTATTTCAAAGGACACCACAGAGGCAGGCAATATTTTGTGATAGATACTGCAGAATAAAAAACAACAGTTTTCAAAAATGCTATTTCTGGAAGAGGTGTAAAAACATGACTGCCCACTTCTGCTAAAGAGAATATTTGTGGAATTATTATGAGCATATTTTTTTAATATATTCCAACCCCTAAAAAGCACCGGTTGTTGTATATTTTATGCTACTCTTACATGGTCAAAAAGAAAGCAGAAATTAGAGATGCAGCCATACACGCACATACTGAATTAATACTTAAAGGATTAGGGAGAACATACCATCTCCTCAGCAATAAGAAAGGAGAAAATGGGGCAAAACAGGACAGGAACTTACCAACTTGAAGAGACGTAGCCAGAAGCAATCAACTGCGAAATGGCCACTTCAGGGTTGCAACTGTCTGAGTCTGCCAAATTTAAAGGGCTAGCCCCAGAAAGGTGGGAGGGGGAGGGAGGCAGAGTTTATAATCCTGCATTAAGGAGGGCTAGTAGGTACCAGGAAGGTGTTGTTTTGTTGTCCATGTTGGTTTTTCCAGGAGGTTTATGAGGGTTAATACACATCCTCCAGCTCTGTCCCAAATCACTGAGTTCCAGTGATGTATGATCAGACTGGGAGATGTGTATCAGCCCTCTGAAACCCCACGGAAAGGTAGCAAAAAATTAATTCACCTTGAGGCTTCATTATAGGACCCCTCCCTGCACCTGACAACCATGGCTATGGAAAATCACTCCAATGGAGCTGTATTCTCAGAGAGCTGGGGATGGCCTAGAGACGTTGTAGATGTCTCCTTGTGGGTGTCCCTGGATCTGTGGATCCCAGGGAATCTGCTGGGGCTGAAGACACAACTCTGACAGGGTGGGATATGTCTGGGCCAAATTGTGAACTATACGATGCCTAGTGAACAGAGGCCAACGTCTACAAAGGGGGTTAGATGCCTAAAGCCCAGGTTTAGGTGACAGTGCGATTCACAAAACCCCCATTCAATTGCCACCTAAACCTATAGATGACTCAACTCATTGGAGCCTAATTTTTCACTGTAACAGTCCCCTAGGCACTTGAATTTCTATCTCTGGGCATGCACACTTCTGCCTTCAGGCAGGCACCCAGAGACCTATCTCCTGCCTAAGCCCCAGCATGAACCTCAAACCAGGTGAAGATAGATGTGGCAAAGCCTACCTCACTTGTGGGGCTCAATCCAGCGGCCATGCTCACAGCATGCCTAACTCCATTCAGAATGGCCCCCTGGATAGTGGGAGAAAGAGGCCTCTCTTATAAGCTTCAGCCCAGTGGTTAGGACACTCATCCAGAATGTGGAAGATCCCAGTTCAATTTCCTCCTCTGCCTGATGTGGTCCCCTTATGGATATGGGCCAGAGTGACTAGACTCAACCCAGACCCAGTTAGGTTTTAGAAGTACATAGGATCCAGCAGTTAGGGCCACTTGCACCAGACTGTTCACTGTTCAGATGGGGGACTGGGCCGTGTTGTAACAATAACCACTGTCTGCTCTATGAGGGAAGAGGCGCACTTCTCCCACCCAATAAAATGACTTGGGGAAAACTCTGTCAGGGACTCCTCATGGCTTTTCCCTCCTCCCATGTTTTTTCTGTGGAAGGGGATGATCTAGCCTACTGCTAGTTGCAGTTACTATTTGTTCATCTTCAGCAGGATTTTCAGGTCCTGGTAGGGCAGGATGTTTTGGTACTTGTATAAACCATGTATTGTTTTTCTGTGTATTTTCATAACACATGGTGCTGCTGTAGGTTACCTCAAAACTCATTGCATCTTGTGGTAAGCCTGAATCCCTCTGGATGCAAAGAATGCCCTGTTAGATGACACCTCATATTCAACAGATATAATTTAACAATAGAACCGCCATTATCTATCATTCATTGGACCAGACAGGATTACTGTTGCTTGGAAAACCTTCAGGGGAGAACCTGGGAAAGGAGGAATGTGTATGAAGTACTCCTTATGAAGTTTTCCACAAGTCATGCCATTAGAAGCAGAAAAGTTTGCCCCATATGGAACAAAGGGGGAGTTTTGCCCCAAATATCATGAATCCCTCAAGACCCATGGGGATCAAGCGGAGGCAAAAGGCCAGGTGCACAGAAATGCTATGCTTCTGCACTGCCCCCTCTTTGTCTCTCTAGCAGTATGGTTCTATTGAAGCTATGTTGCCAAAGACTTTCCCTATGGCTGCCACCAGTGTGGAGTTTGGCTGTAAAGTCAATGAAGCTGGTGGCTGGGTTGGGGAGGAAATGGTGCATGTTCACCACACTGGACCCATGGAGCTTCTTCCATAACATTTGGGGAGAGTAAGAGAAACAGTGCTATGGAAGTGCACCTCTGCCTTCCACTGTAGAGGTGGAGCAGATCTGAGCCTGGAGAATTCCGTCCAAGTGCAGTTCTCTGGGGTGTGATCTTGCTCACTGAGAGGAACTGCATAGCATCATTCCATGAATGTAATCGGAAGATGGCAATATATTATGATGACATATAGGGTGACAGGCAAACTAGCGTTCAAATGATGGATTAGGTCAAGGAGAAATGCAAAAAGTCAGTCCAGCTGGTTGCTTTTTGTGTATAAAAGGATGGAACAATGGTTCCTAAATAATGTAATTTTGTAGGGTTCATCTCAAATTTAAACCATCTGTATGAATAATCAGGGTTTCCGATGCTAAAAATAAACTACTTCTAGATAAT
The DNA here is from genome assembly GCF_965152235.1 of Eretmochelys imbricata. Lineage (NCBI taxonomy): Eukaryota > Metazoa > Chordata > Testudines > Cheloniidae > Eretmochelys > Eretmochelys imbricata. The sequence goes on from NC_135572.1 coordinate 136,347,529, forward strand.
ATTAATAACCACAAAAGGACCGAACAGCTTATTCCATCAATTACCTTTGACAAGTCTCACTTTCCAGTGCATCATTTGCTACTATTGAATAGAACAGATAGTGGTTGTTATCCAGTTATGGATGGACACTAGTTTGCCCTGTCTTGTATCATCCTAGCTCTAGTCTAATGTGGAGTTTTAATGTTTATTTAGAACCTACCTTGTGTTATAGAGTTTATAATGTGTGTCCAATAAGGCCTGGTCTGTATAGTTTTTATAACTGTGTCAGTTAAGGGTGTGGGTTTTTTTCTGAAATAGTTATGACAGTACGCTCCCTAAGACCTATTCAGCTATAATAGTATAAAGGTACCCGATAACAGTTTAGCTTATTCTTTTTCCCATACGTGAAAAAGCTATACCAGTATAAACACTTTTTTACTGGTATAACTCTGTCCACACTGTGGGCATTGTAACTATACCAATTGTCAAGGTTCCTCCCCCACTCTGAACTCTAAGGTACAGATGTGGGGACCTGCATGAAAAACCTCCTAAGCTTATCTTTACCAGCTTAGGTCAAAACTTCCCCAAGGTACAAAATACTCCACCCTTTGTCCTTGGATTGGCCGCTACAACCACCAAACTAATACTGGTTACTGGGGAAGAGCTGTTTGGACGCGTCTTTCCCCCCAAAATACTTCCCAAAACCATGCACCCCACTTCCTGGACACGGTTTGGTAAAAAGCCTCACCAATTTGCCTAGGTGACTACAGACCCAGACCCTTGGATCTTAAGAACAATGAACAATCCTCCCAACACTTGCACCCCCCCTTTCCTGGGAAATGTTGGATAAAAAGCCTCACCAATTTGCATAGGTGACCACAGACCCAAACCCTTGGATCTGAGAACAATGAAAAAGCATTCAGTTTTCTTACAAGAAGACTTTTAATAAAAATAGAAGTAAATAGAAATAAAGAAATCCTCCCTGTAAAATCAGGATGGTAGATACCTCACAGGGTAATTAGATTCAAAAACATAGAGAACCCCTCTAGGCAAAACCTTAAGTTACAAAAAAGATACACAGACAGAAATAGTTATTCTATTCAGCACAGTTCTTTTCTCAGCCATTTAAAGAAATCATAATCTAACACATACCTAGCTAGATTACTTACTAAAAGTTCTAAGACTCCATTCCTAGTCTATCCCCGGCCATGACAGAATATAGACAGACCCACAGACCCTTTGTTTTCTCCCTCCTCCCAGCTTTTGAAAGTATCTTGTCTCCTCATTGGTCATTTTGGTCAGGTGCCAGCGAGGTTACCTTTAGCTTCTTAACCCTTTACAGGTGAGAGGAGCTTTCCCCTGGCCAGGAGGGATTTCAAAGGGGCTTACCCTTCCCTTTATATTTATGACACCAGTATAGTTAAAGCTGAACAGTCTGGGGAAGACAAGGCCTAACACTATGTTTGGTTATATTCATTCACTTCTTCAGTGTTGCCATATTGATTTTTTAACTATTATTTGTAATTTACAGTGTTTTCCTTGGTGTATTATAACTGCCTGAATCTAGTGTAAAATATCTAAGTGTTTGTTATATGCTGATCTTTTTTATATAACAACTAAGCTCAAAAAATCTTCCAGGAAGCCTGCCTTCCTTCATAAACATCCTCCCCAGCAAATACAGTCTTCAAGAGAGACCATGGAGAAACCAAAAGCCGTGTTAATATCTGGAGCTGGAAAACCAGAAGCTCTGATATTTATGGGGCATGTTTCAGGGGTGTATAAGGTGTATCCAAGGAGACAAATCCTTGAGAAGAGCTATTAATAAATCTTTGCAATATTTAAAAGACTGGAAATCAGTATATAAAGCTTCTATTGCATGTACTGTCACAAACTTTCTGTGTGAACTTGGAAAAGTGACTTAAATCACCTAGGTCGAACTCACTTTTGTGCTGCACTTTGTCTTGTCATTTATACCGGCATAGAGGGAACTGTAAGTAGAGCTGGTCATGAAACATTTTGATTTTCTGTTGAGAAAATCTAAACAAAATATTTCATTGCAAGTCAGTTGGAGTCAAATTGGAATATTTTGTTTTGTTGAATTGACTGAAATATTTAGTTTTGAATCAGTTCAACATTAAAATGTATTTCTCTATTATGACATGTTGCCTCATGGGAGTGGCAGTTTGGGCTCTCATTCTTTCCAGTGGGCTATACTCACTGGAGGACTACATCTCCCATAATGCAATGCAGACCCTCTTTGGCCAAGTTGTGTGGTGCTTCATGGTAGACATGATTCTCAGTTCAGCATAGGCGATGTGTCCACTCAGGGAACCTGGCCCATAGGGGAAAACGGGGGCATCAGGCGCTGAAACTAAACTCCCATGAAGCAATGCGCCACAATAGGGAAATGAAGTTTAGTGCTGAACTGACTCAAAACAAAGTGTTTCGGGTCAGTTCAACAAACCCAGAAGAAGCATTCTGACATTTCCAAATCACAGTGTTTTGCAATATTTCCAACCTTTTTTGTCCCAATCTTGTGCTGGGGCAGCTCTCGGCCTGAGAACTGGAGTGTCTTACGCTCACCTTGGATTCGCTTTGGACTGGTATAAGTTACTACAGGGCAATGGTAAAGGCAAGCTGCTGTGCCTCTGTGTCTGCATAAGGAAAATGGAGAAGACAATACTTACCTACCTCATAGGGGTACCTTTTTGTGATGAAACGCACTATGTAAAATGTAAGACATCATAGTAAGTATTATCATCATCATTATTATTAATTATTTGTATTACCATAGTGCCTAGGAGCCCTAGTCATGGACCAGAACACCTTTGTGCTAGGCTGTATAAACACAAAACAAAAAGACAATGTATGCCTGTCATAAATATAAAGGGAAGGGTAACCACCTTTCTGTATACAGTGCTATAAAATCCCTTCTGGCCAGAGGCAAAACCCTTTCACCTGTAAAGGGTTAAGAAGCTCAGCTAAACTGGCTGGCACCTGACCCAAAATGGCCAATGAGGGGACAAGATTCTTTCAGATCTGGAGGGGGTGGGGGAACAAAGGTTTTAGTCTGTCTGTGTAATGCTTTTGCCGGGAACAGATCAGGAATACAGCCTTACAACTCCTGTAAAGTTAGTAAGTAATCTATAAGTAATCTCGCTAGAAAATGCGTTAGATTTTCTTTTGTTTAATGGCTGGTAAAATAAGCTGTTCTGAAGGGAATGTATATTCCTGTTTTTGTGTCTTTTGTAACTTAAGGTTTTGCCTAGAGGGATTCTCTATGTTTTGAATCTGATTACCCTGTAAGGTATTTACCATCCTGATTTTACAGAGGTGATTCTTTTACCTTTTCTTTAATTAAAATTCTTCTTTTAAGAACCTGATTGATTTTTCATTGTTCTTAAGATCCAAGGGTTTGGGTCTGTGTTCACCTGTACAAATTGGTGAGGATTCTTATCAAGGATTATAAGAATCCTTCCCCAGGAAAGGGGTGTAGGGCTTGGGGGGATATTTTGGGGGAAGATGTCTTCAAGTGGGCTCTTTTCCTGTTCTTTGTTTAAAATGCTTGGTGGTGGCAGCATACGGTTCAAGGACAAGGCAAAGTTTGTACCTTGGGGAAGTTTTTAACCTAGGCTGGCAAGAATAAGCTTAGGGGGTCTTTCATACAGGTCCCCACATCTGTACCCTAGAGTTCAGAGTGGGGAAGGAACCTTGAGAATGCCCCTCTTTCCTTTTATATCGATTTGGAGTTACTCCAATGAACTTGCTAAAACTCCAATCCAGCAAAGCACTTACGCATGTGTTTAACATTAAACATGGGAGTAGTCCCATAGAAATCAACTTTTGAGAATCAAAGCTTTTGATAATTTTCAAGGACCCTTAGAAGCTTTCCTGTAATATATTATCTTTTAATTAGCCCAATAAAAGATTACCTACAACTTCTTATTATTTAGTAATGGAAATGTTGGAAGATCTTTAGCTTACATCATAGGGCAACAGTGGCCCGTAATATTTTACTCATATATATATAAGAATTGATCTATGTCAATCACTTCTCATGAACTGAAGTCCCACGTAAATTATGAAAATTATTTTCTCGTACTGAAGAAAACATTGTCATACGCTATTGGCTGCTACTGTTTTCAGTGAGGTTACTGTAGGTTTACCTCAATTTTACCTACTCGGGAGTTTCTTTTTCCTTCATTTAACAGTGGAGGAGGGATTTTGTAAAAGTGTTGCCCTTTCAAAAGTCTGGAAGAAAAGAAAAACAAACAAACAAACAAATCACAGTGTGATTTTTTATCAGTAAAATGTATCAAAAGTGTTGCAGAAATTACCTGCTTGCACCATTTTGTACACAGCCCTCACAGAAGAGGCCTTGGAGTTCTTTACAGGCTCTTCTGAGGCAATCTGAAAATTAAATGGACCTTGCACAGCCTGGGATAGCTTCGTTTAACAACAAACAAGACCAGATGGGCTCCAGAGTGATGAGCCTGGCAGACAAAAATGAAATGCTGGAAAAACAAATTATGGTAGCAGACACCATACTACAAGTTAGTCTTATATAGATTTTTTAAAAAATCAAAAGCCCTAAAGAGCAAAGAAAATAAGTCACTCACATTTAAACTAGAATGCATGTAAAACACAATTTATTTAAATATTAGTCCAGTTTGATTCCTGGAAGGAGCAGCAGGAAAAGATATCTATCGGATTCCTAGACAGTTGGCTACCACAAGACTAGAGGCAAGCACTAAATTTTCCCTGAGATCGGGGTGAAAGTAACTTAAAGGATTTACCAGTACGCCGGAGTCCTGAGCAGGGGCGTGGCCTCAACCAGAAAACAAGTGGCCTCAACAGGAAAAGGTAGGGTCTTTAAATCAAGATTTAAATCAAGAGTTAAAGGTCCCGGGGCTCTGGCTGTGGCTGGGAGCCCCAGGGCCTTTAAATCACCCTGGACCTACCAGCTGCAGAGGCGGTTGGGAGCTCAGGGGCAAATTAAAGGGCTCAGGGCTCAAGCCACCATGGAGCTCCGGGCTCTTTATATCACCATGGGAGCCCTGCCGCCACTACTCTGGGGCTCCGGCAGTGGGGCTCGGGCAGGGATTTAACGGGCCCAGGGCTCCCCACAGCAGCTGGAGCCCTGGCCCTTTAAATCACCACCAGGGAAGCCAGTCCGGTCCGGCACGGTGTACTGGCTCTTGCCGGTACGCCGTACCGGACTGGACTGGCTTACTTTTACCTCTGCCTGAGTTGGAGACTGTGATGTAAATCCAGTGGAGTTACCCTAGATTACGCTGGTATAACTGACAGTAGAATTTGGCTCTAATTAATTAAGTTTTATGACACCCTTGTGAGGTTGAAATGGTAATTAACCCAGTAAGAGAAGAATCTGATCTTAATTACCTGAAGATGAGCTCTGTGTAGCTCAAAACCTTGTCTCTCACACCAACAGAAGTTGGTCCAGTAAAACAGTGACCCCCAACCTTATTACACAGGAGGGACACATAAACCTAAGCACAACAGTGTGGGCCAAACAGATTCTACATATTTTAATAAGATTTAAAGTCACCTTATTGATTTATATTTTTTAAGTTCAGCTTGTTTCATATGAATTTAGCTAGGTTGTTACTATGTCAATATTGTCTATTTATGCACTTGTGTAAACTAAAATGATGTATACATGACAACAAACTGCTAATGAATCAGCTGTTAGTATATTGTGCTGAAGCGGGCTATAGGCCTTAGGAAATACTCTGGTAGGCCATATATGGTCTGTAGGCCATTGGTTGGGCACCCCTGCAGTCGAAGATATTACCTCACCCACCTTGTTTCTCTTAGTTATGAAGGCATAGATTTCTTTTCAACTCCTCTATCTCTCTAGCTACTGAAGGATTAGATTCTGCCTCACTTATTCCCATTGACTCATACCTTTGTCCACAAGTAGTTCCATTGTAATAAGTGAGCCTTCTTGTGGAATAAGATACAAAACAACATAAGTAAAGTTGGTAAAATCTGGCTTCCAGGAATCAAGGAACAATCTTCTCCCACTTCTCATACTTTGTGTTCAGGGAGAAGGAGAAGCATCTATCTGCTGTATCCTGCCCAATTTTCAGTGTGTCCCCGCAAAAATCCATATTGCTTTAGGAAGCAGAATAAGCAAATAAACTCCTGAATTAAGTACTGCAACGCACTGAACAGAATGAAATGGAAACAGATTTAAGACAGAAGATAAAAACTAGCAAATGGCTTTAATATAGGTCAATCCTTAATAGTGATTATTTGCTTTGTGAAGCATATGATTGGATACATTGCTCTTGTTTGTTACTCCTCAAACACAGAGCACAATGGTACTAGGTGGGCAGACATATCCAAAGCACGGGACCTCTCTACATGTTTGTGGAGTGCCCCTTCCACACCAGGCTCTTCTTACTCCCTCACTCAATCCATAGTGGCTAGTCCCTGTCCTCACTACCCTCACCCACCTGAGAGTGGTCAGCAAGAGGACACCGAGTACTACTCACACTTTACTGCCTTCCTACACATACTGCTCCAGAGAGCAAAACTGGTATTAAGGGGGGAGGAAGGCAGAGGTTGGTTGGCAGACAGATGGATACATTGCTTCAAAGGAGCTGCATGGCACCTGCTTCCCACAGCTGCAGCTTTCTGCAGCAAACGTGGTAATTCAGATGTTCCCCCCATTCCTCTCCTCTGCCAAGAAAGGAAAGGGAAGGACCGTTTAAGTCTTTCCTTTCTAGAAGCAGCAGCTTCAGAGTTTGGGGGTTTGGGAGCCCGAGACACCACCAGGTTAGGATTTGCATGTACCTTGGCAATGAGAAGTTACATCTGGCAGGTAGGCCCTGATCCTGCCCTAAACAGGGTCTGCAGGGGTGGAACTCAGGCCTATTTTAAGGCCTTCCCTTTTTCCCTTTTCATTATTTTACTTTTGCTAGATAATAATCCTGGCTACAAACTCGTTACAGGAGTCTGAGAGTCACGCAGGCCCCACCACATTGTTTATTTACTAGCCCAGCTGCTGAGGTGTTGAAGAAGAGCTTGCAGTTCTCGAATGAATCCGTTTCTCACTGGCAGAGGAGAGTCCGTTTCTCACTGAGTGGACGAAGACCCAAGAGAACATTTCCTAGTGTGTTTACACTCTTGAATAAGGGATTTGGTGAGCTAATGCAGGAGCCATATTTACAATTCACAGGTGCAGCTCTGCCTTGGTGCTTCAGTTAACGGGCACCAAGTTCAAGCATCAAAACTGTTATTTTCATTGCCTCAGAAGACTCTGGGTGGAACCCTGGCTCCAGTGAAGGCCATGACAAAACTCGCACTTCAGTGACACCAGGATTTCATCCCCTCTCCCCAATTCTGGTGTGTGTGTGTGTGTGTATGTGTTAATTGTGCCCCAACCACACTGAGCCCTTCAATCCTTGGTTTGTCACTCAGCCATCACTTCACTCAGGCCTTTTCTACACTGGGGACATCAGCCACTCCTCTAGATGCAATGATGCAAACCGCAAATATAGACAGGCAAAGCTCCTATAAACTGCAGTTCACAGCAGTGCATTTCATTCCTGCTATAATCTGTCATACACTACATTGGTGCAAATGGTGGCTTCCAATACTTTGTATAAAGCACAGATTTGCACCATCAAAGTTACACCAATGACTGTAACTGAGCCTAGTAAACAGTCAGTGAGAGTAAGCGGTCAGCCTCAACTAGGTGCTCTTCAGCCCTGCAGAAAGGAAGCCATATTCAACTGCACAGAGAGCCCGTTTGGATTTAATGATCCCCCTTTTAATACAAAGTCTAGCTACATATAAACAGTACTTACCTATTCCTTGGTCAGATACCTTGAGGGCCTGCTATTAACCCCAAGGTTTCCAGTTACGTTTTTCATGTTTAACCCCTCTGCTGGGGTTCCAGGCAACCTAATGGCTGTGCCTGAGTATCCCTGATCTCTTAGTGTATGTCTACACTGCACACCTTACAACAGCGTGGCCATGCTGCTGCAGCTGTGCCATTGTGAGGTGCGCTGTGTGGCCGCTCTTTATTGCCAGGAGAGATCTCCGGTCGACCAAATGAAACCACCTCCCATGAGAGGTGGTAACTTCGTGCCTGGGAGCGCGGCTCTCACCAACGAAGCGCTGTCCACTCCGTTGCTTTTCACCGCTAAAACTTTTGTCATTCAGAGGGGTGTTTTTTCACACCCCTGAGTGACAAAAGTTTTAGCCATAAAAGTGCCAGTGTAGGTGTAGCCTTACACAGGCATTATATTTCCATACACACTCCTTGGGTGGTTTACTCCACTCCTGTCTCAGTGAGACTCTGCCTCTGCAGAAATATAACCAAGCCCTAAGGTGGGAGGGGCGGGGAGGGAGCAAGGAAGGGTGAATAGGTTTAATTCCCCACTAACTCCACATATTCCTCTCCCCCTCCCCCCAAAACACATTTTGTAAACACTGGGAGGGCTGGTAGGAATTTCACTCTGAGAGGTTACACATTTTGTTGTTTAGAAGGCTATTTTGAGAGGGATCCAGGAAAGAATGAGAAGCCAGGGAAGTTGTCTGATAGCACAGGTGACATGGTTAATGCTTCCTTGCACTTGTGATAAAAACAGGCCGTGACGTGCTGCACCTGCCTGTGTCTGGAGAGCTGGGAGTTGGGGAGGCCATAGCAGAGGGAGCCACAATAGTTTAGGCATGAAATATACATTCAGCACATCTTTTATCCAGGGAAAGATTGGTCTTGCTTGATGCTATGCTCTCTGAACAGACATACTGTTCTTGACAGTTCTCTGTGTTTTTGATTTGTGGAGGTGGTGTGTAGGGGAGACATGTCTGCCCTAAACTTTTTTTTTTTTTCCTGCAGTCAGACTGTCTTGATAAGATGTTGTGTGTGCTGTTGAGATACCACAGTGACAGTGAGACTGCGCTTAGCTCTGGCTCAAGCAGTACAAACAATAACAAGAGACAACACGCTGTTTAACTAAATGCTGCATGGTTCCCTGTTGCTTTAGCAGAACCATGGGAGTAGAATCTACCTGTGTATCTAAGGCAAATATTGTCAGTCATCATCAGCTGCTAGCCACATGGTGCTTTGTTATATGTGATTTAACAGTACCTAGCAGAAACAATTGCTGAGATCAGCTGAATCAGTACCAGAATTTATTGATGAAGGAAAAACCATCTGCTAAAGCTAACATGACAGTCTAGCAGTGGCATTATTACCATTTTGCCAGTTATTCCCCAGACACAGCAGTGGCTGAGTTTATTAGGTCATTGTCTCCTGTTATGGGACTGTTGCAGTTTTATTACTGCAAGCAAAGCCAAGTGTTTGGGGCAGCATGCGAGAAAAATGCTTATTTGAAAATTTAACGAGTGGGCAGTGGATGCTGACGGCATGGGCCAATCAGAGGTCAGCATTGACAGCTAGAGAGTGAATGAGAGATGATGGGTAGGCTGCGGATTTGATCCATGTTTGTGTAATGCCTAGCACAATGGGGTCCTGATCCATGACTAGAGTTCCTAGGAACCATAGTACTACAAAGAACTAAGTAAATAAATAATGTTGAGAGGGTACCGTACAGGGATGTCCTTTTGTCCATATAATTGTCACTTGAACAGTTAAGTGGTGAAGTGCAAGGTAGAGAAGGCCAGCCAGCACTGTCTGCAGTGCTAGTGGCCCCAGAAGGAATATGGGAAGGCAAGTCCATGGTCCTGCCCCCCTACGTATCCAGAGAGTGCTAGGAAAAGTGCTGACTATGTCAGGGTATAGTGGCTTTCCCTCCCACCCGTGGAGACATGATGCCATACATAGGCTTAATGTTTCCAGGCACTGGCCTTTGGCTGGTTGACCTCTATGTCCTCAGTGAGGGTTCACCCTGCAGAAGGATAATTGAACCCTAAGATTTGTTCTCTCTCCATTTCTAAGAAAGAAAATGTAAGCTGTTTTATATCCACCTTTTTTTCAGGGCCAATTTGCTTTCTATTAGGTTTTCCATTCCACATGTAAAAATGATCTAGAGTACACTAAGGGAGTTCTATTTAATATAAAATGTCCTACAAGTAAACAGTAACGTATTCATTTCACTGCCTGTCACCAGGTTGATAAACTATTTTGTTTTTCAAAAAGCTGGTCAGTTTCCATTAAGGGAATAAAAACACAAAGTAACTCATCAGTTTACCAAAAAACAGAAGCAGGCCTAGTCAGCCAACTTTGCAGAAAGTTTTTGTTTCAGATTTTAAGAAGTTTGGGGGGAGAGATAGCTCAGTGGTTTGAGCATTGGCCTGCTTAAACCCAGGGTTGTGAGTTCAGTCCTTGAGGGGGCCATTTAGGGATCTGGGCCAAAAACTGGGGATTGGTCCTGCTTTGAGCAGGGGGTTGGACTAAATGGCTTCCTGAGGTCCCTTCCAACCCTGTGATTCTAAGTTGGGGAGTCAAATTTGTTAGCTAAGCCTCCAGCTAGAGTTCATACATTTACATAAATTCCTTTTCTTTCCCCCTGGAGCCTGACCCTGGTTCCTGAGGCTTGGGTGAGTGACAGAAGACTTGCCTTTTCAAGCTTATACAGCTTTTGGAAAGCCTCCCTGCTTCCTTATTACTCATAAATCAAAGATTCTTAAAGGGCCCCTGCAGCCTGCACTTGATAAAAGCCTCCTATTTAAAAGTGCCCCCTCCATCTTTAGAAATAAATATCCCTTAAATTAAAAGTAGACACTAATAAATCACTTGCACGATACAACTGCTCCCCACTGCTCACCGTGTATCATCTGGCTTTAAGACTGCAGCACACAAGGGTCTTCCAGCTACATGATTTATGACTCTTGGATGTGTCTAACCCCGCCACCTACACAACTTCATCTATGGGAGACAGAACTTTCTTTTCAATAAATAATGGGGGTACTTGCAAAACACCTGCTCCATAAAGAAGCACCCACTGTACTTCCCACCGAAGGAGAGCAGGGCCTCCGTGCTTCAGGACAGCCTGTTTTTTTCAACACGTCACTATGTGCACTGCAGTGTGTGCGCCCTGGTCTGGTGCAAATTGAAACTGAAAGATGTTGATAAAAAATTTCAGCACAATTGCAATGAGAATAATGAGTTGTGACTGTTTTGCCTAGGTATCTAAAATATTTTCATGAATAAAGAATCCAGGCTTTTGGGTGGCAAATAACTCATTAAAATGCTGATTTTCAACTTGTTTGTAGGGGTTTTTTGAAAGAAAGAAAGAAAGAAAGAAAGAAAGAAAGAAAGAAAGAAAGAAAGAAAGAAAGAAAAAGGAAACACCAGTGCATGATAATTTCATGTCCACTCAGGGTTTTTCCCCCTTATGTCTGTGACATGTGAAACTCCAGAGGCCTCTTTATCCTTAGACCTGCCCAGGTGACATTTTGCTAATTCAGACTGCTGCGGTCATCAGATTGTTTTTGTAGAGTTTGGGGGCATACATTAAGTATTTATATCATTCGCTATGTGTGGCTGTCAACTCCTCTACAGACAGATTAAGTGACATTAGATATTTTTTAAGGGAGCAAAACTTTCTGGTTTCTCATCTTTACCTCAATAGCAACCTGAGCCCCAGTTGTTGTTATTAGTTATTTGTATTACCATAGCACCCGTCATGAACCCAAACCCCATTGTGCTAGAAGCTGTTCAAACACTGAACAAGTTCACACCCTTAAGCTTCTAGAATTATCCAGTATCAGATCTTCTTTATTATATAGAGTGCTTTATTTAAAAAAAAAATTAATAAGGAAGGGAGGGCTCACTGTGGACAGAATCTGTGGGGATTTCAGGTGGTTGTTGAAAATATCACATTCAATGCTCATAAAATATCACTGTATGGGTTAAAAACCTTATCTCATACCCAAAAGTCAATGCCAATCTTGAAAGCCATGCGCCTTTCAGACCGTTACCTTGCCTGGACTCAAGAACAATTTTCACAGCCTTCTAATCCGGCCAACACTTGCAGTCTCCCTTTCAGATCACAATCCAGTCTCACACACACACATAAGCCACGCATCAATTTTTACAATTGTCCTCAGATTTCTGATCATCACAGTAACTCTCTTTTCATGATAAAAACTTCAATCCTTCTTTTTACAGGGTCATAATTGGAATGGAGTCCTAGGTAACCCTCATGCTAAGGGGCTGGAAGACAGGATTATAGAAAGAAATGCAACTAACAGGAAAGTGTACGGTTGTAAATTAAAATAGATTGCCTTCTGCCAGAGATGACCAGTGCCTGCAGGGAGGTGGGGGAGGGGGTGTCAGAGGGAGAGCAGCTGGCTTCAGCAATGTTACTGAACATGCTCAGTCTGCGTGAGCATGCTTAGTACAAACCAAGCAGCAAATCTAGGCGGGCAGGTGACGCCACATGCTCCCACCCACATCACCTCTGCCTGCTGCTTTAACTTACACTGTTTCTTCAGCTCCTTGGCGTGCACATTACACTCCTTTACATACTGGAAGGGGGTATAAGAGATCTAAGGAACTCTAGCCGAGTACAAACCTGCGGCCCAGGAGGAATGAGAGCTATGGTGGCTTAAGTCACCTTTGCATCATCCTATCCTGTTTGCATGGTGGTCCTCAGAAGGCAGACTCACAGCTGTCTTACACAGTTCCTGTACGGATTAGGTCCTCCCCAGTGAGGCAGTAGTAAAAAAAGAAGTGGGTACTAATCTAAATTAAACTCTATATTCTTCAAATGAGAAGTAGGTAAACTCCATTTACCTTCCTGTACCCTTAACTATACTACTGGTCCTTCCCCAGTTAAAACCAGGTTTTAAGGGCCCTTTTATGTAGCATAAAGGGGCCAGCGCTGAGGTGATGATCTCACCCCTAGTTTCTCCATTTTCTCCTCAACTGATGGGTTGTTTGTTTCTTTCTAAGGTGAGCATAAAATATGTTATGCTGTTTTGGTAGATTTACATACTGATGTGACTAGTGGCTTAATTGAATGCTGGAAACATTAACATTGCCCGCTGGTATTCCTCTGACATTGTGCTGACTGAAAAACATAGATAAGGAAAGACAAATGTGGTGAATACCTGAGAAATGTTTTCTTAGCAATAACAACCAAATAAAAGCTCTCCAACTGTTGCCCTAATATTTGATAAGAGGTGCTAATAGCACTGAATGAGTGGAAACAGATAACGGTTCCCATGCAAATAAATTGCCATGAGCAGAGTAAATGTCTACCACATGTACAGGTTTCCAGGTTGTCTGGGAACTTGAAACTTTGCCATGAACGGGCTTCAATTACTTCAACAGCACAACTTTTGTATTTTCCCCCCAGTTCATTTCCTCTGTTTTAGAAACTCTTCATCAGAATTCATAAAATAAACAGTAGTTATGCTTTGCCAGCCATTATGTAGTGCCTTTCACTGAAGATCTAGACACACCATAAAGTCATGGGCAGCTATCATTATCTACATCTTACTGATGGGGAAATTGAGGTCCAGATAGGGGAAGGCCTGAATTTTTAGAAGTAGCTGCAAATGTTATGTGCCTCCATTGCTGGGTCCCTTTGGATATTTAGACACTTGGGACTAGACCTCTCAGCTGAGGCCAAGCACCCCTTTGGGTAACTGAGGAGAGGAAGGGTGAAGGACACTGTTCCACCCCCCAGGCTGTTAGTCTTGGGACTACCTGGTCCTACCATTCCCCTTAGTTATCTAGTTCCCTCAGTGAAAATATGTGTGCAGATTTTGAATTCAGTCATAAGACAAACAAGAACTCATAGTAAAATACTGAGCATTTTACAAAGTATCAGTGCAAATGAGATAAACTACCCAAGCAGTATTTCCAAGAATTCCTGGTGAATACCTTATAGCTTCTGTGATCAGTTCAAACTATCCAACCATCTGTACCAGTTGTTCCCAGCCCATTCCAGGATAAAGTTCTCTCCAGCAATGCTCCTATCCAACAGGAGTCCTTACCTACTAAAGCACTGAAAAACATAGAGCCAACAGCTTCTGTGCGTTACCAGAAACATGCTCCTGTCAAAGGAGCCATCCTTTCAGCAGCACTAGGAGCAAGAATTTGGCTAAAAGCATTGAACTAATTTTCTCCCTCATTCTTTCCGCACATTGACAGCTATGTGAAAACCAGAGACACACAGCCTTTCTGCTTACAATGCCCTTTTACAGTGCACGTAAAATGACATGTAGTGACTTACATGCTAGATTATATACCACATTCTGCAAGCCTGCTAAAAAGGAAAGCAATGGCGGGGGGTGGGGGGAGGGAAGAGGGGTTGCAGTTAATAAAGGAATCCTTCATCCTGGCACCCAGCCAGCTACCAAGAGATAGCAAAGCTGTAATCGCTTTTCGGCAGCCACTGCATGAAAATAACACTGATTCACAGAGGACACTCCCATTAAGCTTCTGGCTTCTTGAGGTAATTGCAAATAAGGTTGCATGGATACAGGTAGCTGAAGGGAAAATACAGATTCTGATGAATCGTGAAATTGCCTGCCCTGAGCCCTAAAATAATTCTGGGTAGAAATTCACCGGAGTCTGTTGTAAAAACAGAAAAAGAAGCCTCTGTCTTCCACAGATGAACTTCCTCTTGTCTCCCCTCCCCCAGTCTGTGCTGCTATTTGCTTGATGCCAGAGACTAGACTTGCATACATCAGAGGCGCCTGCATAGCATCACTCCAGCATGAAAAGGATGGGTTGCTGCATTCAAACTGAGAAGCTGGTGCCTCCTCTCCTGTAACTGCCTGCCCAGGGCTAAGCTCAGGAGTGATGGTAGCCTGGAGTGGACAATGCTCATAGTCCCTTTGGTCATCAGCTTTTACATTTTTCTTCCATTTTAAATACGTTTAAGCAGAGCAGGACAGCTCTCACTGAAATGCAGCCTCTTTGTCTGTGACAAGGGCCAGATGCTAACGTAACTGCAGTGGAGAGAAACTAACAAAAACAGGAAGAACTAAAGAGGTGCAAAACGGTTTTGCCCGTCAAGCAAACCCCGGTACATTTCTTCTTCTTTTGGTGGTTTCACACAGGCTAAAAGAAAATTTTGGGGAAAAATCATCGTTTGATCGTTTTCACTCACAGAGCGTCACAGCAGAGGAAAGCGAGGAAGAGCAAGCATACTTGTTTTGCTATTTGGCTGAATTTTGCAGTTCATAAAATACATATTGTACAGGAGACAGAGAGGAGTGCATGCAATGAAAAAGCTGCGGTATTGATAATGGCACAGATCATCAGAGGCACATTCTGATTCCCTTCTCACACTGAGTAGCGTCTTTCTCTATGAGTAATCTCACTGAACGCAGTGAGGCTACTAATGGAAAAAGATATTATTCAGCAAGAATGAGATTGTCAGAATCTGTCCCGTGGTATGATAGGGAATGTAAACAGCGGGACATTGATATACTTATCAATGGTTAGATTCTGCTGGCCTTGCCTACAATGGGGCCACTTAGAGAGTATGGGACCCCCCCACCCCGAAAGACAAAAATTTTACTGCAGCGTCAGTGTGAACAGCGTGTTGTCGGCTGGCGCACTCTCCTGTTGACAACACGAATGCCGCTCGTTGGGGGTGAAAGTATTTTGTCTGCAAAAGTGCTGACAAACAGCGGCTACACTGCCCAATTTTTAGGGACACGGCTGTGTCGACATGGCTGTGTCACTAAAAGCTGTCTAGTGTAGACTAAGCCTTAGTAAGAAGGGGAGAATCTGTCCCGTAGTACACTAAGAGAGAATGGTTATTATATATATATTGCAGTAACACTAGAAGGCCAACCAAAGAACAGAGCACCATTGGGCTTTGTGTTGTACATACAGAGTAAGGTTGCCCCGAAGAGTTTACAGTCCAAACTGATAAGACAGACAAAGGAAGGAGAAAGTATTATCCCATTTGACAAAAGAGGAACTGGGGCCCAAGAGAAACTCAGGGATTTCTCAAGATCATACAGGGAATCCAGTGGTTCAACATTCAAGTAGCCTTTGTGAAAGGGTGCCCCAGGAATCCTGACACGAGTACCATGAATCAGAAGAAACTATTCTTGCTTTTTGCATCCTTAGCCCTTAAGCCACAAGAGATGAAGAAATTAAAAGCACTGTACAAGAAAGGAAGATTTGGTTGTTCTAAAATATTAAGCCACATGATGAGTGGGTGTTAACCATTTGGTCTTATCTTTCTCCCAAAATAATTTGATGGCTTGTTTACTGACTGGTTGTTTCTTCCTCACAATTTTATAAATGCATAAGGTCAAATTCACATCTTGGGCCACATTCTCAGCTCGTTTTAGATGAAGAGCTAGGGAGTTATCCAGCATTTCTGAAAAGCAGTGGAGTAGCCTTGGAGCTAGATCCACAAAGGGGACTGAGGGCTTGTCTGCGCTAGAAATGCTACAGCGCTTGTAGCACTGTCATGTAGACACTTAATACAGAGATGGAAGAGATTCTTCCATCCACCTTCGAGAGGTGGTAGCTAGGCTGATGGGAGACTTCTTCTGTCAACCTAGCAGTGACTACATCAGGGCTTACATTGGCTTAATTACATCTCATAGGCATGACATTTTTCACAGCCCTGAGCGATATAGTTATGCTGATAGGTTTCAGAGTAACAGCCGTGTCAGTCTGTATTCGCAAAAAGAAAAGGAGGACTTGTGGCACCTTAGAGACTAACCAATTTATTTGAGCATCAGCTTTCGTGAGCTACAGCTCATCCGATGAAGTGAGCTGTAGCTCACGAAAGCTTATGCTCAAATAAATTGGTTAGTCTCTAAGGTGCCACAAGTCCTCCTTTTCTAGTTACGCTGATGTAACTTTGTAAAGTAGAGCAGCCCTTAGACACAGAGTTGCTAAGCTTAACTGTAGCTGCCATACCACCCATTGAATCCTCAGCCATGAGCTAAGTGCCCAGGCTCCCTGTACAATGCATGGAGAAACTTAGGCACCTAGGAATGGGATCCACAGAAGCCAGCAAGCTGAGTGTGGAGCTGCCTAAGCTAGCCAATAGGAAATGTCGAGAAGGGTGAGGTCTAAGCCTCGACTCTCAGAAGGCATTAGGCACCTAAATCTGAACCAGATGGAAATGCCTATCTCCACTCAGGATTCACAGCCGCAAAGCCTCGACTGAAGTCAGATACTTACATCATGTCAGACCTTTCTTGTAAACAAACAAATGGGAGAGGTGGTGGTGATGCCCCTCCCCCCATCCCATTTTTATAACCTGTAGCCAAGTGGTTAGCGCATTCACCCCAGATGTGGGAGACAAAGTTCCTGAGTCAGCAGGAACTAGAACCTGTGTCTCCCCCCTCCCAGGTGATTGCCCCAGTTACTAGACTAAAGAGTATGTCACACACAAGAGCTGTCTGTAGAAGCTGTTCCACTTTGAAATACTTTATTCATTGGAACATAGACTGGCATCTGGGTCTCCCAGGTGCATGTACGGACCATTGGGCTTTAGAGTCATTCTCACTATCTCTCTGGCCCCATTAATATTTAAATATTTTTTAAAAAGTGAAAAAGTCAAGAGGAGAGAGACCCACCCCACAGTGGTTAGGGTACTCCTATAGAACATGGAAGACTTGCGTTCAAATCCCTTATCTGAATGAGGCAGAGGGGGGAGTCAAGCCAGGGACTCCCACAGCCAAGGTGAGTGCTCTAACCCCACTGGACTGTTGATGTGGTAGAAAGGGACTGCTACCCTTTTTGTTGTGCAGGACCTGATCCAGTATGTGTGCTCTAAGGCAGCTTCTAAGAATGCCTACCGGCTTGGGCCCCACAGGCAGAGAATGCCTAGTTTAAGGATCACGCCGGGGCTTAGACAGCATCAGGATTTACATGGCTTTGTACATTCCTACAGGCAGGAAATTAGGCACCTATGGCACTATGCCCACAGAAACTTAGGCGCATAGGGAATTTAGGCACCTACAGGGTGAGGCAGCAGCCGAGTCTGGATTTTGAGGATCTAAATTTTATACTTAGGCACCTGAAGTGGCAGGTTTGCATCCAAAACCCTTTGTGTGTCTAGCCCAATGTCCATCAGGGACTTTGATGGATGTTACTATTTCAGGCGCTGAAATAGGTTTTTCTAATTCAAAGAGGTGATATTAGGATCAGCAGTGAGACAGGAATATTTTTGGGGAGGAAATGTATCTTTGCTTGCTGCTTAGATCTGAGTCAAAACTCCAAATAAGTATTTGCAAATTACGTTCAAATTAAAACTGAACAGTTCTGGGTGCACATTTTTGTTTGGATGTATGTTCATGAGAAGAAAAAAAATGTCCTGAATACTCTTGGAAATATAGTCACATCAGAAATATATATGTCCACAGTGGAAGGATTTCCCTGGCCAATATGAAAGCTTTTGTAGGCTTGGGAGTCAGCCAGTCATAGATCATGTGATCAATCACATTATTCAAATACTGACTTACAAATGGTTATGTTACTAGTGGCAAATATTGCATAAGCAATTCAGAGGCTGAAATAGGTTTGCATAAACTATTAATAAAATAATTTCAAATGATGACTAAATGTTAGTGTTGTTTTATTCCCTTCAACCCACTTGTCTTCACTGTCTTGAGTGTTAGGTATAGGCTGGGTCAAAGCAAAAAAATCAAACAAGAAATGATCTTGTACTTACAGAATATATATTTGCATCCGTCAAACCAGAGCATTTATTTATCACTGACAGCATCATTTTGCAGTGTAAAAGTGTACTTTAAGACATACCTTGCTATTGTATGTACAATCACAGAACTCAATGTATGTTACAAGAAGTTGAATATCCACAAGGAAATAATACTATAGGTTCACAGATGTTGGTAATGGGATGACAGTGTTGGATGTGTGTAACTTACAAAAGTGCACTAGCATACTCAATTGAGGAAGGAAACATCTGTGGGGGTCATGAAGGAGCCATTGAGACCCTGAGCTGTTAGAAATTTTCTGAATTTTGATTTTTGTTGGTGAAAAACGGATGAATATTTCACAAAAAAATTTCAGAAAAAAAGTAATCTTATTCTTCCATCAGTGATACTGAGATCCATGTGTTTCCATCTGTGCCCATCACCATTTTATCTGACCGGATCAGAGCCATGTTGGGAAAATTGTCCCTACAAGTACAAACAGAGAAAAAGAAAGAATAAGGATGCAATGAGACCTACATTTTCAAAAGTGACTAGTGAGTTTGGATGCTTCAGTATTTGGATGCCCAACTTGTGAAACATTAAAGAGGCCTGATTTTAAGAAAACGTTGAACATCTACTCTCTGAAAATCAGAGCCCTTAAAGGTGTTTCATATTGGCACCAAAATATCTGAGATCATGGCCCCTTTTGACTCTTAATCTTTAACAGACTCTTTTAAAATTCCTAGTTTACCATCTATTTTACAAAAGACCTTCCCCCATTCAAGCACATCGGGGTAATCCATTTAACCAGTCTGTGAGAACGATTAGTGATAAATCATAATGTTGCACAGTTAAACTTTTGAGTTCTCTATTTCAAATGGCTGATAACTGAACAGGCTGCAACATTCAGAATTTGGCTCCCAGATTTTTAATTCAGCACTATTCCCAGATATTTCTACTTTTTGACAACACTGTTGGGTATCAAAGCTAAAATATAGATGATATGTCCCTCAGATATGAATAGTACTAGTAGCCAAGCAGCTCTTATTTGGACACTTGTCAATTTTCCAAATATTTGTGAAAAGTTTGAAGTTTTCAGTTTGAGGCCACAGAAATTAAAAATTAAGCAGAGGCCTTCTTCAATTTCAAAAGGATAATCAAATGAAAGTTAATAGCTGAGGAAAGAAAGCTTCAAAAGAAGAAATATCGTGTAGGGAGAGACACTAGTTATATTGGGCCGAATGGGTGTAACGAGGAGAAATGGACTGAAATTCAGAAAAGGGAAATTTAATATTCACCATGAACTAAAACTCTTTAATTCGAGAACTATTATGCTGGACTAAACAAAGAATGTGAGAGGAAGTAAACTGACTGAGATATTTAAAACAAAACAGGAAAAGGATTAGGAAATATATGGTGGAGAACAATCCTGCACTGAAAGAAAGAAAGAAAGAAAGAAAGAAAGAAAGAAAGAAAGAAAGAAAGAAAGAAAGAAAGAATAACTAACCAAATAGATTTTTTCCATTCCTCACTTCTGTAATACAGGATCATCTTCCTTTTTATGAATGGGATAAACTGTTGCATTGACTGTTTTCTCCTTGCCCTTTAACAGCAACGTGCAGCGTATGTACATCGGTGACTTTTTGTTCCACATTAGAATTCTGCTAAGAATTTGGCCTAGGTTTCTTCAAGTTCTCCTAGTTTTGTTTCATTGTGGACAACTGTGCTGGGGGAAGACGCTGATTAAATTGTTTGCTTGATGAATATTAAATAATGAGGAATTCACCAAACCAACAAAAAAATGTATATGAGCCACAGTGGATTATCAAAGATCTAGTCAACAGTGCCTCTGAAAGAAGAAGCAAGCCACATGAGTTACAGCCTTCTCCTCTGTCAAAAGAGCTTCATGAAGCACCTTAGGTGGAAGAGACTTGTGGTCAGAGAGCACTACCAGAGACACAGAAACCATAGCAACAGCAGGAGGCACTGCATCACCCTGTGTCTGCAGGGCCCATCTGACTTTATTAAAGTTTCATCCAATCAACTAGGTTTTCTTTTTATTAAGACTAGGCAGAAGAAGAACTGGGACTTAGGAAACCTAAGTTCTCCCCACTATGGCTATATTGCAAGAGCAACAGCAGTCACTTTTAGAAGACTGTAGCTGGGTTTCTTGGGATCAAGAAGTTCATCATGCACACAGCACAATGTGATTATCTGTAGTAGCTGAAATGTAGCCTCCAGCGTAGATAGCTTACACATCCCTATGTTAGATAACTTCAGGACAGAGACAATGGACAATATTTATGTTAGAATAGCGACAACTCAACCTATTAAGCTAAAATTAGAAATGAGCCAAAACAGTTTAGAAAACAGTGAACAAGTCTTGCAATTTGGGTGGGTTCCTTACATTAAATGAAACTGATGGTGAGTCTCAGGCAATTAGTAGAAGTTATATAATGTCCCCAAATTGGTATTGCTTGGGACATTTGAAAGTTCAGCCTTTGAGTAGCAGTGCATCTGGGACGATATTAATACGTCTCATACTGGGATCCTTTGATGTTCCTGACGGTACAGTAGTGACATGATTTCTAAGTGACCTGAGTGCTGGCTTGCCATTCACACAGAAAGGTCTTACTGAGAGGTCATTTTCTTCAATGTTTCGTTCATTATGTTGCATGCTATAGTCATTATAAACAATTGTCTGCTAATGCTACCCCCACAGCTCTGCTGCTTGTACTGCATGAGTCACTCACTTCCCTGCTGCAACTGAAAACAGGATTTCTTCATCCTGCGGTAGCCATGTACTTTGCCTCAGATTATCTCACTTCCATTGGACTAGGCAGAACTGGTGAGGTTCACTTAGAGATAAGGCGGTGTGCATATGATATAGGCACAATGTTTGTGTCAGTGCTGACAAACTGGTTTCCCCCCCTCACTATAAACTTATAAATTATATGATGAAAGCTATTTTGGCTCTAGACTCACTAAACCATGCAGCATGTACAGCTTTCAGAAGCATGAGTTTCTCTTTCTGGAAAGGAACAACAAGCTTTAGTCAAACACATACGAACAAATTCAAATGTGGTGAAAGCTGGTCTACCTCCATTGGCCTCTTGTAGAAACAACTTTCTACTTTATATATAGATTGTTCCGTATCCTCCTCTTCTGGCAGAAATCCTGCCCCCTAACCCTTAGCACACTCCACATGCAAAAAACTCCCGCTCAAAACCTAGGCTTCAGATGATACAAAGTATCATGCAGGTTATCTTGCAGTGTCAGCCCATATATGGACTTTTCTTCCTTCCCTGTTCATCCAAATCACAAACATAAGGGTACAATGTACGTATCTACGCATCTATTCCCCTAAAGGTGAAAGAAATGGGAGGGGGTGTGACTGCTTACAGCACTCACAAGTGGTATGGGGTAAGGTTTCTCTACAGCCTTCCAGTTTCAGTTTACAAAGCTTTCAAGGTAGACTAACTTGAATTGCATACTGGGCGGTATGGATCTGATACACACAGCACTTCTAATTCAGTGGTTCTCAACCAGGGTACACATACCCCTGTGGGTACACAGAGGTCTTTCAGGGACCAACTTTTCTAGATATTTGCGTAGTATTACATCAGGCTACATTGAAAAGCACCAGTGAAGTCAGTACAAACTAAAATTTCATACAGCAACTTGTTTATACTACTTTCTGTAATATACACTGAAATGTAAGTACAATATTTATATTCCAATTGGTTTATAATTATATGGTAAAATAAGACAGTAAGCAATTTTTCAGTAGTAATGTGCTGTGATCCTTTTGTATTTTTGTCTGATTTTGTAAGCAAGTAATTTTTAAGTGAGGTGAAACTTGGGGTATACAAGACAAATCAGACTCCTGAAAGGGGTATAGTAGTCTGGAAAAGTTGAGAGCCACTGCAGTCTAATTCACTTTCCTTGCACTCGCAGGCTTGGAAATTATTCTTTCAACTCCCTTTGGGAGGTAACAAAAAATTAGGAGTGGGTTTATATTACAAGCCAAATACAAATTACTCATGGTGCTGAGTTGAGTGGTTGACTGTGTCCCATGGCTATGTTCTCTGCTGTTGCTTATGATATAGAAAGATTGAGAGAGATCCTCAAAAAGAAAAGGAGTGCTTGTGGCACCTTAGAGACTAACAAATTTATTTGAGCATGAGCTTTCGTGAGCTACAGCTCACTTCATTGAATGCAGAAAGTGAAAAATGTTGCTCAGAATGGGCCTGATCTAAAGTCTACTGAAGTCAAGATTTCCACTAACTTCAGTGGTCTTTAGCTTAGGTTTTCACAATGCAAAAGCCAAATTGGAATATTTGTATTTATCCTGAATAACATCTTACTCCACTGACTTTAGTGGAGCAAAATACTACTCGTGCATCAAGGGATCAGGATCTGGCTTTTACTGATCAGGGCCTATTTTAAAGATCTGTAAAAATCATCTTTCTTCCCAAAGGCACACTTCATCGGATGCATTCAGTGGAAAATACAGTGGGGAGATTTATAAACACAGAAAACATGAAACAATGGGTGTTACCATACACACTGTGAGGAGAGTGATCACTTAAGGTGAGCTAATAACAGCAGGAGGGGGGGGGAGGGGGGAGGAGGAGAAAACTTTTGTAGTGATAATCAAGCTGGGCCATTTCCAGCAGTTGATAAGAAAGTCTGAGGAACAGTGGGGGGGGGGGGGGGGGGCGGGGGTCCCTGTCTGAGGGGTTGGAGCAAATGCATGCAGAAATAAACACCTACAAGATCTCTATCAAGCATTCTTACAACTACAATACCCACCTGCGGAAGTGAAGAAACAGACTGACAGAGCCAGAAGAGTTCCCAGAAGTCACCTACTACAGGACAGGCCCAACAAAGAAAATAACAGAACGCCACTAGCCATCACCTTCAGCCCCCAACTAAAACCTCTCCAACGCATCATCAAGGATCTACAACCTATCCTGAAGGACGACCCATCACTCTCACAGATCTTGGGAGACAGGCCAGTCCTTGTTTACAGACATCCCCCCAACCTGAAGCAAATACTCACCAGCAACCACATACCACACAACAGAACCACTAACCCAGGAACCTATCCTTGCAACAAGCCTGTTGCCAACTGTGTCCACATATCTATTCAGGGGACACCATCATAGGGCCTAATCACATCAGCCACACCATCAGAGGCTCGTTCACTCCACATCTACCAATGTGATATATGCCATCATGTGCCAGCAATGCCCCTCTGCCACGTACATTGGCCAAACTGGACAGTCTCTACGTAAAAGAATAAATGGACACAAATCAGACGTCAAGAATTATAACATTCATAAACCAGTTGGAGAACACTTCAGTCTCTCTGGTCACTCGATTACAGACCTAAAAGTCGTAATATTACAACAAAAAGACTTCAAAAACAGACTCCAATGAGAGACTGCTGAATTGGAATTAATTTGCAAACTGGATACAATTAACTTAGGCTTGAATAGAGACTGGGAGTGGATGGGTCATTACACAAAGTAAAACTATTTCCCCATGTTTATTCCCACCCTCCCTCACTGTTCCTTGTCAACTGTTGGAAATGGCCCACCTTTATTATCACTACAAAAGGTTTTCTTCCCCCCCGCCCCTCCGCCCCGCTCTCCTGCTGGTATTAGCTCATCTTAAGTGATCACTCTCCTTACAGTGCATATGGTAACACCCATTGTTTCATGTTCTCTGTGTATATAGATTTCCCCACTGTATTTTCCACTGAATGCATCCGATGAAGTGAGCTGTAGCTCACGAAAGCTTATGCTCAAATAAATTTGTTAGTCTCTAAGGTGCCACAAGTACTCCTTTTCTTTTTGCAAATACAGACTAACACGGCTGCTACTCTGAAACCTGAGAGAGATCCTGTTTATCTGGCAGATTGAGGAGTAGTGATCTGCTATCAAGTGCTAAGCCCCATCCACTGTCAATATGTACTCATCTGAGGTGGATAGGATTGGCTTTTAAATAAAACTGCACTAATCAAAAGATAAGTCTGAAGCCTACCATGGAAATTTGCTGAAGAATGAGGCAAACTGAGGAGTAGTTTTCACAAAATTATGCTGCACCCCCAGCTATGTCCTGGTGCTCCAGGAAGAGCATTATCTAGTGCGCTGAGCTTTATAGGGTGTGTTGGTTTCAGAATAACCACAAGACCACTGATTCATTGATCTTTTTTAAAAAATAGCTAACACAGTAGTAAAAAGAAACAAGTTCATAAGAAGAGCATATTCAGCAAGGGTATTTGGCCTGTATAAAGATATCTACTTATTAAGATCCAATAATTACAGATTTTAAAATTATTTTTTAACGAGGGGAATAAACATAGCTTATAATCAGGCTATGTCTACACTACAGTTTATGCCGGCATAATTTATCTTGCTCAGCGGCATGAATAAACCATCCCCCTGAGTGACATCAGTTATGCTTGTGTGCACAGTGCTATGTTGGCGGGAGAGCTTCCCCCACTGACATAGCTTCTGCCACTCACGGGGGTGTTTTTTTTATTCCGACAGGAGAGCTCTCTCCCATCAGCTTAGAGGATGTTCACCACATATGCCGCAGTGATCAGATGTACGGGTACAACTGTGCCACTACAGTGCTGTATGTACAGACATGGCTTCAGAAATTGGATGTGTGGAGACAGAGGATGAGTAGGAAAGGGTACAAAATAAACCCGTCCTCAAAGTTGGCTTTAAAAGATATAGGTTGGGATTTCAAAGAAGCCCAAGGAAATCAGGTGTCCAACTACCAAAGATATTCGTACTAACTCTCTTAGGTGCCTTTGAAATTCCCAGCCATAGAGTCTTGGAATTGGTAGGGCTCTAGGGCCTGACAACTAGGGCTGGTTGAAAATTTTGCATTGAAAATTGGGTTTTCCCTAAATAAAAACTTCCACAGAAAGCGTCCGACTCATTTTCCAACCAGTTATATTCCGTTTCTCTTGCTTATTAACTAACAAGTTTGTTGCAAGCCAACCGAGAATGTGAGCCTGCAATAAATACTGAAATGAAAAGCAGAACTCTATAAAAACATTTCACACTGAGAGGTACAATTGCAGTTGGTTGTGCATTTTTTGTTTAATGTTGTGCATTAAACAAATGCACAATGTTAATGTTGTTTAATGTTGTGCATTTTTTGTTTAATTTGTGAGCTTTGCCCAACCCATGAAGTCTGGACCTAGACTGAGACTTCTTCAGAGAAGATTCAGGTAGGCAGATACTGCAAGAAATTATTCATCAACGTTTGCTCAAATAAAGGCACAGTTGTTCTGATACTTTTCACATCCCTTTTCCTTTGTTTTCCTACAGAAATACATACAAGGGAATTTTGTTCACAAGAATGTTCATGAAAAGAAACAGTCTTACAAATATTAGTGTGAACATATTTCTTTGTGAAGGATCAGCCTGGAAATGACTTGTTCAGTCCGTCCTATTTATAAAAGTTCGATCATGCAGTCTGAGAACGGAAACCACATCCTGGGTCTACTTCTTCACTCTCTCACACTGCTTTTCACTTCCAATGAAGCCAACACAGTTGCAGTGGTGAAGAAAACAACAACAATATAAGGGACGCAATGTCAGATACCCTGTGTGACTACCACTCCCACAGCATGAACAACAAACAGCAAGAGCTAGTGTAGTTGTAGCTGTGTCGGTCCCAGGATATCAGAGAAACAAGGTGGGCGATATGACATCTTTTATTGGACCAGCTTCTGTTGGTGAGAGAGAAGCCCCGTGGGGTTCAGAAGCTTGGACTCTTTTGCTGGTATCACTGTGTCTAAACCAGCGCGTCTGCTGGCATAGCCGTGTCGGCTGTGGAGTGATTTTCTTCACAACTCCTAGCCAACATAGTCTACACTACAAAGTTTTGGCAGCATAGCTAAGTCTTGCATTGGTTTAACTCCTGGTGTAACGCACCTTCGTACCAGTATAACTGTGTCTACTCTAGGGATTGTACCAGTATAGCTATATTGGTAAAAATAAATTGCACCCCGAAGCAACATAGTTATACTGGTACAAAACCTACGTGTAGACTAGGCCTAAGAGCTTGTCCACATGAGAAAGTTGCATTGGTATAATTCGAATTGAACATTAAACCAATATTGTTAAATCAGTGCAAACAGCTGTGTGGACATTTCTTTCAGTAGAGGAGTGGCTTATTTTGGTTTAGCTAACCCTGTTGCTAACCTACTTAAGTTTAACCTAAATAAGATGCTCCTACCAAAATAAGTTTCCATGCAGCCTTTTGCATTGGTTTAACTGTATTGATTTAAATTACACTTTATGTTATCCCAGTGCAACTTTCTTGTGTAGACAAGCCAGTGATCTCAAAAGCCTTCCTTTTATATTTTTAGGGTGAGATCCTTAGCAAGTATAAATGGGCACAGGTCTGCTTCATGAACAATACATGGACAGAAAAAGAGCTAAGTTCATCTAATAAATTATTTGTTATGTCTAGTTTGTCCAGATCCACACATCACTCTGCTGTTCAGGTGTCTGTCAATCGTAGCTCCAGAGGAGTCAATTAACTTCAGGAGATTTTCCTGCTACTATAGCCTTTTATTTTAGCATCACCTTTAGTTTTCACTCTGATTGATAAAGCCACGTGTCATTTAATTCAGACGGTGTTATTAAGTGGATATACTCCTAACTATACCTCCTAGTCTCCTGTGTTTCTCCTTTGATCTCTAAATGAAAAGTGATGCACCATCATGCCAGAAAACTTCCTACTTTCTCTTTGATCTGCTTTCCTGTGGCCTGATGAAGAAACAAATTCTCAAAAGCCTGTCCTTTATACTCTTAAGGCCATATCCTTAGTGGGTGTAAATCAGACTGTCTCCAATTCCGTGGTGCTCGACTTACATGTAATTATGCTGCCTTACATCCACTGAGGATCTGGACGTATTTTTAGTTAGTCCAATAAAAAGGCCTTGCTTGAAACTTTGTGTCATTATTCAGTTTTTTACTGTATTTCATAAAAGCTATCACGCATACATAATAGTCCAGTTTTGCTCCCATTTATCTAAATGGGAAAACTCCCATAAATAACTTTAGTGGGAAACAGATCTGGCCCAATATATGAAATATATATATATATGACAATATGTTAAAATAGAGGCATGAGACGTTATTTTAAATATAGTTGTACTGTGAGTACCACAATGAGGTACTGGGAAATGGATGAGGGGGAGAATTAAAATTCTGCAACCAAATTGACAAAAGGGGCGTTGTAATGGTTTCCCTGCCTGAGGTAATTATCTTCTCTCTGAGTACTCTCCTAGTTCTAGCTGCTTTGATCAAATCTGTGATGAAGTGACTTATCTGAGGACTTTGCCCAAACCTTTCGGTGAAAAAGGGAGATTTGGTGACCCTAAAACATTTAGCAAATTTGTGTTTATTTTGCCAAATTGTTTTGGTAAAAAGAAAACAAAAACTAAAAAAATCTGAAAACTGAAACATTTTGCTTTGACGTTTTGATTTGAAATAACTTCATTTTTGAAATGTCCTTTTTATTTTTTAAAAAAATTAAAGTACAAAAGTATTCCAAATCTACATGATTGGAGGGGGAGTGGGTGTTGGAATTGCCAGTGAACAGAAAAATCCACAATTCATACAGCTCTCCGTAAAAGTACTTCTGAAAAGTTACGGTTTGGGAGGGGAGAGATGTCGGAGGGGGTGGGGGAGGGACGAGGTGGGTTGGAATGGACCAATGGCAGGTATTTAAAAAAAAGAAGAAAAGAGGTACTCCAGTCCCATCTTCAATTTAATAGTAATAATACCTACCTTTTATATAGCTCTTTTCATCCATAGATCTCAGAGCACTTTACAAGGGAGGTCAGCATCGTTATCTGCATTTTACAGATGGGGAAACTGAGACACAGAGTGGTGACGTGACTTGCCAAGGTCACCCAAGTGGCAAAGCCAGGAATAAAACTGAGGTCTCCCATGTTCCAGTCAAATGTTCTATCTAATACGCCACATCGCATCTCTATTTACTCATGCTGAACAATACATTCAGTACGTTTCAAGAACCAAGCAAAGTAAAAATATGAATTTACTGCCTGCAGCTTAGTTATGATTCTGAGGCTATGTCTACACTGGCAAGTTTCTGCACCACAAGTTATACCACTTTTATTAAAATGCTGGAATTAAACCGCTGTTGCGTGTCCACACTGTGCTCCTTGTGATGCTGGAGCGCATCCACGTTAGCAGCTCTTGCAATGGCAAAGACAGCAGTGTATTGTGGGTAGCTATCCCACTGTGCAACTGGCTGCAGGGTGCTTTGGGAAGGGTTTGCGATCCCTCATGGGGCAGGCACAGCATCTCATGATGCAGGTTTCCCAATCCCATTGTTCCATTACATTGCCAGCTGCTTTCCAACTGAAGTGTGTGTGGCCGGGAGAGGGGGGGTAGGGGGTGAGGGAAGTGTGTGACAGGGTGTGTGTGTGTATGGAGGGGGGGAGAGAGACCGTGTTTTGGGGGCCAGAGAGTGTGTCAGCATGCTGTCTTGTAAATTCAGACAGTGGCAGGAAGCAACCAGTCCTGTGGGAGGGGGAAACCCTGACATCAGCCCCCGCCTCTCTCCCTGGGCTCTCTGCACAGCAATCTCTCTCTCTCTCTCTCTCTTTCACACTCACACACACACACACACACGCACACACACACCCCCCTGCCTCTATATTCAGCAGCACGAACATTCCACATTAATGGTTTGCTTTGTGTCCTGGAGCAGATCAGGGTGACCAGACAGCAAGTGTGAAAAATTGGGACAGGCGGTGGAAGGGTAATAGGCCTCTATATAAGAAAAAGCCCCAAATATCAGGACTGTCCCTATAAAATTGGGACATCTGGTCAGCCAAAGCACAGCACACAACAGCTGTCAGAAACTGTGCTTTGAAAGGGGAGGGGCCCATGTCTCCAGGGCAGCCAAGTTCAAAACAATGAGGCATTATGGGACAGCTCCAGAGGCCAATTACAGCACAGAAAGCAATCAAGTGTCTACACTGGCAATAGAGCGCTGGAGCCTCTGCACAAATAGCCTTACAACTCTCCTTGAGGTGGTTTTTTTTGCAGCGCTGCAGCTGAGGAGTTTCTGTGCACAAAGTGGCTTGACAGCGTGTTCACGTCTGCAGTTTGAGCACAAAAAGCTTCTTTACTGCACAGAAACTTGCCAGTGTAGACAAGCCCTGAGACAGCATTGTTGTTGAAATTCTTTCCTTTCCTCTCTCCTCTGTGAGCACATGCATCCCTGGGGCACAGGGTTTATCAGTAGCTGAGGGAGAAAAGTGTTTTAGCAGCACCTTATTAAAATATTGACTGCACAACACTGTGGTAAGGGCTTTTTGCCTGCTGTAAAAGCTATAAGGTCTGAGAGCTTTGATCAATTAAACAATTAACACTTCAAAGAGTCTACTGGTCAGTGCTAACAGATAACCTGACTATGCTGGGCTTTGCTAGTTTATTATTCAAATTAAGTTTGTAAAAGGAATTCAGCTTGGGCAATCAAGCCTTTGAAGCCATGCAGAGACACCAATTGAAGGTTACCATTTCAAAGAGGATTTTACAACAACATGAACATAGAATAATTTTGGTGAGGACCAGATAAATCATTTCCAAACTGACTAAGCTGAAAAGAACTCAAGCAGGGCTAACTGAAACAGTTCATTAGGTACTCTATGAGCTGCTATTATGTGAGACCCTTATAAAGATTGTTTTTTTAACCTAGGGACACAGCATGGGTGTGGCAGAGTTTCAGGGAGTTGAGAGTTTGTTGATTTCCTTTGGTGACAGTTAAAATGTGATCAGAAACTAGCTTTGGTGGAGACAGATGCATTAGGAAACCAACAAGAAGTAAGAACACAGATGGATACAACGACACCTAATAGGACCAAAAGATTTCCTTAGGCCATGGCTACACTAGAGTGTTTACAGCCCTGGAAGCTCTCTAGTGGAGCCGCTCTAAACTGACGGGCGAAAGCCTGTCAACTTAATTAACCCACTCTCCTGCCGACATAGCGCTGTCCACACCTGAGCGACAAGTGATACCAACATAAGTGGCAGTATAGACAAAAGAGAAGTTCTTTCTACATATGTATAATAAGGACTCATAATTAGGAAGTGCCGTTCATCTTGAAGACCCCCAACTGCTTCACAAACTTCATCTCAGCCACTGACATGGAGTATTGCTAGCCCAGTTCAAAAATCATGAATCAGGCTCTCTCAGATTATGAGGTTAGTTTACAAATGATAAGAATTAATAATAATAATATTGTTTGGGGGTCTCTTTATTTCCTTTATGGATTTGAGCCTTGAGGAGTCATGTTTTCAAGCTTTTACTCTGCAACCATAAGGGCATTAAAATGTACATTTAAGATAATAACAAAAGAAAGCTGAGATTCTCATGTAATCACTGATCATTTAACTCCTGGTACAGACAGCGCTATGTCAATAGGAGAGCTTCTCCTACTGACATAGCAACCACCTCTTAGGGAATTGGAGTATCTACATGGACAGGAGAAGGAAGCTCTTCCGTCAGTGTAGGTTAGATCTTCACTCAGTACTGCAGTGGTGCTGTTAAGTATAGACAAGCCCTAAGCCGGAAGCGTTAAGAAGAACAGCAGATTCATGAGAAAATTCTGAGATAAAACACCGAGCAGCTGTAATGTTGACAGACCCTGGTTGTCGGCAGGTGGGATCAAACCTGGGGTCTCTGGAGCTTAGTGCATGAGCCTCAACCACATGAGTGAAGCGCCCACTAAGGCTGTAGAGCAGACTCATTTAACTCTTTCCAAGTTGTCTCGGTGCCACTAGATGGGACAGAACACCACACCCAGGAGTGGAGGGGGGCGGGGATTCCACAGCCATCTCAAGGGTGACACTAGCAACTTTTGACCTGTGCCCACCAGTAATATCCAATTGAAACGATGGGGGAAATTAAGGTTGGAAGAA
Organism: Eretmochelys imbricata; assembly: GCF_965152235.1. Lineage (NCBI taxonomy): Eukaryota > Metazoa > Chordata > Testudines > Cheloniidae > Eretmochelys > Eretmochelys imbricata. The sequence goes on from NC_135572.1 coordinate 136,379,100, forward strand.
ACTGGAATGTAGCCAGGATCCCCAGGATGTATCCTCCTACTCTTGTGCACATTCTTAAAAGAAAAGCCATTGAGTCTTTTGGGTCACACACATTTACACAGTTTGTTGGCATTTTTGGTAAATAAAATCATATTGTTTTTGTAGCATTTCTGACATTTTTACTAGTCCCATCACTGCCTTACAACTTTTAAAACTTAGGCTTCAATTACTCTAACAAGCCTGAGCCATAGGAGGAGAGCAAGAGAAAGTCTCACTTCTGGGCCAAAGAGGTCTGGGTACACAACTGAACTATCTGTTGCTTTCCAGAGCTTTTGTGTAGAGATGGGTCCAATTCCAAACCTGAGATCCAGAACCCCCGCCCTGAGTTTTGTGGGGAGGGAGGCTCAGGATCTAAACGCAACTCTGGACCTGAATTTCCTACAATTTCTATTACTGAAGCAGATCCATCAGTGGTAGCAAAGCTGGGAGTACTAGCATAGATCATATGCCAGTATTTTTAACACAACATTGTCTAATCTGAAGAAGGTATATTAACTAAGGGGTATGTAAAAATAAGGCATAGCCTACACCTTCACATCTCATCCTGTTAATTGCTTTTCTGACCCCTCAGCGTGTGAGTTACATTAGCTTAGAGTCAGTGAGCCTGTCATGGATCTCTTTTACCTTGTCCTGTAGTGATGCGGCTGATGTCTGATAAAGTAGCTTAAGGCAGCTCTCTGGTGGAATTAGGAAAACTCCACAAGTCTGAACAAACAATAGCGCCAACAAGCCATTCTTCACCCTTTCTAGGCCACAGTGCTCCTTCTGGTGTCTGGCAATCTCCATCCCTTTTTCACCTGCCTCTCTTGGAAGTACCATCTGTGGGGCCCAAACAGGAAGCTAGCATTCAGTTCAAGCCCTTTGCCCAAAGCATCTTCCTAGGGGATTTGCACAAGTACCTCCAGATATGCACACATCCACCTGGGAGCTAAAAAACAGTTCCTAAATCCTTGAACATAATGGTTTGAAACTAACTGAGTTTTAAAAGACACTCAAAATATTTTCAGTAGTTAAAATGCCCCCCCCCCGCCCCCCCCCGTGCAAAGGGCCAGAACAAAGGCTGGGCCTTTTTTAAGTCTTATTTCAAGGACTCTAAATGCTAGAGACAATAACCATTCACGCACTGGGTATTCAAAAACAAACCAGCCACGATTCTGCTGCCCATTAAATGATCTTGGAAGGGCACTTGTCCAGCGTTCAACTTTTTAAACATCTGTTTGAAAACATGTTGTTAGCGCTTGCAGTAAAGTCTAAGGTTACTCAAGGAATTAAGAGGCAGCTGTTTTCAGTGTACTCCACAGACTGGTTAAAATGCTTTTGTTTATGAGCATGTGCTTTCTAGTGAGAAAAGCAGCATAGATGTGTATCTGGAAATTGGGCAGTAAGAGAATGAATGATGACTGAAGAAACTGGTGCATTTGTTTTCATTTTTGGGGGGGGGGGGCGGGGGAAGCAATAGCAACATTTTAAAACAATGAATCTTAAGATTAAATATTAATAAAAAAGGGAAAGAAACATGTGGAATGGTCCTCAGACATTATTTCCCGTATCTGAGCGCTGAGGGCTAAGGAAAGGCAGTCTGGGCCCAGATCCAAATCCATAAAGCCATTTCCTTCCTGTTGGAATTCAAAGGAATAAATAATGGAAGAAAAACCATCCTCACTTTAATGTGCATCCTATTACATCCTTGGTTTAACCATTTTTATAGTTACATTGAGCTAATTCATAATTCCATAGGAATTTTACTTAACTATTTTTCCTTGTTTGGGCAACATTATATTACTATTGCGCTTAGACACATTCACTGTTCAAGATGGGCCTAATCCATTGACGTCAGTAAGCTTTGGATCAGGCCATATAAACATAACAAGTGTAAATGAGAATATCTGGCAATTTGTGTGTGTGTGTGTGTGTGCACACGCACTCACACACACAGCTAGAGACAGAAGGTCTGATCCTGCACTCATTGAGTTCAAACGCAAAGCTGTCTCTGACTGCAGGTAGAGCAGAATCAGGCCCCGAGTTACCTCAGCTGCTGGCTTGGGGAGAGTGTGGTGATTGTCTGGTGTGGCCTCTGCAACTGTGAGCACAAAGCATGCCTTACTCTTCATACAGTTCATTAGATGAAACCAGAAGAGTGAACAAGTGCGAACATACACTACCTAGCATAGGCATTATGTTCCTGCTCAAGAAAGAGGAGCTAGGGATGTGTATAACACTACAAAGGCCCATCAGCACTTGCAGGGAGTGCTTCATGTGGCCAAGAGGTGTAATGTGGACTCACTATACCCACTAGCACAAGGTGCAATGGTGCCATTCTCAAGTACCGACCTACCTGTGGATAGGGCTGGTGCTTCCCTTCTTAATCTGTTTGTGAGGAATACCATTGCAGTTTCAAACCAAACTTTCAGGTAAAAGAGAGAGGGCAATGGGAGAAGGGAGAGAATGAAAGAAAAGCATTCACGGTTTGTTTTGGCAGCTAAGTTCTCATTGTTTAACTCAAGCTTTAGAAAACAGTTTGCTCTTCACATATACAGGCTCTGGTCCTTCAAAGGTAATTGAAATCAATGAAAAGCTGCCCATTAATTTTAGGTTTCAGAGTAGCAGCCGTGTTAGTCTGTATTTGCAAAAAGAAAAGGAGGACTTGTGGCACCTTAGAGACTAACCAATTTATTTGAGCATAAGCTTCCGTGAGCTACAGCTCACTTCATCGGATGCATTCAGTGGAAAATACAGTGGGGAGATTTATATACACAGAGAACATGAAACAATGGGTGTTATCATACACACTGTAAGGAGAGTAATCACTTAAGGTGAGCTATTACCAGCGGGGGGGGGGGGGACACCTTGATTATCACTACAAAAGGTTCCCCATTCCCCCCCTGTCCTCCCCCCTCCCCGCCCCTGCTCTCCTGCTGGTAACAGCTCACCTTAAGACTCTCCTTACAGTATGTATGGTAACACCCATTGTTTCATGTTCTCTGTGTATATAAATCTCCCCACTGTATTTTCCACTGAATGCATCCGATGAAGTGAGCTGTAGCTCATGAAAGCTTATGCTCAAATAAATTTGTTCGTCGCTAAGGTGCCACAAGTACTCCTTTTCTTTTTTTCATTAATTTTAGTAAGCTCTGGATCAGTCCGCTAATGAACAAAATGTTTCCAGGGTTGCTTGGTTCTTGTAGATCAACTCCAGAAAGAGCTGTAGAAAACCTCTCACCACCAGGTCTTTTGCCACAAGGGGTGAGGATGACAAGGGGGTTATTTAGAATGTAACATTATTTAGAACTTTGAATTCACTTTATTTATTGCATCTGCCAACTGATGGCCTGTTCTAGAGGTAACCAATTAGTTGAGCACCACACCCGGCATCAACACTTGATGGATCAAATTATGCTCTGGTGTAAGCTGAGAGCAGAATTTAGCTTACTTGACATGCATTCTGCACGTTCCTGCAGCCAAGCCTCAAACTAGGACCCCCTCTTTGTTCATAGGCCTTCCTGGTTCTAGGGGCAAACAGGGTGGTTTCCCTGGGCACCAACTCCCAGAGGGCACCATACAGCTGTGCCACTTGGCCACCCCCCACCTCCACTGCTGCTGCAGGAAGGGTTTGCGGGGAAAGAGCTGAAAATATTTTCTGCCCTGGATGGCAAAACAACTAGGGCCACTCTGGGCAGCTGGTGAACCAAAAAGCAGCTCCTTCCTGACCATGCCAGTAGTGGTACTCAGCATGTCAGAGCTGAAAGTTGTTATTATTCTACCATACAAAAAATAACAGCAAACTATTCCTCTTTTTTGATTTCCAGTCATTATTTGTATTTAGGTTTATAACAATGCACCCTGACAACCTGTTTCAGGACACTGTGATGGTTTCATATGCACAGATTTAGTCCCTTGATACCTAAGAAACAGTGAGTCCTGCATTGTGCCCTAAAGGCCACAAACTCCAGCTCTGTCAGACCAGTGGAGGAAGTGAAGTTTGACTCAAGAAGCACCACCAAGCACCCTCCTGCCATGCCTGGGTTTTTAACTATAAGAATTCCAGCTCAGGCCCCTTAGCTGACCTCAAATGCCACAAGTACATGGAGAGAGAGTAGGTAGGTCATGCTATTTGCATGCAGTCCATAGTCAGGGATATACTGCATAGGCACACTACTCCAGGAGGAGCACCAGGAGGCATTGTTCAGAGAACACCCATCCTCCCGGTCTCCCTGACTGTGATAGAGGGGAGAGAAGGGAGTAACTGACTACAGCCCTTTACAGGGTATATTTGATACTCCTTCTTACCCCCTATGCAGCCAGCCATCTTTGCTGGCTTTGCCTAGTCCCTGCCCCTCCACACTCAGTCAGCACCCAGTTTCTCCTAGGGAACACTCTGGAGCTGCACCTGTGACTGGATCTTACAGCCCTGGCAAAGGGATAGATCCTTACTCCCACCTACTCCTATGCATAGCTAGTTAGGATATGTCTACATGGTAAGCAGGAACCCACAGCAACTTGGGCCTACAGAACCTGAGCCTACAGACTTGGGCTCATGCTACAGTGCCAAAAGTAGCTGAATAGACGTTTGGGCTCGGGCTGGAGCTTGGATTCTGAAGCTCTGGGAGGAGCTACATAGTTATTTTTAGTGCCGTAGCGCGAACCAGAGTCTGTAGACCAGGGTTCTGAGACTTGTGCCACAGGTTTCTGCTTGCTGTGTAGACGTACCTCTTAGGTTTAGCTCACAATGTGGGCCACAGCCATATAAGGCATTATAGCTCCGGATCAACACTTGGAAGCACTTCAAGGGCTACATTTTCAAAGCAGTTCCCCAAAGTTGCACTGTCAAAAGGTGTGGACAAATTTATTTGGCACCAGCAGATAAGTGCACTCACACATTTTAAAGGTGAGTTTTGGAAGTTCTTTTCAAAATTTGGCCCAACATACCCACTAACAAGCACTTTTAGTAGAACTCTCGTAGTAGCTGCTATGGCCCAGATCCTCAAAGATATTTAGACTCCTAACTTCCACTGAAATCAATGAAAGTTAGGAATCTAAATACCTTTGAGGACCTTGGCCTATACCCTTTCAGTATCACTTCTGGGTTATATCCTGCCACAGATTTTTATACCCCATGCAAGGAGCTCCAAATGCAGATCCATGGCAGTATAGTCATACCATGCAAAGAAAAATGAATAGTTACTCCTAAAACAACATATTGCAGATAAACCATGGACAGTACTTCAAACTGTACCCCCACACTTAATCTCCAGGGCAGACTGTGAAATCAGCCCACCATGTGGCTGGGAAAATTGCAGAAGAACCACCCACGAAGGATGGAATAGTCTGAAGTAGCAGGTATTTCCAGTACTCCAAACCCAGGGCATAAGTAAGCCAACAGAACACTGGCAGCAAAGAACAGACGTGCATCCCAGCTGACCCCAATATTAGAAACTTGTTATGCTTGAACTCCAGTCAGTTCCATCAAATTTCATTGCATTATATCCTGGTTCTTGGGAGACAGACCTTGTGTCTTTTATCACACAGCTCATGTTGTCACAAATGTTTTCACAACAGCTTGCTCATTCTCTAATCAGGGAGAATAATCCAAGACTTCAGAGACAATCTCAAAATGCAGACTGCGGGAGCGAAGATTCACGCATGCCACAAGACTAACAAAACCAATCAGACAGAGCTAACAAATCACCTTTGTGCTGACTCCATATATCTTCCAAGGTTGATCTGGCTGGATATGATTTTATAATAATGACAGGAGGAGAACTTACTGGCAAAATAAAAAGGCCATACGTGGTACTCAACATGAGGTACAGTGTTTACTGTACTACAACCCTAATACCAGAGTCAAATATAATATGTCTCAAGTTGGATGACCCATAAATCAAGGCACCCAAAGCAAAGGAAGATTTTTGAAACTGTTAGCCTGATCAACTGAGTGACCTATTGTTCCTGGATGAAGGATATCAAAGGCAGCATGTACTTCAGTAAAAAGCGTTAATGGCTGTAGTACTAGTAGATATGCAGATTCTGTGTTGTACCATCTGCATGCCCTGAGGTAGCGGAGATTAGGGTTCTTGCCAAAGCTGATTAGAACAACTAGTAAGGAATACTCTACATCTCAGTTAAGTGAGAGGGTGGTTTCCAGCTAAAATGTTTTTGCAATACTCAGAGGCTTTTGCTACTAGAGTCTACACTAATCAATCAGAACTAATAACTAGTTCAGTCTGGCTCATTGACATGGAATTATTACACATTGTCTGATTTGATGGAAATGAAAATAGTTTCTATTCTTGAAGATATTTTTCCAAACATCATGACAATCATGACAGAGATTTTTGGTTGTTGCTTTTTTCCCCCTGCACCAAATTCATTCCACCAAATCATTCTGTTTACAACTGAAGGAATTTCAGCTGATACAAACAGGAACATGAAAATCTTAAAAAGCCTGTAAATAAAAGATGGTTTAAAAGTGGGGCATGTGGAAGGGGATTATGTTTTTCATTAGCGAATGGAGATCTAAACTAGCAAACCACAACAGCTGAGACCCTTTGTAGCTTTTCAGATTCATATTTGCTCTCTTTTCACACACAGATACAAAGAGACAGACAGACCAGGGCTGAAATTAGAAACACAGCATAGGGAAACAAAAGTTTTACTGAATGTATATTAGTTCTTATTTTAGGAAACATGAAAGAGTTTAAATCTATATTTTAAAAAAATACATTCTAGATTTGGAGGCTCAAAGAATCCTAGCCCTTTTTGTGCTGAGATAAAATGATTTTAGTATGACATTATGTGGGAATTCTGTAGTCCACAGAGACATGAAAGATTACCCATGTCACACACACAAATGCTTTTCACAAGCATTTGAGAAGCACTCACACTACTTTTAGAAATGAATTTCATAAGGTTTTGAGCATCAGATGAGCACTGAATATCTACAATAGCATTTTGCTAATCTTTGCTCAAGCATATTTAGAGACTGAATTATTTAAACAAGGAAATGTCAAGTACTGAAAATTTGGGGTCTGTTTATTAATTGCATCATGTAGAATCAGCCTAGCTGGCGTAGAGTAAAGACATCTGGACGTTGATAAGAAAATTCTTTATAGACTGTTTTGCAAATGCATAAAGGTGAACGGTATAAATGATTACAGAGCTCACTAGTTTTGTATCTACCTCAGCCTCAAAAGGTATAGCAAGTCTACCCAGGATAAGTAACCATGTTTAAGAGATATCTTTAAGGACAATTTAAATGATGTTGCAGCTGGAGTTGCGTGATTAATTCACAAAAACATTATTCAGCAAATAAGCTTAGTTTATTTGCTCACAGAATATCTGCAAGCAGAATGCAGTATCCTCAAATAGATTCAAATGTATTCAGTCAATATCAATTCATTTTTTTTTATTCTATAGATTCACCGTGTACATTTGAAATTTAAGCTGTTATTTAGCGGTGATTGGTCATGTAAGCCACATAATATCATTTCTGTCCCCTGATTGGAAGAGAATGTAAACTTTTATGGAGCAAATAGTCACATGTGTGAATTTAAAGTTCAGCAACCATGAATATTCATGCGTGCAAATTTGAAATTTGCTTTCCATGAACATCTGTGTGCCATAAAACATATGAGCATGCCTGAAGTGAATTCATCTAAAATTCAAACAAACATTTGAAGGATTTTTTCTTCCTTCTTCAGTCAGCTTTAACTGTGGCAAAACTGGCCTGAAAGAGTCCAGAGAGTGGTTGTAATGAGGTCTGATCTCATGCACAATGGCCAGCCAACCCCAGTTAGGTTGCCGTCTAACCTATCAACCACTGTGACTGATCAAAGAAAAGTGGATCTGATCTAGAAAAGTGGAACCTGGCAGCACGCCCATAGGAGGACCAGCCGGCATCTTCACAGCGTATTGCAGTTTCATGCAGCATAACATGTGGCGATCAAGCAGTGTAAATAAATTTTATTTCAGCAGTATTATAACAATCATGTTTAAACAAGGCTTAAACTAAGCACGGAACTAGCTGGCTTGTATGTCCTGCCTAGAGGTGACTAGAGTTAGAAAAGACAAACAGAGACACTTTCTGATGCAAAAATCTGTGAAAAACCTGCCTCTCTTTCTGTGGTGATTAATTAAAAGTGAAACAGCAAAACATTTTCTGACAGGCAGAGACCACTTTTCATTTCTGTGTCAGTGTCTAGGATAATGGGGCTCTAGATCCATGAATGGGGCCTCTAAGCACTACCAGAATAATAAATAAAAATTATTAATTATTACTATTATTTATTGTAGGCTTTGCAGGCTCTTAGCCCAATATGTAGATATAATGTAGCTACAGTAAAAATATCAGTAGAGAGAATTCATGTCTATCTGAAGAAGTGTTTTATTTACATGGCTTACATTGACTGTATTTATTTCTTGCTTTAAGTGGTACATAATGCAGTTTCTACAATTACATAAGAGAACTGAGAAATTAGGCATAGGGACTGTCAAATACCAGTGACATTTTAGTATAAATTGCAAAACCTGGTGTTTCCATCCAATTTTTAGTTTCTCTTAAGAAAGTTATTACAGGAAGTAATCCAAAGTTGAAGACTAATATTATTTAGGTTAAAAATGATATTGGAAAAAAAATGTTTACACTGGAATGATAAAAATTCCAGATATTTTCCTCTCTTGTTGCTCGGATTGTTAAGAATTTATGCTGTATTAATTACTTAAAATATTGGACACACAAAAGCCAGACTTATTGTGATCAGATGGAATACAATCCCACTTTCCTTACCAGGACACATGGAGACTATTAACTCTGTCTTTCCTCTCTATCAGCCAGTGTTTAATGGTCAAGATGATAAGCAGTTGGAGCAGGCAACTAAAGGGCAACTGGGCAAAGGTGATTATGAATGTACAATTTTTGACTAGCAAATGTATATAAAACTCTATTGCATGTATTTGTTTCCCTTTCCCCTTTCTCCCCATCAATATGTTACTTGTCTTCTCAGGGTCTAGCCCCACACTTTCACTGAGCATTGTGCAGGCAGACCCTGGCACCCTCAGCACAACCCACTGACTTCTGCTTTCTGGCTCTAATGAGTTTTATATCTACAAAACTTATTTCCTAGATGGAATCAATGGGCTGTCTGCAAGGGTCTCAATCCAGAATGGGGCCCTTAGCTTGTCAACTCTTTAGGGGAGGGACTATGGGCCAGATTTTTAAAGGTATTTAAGTGCCTGTCTCCATTTTCAGATGCCTAAATACCTTTGACAATATGGCCCTGTGTCTACTTCTCTTTGTACGGCACCTAGCAGGATGAGATTTCAGTTCTTTGATCACAACCATTCCTTATTCTTATAGAAGCAGCTTCAGAAATGGCACCTAACTAGAAAGGTGGAACCTGCTTGCAGCATGTCCACAGGAGGCCCATCCAGCATCTTCATAGCGTATTGCAGTTTCATGCAGCATAACATGTGGTGAAAATGAATTTGATTTCAGCAGTATTTTGGGAAGGGTCACTTGTAAACCAGGGGTTAATTCATTGTGTTTAACTAAAGCAAGTGAAGGGGCCAGAGGAGGAGTAGGGAGGGAGGGAGGGGGATTAGCTGTTATAAAACTGTTCTATTGCAGCAGTCAGCTGAAATATTCACTGGGTGGGACGGGGGGGACTAACAATACACACGTCAGACATCAGAGAATACAAATATAAGAATTAATTCTATCAGCTAATATTATTGATTCATTTCAGGCCATAACAATCATGCACACTCAGATATCTCAGTGGAAAATGGTTCAGCCAAACACCGCAGCTTACCTAAGATCCTGAAAGAACACTTTCATTATCAGCTTCTGGCTATCAGCACCACTTCATATCCAGCACTCTGTTTATATGTGTTCTGCTCAGGGAGCGTTGGACATTGAAGATAGATATTTGGCAATAACATCCCTATGAAAGTGATATCCCTTCTGGGGAAATACTGAAGGCTCATTATTCAGACAAGGAAAATAGAAACTCAAGGAGAAAAATGTGATTGTTTCCCCTCTTAAATGTCTCCCCCACACAAGCTCTGGGCCTAGGCATCCTCTTTCCTTTAGCTAGGGAAAGAGAATGTGAGCCAGCCAGTTTTTCCGCTGTAGTAAATGTCAGTGTGGTTCTTTGGCCAGATGCTCAGATTCATTCAATATCTGGCTGCAGCCCCACTACAGACAAAGGGGCTAATTCTCCTTTCCCTTATGCCAGTGTAACAGAGGTTTCATATGACTAAAGTCAGTGGAGTTGCACTGGTGTGGTTGAGTAGAGAATCAAGCCTGATCTCACCCCACCCTCAACTTCCACCAGCTCCAGGCTTGGTACCTGGGGTCCCCTTGTCCTTTTTTTACCATCAAGTTCACAAAAAGAATAAATACATAAATAAATAAAATTGTGCTGTTCATTTTTCAGGATCACCAGACTCAGAATGTTTATTAGCAGCAGCTCTGCTTGGCTACACTCACCACATGTGGCAAATTGTTTGAAATTACATATCCGACTCTTTCCTTTTCTTTTAATACTGTACATAGTCCCCAACCTGGGCCATCTGAAGTGCTGGCCCCAGATAACACTGCAGTAGGCATTAAACATGCCGAGGAAGTATTTCTGGCTCACTCACAGGTATTTTTATACCTTCACATTCAAACAGGTGAATCCTTTGCAACTTTGAGGCACGTGGGGGCACACTGCACCCTCCCACTGAGAAACCTGAATCCTTCCTGTACGGTCAGACATGGATTCCCTGTCTAAAGGAACCCTGTGGGAGGAGCAAGGAAGGATAGCTCCATAAGGTTTCCCTCACAGATCATTCAATTGAGGAGCAGGGATTAGCTGCCCTGCAGAAGAAGCAGGAGGTCTGTCCTGCAGAAACTATTGATCCCGGGAATCCAATGGTAAGCCCTGTGCTTCCGTATTGCCCATGGGAAACCATGCCCCTCCCCCCATCTCCTTGCCACACCATCAGAGCCTGTATTAGCTTTCCAGAATATTCTACTCTGCAGCGATGGGGGACAATACACAAAACACAACTGGATCTTTCCCTCCCCAAAGATTGGCATAGAATCCCCTTCGTATGACTGGTACCCTAGAAGTGAATTTCAGAGTAGCAGCCGTGTTAGTCTGTGTTCGCAAAAAGAAAAGGAGTACTTGTGGCACCTTAGAGACTAACGGAGTGACTATCACCCCCATGTGTGGGCAGGAGGGGAGTTTATGTGCAGAGGTCGGAGTATAGATCAGGCTGGGACAATTGGACCCACACGCTTGTTAACTTGTCTTTATATAAGCTTCCTAACTGGTCTGGTCAAATCATTTAATCAGAAATCCCCTGTAGCGTTTATACTGAGCTGATTTTTGATCATATGAGCAAAACAATTCTGTGCTCTGCTCTTTTTCCAGATTCTCCTGGGAAAATGGAATGAGGGTTGTTGTTTTTTTCCCCTTTTTGGTGGATAAAATGCTGGTCACTTTACTACCTTAACACTCCCACTGTTGTCATCATCTTTGGAGCTGCCTCTGTGGGAGCAAGAGTGGGAAATTTTATGAAAAAAATTCAGTGTGTAAACATTGCCTTGAAGACCTAGTGAAATTAGTAAAATGCAAATTCAGCCTCTAAGGCCCTGACCAAAACTCACTGAAATTAATGTGAATCTTTCCGTTGACTTCAGAGGGCTTTGGAACCCCATAAGTGACATTGTGTGACCCAGTGGGATATATCTGTGTCAAAATAAGAACTCCATGTTGCTCCATGAACTCCATTTTATATTATGTAGTGAGCAAAGTCTAACTTTCCCCAAGGTGGGATATTGTAATGCATTCCAGGCAGCTCCTTCCTGGGAAAAGGACTTAATGCTTTGTGGAAGGAGGATCTTCACTGAGAAGCCACCACAGAGTAATCTGGAACCATCAACTTGGATTATCTCTCAACAGACACCCCCATGGAACAATGCATTTTCTACATAGGGGCATCAGCATGGCCTGCATCTTTTCAGTCGGGGCATGTGGCAAGAGGAAAGAGATTGTATTTAAGGGTGAGGTGTGCTTCTCTGAGCAGGGGGGCAGACCATCACGACATGTAACCAGGACTGGCTGGAGACAGAGAAGGCAGAAGGGACTCTGCCTAGCCTATACCATATTTAAGCAGTAGAATTATCAAAACATAATAAGCAAGGAATGGAATATCAGAGGTTCCAGTTACTGACAATTTCCCAGTTCTCAAGTGGAAAATTTTAGGAATTTGCTAAGGAAGTTTGTATGTAACCTGCCTCACTGAAACATCTCCAGAGGAACAGGATGGCTGAAAGTGAAAAATATCTTAAAGGAGGCAAAACATGAAGAAGATTCCTTTCTAGTTCTGTTGGATTTCAGATATTGCCAGTAGAAGTAGCTTCCCCAGCACGGCTATTAATGGGCACATAAACAAGGACTTTACTTTCCATAAGAACTACTGAACAATCTACTGAACAAACACCAGGCTTACAAATACTGGACAAAAGGCAAAGGAACAAAAATGTTACTTTGGAAAGACAGATGAAAAACCACTGTTCAGGCTGACAGCTCAGCAGGAAGTCCATAGGGCAAGTGACAACAGCTGGACAGCAGTAAGTGTCATTTTAACTTCAGGGCAGAACCACAATCCTATATTGTAGCAAGGAACAGTTAGGAAAAATGGAGAAATCATTAAGATTTACTTGAAATATCAGATGTGACAGGCCACCTGCTGGTACAGGAGAAAAAGGTGAAAACTCAATTCCACAAGGAATAGATAAGGGGAAAAGAATTGTGTATCCATGCCAGAAGAATCACTGAATATACTCGCATCACCAAGGTTACCAAATGCAGAATTATTACAGAGACAAGCCTCACCAAGGCTTCCAAGTCCAAGTAGCAGCTGGTTGAAATCGCAACATAATCATCCTGGAGTGAGTCACATTAGCGGCCATATCCTGAGAGGCATAGCCAGATACACACAGAGCTGAAATAAACCACAGATGACTAATAGAATAACTTTTAAAAATGTATTCCCAGTGTAATGTTATTTCAAAGTTGGAGGTATTGGCTGAGGAATTAAGCTAATACACGAGATGTAAGATTTCAGGGTGTTTTTATGGTACTGCCTTTGTTACACTGCCCCTGGGTATATTCACTGTATGCTAGGAGCCAGATTCTCAGCAGGTGTACATTGGGACAGCTCAGTCCAAAAAGTCAATGGAGCGACACTGATTTACGTCAGCTGAGGATATCACCCTACTTATTTCCAGAAGCCTGACAAGTCACAGGATTGCCTAGCTAATTACACAGGGCCTGATTCAAACCCTGCTAAGTTTGACTTCAGTGGGCATTGAATCTGGCCAACAGTTAACAGAAGTGCTACACCTGCCTTCTGAGTGCTTACAAAACAGGATGATCTTCTTCCATATTTTCCCCTGTAAAACTAACTGAGCCTCACTATGGGCTCAATCCTGTAGGTTGCTGAGTGCTCTGGTTCTGATCCATCAAAACACTTTTGCGCTGATGTGCACAGGACTACTCAGGTGTTCAGTGTTAAGCACATGGTTAAATACTTTGCTGGATGATGGCCAGGGAGTTTAGCAACTTGAGGGTTGAGCTCTTTGGATGCAGAAATAGAACCAAGTATATAGCGAGTAATTAAAAATCAAACTATAAATAATGATCTGTTACATGGCTAGGTGAAAGTTCTTGAGAATAGAACTGGTACCAGCAACAACAAAACCACAACCACGCATCACTGTATTGTGATTACATTTGATGAGCTCAGAACTAGTCCACCTTTCCCAGTGTACTCAACAAGAATAGAAAATTACCTTTCCAGAATGATGAGTGAAATTAAGGAAATCAAAGCTCCTGGTGCCTGCATTTCAGAGGCAAAGAAAGGAGTTTGGATCACATTTACATCTTGATACAAACCATGAAAGCCAGGATATTCAAAGCTTAGATCCAGAGTAGCTCACAAAAGCTTATGCTCAAATAAATTTGTTAGTCTCTAAGGTGCCACAAGTCCTCCTTTTCTTTTTGCAAAGCTTCGATCGATGCTACCTCTGTGGAAAACAGAGAGACAACCCAAGACAGGGGCATAATGACAAGAATCAGAAAGGAGTATTGGCTTAAGTATACCCTTTGAATTCTTGGCTTTTGCAATATTTAAATATAGAGGGTTTTCTTCCCCTGTGAATTCCTCTGGGGTTTGTGATTTAAACTTCAAAAAGGGAAGGGAAAAAGAAAGCCTTTTTATCACTGAAGTAGATAAAACAGGCATAGACTAGAATGGCACCTTTTGTTCTGATATTTCAGTCAGCTGAATGTAATTCATGCAAATATGTACTTAGGATCAATGTAATACGTATTTAGCTGCATTTAAAAGGATTTTTATTTACCTGGTTAAATAGGTACTTTGGTTTGGAATTACATGTATTATTTTCCCAACAGAATACTGTAATGGAAGGCTACTGTTATGGTTTATCATATTTTGACCATGTTCTTATTTAGCGAATATCTGTTACATATGTCCCATGTTATGTGTTGTTACTGAAGTTTAAGCTCTCACATAAATCCTTCTTAGCATGTGGATTACTGATCAGATACTCCATAATGATATCCTATTGATCCAGCTGCCAGCCACAAAAACTAAAATGCACATGCTAAAAATCTAAAAGGTTGTATTTAGGAAAAATGAGGAGCATAGTCAATAAATTGCATTTGTAAATACAATATTGTGATTTCCCCACAAAACCTAAAGGGAATAAATTCCTATTTTGGATTTGTGGTCTACAGAATTTCTGTTTTAAAAACAAAGCCATTTTTCAGTTGTACAAATGTAAAACATTCTAAACAATTAAACCTTTGTTTTGCAAGTGAAAAATGCCCAAATCAATTTTTCACAGTTCAGGGAAAGAAACTGCTTTGGGCTAAGATGGTAGTAGAAGGCCTGAACCAAAATCCTGATCCAAGCAGCCTCCAAATTTGGAGGTTATTTGGGTTAAACACTGAAACTCTTGTCAGTATCCAAATGTTGCACCTGGTGCTTATCTCTATAATGAGCAAATCAAAAATCCCAATTCTGAACCTCCCATTAAACCTGGGGCTAGATTGTGACTTTACCCAAATAAGTTCAAGTCAGAGGCATTGTGTAGTTGGGCTGCTGCAGTAACAGATGTGGGGGACGTAATCTGAACCAGCTATAGGACTCTCCAGCTCAGCTGCTCTGGCTAGCAAGGCCCCACCCACTCCTGCCAATTTGTTATGAAACAGGAGAAGTAATCTACAGAGACTGCTCTCCTGCTCCACTCACACTGTGACCCACAATATGGATAGTATATAATTCAAGTCACAATTTTGCCTTTTGAAGAGGAAGAGTTTTGAAATATAAAATGGAAGAAAAAAGGAAATTGATAGTAATTAATATAATCAGAAACTAGGAAGTGTAGGAAATTGATAAGGAAAGCGAAGGGACACAAGGAGAAATCTATGGCTAGCAGCATTAAAGTCAATAAGAAGGAGGTTTTTTAAAGTATATTAGGGACAAAATGAATCCTAATCATTGTACTGGTACATTGCTAGATAGAAATGCTATAATTATCAATAATAATGCAGAAAAGACAGATATTTCTGTTCTGCATTTGCGAAGAAAACAGATTATGTCGTCATATCATAACACACTTTCCATTCCGCTAGTATCTCCGGATGATAACAGCATGTCCCCAAATGAGAGATTTTAAAATCAGGAAGTCCAGATAAGTTGCATCCAAGAGTTTTAAAAGAGCTGGCTGAGGAGCACACTGGACCATTAATGTAGATTTTGAGTAAGTCTTGGAACACCAGGGAAGTTCCAAAGTCGAGAAGAAAACTAACGTTGTGCCAATATTTGAAAAGAGTAAACAGGATGATCCTGGTAATCATAGGTCTGTCAGTATGACATTGATCCAATTCAAGATAATGCAGCAGCTGATATGGGACAATTAATAAAGATTGAAACAGGGTAATATATTTAATGCCAATCAATATGGGTTTATGGAAAAATAGATCCTATCAAACTAAATTGCTATCTTTTTTTTTTTTTTTTGATGAGATTAAATAGTATTGATGTAATTTATTTAGACTTCTGTAAAATGTTTGACGTTCTTGCAGGGGTGACTGGGAATATGACTTTAACATCCCAAGATGCAGTTTTTTCCCTCCCCTGATTTCATCTGAAGCCCATAGTATTTCACACCCTTTTTTTCAAAAGACCAGCATAGCTGCGCGTACACCATCCCCAGAGAAGCATGAACCCCACTCAGCTGTGCCCTGTTTTGGTGAGTGTTGCAAACACCACACATCTTATCCTTCAGTGTTTCCAGAGCCGCTAGAGGAACTGCCACGTAGAACATGGCAATGTCCTTCAAGCAGCACTGCTGGGAGTCATGGAATGAAACAACTCCCTGTCACAGTTGGCAGCTGCGCAGTAGCTGGACAGGGTGGAGCACCAGCTCTGGTTCTGAGACATGAGCACTGATGGGTGGGCTCTCCTTGTTGTGCAGCTATAGGGTGGCAAGCAGTGGCTGTAAAACTTTTGTGTGCGCAAGGCCACTTTCCAGGAAGAGTGTGTGGCGCTCTTCCCAGCCCTGCAGCACAGTGACACTAAAATGAGACCTGCTGTGATAGCGGAGAAGCGAGTGGCCATCGCTGTGTGGAAGCCTACAACGCCAGACTGCCACTGTTCCATGGGGAATCAGTTTGGAGTTGGTAAATCCACCATGAGGGTTGCTGCGATCCAAGGGTGCAGGGCCATTAATTGCCTGCCACCAAGAAGGATAGTGACTCTGGGCAGTGTGCAGGACATACCGGATGGTTTTGTTGCAGTGGGGTTCCCTAACTGTGGCAGGGCAATAAATGGCACCAATCAACCTTGCCAAAGAGTACATAAATAGAAAGGGATCCTTTTTACGGTGTTGCAAGCACTCGTGGATCACCGAGGCCGTTTTACCGACATCAACTTGGGATGGTCTGGGAAGGTGCATCTTTAAGAACAAGGTCTGTTCAGAAAGCTGCCAGCAGAGAATTTCTTTCCTGACAGCAAAATCATCACTGGTGATGTTGAAATGCCAATAGCAATCCTGGGATTCATTTTTCAGGGTCACCAGACTCAGAATGTTTATTAGCAGCAGCTCTGCTTGGCTACACTCACCACATGTGGCAAATTGTTTGAAATTACATATCCGACTCTTTCCTTTTCTTTTAATACTGTACATAGTCCCCAGCCTGGGCCATCTGAAGTGCTGGCCCCAGCTAACACTGCAGTAGGCATTAAACATGCCGAGGAAGTATTTCTGGCTCACTCACAGGTATTTTTATACCTTCACATTCAAACAGGTGAATCCTTTGCAACTTTGAGGCACGTGGGGCCACATTACACCCTCCCATTGAGAAACCTGAATCCTTCCTGTACAGTCAGACATGGATTCCCTGTCTAAAGGAACCCTGTGGGAGGAGCAAGGAAGGATAGCTCCATAAGGTTTCCCTCACAGATCATTCAATTGAGGAGCAGGGATTAGCTGCCCTGCAGAAGAAGCAGGAGGTCTGTCCTGCAGAAACTGTTGATCCCGGGAATCCAATGGTAAGCCCTGTGCTTCCGTATTGCCCATGGGAAACCATGCCCCTCCCCCCCATCTCCTTGCCACACCATCAGAGCCTGTATTAGCTTTCCAGAATATTCTACATCTTTAAGAACAAGGTCTGTTCAAAAAGCTGCAAGCAGAGACTTTCTTTCCTGACAGCAAAATCATCACTGGTGATGTTGAAATGCCAATAGCAATCCTGGGAGACACAGCCTACTCCTTACTCCCATGGCTCATGAAGCCGTACACTTGGACAGAAGCAAGGATTGGTTCAACAATAGGCTCAGCAAGTGCAGAACGGCGGTTGAATGTGCCTTTGGCCATTTGAAGGGTTTGCTCACTAGGTTAGACCTCAGTGAAAAAAAATGCCCATGGTTATAGCTGCCTGCTGTGTGCTTCAAAATATATGTGAAGCAAAGGGAGAGAAGTTTCCACAGGGGTGGGGTGTGGAGGCGGATAGGCTGTCTGCTAATTGTGAAAAGTCAGATACCAGGACTATAAGAAGAGCTCAGCGGAGAGCAAATCAGCTCAAGGAGACTTTGAAAACCCATTTTAGTGATGATCCACAGTAATCTGTGCTGCTTTTCTGTGATCACTGCTTGCTGTGATTGCTGTGTTTCTTTCTTGTGCATAGCTCCATGCCTTAGTTTCCCTATCCCTCCCCTTCCCCCTCACCCCACGCTTTGAATTAATAAAGATAATTTCATTTTCAAGACGTGGACTTTTATTGCACACATATATAAATGCTGAAAGATCTGACAAATAATTAAACCTTGGAAAGACAGTGGAATAAAATTGGGAGGGGGGTGTCATAAATATAAAGGGAAGGGTAAACCCCTTTGAAATCCCTCCTGGCCAGGGGAAAGCTCCTCTCACCTGTAAAGGGTTAAGAAGCTAAAGGTAACCTCGCTGGCACCTGACCAAAATGACCAATGAGGAGACAAGATACTTTCAAAAGCTGGGAGGAGGGAGAGAAACAAAGGGTCTGTGTGTCTGTCTATAGTCTGTCCTGGCCGGGGATAGACCAGGAATGGAGTCTTAGAACTTTTAGTAAGTAATCTAGCTAGGTACGTGTTAGATTATGATTTCTTTAAATGGCTGAGAAAAGAACTGTGCTGAATAGAATAACTATTTCTGTCTGTGTATTTTTTTTGTAACTTAAGGTTTTGCCTAGAGGGGTTGTCTATGTTTTTGAATCTAATTACCCTGTAAGGTATCTACCATCCTGATTTTACAGGGGGGATTTCTTTATTTCTATTTACTTCTATTTTTATTAAAAGTCTTCTTGTAAGAAAACTGAATGCTTTTTCATTGTTCTCAGATCCAAGGGTTTGGGTCTGTGGTCACCTATGCAAATTGGTGAGGCTTTTTATCCAACATTTCCCAGGAAAGGGAGGGTGCAAGTGTTGGGAGGATTGTTCATTGTTTTTAAGATCCAAGGGTCTGGGTCTGTAGTCACTTAGGCAAATTGGTGAGGCTTTTTACCAAACCTTGTCCAGGAAGTGGGGTGCAAGGTTTTGGGAAGTATTTTGGGGGGAAAGACGCGTCCAAACAGCTCTTCCCCAGTAACCAGTATTAGTTTGGTGGTGGTAGCGGCCAATCCAAGGACAAAGGGTGGAATATTTTGTACCTTGGGGAAGTTTTGACCTAAGCTGGTAAAGATAAGCTTAGGAGGTTTTTCATGCAGGTCCCCACATCTGTACCCTAGAGTTCAGAGTGGGGGGAGGAACCTTGACAGGGGGAAACATTCATTTTATCTTGAAAAGTACAGTGGCCTGGCAGGTCATACATCATCATGTGTGCAACTTTTGTTCTTGGCACCCTACCCCGGGATGGAGTGGAAGGGATATTGCATTGTCCCCCCTTGCCTAGTGGAACGTGTGTGAAGGGGGCAGGTGGAGTACAGAGACGTTGGAATGCTGTCTCCCATAGGTGATCCGAGCTGATATCATGCACCTGACGGTAACAGAGTTCGCAAGGGAACAGCTACTGCGAGCGTCTGCACAGGCACTGGCTTCCAACTTTCCCCGGGGATGCTTAACCCCCACTCAGTCCCAGGCCCCACCCCCGCCCAGCCTCTTCCTGCCCCCACTCTGCTCTCACCCTGCCTATTCCCTCTCAGTTCCACCCGCTCCTCCCTCTTCCTTCTAGTGCCTCCTGCATGCCGCAGAACAGCTGATCTGCAGTGGGTGGAAGGTGCAGGGAGGGAGGGGAAGGAGTTGATCGGCAGCGGTGCCGGCTGGCGGGAGGCGAAGCGAGGAAGGGAGGGGAGCTTGGCTGTTGGTGGGTGCTAAGCACCCTGAAGCACCCATGAAGTCGGCACCTATGCATCCGGGTACTTACCGGGTCCTTATGCTGCTATGCTGTGTGCTGCAATGATGCCAGCTGAATTAATACTGGAGCTGTGTGGGAAAGTGTCCTACCGCAGTGGAAGAAATAAGGCAGTTCTCTCGAGAAATCTTCTACAATGGATTGCAGAGTACCTCCAGGAAAGTTTCCTGGAGATCTCTATGGAGGATTCCAAGGACATGCCTGTGCACATAAACACTCTTTTCCTCAGGGCACCCTCTGCCTCGCTGGTGTGGCCACTGGGAAGGCAACAGTCACTCTACCTCAACTGGCTTTTTAAAAATAAAAAATAGTCTATAAGAACATGTGATCCCCAAATATTATTTGGAATGGCCTATTCCCCAGCAGTTGCTTCCCCGGCATCACACTCAACCATGCTGCTGTGCTGCGAGTGGGGTTACAAACAGCTCCTGGCTCTTTGGGTCAGTGGATCCCCCACTTGCCTGTCTCCCATTCTTCTCCTCATCCAAGACTCCTCCTCCGTGTTGCCTGCGGTGGCTGGGGGTTCTGACTCCTCAGAGGTACCCACGCTGCTCTGGGAGGTTGTGGTGGGGCTGCCGCTGAGAATCGCATGCAGCTCTGTGTAAAAGCAGCATGTCTGGGTGCAGACTGTTTGCCCCCACCTTGCTTTCCGGTACGCCTGCCGCAGCCCCTTGATTGTGACACGGCATGGCTGTGCGTTCCTGGTGTAGCGCTTCTCCCCCACGCGATCTGCTCGGATGTGTCGACGTTTCTTCAGCTGCCTGCACGGCCTCTTCTCCCCGCAGACCCAGAAGATCCACCGCCCCCTGTGTGCTCCAGGCAGGAATGCATTTGGAGCAGGACTGATCTGCTGGGCAGGCGAGCTCTCCATGCCGAACAAACCGGAAATTGAAATTATAAAGTTCCCGGTCCTTTAATAGGGAAAGGGCTGTTTCCTGTGTACTTGGCTGGGGGGGCAGCAGAGTTGAGAATGGTGACCAGAGTGGTCACAGTGGAGCATTGTGGGATAGCTCCTGGAGGCCAGTTAAGTCAACGGAAGCAACGTAGTGTCTACACTGCCACCACATTGATCTAACTAGGTCGAATTAAGTGCTACGCCTCTCGCAGAAGTGGAGTACTTACGTTGACATAGCAGACGAGTTACATTGGCGGAAGGGACCTGCTAGTGTTGACACAGACGTTATTAGGTCAACATAACTGTGTAGTGTAAGCCAGGTCTTAGTAAACACCAATGTAAAAATGCAGTGGTAGGTAAAACAAAAGGGGCTAGGTAAGTCTGTAAAACACATTAAAGTTCAAAGATCAAAACATCTCAGTCTTATCTGTGAAAGCATACAGCTGCTGATAACCCCTGATTTAGTCACATTATTTATTTAGCAGTTAATGGTAAGCATCCTGTAAATTACTCATGTTTAGGAAAAGTCCCTAAAACCACTTTTGTTCTGGAAGAGACCTAAATAAGATGTGAACTGTTCCTGCCGTCTCAAACAAATTCTGAGAAACTAGACAGCTGGTTCTTCCCTTGCTTCATCGCTTTAGGGAAGCAAGGGAAGAAGCTCCAGCACTCAGCTTTTTTCAAGTCAGCTACTGTTCTGAGTAACAAGGAGCAAACAAACAAACGAAACACAGAATTACTGTTGATGTTGAGAATGACTCACCTCTCACCGGTGCATATTGGCAGTGGATTTAGCCAACTGTTACCCGCTTTTGTACCTGAACGACTAGTCAAAGTTTGAGGCTCTGGGGATGTTCCAGTTGAAAGTAGAAATTGTTGGAGTCTGATATTTTCTTTGACGAAATCTTGTTTACTTACAAGGAAGGTACAAAGTCCTGTGTCTCTCAGTGCAAAAGGAACAAAAAGGAGCCATTTCGTAGCTTACAGCCCCAAGCTTCTTTAGTGAACACCAGACTCCAAAGCTCTCTCACTAGCTTTTTGCACTGACATAGCGCTGTGCACACTAGAGCTAATGTCGGCATAACTGATGTCACTGAGGGGGGTGGAATATTCGTATCTGAGTGACATAAATTTTGCTGATATAGATGGTCGTATAAACATAGCCTAAGTTTTTGGTTATTGTGAATATTAATTCTTGCAAAGGTTGCCTAGAGTTTGTCACGGGGCCTTCTATATATCTAAGTACTTTCAACATTTTCCCTGCCTAAAACAGATAAACTTTGGGCTATATATTAATCCTGCTTCCCATCAATGTTAACATCTTTGTATAGCTACCTTATATACACATAATTATAATGCCTGTTCTTTTTCCTTATCAACTTCTGTACTTCTGGATGCATTTAATTTCTATATTGTAGTCATAATTTCTTTATAATCAAAATGACTGGCGACAATTATGCAAGAAGCCCCATTCACTATGGGACTATCTGAGCTGTGATACGCATGTATTGTGGTTCCATGGATTCATAGGGAGAGGATAAGTACTAGTGTCACTCTGTCTGGAGATGGTCATGACCATGAGTGCCTACTTCAGGACAGACTGTCAAAAACACAGCAGACACCCCACACTGGTGGTGCATTCCATAATTAGATTTTACCAAGCCAGTAACAAATGTGAACTGGAGCACTATAACAGTTTCACCATAGAGTCAGACTTCTAGTCTCTCTTGCCACCCAGGCAGACTGGACTTAGTGATAAATGGTCACTTACACCAAAAATCACACCATATTCAGATTGCTTCCAGTCCCCAGAGACCAGTCATTTACCCCAGATCAATTGGTACCCTAGACTTTACACCAAAGACAACGCCTGTAGCCAATCCTGTAATAAACTATCTAAAGGTTTATTAACTAGGAAAAAGAAATGAGAGAGTTGTTTACAGGTTAAATCAAGTAAACATATACACACAAATGAGTTACCATCTAAATCTTAAGAGTGACAGAATTATAGAGATCTGTCAATTCAAAGTATCTTTCAGGACAGACCCAAGAGATATCTCTTGGGGATCTCTAGCTTCAGTTTGGTGTATCTGATTCTGTGAGAGTTCAAACAGCAAAGAGATGAAAAATCTTCATGTCAGCTATTTTTATTTCCCACTACCAGCATTCAAAGCTATCTAACGAGACCTTCAGCACATACTTCTTCATAGGATGGGGCAATTGACAAAATTTTTGCCTTATAATGGCCTGCTTAAATTTTAATAGTCCTCCTAGATGAGTTGGGGGAGGGACGATTCCCATGCCTGGGTTCAGAAGTTCAAATCAAATGTTTTCAAAGTTACAAAGCAAAACCCACATATTTTCTTATAGCATGGAATACGGACATTACAAGTGAGATTAATGCATGCAGCAATTTACAAGTATTTCATAGAGCTTAAACACTAAACACATTCTTATAAGACTAATGTCCATTTTGAGCAAAACTAGCATACCGGTAAACAGCCGTGTTAATCTATATTCGCAAAAAGAAAAGGAGTACTTGTGGCACCTTAGAGACTAACCAATTTATTTGAGCATGAACTGTAGCTCACGAAAGCTCATGCTCAAATAAATTGGTTAGTCTCTAAGGTGCCACAAGTACTCCTTTTCTTCATACCGGTAAACTGGTCTGGTCTCCAGTTGTGAAATCCCTGCTGGAGCATGTGCCCAGATCTAGCTGATATCAAACAAAACTTTGTCCTGAAAAGGAATCCATACAGACAGGCCTGAAACTTGCACTAAATCCCACTCATTTCAGTGAGACACCATGAAAATGTAAAGGTCTATACATGTATTTCTTCGTGGGTTCTAAAGCAATCAATTCTGAGCTGCTGAGCACTCAAACACCCACTGACATCACTGGGAGTTAAAGGTGCAACCTTCCAAGCTTGGTCCCATAGCTGAGATTGCAATGGATAAATTCCTCTTTTTTTTTTTTTAACCAATTAACTCTGCAATACTTAAGTTTGAAAGAGAGAGGTAGTTTCTCCCAACCTCCACACTTCAAAAGACTAGCTTCTGCCTTGCCTAAATTCCACATATAATTAATCAAGTTTTTATGTGTTTCAGACACTGTTGCTTTAAAAGGAGGATGAGTGTCAGAGTATGGGAAAACAGAAAGGAACAAGGGGCAGAGAGGGGACAGCTAACAGCTTGGAACTAGGATACTCTGTTGGCCTGCACTGTTTTGCTGTTTTCCAAGTTAATCACAAACATATCTGATAAGGAAAGCACCATAACAATACACCATTTGTGTATGCTCTTCTTTTTATCTCCACTCAGCAAGGACTGTAAGAAACGGGGAGGAGACAAATGATCCATCTGCAGGCTTGACTGAAACTTTCATTTTCTAGTACTATGAATGTATAACTTTGAAATTATTTGAACTGGGGAAGTTTCCAGCATTTCTGTTTCAGGTGCTTATGCCTCAGACTGTTGGTTTTTCTCTAGGTTGCTGAAGCTTTGTGCTGGTTCTGAGCATGGACCTGTGGCTTTCCCATGCAGGAAAGAGCTCATGGAAGAAGAGCATACCAGCTGAATATTCCCATATGGCCCTGAGAGGATAATTTTGCAGTTATTTTTATTATTTTTTTAAATCTATAGTGGCAACAATAGAGCAAATTCTCCTCTCAGTTAAACCCATGAAAATCCAATGGCTTTATTAAGAATAAACTTAGGTTAATTGACTTTCAGTCTCAGTGTGCTTCCCTTAAGTCCTCTATCTTGCAATCAGATTTGCATAGGCAGAGCCTTGGATACACACTCTGAAATTTATTGGGGCTGTACACAGGCACTTGGGTCTGCCTGTGCGCATCCAAATGCAGGACTGGAGACCAATTTTGCATTTTGATTGCAATCAGTATCTTATTTGGCATGGGATTCCTGCTGGGATTTGAACGCTAAACATAACCCTTTGCAGATTTTGAAAAATGTCTGACAAAAAACATCCTTAAAATGCCTTTTGAAAGAACATAGGCATACAGCAGGTATTTACAGTATTAAGATAAAGAACAAATAAGATAATGTTAATAGAAGCTGTAAAGTCAGCTCCAACAGCCGGTTCTACTTTAGTTTTGAATCAGTGCAGTTGTAACTGAAGATGGCACCTCAAATATCCAACATTTAAATCACTTATTTGACCCAAGTAATTGATAGCCATGAATCATGAGAGTGGATAATACGAAGCACTGCAAAATATTGAAGAGGCTAGAAAATGGTTTGTTTGTTTGTCTTGTTTTCTGTGTTGCTGAGACAACACAGTGATCTCTGCTGATTCATTGACACTGTAGATTGAACTTTTTGCCAGACACACTATTTCCAAAGTATACATATGACATGGCTCTGGAGGATGGATGACCCTGTGCCAGTCAGTGTCTTCATTTAAGATGGGAAAAGGAGCTATATAATCTCAGAGCTGCTTCCCAAGTTGAAAACATATGTTTAGTACTTAAAAAAACTGGCCAAAATGAAATGTTGTAGAAGCATGGCACATCTAGCAATGCTAAAGATAGATGATGCATGAAATAAAAAAAATGCCAATTCCTCACAGAAAATGTATATAATGAAAGTATTTAATCTACTTGAGATGTGTTGGCATGAAACATCTGCTGCAGTCTTCACTTCTTTCTGACTTTAGCACATTTCAATATTCTTGCAAACCACAGAACACTCTCAGGAGGACTTTTAAAAAAAAAATTACCATAGAAAACTCCCAAACCATCTTTGTTGTTATTGTTAATTTTTTTTTAAAGGAATTAACAGTCCTGAGACTTCAAGGGAAGTAAAAGCTGTGTCACGTTGTGTAATGCATCTAGCTGTTTCATTGGTTCCCAAACTGTTGATCTGTGCTGATTTGGCTGGTCACATAATTTAAGCTGTTTTGTTTTCAGCTGCTAAATCAAAGTAATAAAAGCTAACAAATACACTCAGTGCTTCCCTAGTAGATCCTTCCCATGTAAACAATTGCTGTAGTTGCCACAGGGATGGTGTGTGTTTGTGAAATGGGCGCAGTGGTGTGCTGTACAGTTGTGATGGGGAGGGAAGGCAGGCTATGCAGTTGTAATGCATTGTAATTGTAATTGTGTGGTTCACCCAATTCTGAATGGTAGAAGATGTGGCCATGAGACTCTCTCTACTCAACTGTAGTCCACACTGTAAAAATGTTTGTGATCCCAAACTAATGTTCACAGTTGTTTCACACACACACAGCTACAAAAGGATATTGAGCCACCTCTACCCAAAACATCATCATTCCCTGATATTGTGATTCAATATGTATTTTCTATTAGTGCTCAGAGGCCCCTGTCACTGGCAGGAATGAGGCTACATTGGGGTAGGCCCCATGCAAACACTTAAAACACTTACACTTACACTTAAAACGCTGCCGCTGCACCTTCAGCGAAGATGCTACCTATGTCAACCATTGGTGTAGGTATTCCACCTCCCGGAGAGCCAGTAGCTAGGTCAATGGAAGACTTCTCGGGGCTTAGGTCAGTTTAACTGCATCACTCAAGGGGGTGAATTTTTCACTTCCTGGAGCGGCAAAGTTATGCCAAGCTAGTTTCCTAATACAGACCAGTCCAGAGTAAAAGACAGTGTTTTCCCTGAGAGCTGGCAACCTAATGTCCTCATCCTACAAAGACTTACACACATTCTCAAAGCCAATGGGATGAATTATGTGCTCAGAATGAAGTATGTGCTTAAGTCTTTGCAGGATTGAGGACTAAATAGACAAGTGATGTATGAAGTGCTGGTGGGAAAGGGAAATAATCAAACACCTACAATTAAAAAATAAATGCACATAAACTTAGCCTTCATAGATAAAAGTGTTACTGCAGAGATGGGTGCTGAAGGAGAGGGCAGTGAACTTACCAGTCAGTTCTAGGATGGCATTCCACTGCAGGGTTCTTCTAATGCAGCTCCAGTGCTGGTCCTGCATTTCTAGTATCTAGCACACTTAACCACCCCCATCCACCACCCACTATCAGGGCTTATTTTATGTTATATTGGAATGAAACAGGATAGAGAGTTAAAGTGGTGCTTTCTAGGAGGCATAGCAATTTTAGCAGCTTTGGTTTTACTTGTTATTGCTTATAATTCAGACTCTCTAAAGCAAAATTCTAGATTTTTTTTTTTTACCAAAAGTATCTGAGTGCTCAGAGATTTCTATATGAAGAATGATCATTTGTACTTATTAAAATTTAATGTTGTACTTTGCTGGGTGTCATTTGGAAAGTAGTGACTTAGTCATATTCCACTTGAAGTAGAGAATTCATCTGTTGGCAATGCAGACTAGTGGTTCTTTCATTTAGAGTCCCTAGCTTCTGTTAACCCTGTTCCTCAAAGGCATTATTTTTAATATATGTGTTTTCACAAAAAGAATGCCATCTCAGACCTTATTTTCCTTGAAAGTGGCTTTATTAATCTCTATACCTCTGTTAATTTATACCAAAGTATAAATTGTCCAAACTGGACAGTCTCTACATAAAAGAATAAATGGACACAAATCAGACGTCAAGAATTATAACATTCAAAAACCAGTCGGAGAACACTTCTATCTCTCTGGTCACTCGATTACAGTCCTAAAAGTTGCAATTCTTCAAAAAAAGAACTTCAAAAACAGACTCCAATGAGAGACTGCTGAATTGGAATTAATTAGCAAACTGGAGACCATTAAATTAGGCTTGAATAAAGACTGGGAGTGGATGTGTCATTACACAAAGTAAAACTATTTCCCCATTTTTATTTCTCCCCCCCCCCCCACTGTTCCTCACACGTTCTTGTCAACTGCTGGAAATGGCCCAGCTTGATTATCACTACAAAAGATTTTTTTTCTCTCCTGCTGGTAATAGCTCACCTTACCTGATCACTCTTGTTACAGTGTGTATGGTAACATCCATTGTTTCATGTTCTCTGTGTATATAAAATCTCCCCACTGTATTTTCCACTGCATGCATCTGATGAAGTGAGCTGTAGCTCATGAAAGCTTATGCTCAAATAAATTTGTTAGTGTCTAAGGTGCCACAAGTACAGATTTCTAAAGAGTCCCTCTCTTTTGCTAGAGAATTAAGTCGATTGTTCTTCAAAAGTGTGTCTTACATATTACTTTAACAAGGTGTGTTGGGGAGAGGACATGGAGTAGGTTGCTACAGAGAGCTTGGAATTATTATGGATTAATAGAACATAAAAATAAAGTAGCAACAATTTACTTAGAGGAGAAAAACCAACCACAGTTCAAGTAAAATAGAAAGTGTTGGCAAATCAATGAAAACTAGAGCAGTGTGAACCCATCCATGTCTAGGTGGAATGAGCTGCAGATTATTGTGTGTTGATATCTGGTTTGCACAGGTTCAGAGGACAGGCCTTGGAGGTTCCTGTTTGAACAAAATATTTTCCCATATTTGAATCTTATTGTGAATTTTTAAGCAAGGTTCATGCTCATCCCACAAAAGGTGCACACAAGCTTGCTGGGCCTCGAATTAGGTATCACCTCAGACACAACATCAGAAAGCTGATCTCAAGGAAAATAAATGTCCTTTGTAAAAATGGACTAGAATTACTATGTGAGCCAAAATAGCAAAGAGACAATTCCCACTAACTGGGGGAAATTTCACTAACTCAGGGAAGATAACATTGTACTAGACACTGTCTGTTAGAGTCAAGCCAACACCAAGACTGGGGAGAAGAAGTCTGGAAAATAATCTAGCTGAGTTAGAGAACTGAAATAAAATGCAGTCCATAGTAAGGGATAAAGACGATTAGTTCACTGATTAGTTCACACAACTGATCGGAACCTTCACACAAAACTAGAGAAAGACTCAAGCTGAAAAATCTGGGTCCAGATACAAAAAAATGAAACAAAACAACAAACAACCAAAACCCACCACTACGTCTGGGGGAGTTTTTGGTTACAAAATTTTGGTTTAGGTCATTATGAATATCATTTACCATTCTAGGACCTTAGAGATAAACATGCAGAATAAGGGCCTAGTTCCAAACCCATTGAAGCCAGTGGGAGCCTTTCCATTGTCTATAGTGGGTTTTGGATCAGACCCTAAGTACCTGCCTTGAAGAGCTCAATAGACATCAAATAAATGAAGGATGTAAGATAGGATACAGTTGTTGCATTGTCTGGCGTGGCTACCTCAGGGCAGACTGTCAGAAAACAAGGGCAGACACCTCAAACTGGTGGAATGTTCTATAAACTTTGGTAAGCTTACCAAAGCCTAGGACTTTCACTTAATATCGAGAAGACTAAAGTGCTTTATCAGCCTTCCTCAGGCCTTGCACATGACCCACCACAAATTACCATAGACGGACAGACTTTAGAGATAGTCGAGCACTTCTGCTACCTCGGTAGCCAACTCTCTCAAAATGCAAAAATTGACAGACATACCCAGCCCAAAATCCAGTGCTCCAGTGCCTCCTTTGGGAAACTGCTCTGATGTGTTTTCACAGACCATGATCTACGGAAGGACACCAAGATTCAGGTCTATAAGACAGTTGTCTTCCCTACACCCCTCCATGGATGCGAAACCTGTGTAGCCTACCGATAGCACCTCAAGAATCTGGAGAGATACCACCACAGATACCTCAGGAAGATCCTTCTCATCAAGGGGAAAGATCGCCACACTGATGCTAGCATCCTCACTGAAGTCAATGTCACCAGTACTGAAGAAATGATCATTATGCACCAAGTCTGTTGGGTTGGACAAGTGCAGATGCCAGCTTCTCACCTCCCAAAACAAGTCCTCTACTCTCAGCTCACCCATGGTCAGAGTTCCTGTGGTTGTCAGAGGAAATGCTACAAAGACACACTAAAAGCCTATGTCAAGAAAACTGATGTGGACATTACAAGCTGGGAGGAGCAAGCCACCAACCGACCCCAATGGCGCCACATCCTCCAACGGACAGGGGCCCACTTCACAGAGAAGCGCCTTGCCCTCGAAGCTGAAAAAAGAGAGAAGCAAGGAAAAAGAAAGAACTTTCTCCCAGCAGGCAGCTGCCCGCCAGGAAATGTCTGTACCTACTGCGGGCAGATCTGTGGTCATCTCAGGACCTCCATGGTAGAGATCATCCTCGAATCAATGTTCTATAACTAGATTTCAGCAAGTCAGTAACAAACGTTAACTCCTGGATCACTATACCAGTCTCACCACGGAGTCACAGACAGTCCCCCTAGGCTCCGCAGCCTATCTTGCCACCCAGACAATCTGAAATTTATGATAATTGTCACTTAAACCAAAAATCATACCGCATCTGATTTCTGCCAGCCCCAAGAGACCAGTCACTTACCCCAGATCAATTGGTACTTACATCAAAGACAACACTGGCAGCCAATTCAATAGTAAACTAACTAGAAATGTATTAGCATGTATTAGCAAAAGAATGAAAGTTATTGAGAGGTTAAAGCAGGTAAAATACATGTACAGGTGAATCACAGTTTGTAACTCCAAATGGTGGCAGTGATGTAATAAATGGCCAGTCTCCCAAAAGTCCCCTTGGGGTACCCAGATTGTCTCTGGGGATCTCCACTTTGCATCTAGTATACTTCCCTCTAAGAGTCCAGAGATGAAGGATCTTTCTTTGAATCCATTCTTATATCTTTTTCTGACAGAAGACAAGCTGACAGTGTCGCTACCCACGTGGGATTTTCCTTTGATGACGGTGAGTGAGGAATGCACTTAGTCTTTTGACCTCCAACCATCAGATATAACAACCACTTGCTTTGAAATTAGCATTTTCTGTTAAAGTCCTTCATTAGCATGTCACAAGATTTCTTTGATGGATTATTTAGTTACAGGAGTATACACAATGTAAATATTTGCTATTACATTATAACAGACAAGTGAAAACAATGTCCCATTAGTTTTCATGAAGTTTAAACACCAGATACAGTCTTATTCACCTAACCATTACTTTGATCTATACTAATACACCAGTGAATTGACCTGAATACTCTAGCATGACCTGGTCTGCCAGTGTCACAACAGCAATCAAGAAAGCACATGGCAACATTAGCATTCATCATGTTAACACCACAGGTTTTGGTTAGAGTGGATTAATTTTATTATTAATTCTTCTGAAAGAACAATATAAGGGTCATTTACATCACTGTGATCTTGAAAGAGGCATTTTGACTACTATCACCACCACAACCACCAAAAGTTGAAGGTCCACAAAGCTCAAACCCACCTGAAACTTGTCCCTCTTTTGAAGTTTAACAACGTTCTTTTCCATTTGAAAAGCCACTCCACTTTTTGGTTTTAGCTGGAACTTGCTATAGAAGTACCACAATACTGCAAGAGAGATTATTCTCATGGTACACAAGGCCCAACTGGTACCAACAAGTACTGGAGATAGGCAGCTAGATAGAGGGGTTGCTTGTTGCAGAAAGCTGCATCACAAGTAGCGCTGGAATGAAGTAAAAGCACAATCGAAACAACAAGGCCATTTTGGACCAGGTTTATATTAACCCCTCCAAACCTCATAAAACTCACTCCTTGTTGGTCTCCATTTCAATCTGAACACTCAGAGCAGAGCCAATGAAAGACTGGCTAGGATGCACAAACCCCCAGGGGGATCCTGAGCCGCTTCTAAAGAAAGTGAAATTTGCACTTGTATGCTATCTCATAACAAAACCAGGTGAAACTTGAGGATTTTGGGGATTAGTTTAAACTGGAAACGCAGAGCAAAATTTGGGCTATTTGAGTTAGTTAAACATCCATGCACCACAGCCAAAGAAAATGCTTGACAAAACCATGTGAAAACCTAGCCAACACGTTTCATACTGCTCCTCTTGTGACTTACAGGAAGTGAATTTCGAGGGGTCCCAGAGACATTTAAGAGACAGATCTTTAGCTGGTATAAATCCTTAACTTCATTGTCTGCATTATGTCACCAGCTAAGGATCTGGCCCTAATATTTTAATACATGCAGATTTTCTGAAGCCTCCTCCACAGCTTCATTTTTGCTGAGCATTTCTCATGCATCAGTGAAAACAGAAGTTTCAAATAAAGGGAGAAACTGAAGTGAGGCCAAGCATATTTATGTAAACAGTGGAGCCAAGAAGGAAGAGAGAGATATACTGACATCGTATTGTGAACTGAGCTGCATACCAGGAATACCTTGGACATCATTCACACAGTTTACACCTACATGTCAGTAATGTGTTGAAAATTCCCCCATCTGATATGATGTGAAATTCTTGGCTGTCACTGCAAACAATGAAATTAGCTTTCAGATGTTCTGCATAAACACATCATCACCTCTGCAAGCATTTAGTAGTGGGAAACTCCTGGGGTGTCCAAAAGCTCCACAGCTGTGGATGCTGAAAGAAAAGAACCCAAAATATTTACAGATGCCCAGGAACAACAGGACACAATTCTGTTGCCCATACAGAAGAAAGGGTTGGATGGAATAAGCACAACTGTGTGCTAGAAATTATCTGTAGATAATGGCTTGGTAACGGATCTGAACACAACCAAGAAAGGAAAATAACCCAGTTTAAATATTACAATGATATGTTATGCTAATACATTCTTAAATTTGCCAACACAACTAACAGGAAGTACTGGTGTGTAGACAAAAGTAACACTGTAAAATACCCAGTTTCCTCAGTTATTTGATAGGCATTGTGCAAAAATGTAATAAACACATAACTGTGTTTTATTAAAGAGAAGTTATGATCAGAAAAGTGATTAGGCAAAAAAAGTTGTTTTCCGTGTTGTGTAGCCCTGTTGGTCCCAGGATATGAGAGATAAGGTAGGTTTGGTAATACCTTTTATAGGACCAAAATGGCGCCATTATCTTCAACAATGGGTGTTCCCTGTTTGTATTCAGAGTCACTCTCTGCTGACTTAAATGACAAAAAAAAGAAGTCTTCCCTCCTGTTTTACTTCAGCTGATATTCAAGTGCTAACAGAGCTGCAGTACAGGAGATTATGCTGGGTCTCATTTTGACTCACGCATCAGCAGCACCATTAAATAAGTTTCTATTGCAGAACCTTTACTATGAGGTTGTCGGAGCCCAGCTACAGCTTGACTTTCAGCTCCCAGGATGGTTTTGCAAATTTGATGGAATCAGTAAAAAACATGGAACCACACTACACCATTTCTGCTATTACCCTTTAGAGCAGGGGTTGGCAACCTTCAGCACGCAACCCATCAGGGTAATCCACTGGTGGGCCACGAGACATTTTGTTTATGTTGACTGTTCACAGGCACGGCCCCCCACAGCTCCCAGTGGCTGCGGTTCACCATTCCCGGCCAATGGGAGCTGCAGGAAGCGGTGCGGGCTGCAGGGATGTGCTGGCCGCCACTTCCCACAGCTCCAATTGGCTGGGAACGGTAAACCGTGGACATTGGGAGCTGCGGGGGCCATGTCTGCGGATGGTCAACGTCAGCAAAATGTCTTGCAGCCTGCCAGCGGATTACCCTGATCGGCCAGTTGCCAAGGTTGCCAATCCCTGCTTTAGAGAATAACCTCACTTCAGGAGTATTTAATTCAAACTACAAATCAACATGAAAGCTGGGCTAATTGTTAGAAAACTATATTTTCAAAAGTCTGAGCAGAACTATGAGCAACCTACGTGGTCAATACCAAACAAGATCAGAGTATGATATCACCCAAATACTCTCACTGGTTGAACATTCTCTGAGGGCACACTCATTTTAGAGTGGTTGTTAAGGGGGCAGGGTTTTAGGAGTGGTGCTATTTCCTCAATAGCCAACAACTGAAATTCATTTTCTAACTCTTACTATTCAGAGATGGTCTTTTATTTCTGGAAATCAGTCGCGTGCTGAAGGGGCCTTACAAATTCTGACACCAACCGTAAGGCAATGTTGGGGTGATTTCCTTACCTCTGACAAAGTCAGCTCATCTCTGGAAAATGCTGACTTATCTCTGCCAAAAGGAAAAGGTAAATAAGGGCCAGAAGATAAAAGCCTGTTGCATATAAAGAAAGGAGGGTTTGAGATGAACAGGAAAAAAAGTAGGGTGCAAAGAAGATAGTGACTTAACAGAAATCTCAAAGGGTCAGATCTATTTAAAAATAATTTCTAAGCAGCCGAGGGATATGGCTATAGAATTTGGCATTTCTTTGCCACATGTTTAAGTATTGTAAAGAGCAATTACTCAGAGCCAGGAAAGTGCTTACAGATGCAACAATTGGTTATTAAAATCTGTCTGGTAGAAAGCCAGCAAGAGGGAGTGTCCGTATGCTGCTAGGGAAAGTGATTAAAACATAAACAGGATGTACTGAAGTAGCCAAATATGTTTACAAGAATATTCTATTCATGTGCCATTTCACTGGTTAGCTCTTCTGTACAATACTTACGCTTTGTCCAATGCAGCTGCTGTATTCCTTGCCAGAAAAGATACACTCTTGATATTTCAGCATATATCTTGGAAAGAATGATTCAATATTTATTAACTGATAAAAAATAAATGTGCAAATATTTTAAGTCCAAGGTCCACACACAATGGATGCAAAAGAACACCCACAATGTGCACATTAAATTACCAAAAAAAGAAAAGGAGTACTTGTAGAACCTTAGAGACTAACACATTTATTTGAACAGAAGCTTTCATGAGCTACAGCTCACTTCATCGGATGCATGCAGTGGAAAATACAGTGAGGAGATTTTACCTACACAGAGCACATGAAACAAAGGGTGTTACCATACACACTGTAAGGAGAGTGATCACTTAAGGTGAGCTATTACCAGCGGGATGGGGTGGGGGAAGGGCACCTTGATTATTACTACAAAATGTTCCCCGTTCCCCCCCGGCCCTGCTCTCCTGCTGGTAACAGCTCACCTTAAGTGATCACTCTCCTTACAGTGTGTATGGTAACACCCTTTGTTTCATGTTCTCTGTGTATGTAAAATCTCCCTACTGTATTTTCCACTGCATGCATCCGATGAAGTGAGCTGTAGCTCACGAAAGCTTATGCTCAAACCTAAAAGTGGCAATTCTTCAACAAAAAAACTTCAAAAACAGACTCCGAGAGACTGCTGAATTGGAATGAATTTGCAAACTGGATATAATTAACTTAGGCTTGAATAGAGACTGGGAGTGGATGGGTCATTACACAAAGTTTCCCCCATGTTTATTCCACCCCCTCACCATTCCTCAGACATTCTTGTCAACTGCTGGAAATGGCTCACCTTGATTATCACTACAAAAGGTTTCCCCCTCCCAAACCCCCCCCCCCCCCCCGCTCTCCTGCTGGTAATATCTCATCTTAAGTGATCACTCTTGTTACAGTGTGTATGGTAACACCCATTGTTTCATGTTCTCTATGTATATAAATCTCCCCACTGTATTTTCTACTGAATGCATCCGATGAAGCTGTAGCTCACGAAAGCTTATGCTCAAATAAATTTGTTCATCTCTAAGGTGCCACAAGTACTCTTTTTCTTTTTGCGAATACAGACTAATACGGCTGCTACTCTGAAACCTGTCACTTTTAGGTCTGTAATCGAATGACCAAAGAGATTGAAGTGTTCTCCAACTGGTTTTTGAATGTTATAATTCTTGATGTCTGATTTGTGTCCATTTATTCTTTTACGTAGAGACTGTCCAGTTTGGCCAATGTACATGGCAGAGGGGCATTGCTGGCACATGATGGCATATATCACATTGGTAGATGTGCAGGTGAACGACCCTCTGATAGTGTGGTTGATGTGATTAGGCCCTATGATGGCGTCCCCTGAATAGATGTGTGGACACAGTTGGCAACGGGCTTTGTTGCAAGGATGGGTTCCTGGGTTAGTGGTTCTGTTGTGTGGTATGTGGTTGTTGGTGAGTATTTGCTTCAGGTTGCGGGGCTGTCTGTAGGCAAGGACTGGCCTGTCTCCCAAGATCTGTGAGAGTGATGGGTCGACCTTCAGGATAGGTAGATCCTTGATGATGTGTTGGAGAGGTTTTAGTTGGGGGCTGAAGGTGATGGCTAGTGGCGTTCTGTTATTTTCTTTGTTGGGCCTGTCCTGTAGTAGGTGACTTCTGGGTACTCTTCTGGCTCTGTCAATCTGTTTCCACTTCAGCAGGTGGGTATTGTAGTTGTAAGAATGCTTGATAGAGATCTTGTAGGTGTTTGTCTCTGTCTGAGGGATTGGAACAAATGCGGTTGTATCGCAGAGTTTGGCTGTAGACAATGGATCGTGTGGTGTGCTCTGGATGAAAGCTGGAGGCATGTAGGTAGGAATAGTGGTCAGTAGGTTTCCGGTATAGGGTGGTGTTTATGTGACCATCGCTTATTAGCACCGTAGTGTCCAGGAAGTGGATCTCTTGTGTGGACTGGTCCAGGCTGAGGTTGATGGTGGGATGGAAATTGTTGAAATCATGGTGGAATTCCTCCAGGGCTTCTTTTCCATGGGTCCAGATGATGAAGATGTCATCAATGTAGTGCAATTAAAGTAGGGGCATTAGGGGACGAGAGCTGAGGAAGCGTTGTTCTAAGTCAGCCGTACAAATGTTGGCATACTGTGAGGCCAGCGGGTACCCATGGCAGTGCTGCTGATTTGAAGGTATACATTGTCCCCAAATGTGAAATAGTTATGGGTGAGGACAAAGTCACAAAGTTCAGCCACCAGGTTTGCCGTGACATTATGCAGGATTCTACTTACCAAACACAAATCCCACCCACCACTGTGCCTCAGGTCTGATCTGGAGGGACTGCAGTGACAAACCCCACCCATGTGTCTTCTTTCACAAGCATTTTCATGATTCCTCCTACTCCACACATTATGCATAGAATATCTTCCCCACAACTAGTTTGTGTTGCCAATATCCACTCCTTTTTCAAAGCCCTCCTCAACTCTTATTTCTGTCACAGCAACTCCAGGAAAAGGCCAGCTGATAACGACTGTGTAGAGGGCCACTGCAGGATCACTGATCTTTAGGAAAGGTCTCTGAACAATAAAGTTTGCACATAGTTAGTCTGTGTAAATGTATTTTCTTATTACTGTTCTCTCCCCTTCCCTCCTACTGTTTGATACACTCATAGGTTTTGTATGGTCTTAAACTAGACTGCAAGCTCCTTGGGGAAGAGTCTGTGTCCTCATATGTGTTTGTATAGTACCTATCACAAAAGGATCCGGATAGTGATTGGAGCCCCTGTATGCTTTCAAAATAATAATGCAATAAATATAAATAAACAACAACAACAACAGCAATAAAATAATAAATAATTATAATTATAACTAATAATAATAATAACGCATTAGAGACAATGGAAAGGGTAGCTATATAAATGGATAAAAGCAGCAAGACATAATTAGAAGGATGTAATCTAGTGTCTGCTACCTTCCAGTTCAGTAGACTCTTTCAGGGCCCTCAGTGGCTACACCAGCTGTCTCGTGGTGCTATTTGTGAAGGAAGATGCAGCAGTCTCCATATTCTTGTGTTATCAGGCAGGACATTATTCAGTCAGTTTGGCTTTCCCCATGCTCACAATGGCCTCAGCCAGCTTCCTCACAGCACAATCTGAGCAGGGGCTTCAACCCTTGACCACAGGTTCAGACCTCTATTTCTATACTTACAATTCTGACTGTGGAGAACTGGGAAACATGCTATATAGTTATGGAATAATAGGTGTGACTCAGTTTCCCCTTGTATTGTTACACACCAGGAAAAGAAGGGGTTAATTCCTTTCTTTGAAAAAAGACATGCAATGCATTGACTGAGGGGAGGTCATGAAGCATGAATGAAGTAACATAACTAGGGGGTAATTAATGCAAATCTCAAATCTAGACAGCTAAACAACTGTTACTCTTTAGCATCTTCACAACAGTTACCTTTTACCATTTCCACAACTCCCAAATGTTTACTTTCCTCCAAACCCTGTATTATCAAGGCGGGTAGAAGTAGAATAGAATAGAATAGAATAGAATAGTGGAGTAGAATAACAGGTTTCAGAGTAGCAGCCGTGTTAGTCTGTATTCGCAAAAAGAAATGGAGTACTTGTGGCACCTTAGATGCATCCAATGAAGTGAGCTGTAGCTCACGAAAGCTTATGCTCGAATAAATTTGTTGGTCTCTAAGGTGCCACAAGTACTCCTTTTCTTTTTTAGAGTAGAATAGAATTTCCCCCTGAGGGAAATTGCATATGCTGGTTTTGACCAAATTCAAGAGGCCCAGCAAAGAGAGAATTGTACAGAGTGCTCAACCTGCTCTATAGTAAGGTTTCAGAGTGGTAGCCGGGTTAGTCTGTATCAGCAAAAAAAACCCGAGGAGTACTTGTGGCACCTTAGAGACTAATAAATAAACTTGTTAGTCTCTAAGGTGCCACAAGTACTCCTCGGTTTTTTTCTATAGTAAGGGTCTCGCTTACTGGATGGAAGAACTGATATGGCATAGTGACCGAGACAGACAGACCCTGAAGAAAGGGCTTGAAGGACTTTGAAACCTACCAGGGTCTCCATGGTGCAGGTGAGTCACAAGCATATAAGTTGTTTATTGTTTAAGATATATTTCCTCTGTAATGCTTTTGTTCTAAATAAAAATACTTTGCTTTGTGAAGGCTGGATAGTCACTTGGAAACCGGTCATAGCCCTTGGGAGAGAAAAGGACAGCAACTGCTGAACTAAACTCAGACTTGCTGAGGTGATCACAGTGAGTTGTACTAGGAGGTTGCAGCCTACGTCCCTGGTCGTAAAGGAGAGGAACGCAAGTTCCTGCTCCAAGAAAGTGATAAAAGGGTCAGAGGTGCAGTTACTCTGGAACTGTGACACTGCGGCCTGGTCTACGCCACAGAGTTAGGTCGATGCGAGGCAACTTACGTCATCCTTACAGTAAAATTTTGCTCCTGCTGACGTAATTGCCCTGCTATGCCGACAGGAGAGGTGAAGAGTCAATATCAATGTAGTTAGATGACACAGTGTCAGTGTAGACCCTGTGTTGCTTTCATCGACTGTTACTGGCTTCCAGAAGCTGTCCCACAATGCCCTGTACTGACAATACAATCGGCCCCGGTGCAGGTTATGCACAGCCAACACAAGAAGCAAATTATAGACATGCACAAGCGATGTAATTACTGTGGCATCTGTATACCGATGTAAGTTAGGTCGACTTACTTTGGTGGTGTAGACATGCCCTCTAACTTAAGGTTATGTCTACACTAGAAACGTTACAGCAGCACAGAGGCAGTTGCATTGCTGTAGTGCAGACGCTTACTCCACCACTGCAATAAATCTACCTCACCTAGCCATGTCTACATCGGCACTTAGGTCAGCCTAGGTACATCACACAGGTAGCCAACAGTGATTAACCCCTTCATTAATTACGACATTCAACATCAGTTATTTTAAATTAAACCAAGTTTATCATCCAGTCAGGGGTTTGGCTGAAACTTCCTCCCACAACTCACTGTGATCACCTTAGCAAGTCTGAGTTTGGTTCAGCAATTGCTGATCTTTCCCAAGGGCTATGACAGGTTTACCAGTGACCATCCAGGCTTCACAAAGCAACAATATCCCCCTCCCGCCCCCCCACACACATCACCACCACCACTGGTGTACCCTAGTGTCTCTGCAGGGGAGGGGATTGCCCTGTGTCCCTCCTGCTATGTCCACTGCATACTTTCTCAGTGTCATTCACACCATGGGTTATCTGCTCTTTGTTCTGTTCTAATGACCATGCTTTGGCATGTTAATTGTCCTGGCAGGGGGTGTCAGCCTGATTCTGTCTCAGTCTGCCTTCAAAGAAAGGCAGAGGCTATAATTGTTTTATAAGTCCCTCAGTTTAATAGTACTCTAGCTCATATGAGTTATTGCAGTATAGTTCTAGTGGTGTCGGTACCAGGATATCAGAGAGAGAAGGTGGTGAGGTGGTATTGGACCAACTTCTGTTGGTGAGAGAGACAAGCTTTTTACAAGCTGTCTCTCTCACCAACAGAAAGAAAAGGAGGACTTGTGGCACCGTAGAGACTAACAAATTTATTTGAGCATAAGCTTTCGTGAGCTACAGCTCACTTCATCGGAATAAGAGAACACCTCACCACCTTGTCTCTCTAATATATAAGAGAATGAAGATTAATGCTGACCTGTCACTGCAGTCCCTCCATATCAGAGCTGAGGCACAGTGGTGGGAGCAGGAGGAAGAAACCTGAACTGCCATCGCCCCTCTTGCTCATACATCCCTTCAGACTTTATGGAACCTCCTCTCATCAATTCTCTTCATAGTTTCTATCATAAAGAAAACAGATATTTTAAAAAGACCCATATACATGCTAACATCTGTATTGATGACAACAGCAATGATAATATCTAATATCAATATTTGAAAGTGAACATTCTGGCATAGATGAAATGCTGAAAGGACCGCCTAGAGTCAGGTAAATCTACTATGTTAGCACTAACCTATTGAAATGAATACATTTTATTTCCAAAAATGAAAGGCTATAAATATTGCCCTTTACCACGATCATTTTTCATTATTTTCCAACTTAATTCCATGAAGAACATTTGAAAGCCAACTGTCTGTGTGTGTGTGTGTGTGAGAGAGAGAGAGAGAGAGATGCAGGAAGAGTGGAGGGGATGGAGAGTAATAAGTGAACAGTACTGAATCAGCTCTGCACAAAGCAAAGAAAAATCCATATTTATTACTTTTTGCAATTTTAGTTATAGATCTTGATTTTCAGCTTACAAGGTTATTGAAAGTCATGAAGTAGCCTAACAAGCAGCACCACAAGTAGTTCCTGGCTTAACTCTGCTGCTGTTATGCTACCTTTGCCCATCAATCACCCTTTGATATCAGTGGAACATTGGGATGGACCTGGTATAATCTAGCTGTATTTCCCTAGACTTAGGTGAAAATTTCAGCAGCAGTCAAGTGGTTAGAAGTCTGTTTGTTTCTCCTAGTAAGCTCTAACTTGTAGCAGTGCTATATTCATGGGCTATAAAAAGACATCTTTCTAAGGAAGAGCTATTCTACTTTTCTTCCTCCTTCATTTAGCCTTTTATTAGATTTTCTAGTCATGATCCAAATTCAAGATATTCTTTGTGGGAGAATAGGAACAAAAAGTCCTTCTGACCATCTTGTGTTCTCTGGAAGCTTATTACAGTAAGACAAGTGCTTCAAGGGGT
The DNA here is from genome assembly GCF_965152235.1 of Eretmochelys imbricata. Taxonomy (NCBI): domain Eukaryota; kingdom Metazoa; phylum Chordata; order Testudines; family Cheloniidae; genus Eretmochelys; species Eretmochelys imbricata. The sequence continues at coordinate 136,420,124 of NC_135572.1, forward strand.
GAAAATGTTCCAGGAAGTTATTTGTCAATTCTCAAGAAATTAGTTCATAGAACACAAAAATAAATCCTCAATAAATCAAAGTAAACAAAATAAGTACAGTTGGGCCTCGAGTTGCACAGTAATTTTTTGCACAGTTTCAGTTGTGCATGGTCAATAAATTATGACCCTTTATTTTTGTAAACGGTATGGATGCACTTTTACACGGTGCAGCGCAGTCGCCAAGATGTGCACATCAGTGGCGTAGCAAGGATGGGACACTTGGGTGGGCCCCGACTTTGGTGGGTGGGCAATGACAGGGGCGAGGGAGGGGAGGCAGGAGGGATGGGGCAGGAGGGATCGGAGCCACCTCCCCTCCCCACCTCCAGCTGGCCTTGCTGGGGACAATGGGCCAGTAAAGGTTAGTAGCAAGTTTAACTTTCATTAATTTTTTTAAAGAAAACCTCTATTGCGTAAATTAGGGAGGTCATCTTGTGAGCCTGGAACCTAACCCCTGATTTCCTATAGACTCTTGGTATCTTTTTATGCAATTGCTATTTGCATGGTGTTTTTTCAAGAATGTAACCACAATGTAAATCGAAGCTCAACTGTACATACCACCACAAAGTGGTGTGTCCATCTGTTTGCTTTCATTTTCTGCTGCTGCACCAACACAAAAATGCTCTCATCTCTCTCCTTTTTGGTCTCAAGCAACCCAATAGGGCTAACATCATCATACAGGATATACTGCAGGGCTAATGTTTAAGATGTAAACGTCAGGCCTAACATCTCTCTCAACTGCTTCTCATTTTGAGAGAGACCTATTTTCGTTCTAGAGTTACTTAGGGTACATATTTTTAACGTTGAAAATAATGTACCTGACCTCACTGACAACTCTCATCTCTTCCTTGGTCCTGTTGGTGTTTCACCAGGTGTTTGGCTGCCACAGCCTTTGCAACACCAGGGCACTTTTGCCCATAACTTCTTGATAGAGATGGTTGCAGAATGTCTTTCCTTCCTTGAGGACAGATTTCCCCACACCCACAGCAGATTTCTTTATAAGAACAATGTTAATTAAAAGCAGAGAAGAACATGGAATAAAAATAAACCAACAAAAACCCAGCTTGCATAAGATAAACTAGGCCAGGTAGTCTCGGCTTAAGTTATAGAAAAGAAACACGTGTACATGTTCCAAAACAAACTCTGGCTCCAACTCCAGTCCCTAGTTCCAGCTCCATGCTGACCCCAACAAGTGAAAGAGCCTTTCTTCATTGCATCCAGAGATTTGTCTTCTCCCTGCCCCTCCACTCCTTCCCAGACATGTCTCCCATCATCTAAGGCTTGTTCTAAACACAGATTTTGTACCACTATATCAGTTATGGGGCATGATTTTTTTTAAACCAAAATAGTTATATGGATACAACCCTAATGTCGATGCATTCATGCTGTATAAAGGTGCCTTGTGTTCTTCTCAAACAGTGTGGTATAACTATATCTACACTAGGGGAGAATTGTCCCACTTTAACTGTACCAGTACAGATACAAAGATTTTGTGTAGATAAGGCCTTAGCTCTTCTTCAGGTCGGGTTTCCCCGGTTACTTATGCACACAAAAACATTTTGGACTTGCTGCCAAAGCTGAAGCTTTTTTTTCACTGCTAAAAAGAAGCATTTTTACCACAGGAGACGTACCACACACTAGGTATCCTGCTGTGAAATCCTAGTGGAGAGAAGGCATAGTGGTAGAAAGCAGAAAGAGTTTTACTTCTTCTTTAAAGATCTTGATCCAGGTGCCAATCACTAAGGTTGACTATGCAGTACAGACACAACCCTACATGTAGATATCAGCTGTCGCACTATGGGAGACTCATACAGAAAACAGCTCCTTCTACTTTGGCCCCAAGTGCCTCAAAACCTTGTAATGCCTGTTCTTCAGTTCACCTGTAGAAGTATTTCTGTAAGGGCTCAGGAAAACGAGGAATTATGTCACTAGAGCAACTACTGGAGTGACTTCTGTTTAATAGGAAATAGTGATGGAAGGAGATAGAAGGTTGTCATAAATATAAAGGGAAGGGTAAGCACCTTTCTGTATACGGAACTATAAAATCCCTCCTGGCCAGAGGCAAAACCCTTTCACCTGTAAAGGGTTAAGAAGCTAGGATAACCTTGCTGGCACCTGACGAAAATGACCAATGAGGAGACAAGTTACTTTCAAAGCTTGGGGGGGGGAGAAGGGGCGAGGAAAGAAAGGGTCTGTCTGTCTGTGTGATGCTTTTGCCGGGAACAGATCAGGAATGCAGCCTTACAACTCCTGTAAAGTTAGTAAGTAATCTATAAGTAATCTAGCTAGAAAATGCGTTAGATTTTCTTTTGTTTAATGGCTGGTAAAATAAGCTGTGCTGAAGGGAATGTATATTCCTGTTTTTGTGTCTTTTGTAACTTAAGGTTTTGCCTAGAGGGATTCTCTATGTTTTGAATCTGATTACCCTGTAAGGTATTTACCATCCTGATTTTACAGAAATGATTCTTTTACTTTTTCTTTAATTAAAATTCTTCTTTTAAGAACCTGATTGTTTTTTCATTGTTCTTAAGATCCAAAGGTTTGGGTCTGTATTCACCTATCAAATTGGTGAGGATTTTTATCAAGCCTTCCCCAGGAAAGGGGGTGCAGGGCTTGGGGGAATATTTTGGGGGGGAAGACGTCTCCAAGTGGGCTCTTTCCCTGTTCTTTGTTTTATGTGGTGGCAGCATAGGGTTCAAGAACAAGGCAAATTTTGTACCTTGAGAAAGTTTTTAACCTAAGTTGGCAAGCTGGTAAGCTTTCATGCAGGTTCCCACATCTGTACCCTAGAGTTCAGAGTGGGGAAGGAAACTTGACAAAGGTTATCAAGTCCATTTCCTCCCATTGCAACACCCCTCCTCAGACTCTACAATGTACTGTTTTGCTTTTATCTAGTGGTTTTGAATAGTTCCTTTTGAAAACTTGACAGTTTCTATCCATGGTTGTACATTGGTCACTGTCAGGGATCTGATAAAAGGCAAAGGAAAGCCCACAAATAACAATAAAAAAACCCAAGTCACCATGACTCTTTTCAGGCTCAGAAGCCAAGCTCAGCTTTAGAGCTGAGTAACTGAAGAGGTCAGGGGGAGTGTGTTTTATCAGCAATGGGGATATATGAGGAAGATGCAAAGTATCTGCAAGCAAAATTAGAGATAACGTGAGCCCAACAGAAGTAAAAGTGTGCAGCCTCCCGGATGGTGAGATGGTTCAGGCCATCATGAAGGTTAGGGCCTGGCATTACATTTAGAACCAGATCTGGGTTCCTATTCCAAACCAGCCCTGTGAGCTCTGGGTGTTTGTTTGTTTTGTTCAGACTTCTCTCCAATGCTAAAGCTAAAGGTGATTGACTCAGAAGACTGTAGGGCTCATTGGCTGGCTAAAAGTCTCCCCCTGCTCCCCACCATTACATCCATGTTTCATGTTGACCAGCTTGGATGTTAACATTATTATATCTGTGGATTACAAAGCACACAAGATCATTGCTCTCCCTCTCCCCTGCAATCAATTTTTTCCATAGAGTTTTAGGAAGGCATGTAGCCTTTAACAGAATGAGCTCTTAATTTGTCCTGCATTGTATTATTCTCTTTCATGCACACTCTGAATAGAAAATGAATTACCTTTATGGAGCATGGACCAGCCAAGACTACTTATGGATTGAAGCTCACTGTACTGCATCAGCACTCAAATGCTCTGTCACTCTGCAGGTAAAGGAAAGGTGTGGCTGGCACTGTACCTGTGCAAGGAGGCAGGACAGTGTGCATGCATAGGTGCTGGAACTAGGGGGGCTGTGGGGACTGCTGACCCCTATGGTTTGAAGTGGTTTCCATTATATATACTGTTTACAGTTTGGTCCAATGGCTCTCAGTGTCTCCACTATACAAATTGTTCCAGCACCCCTGTGTGTGTGAAGGCTTTTCACCTTACACCTCTGAACACTCTCCCACAGAGAGCACAAGGACTGTGTGAGGCTAGCTTTGTGCTGGCAGTATGTTTCCCAAAGGCGGTGGGATGAGGATGGGACCCATTTTAAATCAGCTGGCAGAGTTAAAGATGCGGAGATGGAATAGCTAGGGGAGAAGTGTGCCCCGTATCCTTTGAACAGGCGGCAGTATTGGTGTTCTCAGAGCCCAGGGCAGAATTGTGTCCGAGCCAGCCAGAATGTCTCCAGGAACTTGCGGTGCTGTGCGGTCCCTACTCTCCCCCCAGTCCTCACTTTTCAGCATTTGTAATATATGAAACCCACAATGCAGGCTGCTGCTTCAAAGCCACAGTACAGTCCCAAGTGTGTACAGTCCATTCAGCCATGTTTAAGCACACCTTCTCATGTTACCTGAGTAACAGCCTTGAGGAAATCCCCGAGTAATTAATCTAGCTGTGTAATTGTTTAAGGTTCATTACAAGGGAAGCAGTTGTCTGGCTCCTTTCTGATTGCCTGTAACATTTCTATATTTAGAAAAGAAATGGCATGCCTGCTGATTTCAGGAGCCTCCCTCCCTTGTGTCAAAGAGAGGGGAAGGGGAGTGAGTGACCATGTACACCTTGTAAAATCATTTACTCAGCTAGTGCGTACATGCTTAGCAACCAATGTCACATGTAATAACTGAAGGCTCTCTGTGACATTACACCCCATATTCATCATAGATATATTATGATTATGGCATAACTAAGATGTGTTTTATGCAAGATGGGTGATGTGAACTATCACTGGAAAGGTTACGATTTACTGAATATGATTATCCTATTTCTGTGCATGTATCATTTGTGTATCTGAAGTTAGGAACAGTGACTATATATCTGTACTACAAATTGGGTTTACACATGGGGAATGCCCACTAGACAGAATGCAATCAGTCTGGTTGGGTATCTGGGAACAAGTCAATGGACCATTAGGAAAAACGATAGTCTCTAAGGTGCCACTACTACTCCTTTTCTTTTTGCAAATACAGACTAACACGGCTGCTACTCTGAAACCTGAGATAAGTCTTTGAAGATGCTAATCTCCCACCTTCTGGGACTCTATAAACAGCCTCTGACTCATGGCTGCTTTGACACTGCAGGGTCATGTGATCAAGTCACCTGGTACTCACTCCGTGATAGAATACCAGTATTTCTCTAGTGAAAGGGGTGGGAACCACACTGAAAGACAAAGGATTCCTACCATATGTAAAACCTATTTAAGGCAGGGGAGTGACATAATCAGTGTTTGTTCTTCACTGAATCCTCGGCCAAGATGATGGCTGTGAACATCTAAGAAAAAAGACTGTGGCAGGCAGAAAAGAGCTGGGCCCAGGCTGGAAAGCTGTCTAGCCTGTGAAAGAAACATCTGAAATTTTAAGCCGAAAGCAAGAGCAGCTTGCCTTCAAGAATCTCTACAATCTGCCTAAAACAACATTTAGGGTGAGAAATTACTACTTGTAACCAGTTTCTTTAGTAATTTAAGCGTAAATTGCGTGTTTGTTTCATTTGAGAGGTAATCTGCTTTGATCTGTTTTCTAACCCTTATAATAACTTGAAATCTATCTTTTATAGTTAATAAACTTGTTTTTGTTTTCTCTAAAACCAGTTTGTGGAATTCATAACTGGGGGGCAAAAGCTGTGCACATTGAGGGAGGGGGCGAATTTCATGAGCTTACGCTGTACAGTTCTCTATGCAGTGCAAGATGATACAATTTTGGGTTTACATTCCAGGGGATGTGTGTACTTGAGTGCTGGGCAGTTCCCTAGTTGAGTCTTCCCATTCAGTGCTGATTTTAGTGTCTGTGTCTTTCTGCAGTTGGGTGTGTCCCTACCTGTGTGTGTGCTGGAGGAAGCTTGAGGGCCTGGCTCATCAGGACAGTATAAGGGAGCCCAGGCTGGTGGAACAGGCATCAGTACATCAGGTGGCACCTGCGGGTTGGCAGCAACCCATTACTGTCCCCCTCAGAGGGATTGGAGATTCAGCTGCTTTTCTGAATGTCTCAAGTTGTGGAGACCTTTTCCCAGAGCTCCTACTGCCAGTTGCCAGGTCTTTCCCTCCAGTGCTGTGCACACAGAAAGTGTCCTGATGTTCATAGACTCATTGATTTTAAGGTTAGAAAGGACCATTATGATCACTTAGTCTGACTGCATAATCACAGGCCCTAGAAATTCACCAACACATTTCCCCAGTGGAGGGAATTAATCTGCCCTATGATACAAGTGAACATGATCAAGCCCAATAACGTGTGGATGAACTAAAGCATATTTTACAGAAACACATTTCTCTTCCCCTATACCCAGTAGATTGTAAGTATTTTTGGGGAAGAGACCATGTTTTTGGACGGTTTCTGCAGTGCCTAACACAATGGGGTCCTGAGCCATGACAGGGGCTCTAGGTACTTCAGTTAAAAAAATAAATAATAATTAATAACACCACCAACACCTTTGATGATCCAGTTGCAGGACTGTTCTCTTACTTATGGGTGCAGCTCTTTGTGGGATATACCTATAAGGATCCTGATGAGGGCAGTCACGACCAATGGCGAGAGCAGGGTCAAACCTGAGGCTGAGTGTAGTGGAGGAGTTCATAGTCCAGTTCTAAGTTGCAGTTGCTACAAAGGATCAGAGTTCAAATCGGGTTTCAGGTAAGGAGGTGAGGTCCAAATCAAGTGAAGGTCAAAGCCAGAGCAGAAATAGTTATGGCAGCTATAGAAGATCCACACTGTTGCCTGACATTTCCTAGAAAGCCCCTGGGGTTTTTATAGGGTGGTGAGCCAATCAGGAGTCATGAGGCTACTTCCTGTCGGACCCCTTGAGGTGAGACTTCCCATGGTCTGTGTCTGGAGCAGGTCATGGTTAGCGGACTACCAGCTGGATACTGCTGTAGCTGGGTGGCAATGCGGAGGCGTTCATTGCCTTAGCACCTCAAGAGGCCTGGGCTCAAGACCTGCTGGGCCTTATAATACCCAGGTCTTCCTTCATGATGCTAACGTCCCACATTTGAAGAGAGCACTGGTTCATCCACATCTGACATTAATTCTCAGGAATTGCAAAGATCTGAGGGCATTTTTTCTGTTATCAGCTGGAACTGGAGAAAAAAAGAGATGTAAGTATTATATTTTAAATGCGTGATACAGTTCCTGTTGATGTATATGGGGGAGTGCATATACACATTGTGCAGAGCTAATGCCCTGTACAGTATATTACTGAATTCTCCTTCAGCAGATCTCCTTATATAATTCTTTTATTCTTTTGGTTTTTAAGAAACTAAAAAGTCACCTATCCCAGGCTCTAGGGACCCCAGCTTTTCTTTAATATACACCCTCAGAAAGAGAAAGCAAATGATCTTTGCTCTATTTTCCTGTGGGTGTGAGAGAAATAGTTCCCTATGTAACCAGTGCTTCTGAGATAAGACATCATTTGATACACTATGTGACAGGTGTCTCGCCAGAGGAGGATGAAAACATTCCATTGGATAGACTTCTCTGCAAGAGATGATTGTCATTGATCAATGTCAAGTGCTGGATCCTGCTCTCAGCAGTGCTATGATTCATACTGTGCAGCTTGTAATTAGGGATGAGTAAACACATTCAACTACAATGTAAACTAAGCCGAACCTTTTCCTGCAGCTTGAATTAAACGTCTGTTGAAGACAGAGTTTGGTGATGGATATATACCCCACCGAGGAGAAGAACGACGGAGAGTCCCAAAATGGCTGCTATTCTTTTCCAGTGTCCCTACAGCCCTCTAACAGACCTTGCTAGCCTGCAACAATCCCTGCAACACATTCTACTTCTCATTGATCTTTATCTCCTCTCAATAATACTTTTGCCTTCATGAGATAAACTTAATATGGGGAACAAAATCGGCTTTCATGGGCCTATCCCCTTGTGCTAGGAATTTGGGAGAGAGAGCTCTTGAACCCTGATTCAGCAAACCCCTTGTGCCATAGGCACCCACTTCCTAATGTGCCAGGGGGTGCTCCCCTCAGCTCTGCCCCAGGCCCCAGCCTGCACTCCATCCCTTCCCCCAAGGCCCCATCCCACCCCTGCCCCACCCTCAGTCCTCCGCCGTGCCCCCCAATATGCTGCAGAATAGCTTATCACTGCAGGTGGGAGGTGCTGAGGTGAAGAGGGAGGTGCTGATGAGTTGGCACCTATGTCTTGAGTATGGGCTTAACTTTAAGTGCATCTGTCACAGATCCACAGGATCTGTACCATGTGCTGACTTTTAAACAGTGCCTTGGATGTGCCCCTGCAGTGTGCCAAACCCCCAAAGGGTCCCACTCCTTCCTAATGGTAGGCCACATGGCCTCAATGCCTGCAAGGACTGGTCTACACAGTAAAGTAGGTTATGTGACGGGGCAAGGCCAGATGGCTATAGAAAAGTAGTGGGAGATAGATATATTAGCTCCAGGCTAAACAAATCCCTGTACCAGGATAAATGAAATGGCAGCTGCTACAGGTCAATTAAGACACCTGGGGCCAATTAAGAACTTTCCAGAAGGCAGGGAGAAGGCTAGGTTGATTGGGACACCTGAAGCCAATCAGGGGCTGGCTGAAACTAGTTAAAAGCCTCCCAGTTAGTCAGGTGGGGGTGCATGTCAGGAGCTGTGGGAGGAAGTTGCGCTGTTGGAGAGGCTGAGTAGTACACACCATATTAGGCACAAGGAAGGAGGCCCTGAGGTAAGGGTGAAGTGGAGCTTGAGGAAGTGAGGGCTGCTGTGGGGGAAGTAGTCCAGGGAATTGTACATGTCATGTTTCTAAAAGGTCAGCTACCATACCTGATACTATTAGGGTCCTTGGGCTGGACCCCAGAGAAGAGGGTGGGCCCGGGCTCCGCCCCCCCTCCCGCATCTTTGCTGCCTGATTAATCACTGAGACTGGGAGACAACAGAGACTTTGCAAGGAAGGATAGCTTCTCCTCACCTCCCTCGCTGGCTTATGATGAAAATGGCTCAGTAGACTGTGACCCTTATCTCTAGAGAGAGAAGGGTTACGTGCAGGGTCACAGTGAGCCTCTGAGGCTAGCGAAATCCATCAGGAAATGCGGGACCCACGGAGGCAAGGACAGAGCTTTATCAGAGTTCACATAAGCTGCCTTGTGTTGATCTAGTTGTGCATGTGTCTACCTCCTCGAACGGCCTTGAGACATGGTCAATGTACTGAGGACAACGCAGTGCAAATGTTGCTATCTGCTTTTCATTCCCTTGTACAGTTAGGCAGGAGGGAAGGGGACATGCAGAGCAGTTTGTTTATGTAAAGAGGGATGTCCCTTGGATCTCCTGAGAGGTCTCAATGAAACTATCATGGAGGTACTCTGCAATCCTCTACTGCAGGCTTCTAAGGGTGGCTGCCTTATTTCATCCCACTGCAGGTTGACACTTCCCTATGCCAGTCGGCGATAACTTCAGCAGGCAGCATTGCAGTGAACAGGCTAGTGGCATATGGGCTCAGGCCGCTTCAGGATGCCTGCAGCAGCTGTGCTCTTTGTTAACCTCAGGAGTGAGATGATAGTTAAAATCACCACCTCTTGTGGAACATGGTGCCAGTACTCAGTGTCATGGCCCCAGACTCACAGTTTCATGCAACTGAGCAATTTCATCCTCAATTCCCTCACCCCTGGCGGGCCATACTCACCCTGGCAGGTGTTGTGAGTGGTGGCATGCATGAGCACATCCAAGCAGAAGTGTCAATGAGCACATCTTGTTTAAAACTTTAGAGCAGCAAAGGAAGGGAGTTCTGAACCTTAACTTTTGCTTTGCGTTGTGACTATATTGACAATTATCCCTCTCTGTGTTTATTTGCAGCTGCTGCCATTGCAGCCTTGAGGGTCTCCCCCTCCATACCCATGGAATGTCTGATCCAGCTGAGGAGGAGAAAGAAGAGGACTTGGGATAACACGTTCACCGAGACCCTGCAAGCCAGGGCTGCATCAAACCACGGGCAGCGGGCCTGGAGGGTGAATATTTCAAACTATATGGCGAAACAAAGAGTGGACAGAAGAAAGGCCCAGGAGTCCCAGCAAGAAAAGGAGAGGGAGATGCAACAGAACATAATGGGGATTCTCTAGCAGCAAACATAGATGATGCAGACTCTTCTGGACCTACAGGTTCAAGAGTCACTGGCTTGCTCCCCTTGCAGTCCATGGAGAAGTCCATTTTAGCACATCCCTACAACCCCCCCTTAACATTCCACATGGCATCAGGGGCTGCATCCCCATCCCTTCCACACCACACCGGGGGTACAGTAAAGACTATTACAGCTACACTGACTTGAAAGAGCCACGACTGGTGTACGTGTAGCCAAAATTGACATGAATGTTCTTTCCCCTTCTTAACTTCTGTTTCATTAGTTAATTAAAGTTTTTAATATATTTGCTTTTAAATTAACAGATTTTTTGCACTGGTTTTATTACTCAATAAAATTCTATTTTTTGAAAAATAATTCACCTTTATTAGTTCACAACATATGCTGCAGAATGTCTACCAGTACTTAAAGCACCCACCCACTGTGATAGAACTCACAGGATTGGTGACAGAGTGTAATCACTGCAAATGCACAGCAAGCACCACAAAATTAATAAGTGCAATGAGAGTGTCATAGTCATAGACGTGCACCAAGCACCACACAGTTCCTAATGGGCCCCAAAACTTAAGGGCCAGGTAGAGTCCAGTCCACTGCAATGAATTATTGTGGCTCATGTTAGAATGCTTTTGCAAGACCTCCCACAGCTGTACAACTTTGCGTTGAGCTTTTCTAATGGCCCTTGTGTCTGGCTGTTCAAACTCAGCAGAGAGCTGCTCCACCTCAATCGCAGCATCAACTTTTCCCCCTTTGTTTCACAGATATTATCTAGGACACAGCAGGCAGCTATAACCATTGGGATATTTTTTCACTGAGATCTAATCTTGTCAGTAAACACCATTGTCCCTTAAATCTATCAAAAGCACATTCATATCTCATTCTGCACTTGCTGAGATGGTAGTTGAATCTTTCCTTGGTGTTGTCAAGGAATGAGCCAGAGGAGCAAGAGGTAGGCTGGGTCCCCCAGAATCACTGTTGGCATTTCAACATTGCCAGTGGTGGTCTGCTGGTTGGGAAAGAAAAGGCCCTACTTGCAGCTTTCTAACACTCCTGTGTTATTTAAGATGCCTTACCTAACCAGCCAACGCTGAGGTCAGTGAAGCATCCCTGGAGATCCACCAATGCTTTTGCATAACCATAGAAAAGTAGCCCTTTCTGTTGATATACTCTGTGGCAAGATGGGCAGGGGGCCAAAATAGAGATATGCGTGCTATTGCTCCATTGCAGTTCAGGAACCCCATTGCTGTAAATCCACCCACTGTGTCCCTGCCCATTGCCAAGAGTAACAGTCCTGCCTAGCAAGAGATGATTAAGGGACCTGCATGACAATGGCCCCTGTTACAGTGCCTGGTAGGTGGCTGCAGCTGAGAGAGCCAATCTCAAGTCAGACTGTCAGAAAACAGGGTGGACATCCAGAGCTGGTCTGTAAATAGATTTCACCAAACCAGTGATAAAATTGCACTCCTGGACTACTGTATTAGTCCAGCCATGGAGCCTTGGGCAGTCCCCCTAAGCTCTCCACCCGCTTTTTACCACCCAGACAATCTGGACTTTATGACAAAAGGTTATTAAAACTAAAATTATCACACATTAGGTTCTTCCAACCCCAAAGGATCAGTCATTCACCCTAGGTCAATGATCACACACCAAAAACAATGCTCACAGACAATTTCTTCATTAAACTGAACTAAAGATGTATTAGCTAAGAAAAAGAAATGAGTTATTAAGAGGTTAAAGCAGGTAATATACATAACAGGTTTCTCAGAGTTTGTAAGTCCAAAATGAAGCAGAGATGGTGTATCCATGTAGTTCTCCACCAGTCTCTCAGGGATGCCCAAAATGGCTTTGGGGACCTCTGTCTTGTATCCGGAAAGCTCCTGACAGCACCCAAATAGATCAGAGCTGCAGAATCGCTCTCAGGGTCCCTTCTTATAGTTGAAAACCATCTGGCAAGCGATTCCATCACCACATGGGTCTTGCTTTGTTGGCTAAATGCAGACAAAATATGTGGATCTTCCATTGTCTTACATAATGACCCATGCTTTGAAGTTAATCTTCTTATTTAAACTTCTAAGGCTTCAACCGCAGTTGATGGGCCATTCAATTACAGAGACATACATCACACATTTACGCTATGTCTACACTACGGACCTTACAGAGGCACAGCTGCACCACTGTAGCTGCACCATTGCAAGGTCTCCTGGGCAGCCACTCTATGCTGCTGAGAGAGAGCTCTCCCACCGCCATAATTAACCCACCCCCAACAAGCAGCGGTAGCTATGTCCAGAGACGCCCCCCACCGACATAGCACTGTCCACACCAGTGCTTTTGTCAGTGAAACTTATGTCGCTCAGTGGGGTGTTTTTTCACACCCCGAACAACAAAAGTTTTGCCACCAAAAGTGGTAGTGTAGACAAAGCCTTAGTTACCGACATCCAGCCAATGTCATTAATTTTCATGAACAATGTGACATCAAGCAAACTCTTATCCTAATATATCTTTGATCAAAGGTTAATTAAGTACAAAGATAGCTATCACAGGAAGCAGATAGGTGAAGACAATTTTTATCATTTCATTAGCTTTCATGCATTTCAAGCAAATATAATTACTGGGCACACACCAAGTACAGGTAACGTGATAACATCCCTTTTTGTTCTGTTCTAACAAGTGCATTGGTACACTTAACACTTCCTTGGGGTTCAGAGTAGCAGCCGTGTTAGTCTGTATTCACAAAAAGAAAAGGAGGACTTGTGGCACCTTAGAGACTAACCCATTTATTTGAGCATCAGCTTTCGTGAGCTTATGCTCAAATAAATGGGTTAGTCTCTAAGGTGCCACAAGTCCTCCTGTTCTTTTTCCTGGGGGTTGTGATCTGAGCTGGCTAGCAGGCAGTGCCACATCCCCAACAGCGGATTTTCCAATTCCGCATTGATTACCCCCAGACCAGTAGCAATCCAGCATTGCAAGTTTCCACAGTGCAATCACCACTCGCTTCTCCACTGTCAGTGCAGTTCTCGTTCTGGTCTCCCTGCCCTGGGATGAGCTCACAGATCCAGGGACATGGTTTTTAACATCCAGAAGTTCAACTCATCATTCCAAACCTGCATTATGATGTAATCTCACCTGTCAGCATTTATTTCTTGGGCACAGAAGTGGTGCTCCACTGTCCGCAGCTGCCCTGTGAATACCGCCAACAAGCTTGGATTGTTTTTCACTGTGTCCCACTGCATCTGTCCTCTATTGCTGATGAAGTTGTTCTTGTCACTCTGCCAGTACCAGAGGATTGTGTGCCTGTGCTTGCAATGCTCATATGAGAGAGCATCATCCCACTCCTGTCTCTTTTCTAGACACAAACTGCTTGGAGACCGTCTTCTGGTCAAACACAGTGTTCTCCCCATCACCTTTAGGAACTTGTGCAGCTCTGTATTTACAAGGTTACAACCCTTTGCTCACTTGGCCAAGGATGAGGGAGACAGAAGGTATCTTTCCCTGGAGAACTCTCTCTCCTGGCTGTGACTCGGAAGCTGCCATGGTAGTATATCACTCGTGTGCATGCATCCTTGGCACCTTGTGTCAGTGCTTCACATGCTCACCAGGACTGCCTTGTGTCGATGCAAAGTGCAGTGCATGATGGCTAGGTATCCCAGTGTGCCATGAGCCACCCTCCAGTGCAATAACTTTTGGGGAATTTTTGCAGTGCGTAGGGAGACATACATGAGCCATGCAGGTGGGCTGGGCATCAGGGGGTCAAGTTCCCATCATGCATCTTTCTCCATCCCGATGCCATCCCAATTCCATAATTTTCACAGCTTTTTTTTTTTCAAATCCCACAAAACCATGTGGCACTCATCACTGTTCATTAACTATGACAGCATCATGGAGCCTGCATAACTCTATGCTATTCTCATGAACATTGCAAACACAGGATGAACAGTCCTCTGGTAGAGGTGGAGGACGTACCTCAACAATGGGGGATACTGATGATTTCTTAGAGGACAAATTGCTAAGGGACATAGTGACAAACAATTCAAGGCTGTTGGTGGCATTCCCAGAGCAGCTGCAGATGGCAGAGTGCGGCTTCTGGCTCTGAGAAATGAGCACTGACTGGAAGGATTGCATCATAATGCTGGTTTTGGATGATAAGGAATGGCTGCAAAACTTCTGGATATGAAAGGCCACGTTCCTTCCAGCACCTGGACACCAGACTGAGAACTGCACGGTCGGGATGTGAGTGGCAATTGCACTGTGAGAGCTTGCAAATACGGATTGCCACTGATCAGCGGGCAATCATTTTGGAATTGGAAAATCCACAGTGCATGCCGGTGTAATGTAAGTGTGTATAGCCATTAATCATATCTGGGACTCTAAGCAATGTGCAGGACATCGTGGGTGGATTTGAAGCAATGAGGTTCCTGAACTGCAGCAGGCACACCAAAAGGCCAGGGAGTGCACCAACAGATCTGGTGCTGAGCCACAGACTTGCTGCTTTTACAACGACCTGCATGCCATCCTTGGTGGAGACCCCACCAGCACCCTGCAGAGTACTGCGGATACAGCAAGGAGCCTGAGTCACAGACCCCTGACTCCCTCACCTGAAACACTGTAGAAGATGGAAGTTGCTGGGTGCTCTAGCGAAATGTATCTGGTCGTAATTTCATTGAACTGTGTGCCCTATTCCCTTGCAGTACCGCATCCCTGTATGTGTTCTCAGAGCCCAGGGCAGAATTTTGTCTGCTTTTTGGTTTACAACCAAAAGAAATAAAATGGGGAGGGGGGCGGGGGTGGAATCTCTAAATCTGGATACAGTGACATTGTGCCTAGTTAAGACATGCACATGTCCAACATGAAGTGTTCCAGACGTGAGATTTAAGTTTACAGTGGTCAGCTGGAGTTTGGACAGGCTCTGTGATAAAGTTTTTCTTCTTTCTAAATAAAACTAGCCATTTCAAGAGGTACCATAGGTTCAACAAGCATTGCGCCCTGCTCTATATTGTGGTCCTCCCCAAACAGCTGGATGTGCTTTGCCCCTGGAAAATGGTTTTATTGAAGAATCCTCCATGAATATGCATTGTCTTCCAGTGCAACGCTCTTCTATCACTATTAATTGGAGTGAAATTCCAGGCAAATACTCATAGGTACATAGAGCTGAGATGTTGTCCCAGAAACACTGTCACCAGAATGACACACTCACATCCACAAAACTGCACTTTGTGGGCTACTATACATAGGCTTTACTTGTGGGAAGTGGTGCTGTAATAAGTTATCCTAGGAAAATCCACTTTTCAATGAAAAGGTCTTTAGCAAAACATGAAGACCTGATTCCCAGGTAATCGAGTCTGACATGTACAGAAGCCATCCCCAGCATACTTCAGAAAGTTGCACAGTATATAAACACAGCCCAGAAAATGGATTACAGTGCTAAGCACAAGGAGAAAACTCTTGTAATTACGTCCAGGTACTGTGGGATTCCTCCAACTAATGAAGAGCCACTAGAGAACAAAGCAAAAGCTGCTCTAGTAGCAGAGAGGTCACTGAAGAAGTTCAAGAACACTTCAGTGGAGAAAGAGGAGCCACAGTTATGAAAGATGAAGGAAATACAGCCAAAGCAGGATAGTAAGCTACTCTATTCTAGTGTTAGTTTAAGAAGAATGGAGATGCAGCTGTTGGAGAAAGGGAAAAGGAGGAGCGTCAGACCCTCTTGATGGGACGATAGCCCTCAAATTCACAGTTATCTTTTCTTTATTTCATATTTTCTTTGTTCTATAGAGAATATTTCATGTTCTGATTAAAACATGCATTACATTTTTTAGCTATTTAAATGTTTATTTACTCTACTTAAAGATTACTGGATTTTTAATGATTTTTTAAACTTCATAGACCCGTTGTTCTGATCAAATAGACTATAACAACATACTCCTCTGAGCAGTTCCCTATCTGAAACCCTTGGATCGAAGAGGCTGTCATCTCCAACTGTTGGCTGTAGTTTATAGGGCTCTGTATATCCCATACTAAGCTGGAACTAAAGTCTGCAGCAAGGTCACCGGATCTTTGCAGAGTAGGTTTAAGAGTTAACAATCAAACAAGTTGGGGCAGTTCACACCTCTCAGAGTTATCCTTTCAGGTGGATCTATAGCAAATTCCATAGCTAGAGAATCATGGGATACAAAGGGCTTTAATTATCATACAGAGTATCAACCATATTTCAGTTGTGTCCTTAAAGTCAGTCTTTGTTCAATGTATATATGTGTTCATCTCTCCCATTTTCTCTTCAAATCTTAGTATTACTGTATAGGGAATATAATAAGAGGATATGTTCTTAGAGTCTGTTCAAGTCACTCAGAAATCTAATTTAGATTTTGCCTGTGACTGTCACAGACAAAATATTTTTGCTAATTAATTCTTCCATATGTATCAGAAAACTAGTCGAATTCTCCTGCTGTCTGATCCTAGAATGGTTTGTCAAATACAGCAATGCAACAAGGTCCAAACACTTTATTCACCGTGATTTCTGACTTACCTGGACTACTCAGTTATGGCCCCTGGAACTGCAGCAACCCGCCTCCCAGCACTCAGTAACCTCTCAATGGAAGGAGGTCTAATGTGTGCTGAGTCTGTGTGACCTGAGGCAGTGCCAGGGCCTCTGTTCTGATGTTTGAAGGGGCTCCATTTGACCTTGGATCAGCCCTGCACCTGGAGGCCCTGGGGTTGCTCTCCTACCCTTGCATGTAAAACTTCTCTTTGAAATGCAATAGTCACACACTTTACTCACTGTGCCTGGTTTTCGTAACAGCTTCCCAAGGGGAAAAGGTCTTTCTGCTGTCTGGTTTTATAATTGGATGAAGCTCTGGGAACAGCCTTTCTACCCAGAGCATTTTTGAAGCAGGAGCAGTTTTTTCCACTGTCAGGCAGGTCTCCTGGCTCTGAGCCAGCAGCCTCACCAGGGCATTCCTAGTTCCCCACAGATAGCCTGAGGGATAAAATTTCATTGAACACCACCAATATGCATATTAACCTCATCTAGAATCATTTAAAAAAACATACTGTATAGCTATGGAAAAATGATTCCTGCCCTAGCGTGGCTACATTTCTTAGCTAACCACTTTTCATGTGTGAACGTATTTGTCATCTTCTTTTTGTTAACTTATTCCTCCCCCCACCATGATGACTGTATGTGATAAATGTACTGCGCCAGCTAACTCACTTCCGGAAATTACAAGAGCACACTTTCCTTTTGTTTCTCTGGACCTTCCCATTTATATTCCATCTGTATGATCGATCCTCCTCTGTCGGGGCCCTAGTGTATACTCTTACCCCTGTAGCTTTTCTTAATTCTTTTTGCAAATAAAGAACCCCGATAGGTGCAGATGTTGCCTGAAAATAACATCCACAGCCACCCCAACCCTCCCCCAATTAAACCCGGTTCACAGCATGCATTACTGTACATTAAGGCTTTGGGTTTGGTTTGTTATCTGGGTCCCTGAAAGAGGCAATAACGGTGAGGAAACTATTAGTTTTTAGGGTTGAGCATCACCTACTCCGGGAACTCAAGTCTATTTCTCCCAGAAGGATTAACTGTAATATAAAACTATGTGAAGGCTAAAGATGGCTAGTTGACTTGAATAAAATAGACGTATTCCTGCATCCAGAATTCGAACTGAATCTGAACAGAACCATTTTGGACTGAGCCATTTTTTGAGATTCCAAAATGTTCAAATGACACGCCTCTCATCTGTCATCTTTTCTTGTCTCTGCACTTTCTGGTCCTAGTTGGAAGTGGAAGAAGAAATGCAAACCGTTGTAGAACTGTCTCTCAGGGAGGCAATGTGAGCCAGTGGATAGGGCACTAGCCTGAGAGGCAGGTGGCCAGAGTTCTATTCCTGCCCTGTGCACCCCACAACATATATGCTATTTGGCAGGAGAGCTGACCACACCCTACATGGCTACGTGATACGTTTCACTTGAGATTCAGCTAGTCAACAAACTCAGTCTCCCCAAGCTATAAATCCCTAGGATGATTTCTTCAAGATAGTGTTGTACTTCAGTAAAATGACAGTACATCAGTGTAACAAGGTAGCTTGCCCCTTTACAGTCCAAGAGGCCCAGAGCTAGCCAGCCCTCTTTCACTAGCCCAGCCCAGCCATACGTGTGCTGGATGTAGCACTTAAAAGGGGAGGAAGCCCAGCAGTCAGGGGCTGCCTGTGGAGGACAGCGGTTGAGCTGGGTTGTAGCTGGAGAGCTGAGCCACAGGGGACAGGAGCTAACTCTCCAGGGAAGTAGTGTTGGGACTGGTGTTACATAAGAGGAACAGAGAGGTGAAGAGGAGCCCAAGAGGGACGAGAGACTCCTGCCTGGGGAGGGATGAAAAATTTTGGGTACTGTTTAATTTTGTTTATACTTTTGAGCTTTACTAAGAGGCCCAGTGACAAGTCCTGGGACCTGCTGCTCTGTGAAAGAAGGGTGTGATTCTGTTAAGTTCTGTTTGATTTAGAGGGACTTTGCTGCTGCCTGCATGGACAGCCAGGTTAAGAAACTGAAGAGGCCAGCTCAGGGAAGCTAGCTTGGAGCTTGAACAGTTACAGCTGGACTTGGATACCCCAGAAGGGGACTGAACCTTTAAGTGTGACTTGGCTGGAGGGCTGGGTAACCCAGAAGACCACTGCTGCAGTACTAGGTTGGCTGCCAAAAGGGAGTGCTACAGTGTGAAGAGTCCCTGCAATACCACTTCCTGACCCCAGGGGGTACTCTTGGTGGTGAGTCTACACCAAGACAATCAGTTTTACACCAGCTGAAGATCTGGTCCTCATGTTTTGTTTGTTTGGTTCAAGAATTCAGCCAGATCCCATCATAGGAATGGTTCTAGTTCTGTAGTAACCATAATCATTACAATTCAAAATAAACACCTATCAGAGCAGCCTTTTTTAAAAAAAAAAAAGCTGTATAGGTACCAAATAAACAGACGACAGTTTACACCACAGATATAAGTCAAAGGGTGTTGACATTAATACCAACGTTAACTTCTCGAAGCATTGCAAAAAAATGGCAGCTTCAGGGTCTCACCTCATTAGATGGAAGGTCACCATCAAAAACTGATTAAATTTAAATTTTAGGGGACTTTCCTTAAAAGAGGACACAAGAGGGTCTTTTCATTTTTATGTCAGGGACTTGTCTTAAACTTGTCAAAAGGGTTTCAAAACATGGCAGGTCCAATTCACCACTTGCACCAGTTTTATATAATTCCAATGACTCTAATGAAGTTACTCTGGCTTTACACCAGATTAAAGGAGACTCAGGCCTCGTAAATTCACCTGTATGAGCAAAATGATCTTCGCTGCTCCTGCGAGGAACTGACTAAGCAGGAACAACATTATTCATTAAACTCGCCTGCCTTCAATGGAAATAGACCGGTTTACACCAGTTGAAGATTTGGCCCCATGAACATAAACTTTTATGGCAAGACTCTAAAAGTCTCCAGTAAGTTCTTTGGAAATGTCCTCATTGTGAACCAAACAAAGCTGAAACCTATACTAGTGTTTCAAATGTCAAACAGATGTATTAATTATCAGGGATTGTACAAGGTTTTGTTGAACATAACAGTTTATTTACAGCACCCTATTTTAAGTCTGAGCTGTACAGAGAACAGTCTGCATCACCTACACTGACTCCTATTAAATCAGTCTAACTAACTGTCACACTCATCACCTTTCTAGATGTTTTATGGAGAGGAGAAACAAGTTTTAAAACTTGGCAACAGTGTTTATGAACTGAAAATATGATCCTTCCCGGGGTGTTTTTGTACCGGATTTATAAAGAGTACTTTAAACTTGCACTGGATCTTCAGTATCCGCTTCTCCACATGCTCGCCCCCATCATGGAATAGATTTGGACTCCTCCTCGTGACTATCTTGGACGTGTGCTAGTTCTGTATAATCAAGTCAATCTAGAGCAAGCTGAGCTAGAATGAGACAAAAATCATGGGATGCTTGTACCTACAATGCAGAGTTATTGTATTAATTGCTTTAACTGTGCTATTTTCAAAGGCTCATACCTTGTGCAAATACAAGCCATTATTTTAGAAGAATAAGAGAGATGATTGAGCTATTTTGTAACCTAGTTTGATACTGTCAAGATCTCTGTTTCAGGAGAACACTGGATTCCTGTAAATAATTCAAATTACCCCCATATTCAAATAGCCCATTGCAATAGTGCATAAAACAAAAGGATGTAATGAATACACTTACAATGTAGGTCATTGTACAGTTTAGCTGTTTTCATTCTAATCTAAAAGTCTAACAGATTTATTTGGGCATAAACGTTTGTGGGTAAAAATCCCACTTCTTCAGATCATGGATTATGCATCTTCAGCCTCCATGCATCTGAAGAAATGGGTTTTTTTTACCCATGAAAGCTTATGCCCAAATAAATCTGTAGTCTTTAAGGTGCCACCGGACTCCTCATTGTTTTTGACAGGTTTCAGAGTGGATACAGACTAACACGGCTACCCCTCTGATACTCATTCTAATCTGCTTCCATTCTGCACAGAAAATGAGCCCACATGACTATCTGATCCTGAGCAATAATGAACAATTTAAGGAAAAGTGAAGCTGGGCTTCATTGTATGTGATGATCTTACCAAATTATATCAGAGAAGGAGACGGTTCCTTAGCAGTCATATAATCTAAAATCAACCTGTAAAAAGAAAAAAAAATGGCTTGCAAACACATTAATCAATTACAGAGCACAATTTTCAAAAATTAACTAGAGAGACAGGTATTAACAGCCACTGACACACTATAGTTTGACAATGATCACAGAACAAAAAGCCCAGAATTCTTTCCAAATCATTAGGCCTATCTGAATCAAACACCCTGACATAATACTGTATTATGTGAAACAGCATCTGCTGCCTTTTAAAGGAATTTGAAGAATATGCTAAAAATGCAGTTATAATTTCATCTGCTGAAAAAACCTGCTTTTTCAGACATAACAATGGCCACCAGTGCATTTTAGTTTGCAAACATTTTGTTTTTCTACTGCTGTATTTTTCTGCTTGAGTAATCTAAACTGGAGAGATGGCAGATACAGGGCAGGCCTTGCAAGCTGTTTAACATTCCTTTGCAGCAAGAAAGTCAAAAGCCACAATACAAACAGATGACAATTATCCCTTTCAACTTGTTTTCCTGTTAACCATGTTAAACTAAAGTTTCCTTTAATGACTATCTGAGTCGCTCCCCAGTGTGGTTCACCAAAACAGCACTAGGTAATCACTTTTTGAGAGCCATTTCCTTTCATGTGTTTGAACGATGCTTAAACCAGTTGAGGTCTGATATATGGCCAGCTGAGCCAACATGCATATGAAATGATTTGCCATTACCAAGCACTGCTAAAACTCCATGTAACATGGTTAGGAGACCATAGGAGCACCATATACTCATATGAGAAGTGATAAAATCCTTCGTCCTAGGTAGAATTTGATTGCAAGGTTGTGGTACTATATAAGAGTGTCTTAGCCCAAGAAAATGTAGTCAACACAGTGTTTCCTATTAGCTGCTGCCTGGAGAGTAAACATTTCAGCTGAATTTGTTCTGAAGGGGAAAAGAGATCAATACTTCAGAAATACCTATTCAACCTCTCTTTCTTTTCCCTCTAGCTATAGGCATGTTTGTTCACTGGCAATTATCAAAGAAAAAAGCATTTCAGGGATCCAAAAAGAGATGCTTCAAAGGGAAAATGACAACATCTGTTTTGGGGGAGAGAAAAAGGCATCTGTCATTAATTTATGCAGCATGTACATAACAGACAACTGAAACATTCTGTCTGGATTCATTTGACATTTATATTCTTTGGTCATCATACATGGAGAGAGTAGGGAATGGTGTTATAGAAGAAAAGAGCATATACACATATTCTTTCTTTATAACTCTCAGGCTAGTCAAATCCCAAAAGGGAAAGAAAAGGGTTGAGAAAGACAAAGGGAGTCGGGAGAAGAAAGGGTCTGAGGGTCCCTATAGTCTGATTAGCTGCACAAGTTTCCCTTTCTTTTCTGGCAGTAAATCTTTCCACTGCACATATCATGAAAACGACCAAAAAATCATTTCAGAAAAACAAAACCGATTCAAAGGCATAAAACCCCATCAATTGAGATTGGTATATTGTTGCACATGATGTTTCAAATTATATATAACCCTCCTCATTGCTACAATTTTCCCAATACAAGCCAGACCCCAGCTCTCCATATTTCAAAGATGCCACTTGTGGCTTATAAAAGAACGATAGCATCATATGTTCTCTTCAGCTATAGCATCTCCTCTGATACCTATGATAATGTTTTCATATTCAGGCCATCGGCTCTTTTAGTGATTGGTATTTGCAGGTGTAAATGAAGCAAAAGATGTTCTGAAAGCAAGAGATTTAAAACCAGGCCCCAGTGCCAATTTATTGCTTGAATGATGGAAAACACAAACAGGCATCCAGTGGTTAAAGAACCTGTAGCAATGAGAAATGGAACAGAAAATACAGAAACTAAGTCCTAGATACATAGCAGTGACAGAGAGAAATTGAAGTCGCTAACACAGCCAATCTGAGCTGCTGTATAAATCAAAGGCCTAGATTGTGGCTCCCTGCTGCTGCCAGTAACAGGGGGATGGTTGTGAGACAGAGCTGCAAAAGTGTAGAAACACTCAGAGGCACAGTGCTTGAGGCAGGCGAGATCTCTAGAAGCCATGGGGTAGTGTACCTTTGACAGTGTATAACATTTTTATTAAACCTAATGTTAAAAAAAATTATATAATACATAGGTTACGAAAAAAAAGTGTTTGTACATCTGGGTATAGTGCTTGGATTATCCACAAATACAAAGTTCATTTTTAAAGTCATATGATACATAGAGTACATAATCAGCAGTAACCCAAATATTTAGGTGAATAGATTTAACGATACAGTTTAGATATTAGAATCCGAATATTCGGTCACATCACTCATGAAAAGTTGTACAGAGATTTGGTTGTGGAAAATAAAGTATATCAATGAGTGGAGATTGTCCCTCAGTAATTGAGAATTAGGTTGGTTGCCCATTTAGAAAATATAATCCATAAGGAAAGTATTTGTTACTTTCCTGGCTGCGCTTCTCATCGGCACTCCAGCTCATCCCTCCTGGTATTGCCAATAATACACTTCCCTCAGTTCTGACCTAGCTCAGCTAGTCTGTTTGGAGCAATAGTGCCCCTTACCCCTGCCCTGATAAGGTTTCTAGCACCAAGGGTGTATCTACACTTGGAGCTGGGGGTGTGATTTCCAGCTTGTGGAGACATACTTGCATGCTAAAAATAGAGTGTAGCAACAGCAGCATGAGCTGCGGGAGGGGCTAGCCATGCTGAGTTCATGCCCATTGAAGACCCTAGGCATGTAATCTAGGTGGCTAATCTGTTACCCACACACTCTAGGGCACCCACCTTTACCCTTCCATGGGCTCAAGGAGTAACCCTATTAATTTAGGCACCCACCCCCTTTCCCAGTTCCTAGGGCTCCAGGTGAAAGGCACCTATCTTTACTCCTCCCTGGGCTCTGGGCTCTACTCCTCTGTGGGCTCTGGATATAATACCCATTCCCTGTGGACTCAGGACTCTATGGGTCTGTGGGGTCTTTTACTAGTGAAAGAGCCTTAAACAGTAATATCCTTAACTTCTATTTATTAACAATCACCAAAACAGAATGCACACATTAAGCTTGCAATGCTCATCACTCCCAGATAAACTTCTGCTGGCCAGTCAGGATCAGGTCATCAGGGGACTCCAGCTTCTGCACGGTGTGATTGGCAGGGTGTTGAGGTCTGGCAGCTCTGATCTTGGGGCTGTGCCCTGGAGTTAGTTCCAAAGAACTTCCTTTTGGACCCCAGTTTATATAGTGAAACTTGAGTCCTAGACCTTAACCAATCATTTTACTAAAATATTACTAAACAATTTTCTAACCAATCCTAACACGTTGCAAAACACTTCTTTAGCCAATCAAACCCCACCACCATAGTTAACTTACACCTAGCAAAATTAGTTATGCTACAGACAAAACAATCAAAGAACCAGACGGAGACCATACAGATAAACAATAGAGAAGTGGGGATCATAAAGACCAAACAATAAAGAAGCAGGGATTTCACAACCACAATTGTTGATAAGTGATTCCTTGCCACAGCAAATGTATCAGACGTTTTCTTTAATTGTTTTAAGATTGGTTTCTTTACCTGAGGATGGTGTGTACTATTGGACATAAAAGCCTGTCAATATGTCCACTTTACAGTGGGCAAAAGAGGCTTCTGAATTACTACAGAGTCTTATTTCTAAACCCCGTTGCCTTATTTGACCACACACAATCGAACAGGCATGCAGCTGGTAGTAACTTGCAGCATATGTTTCTGTTTATAGGTTTAAATAAACCAGCAACATTTATGAACTAAAAAAAAAAAATTGTTACATTTTCCTCTTGCCCTTTCAATTTCCTTGCTATAATGTAACTGACTTCAGCTACTGATGGAAGAGTATGAGCCAACGTGTCTGTTTTTTTTCTTTTCTTTTTAATTGAGTAATTCTGTGTATTTGGGGTCCTCTTGAAATCATGTATCCTGAGGAAAAAATCCTTTCCTCTACCTAACCTACATTTCAAAATCTATAGTGGGCGAAGAGAAGCTGTGTTTGTCTTGTGAAACTGGAACAATGAAAGCTATTACAATTGAAAATCAAACAACTGAGGAAAGTGGCCTTTCCACCGCTCATATAGCTCTTAATGGCTCTCATTACTAAACACAAAAATAGAAACATATGAACAGCAGTATTTGGGCTTTACTGTGGCTGACCAGTGCTCATGTGGCCTTTGGTGTCCTGCCCAGTGGCCAGCTGAGGCAAGGTCCTCATCTTCCATGTTTGTACCCCATCCAGCACAACTGATTGGAGCCTTAGTCATTACCACATTACAAATAACAAATAATCGTAGTAATAACATGGCTAGTGGTGTGAGGCTACCACTGGTGGGGACACTGACCATTCAAAAAGGGGCAGTAAAGACATGGAGAGAGTAGAGATATTGTTCCACCCTCTGAGCACTGGCCAGCATAGCCATATTAATGTGAAGAGTAAGCATATGCTGCATCCTCTCTTGGTGTGACCTAGCTGGCTGCTGCTACACCAAGTGCTTCCTGGGAACCCTCGGAGAAGCCACAGTCGACATTCTTGTTAGGTGCTCCCATTACAGCGTATCTTTCTGTGCCAAACCCTATTCCAGTGTGGGCTATGTCTGAAAGCCACATTCCATCCAGCCCTTAAAGCACAGAGAGTATCATTTTGCACTTTTTCAACAACTTCCCCCCTAATGCACTAGTAAGGTATTTTATGGTTCTGATTTTCACCCTGTGGAATAAGAGCCGCAACAGGAGGAAATGAGAAGACATAGTGATAGGGACATTAGCCATTCTAAATAGCATTGGAATTAGGCATGTTTTATGGACCACAATCAAGAATATTACACTGCATACTAAAAGAATTCACAGTGATCCAGGTGAATAAAGTTTCAATGGTCTCAGAAGTTTTACCATCAAATGGAAAATTCCATTTGGAAGCTGAACTCGTTTCACCTAAAGTCGATGGCAAACTCCCCTTGATCAGGCCCTTAGATGGAAAAAAATAATCCCATCTCTGCCCTGGAAAAACAAATGTATAAAGAAGAGGAACTTCCCATTTGTGTCAACGTCTGATTCGTGAGAAATATTTGATCATTTGCACTCAGGATCTAGTTCTCCACCATCTTGCCTCTTGTGCAGTCATTTACCCATGTGCAAAGTGAATGTCAAATGCTACCAGGTCAGAATGGTAATGTTTTACACTCATTTTTCACAGACATAAGTGACTACACAAGGTGCACAGTGTGATAGGTTTGACCCACCCTTTCGGGGTGCCACTAGGTGTGCTGGGGTCCCACTGAGCCTGTCCATTCCATCAGCCTGGGCTTCCTCACCCTGTCCTTGCTGTGCCAAGCCCTCAAGTCTTTTCTAGCATGCACACAGGTAAGGTCACACCCAGCTGCAGACACAGACTGAAATCAGCTCTGTGTGGGAGGATTCAGTGTGGGGATTTACCCAGCACTCACATGCACACCTCCTTTGGGGTGTAAACCCAAAATAATATTGTCTTGCGCTGCACAGAGAATTGCACAGTGTAAGCTAATTGACATTCGCCCTCTCCCTCAATATGGAGAGAGAGATATGCACAGCTCCTTGCCCTCCCAGTTATGAATTGCACAAACTGGGTTTTAGAAAACAAAACAAGTTTATTAACTACAAGAGGTAGATTTTAAGTGATTATAAGTGATAGCCAACAGATCAAAGCAGATTACCTCAGTAAATAAACAAAAACATGCAAACTGAGTTTAACACACTAGATAGGTAGGATATAAATTAGCAAATTCTCACTCTGAGTGATAAACAGGCTGGCAGATTCTTAAGGCACAAGTTGCCTTGGCTTTCCCAGGTTTTCATACACAGGCTAAAGATCCTTCTAGCCTTGGACCATCACTTCCCACAGTTCAATCTTTGATCTGCAGGTGTTTCCAGGTGTGTTGTTATAAGGAGAGTGAAGTCCCCTCATGATGTCATTGTGTCCCTTTATATCTTCTCCTCACTTGCTGGAAAGCTCTTTTGCTGTGACCTGAGTCAAACAGTTCCCATTGTGTTGAGCTATCTCTGAGAGGTTTCTATTGTACACGGATCCTGGGTAATCCTTGTGCTTGAGTGCATTTCCTCAATAAGCCATTAACATTGTTTGCCTTTTTACTGTCATACCTGAAAGGCTGCTTGTGGGTGTTTTCAACCTCAGGACATGTTTCAGCAACACATACATAGCCAAACTTCATACAATGATGATAGCACATACAATCCAATGAGATAATGACTGTCTAGCGGATCAAGACTTTTAGAATGACACCTCAGAAGTCATACTTTGCATAAGACATATCCTAATTACATGACAGTGGTGAATACTGGGGTATCACGGTGTCACAAACGACAACGAAAAATGGGACTTCACTTTTTTAATGTCTGGGTTTATAAAATGTGCATACAAGTTAAACTACAAAGGGCTAAACTGATCCCTGTTGTCTAACTCAGAGCTGCTAACTTTTGTGATGTCTAGTGTTCTTCTTAAAGCTCAGCCCTTGGAGTCATGAAATTATGCAAGAATCAACTTCTTAAAAAAATAAACAATTCTTGAATGCATCTCATAGGTAAATTAAGCAAGGTGTGATAAAAAGGCTTTTTTCGGGGGTGGGGGTCACCTGTAATCCACAGTTCACAGACCCTGACAGGGCAAGTACCAAATCCAGCCAAACTTGCAGAGTGCAGTAACCTGGTCTAAGAGTGTGAAAATCATGGGATTCCTCCCCAGAAAAGAATAAGACACAAGGTCTGAGACCTGAGAGGGGTACACTCACAGAGACCAAAGAAAGGAACCAAAGAAAGGAACCAAAGAAAGGATGATTAGCCCTGCAGCTGTGACAGTACCATCTAGCTGCCATAATGTAGTCTCTCACCCTCTTCACATGTGTATATGCGCACACACATACAAACACACACAGTCTCTTTTAGAAAAGCAAAAGCTGAGAAAGCTAACTTAAAATAATTAAAACAATTTTTGAAAGGCTGTGAGCCATTATATTACCTTCAAATCCATATATCAATTACCTTCAAAGCCATATATCAGCCACCAAGAAGGCAAATTGGTATTAATATTTAAAAAGAGCAGCTGTTTGTGTGGGTTGAAGGGGTGGATCAGTATGGTTCATGTGTCATTAAATGTTTCTCATGCTGATGTATTTTTGAATGGCTCATTGTATGTGAGACAATGAACCAAGATCATTGTGAGAGTAGGGAAGATTAAAGACTTGTCAACACACAAATAAAACTTTACTTTGAGATAGTAAAGGTTATGACACAAACCAACAAAAACCAGGAAATGAAATATTAAGGATGAATATCTGATCTTAATTCAAACATTGTGACCATGGACTTCTCCACAGGTGCTAGTTTTAACTAATCTGATTATGATGGCCTGTCCCTAAGAGAACCCCAGTGCCAGATGGTACTCTGTTTTCATGATATATATCCAAAAGGAGATATGTAATATATCATGGGAAAAATAATAATTCACGGATCATTAATATTCTTGCATGATGTATATACTGTAAACCCACAAAGGACTTAAAAAATATGTGCTTGAAATATGTTCTTATAATAAATTTGGCTAAGCCACATACCAGACAAAGGAATGTGGTTCCACCTGCTTGAATGCATCTCATAGGTAAATTAAGCAAGGTGTGACCAAAGACACACCAAAAAAGCACATTTACATGCAAGGTAAACTATGCCATCAGGAGCACAAGTGGGGAAAGTTGGCCACTTAGCAATCTCCATGAGGGATGGGGACTGCACTCCCAGGAAACCTTCTTATCCCTTGAAGCAGGGTCGATGAACTTTGGGAAGATGTAAAAAGAAAGAAAAAAAGCCATTTTGGCATCCTTCACCATAGGAGAGAAAGGAACTGAGCACTCAGATCTGTGAATGATCCTGGCCAGAGAGTCTGGGCAGCCATTCTGGTTCAGAGACTTGGTGGGAAACACTTTTTTGAACAAGAGATTCTAGTCTGTTAAATCAGGTTTTAGCCTTAGAAGCATATTTTCACTTTTTTGTTTGCTTGTGACCCTTTCTATCTTTACTCCTTATACATAGTATCACTTACACCTATGGCTTTCTGATTAATAAATGGGTTTTACTTTGACTATAAACCAAGTCAGTGTTTTGATTAAAATAGAATGCTTGTTAGCCTCAGTTAAGGTAATAAGATGCTGTGTGTTGTCTCTTTAAGGGAGCGTGAGCTTAATAACCTCCACAAACATTCAGTGAGAGGGCTGGATAGTGCAAAAGATCTCTGAGGAACGCAGAAGTTAGGGTTCGCCAGCTGTTACCCACTAGGCAAGGTTTGGACTGGAAGAGTCCTGAAAAGTTTGTTGGGTGGGCAGACACGTTGATGTGTCAGGGAGCTGATACATGACTTAGCAGCAGCAAAATTCTCAATTGCTGAGGCAGAAAGATAACACAGCAACTCCCAATTCTGGGAACACTGACAGGTTGCCACAGGAGGACAGTGGAATCCACATTTAGTGGTGTCATTCTGGGGGAGGGGAGATGATTAATTTCTCTAGAAGTAAAACTGTGCAAAAATGTGAGCATCACTCCCCTTAATTATGAGCCTGATCCAAAGCCCACTGTAGTCAATGGAATGGGCTCTGGATCACTCCCTATAAAAGGAGATTCCTCTTTTTCTGAATTCAGTCCAAATGATTGATTTCGCTTTTGGAACACAACAATATCTAAGCACAAACTCAGAGTTTCTCTCCTCTCAGGACCATTGTGGCAGGTTTTCCTGAGGGAATAATGGGTGATTTGGATGAAAGTAAGCAAAAATATATACTGTCCAGGAATATTTTATATCACAGTGACTTAACTTTTTACATGACAAACATCATTGCATGCCCATGGCCAGAATTGTTTAAAAAGACGAATGAGGCCAGATCTCTGGACACACAACTGCCTTTAGATTTGGGCATAATTATGTCACTTTCACTCCTGGTGTAACTCCAGTGAAGTCAAGTCCCCATAAAAAAGGGGAATGGACCCCCCCAAATACTCCTCCCTTTCTTTCTGCCCATGGCATCAACAACACCTGAAGGACAAAGAAATTAACATTGAACTGGGGGAGGGGCACTGGCTAAAAGGATTCCAGCCAGTAACACTGTTGAAGGCATGTGCTGAGAGAAACCTTTGCTTTGAATCCACTTAGCTTCTAAGTTAGATATTAGTTGCATTTTACCTTTTATTTGCTTCTAACTAATTCTGACTCTTATGCCTCATTACTTGTAAGCACTTAAAATCTATCTTTCTGTAGTTAATCAACATGTTTTATTGTTTTATCTAAACAAGTGTGTGTTTGGATTGAAGTACTTGGAAAAATTCATTTGGGATAACAAGATTTGTGAATATCATTTTCTATTAATGAAATGACAGACTATGAGCTTGTATTGTCCAGGAGGGGCTGGGCAGTACAAGACGCACATTTCTGCGGGAAAGGCTATGACTGGGAGTTTGCTGATATTGCCCTGAAGTGTAATTCATGGGTGGCTGGCTATAGTACTTGTACAGCAAAGCTGGGAGTGATTTACATTCTGGAGGCTGAGTGTGGGGAAACCAGGAGTGGTTGCTCTCACAGTCAAGCAGTGTAAAAGACACCCCAGGTTGGAGAATTGAGGGGAGACACAGTCATAGGCGCTGACTCCGTGGGTGCTCCAGAGCTGGAGCACCCATGGGGAAAAATTGGTGGGTGCTTTGCATCCACCAGCAGCTCTCCGCCCTACCCTGCCCCCCCACCCCAGCTCACCTCCGCCTCCACTCCGCCTCCTCCCCTGAGTGCGCCGCTGGGTCCTGCTTCTCCCCCCTCCCTCCCAGCGTTTGCGCCACAAAACAGCTGTTTCGTTCAGCAAGCTTGGGAGGGAGGAGGGGGAACGCAGCGTGCTTGGGGGTGGAGGTGGGGCCGAGGTGGGGATTTGGGGCGGGGCAGGGCTGGGGGTGCGAGCACCCACTGGCACCAACAAAAGTTGGCGCCTGTGGACACAGTTGTCCATCGGTCCAGATTGTTCCCTGGGTAATGTCACAGCAACCCTACATCCAGTTCCTCTATAAGGTCCTCACTACTGACCAGTACCAAATCTAAAGTGACATCAACTCTCGTAGGTTCAGTGACTCTTTGGTACAGAAATCTGTCAGCTATCACATCAGGAAAATCTGGGCCCTACTGTTATTAGTAGCACTAGTCATCCAATCTATATCAGAGAAGTTAAGTCTCCAATAATCACACAAGTTGCAGTAGTATTTATTTCATTAACTACATTAAGGAGGTCTCTATCCATATCAGATCGGATCATGAGGGTCTGTAGCATACCTCAAGCATATCC
This sequence comes from Eretmochelys imbricata, assembly GCF_965152235.1. NCBI lineage: Eukaryota > Metazoa > Chordata > Testudines > Cheloniidae > Eretmochelys > Eretmochelys imbricata. The sequence goes on from NC_135572.1 coordinate 136,451,242, forward strand.
CAGAATAGAATTCTCTCTGGTAGCTTTCTTCCCCAAAGTGTTTTTGACTCAAACCGACTCTGTTATATCCATTCCATCACTTCTAATTTCTTTACAGTGCTACTCCACCACCTTTACCTTTAATTCTATCTTTCCTGAACACCACATATCCTTCAATAACTGTAGTCCAGTCATGACGACTATTCCATCATTTTTCTGTTGTCCCTGTAATATCTGGTTTCACTTCCTGCACCAATAGTTCTAGTACCTCCATTTCGTTACCCAGGCTCCTTGCATTGATGTACAATCATCTTTGTTGTTTCTGCTTGGCTTTGCCCAGATTCCTCACCCAGTTAGGTACAGCCATTTTACTGACAGCATTGCATACCTGACTGTTAGTGCCAATACCAGTGAAGCTATCTTTCTTCTTAATGTCCATTCTCCTACCCACTGCTGTTCCTTTCTTCATTGCTGTATTCTCTCTTTCTAATATTGATTGTGAGGAAAATCAAGAATCAGGCACAGAGATTACGTAAGTATTTTCCAACTGTTTCCCCTGAGTTCCTAAGTTAAAGCTCTTTTAATCAGTTGTGCCAACCTCCATCCCAGTTTAGTTCCTTCCCTACTCAGAGGGAGTCCATCCCATGAGAACAGTCCCTCTGTCCATGGATGCCTCCCAGGGGATGAACACCCCAAGCCTTCTGTATAGCACCGCTGCCTGAGCCATCATCATCGTGGTGTGATCATCATAATCTTGTCTTGCCTTTGTTCTCCTCATAGAATATCAGGGTTGGAAGGGACCTCAGGAGGTCATCTAGTCCAACCCCCTGCTCAAAGCAGGACCAATCCCCACCTAATTCATCCCAGCCAGGGCTTTGTCAAACATGACATTAAAAACCTCTAAGGAAGGAGATTCCACCACCTCCCTAGGTAACACATTCCAGTGCTTCACCACCCTCCTAGTGAAATAGTTTTTCCTAATATCAAACCTAGACCTCCCCCACTGCAACTTGAGACCATTACTCCTTCTTCTGTCATCAGCTACCACTGAGAACAGTCTAGATCCATCCTCTTTGGAACCCCCTTTCAGGTAGTTGAAAGCAGCTATCAAATCCCCCCTCATTCTTCTCTTCTGCAGACTAAACAATCTCAGCCTCTCCTCATAAACCATGTTGCTCCAGCCCCCTGATCATTTTCGTTGCCCTTCGCTGGACTCTTGCCAATTTTTCCACATCCTTCTTGTAGTGTGGGGCCCAAAACTGGACACAATACTCCAGATGAGGCCTCACCAATGTTGAATAGAGGGGAACGATCACGTCCCTCCATCTGCTGGCAATCCTTCTACTTATACACCCCAAAATGCCGTTAGCCTTCTTGGCAACAAGGGCACACTGTTGACTCATATCCAGCTTCTTGTCCACTGTAACCCCTAGGTCCTTTTCTGCAGAACTGTTGCCTAGCCACTCAGTCCCTAGTCTGTAGCAGTGCGTGGGATTCTTCCATCCTAAGCGCAAGACTCTGCACTTATCCTTGTTGAACCTCATCAGATTTCTTTTGGCCCAATCCTCCAATTTGTCTAGGCCCTTATGTATCCTATCCCTACCTTCCAGCGTACCTTCCATTCCTCCCAGTTTAGTGTCATCTGCAAACTTGATAAGGGTGCAATCCACGCCATCCTCCAGATCGTTAATGAAGATATTGATCCAAACCGGCCCCAGGACCGACCCTTGGGGCACTTCACTTGATACCAGCTGCCAACTGGTCATGGAGTCATTGATCACTACCTGTTGAGCCCAATGATCTAGCCTGCTTTCCATCCACTGTGACAGGGTCGGGCCAGATGGCTACAGGAAAGTGACAGAAGGCAGATATATTAGCCCCAGGTTAAGTAGGTCCCTTTTCCCTGCGTAAGGTGACAGGGAAGGTTCTAGAACAATCAGGAACTTTCTGGAAACAATTAAGGCAGACAGGCTGATTAGAACACCTGCAGCCAATCAAGAAGCTGCTAGAATCAATTAAGACAGGCTAATCAGAGCACCTGGGTTTAAAAAGGAGCTCACTTCAGTTTGTGGTGCGTGCGAGGAGCAAGAGGCACATGAAGCTGAGAATGAGAAGACATACTACTGAAAGACTGAGAAGTACAAGCATTATCAGACATCAAGAGGGAGGTCCTGTGGTGAGAATAAAGAAGGTGTTGGGAGGAGGCCATGGGGTAGTAGCCCAGGGAGTTGTGGCTATCATGCAGCTGTTACAGGAGCCACTGTAGAAAGCTGCAATCCACAGGGCCCTGGGCTGGAACCTGGAGTAGAGGGCGGGCCCGGGTTCCCCCCATCCCTCCAACTCCCTACTTGATACAGGAGGAGTTGATGTGGACTGTAGGTTCCACCAGAGGGGAAGGTCTCTGGCCTGTTCTCCGATCCACTGCGGGGATTGTTCTTCTTCCTTTTCCCCATGCTAGCCAGTGATGAGGCTAACTGAGTGAATGGCAGATTTGATCCACGAAAGTGACCAAACTGAAGGCTGCTGTGAACCTCTGAGGTGAGCAAATCTACCAACAAGCGCAGGACCCACCAAGGCAGAGGAGGAACTTTGTCACACCACTTTATAGTCCATTCATCCAGCCCATAACTTAACTTTCTGGCAAGAATACTGTGGGAGACCGTATCAAAAGCTTTGCTAAAGTCAAGGAATAACACATCCACTGCTTTCCCCTCATCCAGAGGGCCAGTTATCTCAATCTCATCAATAGAAGGCAATTAGGTTAGTCAGGCATGACTGTTCCTGATCACTTTCCTCTCCTCTAAGTTCTTCAGAATTGATTCCCTGAGGACCTGCTCCATGATTTTTCCAGGGATTGAGGTGAGGCTGACTGGCCTGTAGTTCCCAGGATCCTCCTCCTTCCCTTTTTTAAAGATGGGCACTACATTAGCCTTTTTCCAGTCATCCAGGACCCCCCCGATCGCCATGAGCTTTCAAAGATAATGACCAGTGTCTCTGCAATCACATCAGCCAATTCCTTTAACACCCTCAAAGGCAGTGCATCCAGCCCCATGGACTTGTGCTCATTCAGCTTTTCTAAATAGTCCTGAGCCACTTCTTTCTCTACAGAGGGCTGGTCACCTCCTCCCCATACTGTGCTGCCCAGTGCAGTTGTCTGGGAGCTGACCTTGTTCATGAACACGGAGGCAAAAAAAGCATTGAGTACATTAGCTTTTTCCACATCCTCTGTCTTTAGGTTAAAAGAAAAGAAGTACTTGTGGCACCTTAGAGACTGACAAATTTATTTGAGCATAAGCTTTCGTGAGAAAAGTGGGAAGATTTTTATATACACAGAGAACATGAAACAATGGGTGTTACCATACACACTGTAAGGAGAGTGATCAGGTAAGGTGAGCTATTACCAGCAGGAGAGAAAAAAAACCCTTTTGTAGTGATAATTGAGGTGGGCCATTTCCAGCAGTCACTAGGTTGCCTCCCTCATACAGTTGGGGCCCACACTTTCCTTGACCTTCTTCTTGTTGCTAACATACCTGAAGAAACCCTTCTTGTTCCTCTTAACATTCCTTATTAGCTGCAACTCCAAGTGTGATTTGGCCTTCCTGATTTCGCTCCTGCATGCCTGAGCAATATTTCTGTACTCCTCCCTGGTCATTTGTCCAGTCTTCCACTTCTTGTAACATTCTTTTTGTGTTTAAGATCAGCAAGGATTTCACTGTTAAACAAAGCTGGTCGCCTGCCATATTTACTATTCTTTCTACACATCAGGATGGTTTGTTCTTGCAACCTCAATAACAATTCTTTAAAATACAGCCAGCTCTCCTGAATTCCTTTCCCCTTCACGTTATTCCCCCAGGGGATCCTGCCCATCAGTTCTCTGAGGGAGTCAAAGTCTGCTTTTCCAAAGTCCAGGGTCCGTATTCTGCTGCTCTCCTTTCTTCCTTGTGTCAGGATCCTGAACTCCCATGAGAACCAGAGCCTGTGATCTAGTAACTTCTATTAGTTGCCGGAAGAAAGCCTCATCCACTTCATCCCCCTGGTCTGGTGGTCTATAGCAGACTCCCACCATGACATCACCTTTGTTGCTCACACTTCTAAACTTAATCCAGAGTCTCAGATTTTTCTAAAAAGAAAAGGAGTACTTGTGGCACCTTAGAGACTAACCAATCAGACTAACACGGCTGTTACTCTGAAACCTGTCAGATTTTTCTGCAGTTTCATACCGGAGCTCTGAGCAGTCGTACTGCTCTCTTACATACAATGCAACTCCCCCACCTTTTCTGCCCTGCCTGTCCTTCCTGAACAGTTTATATCCATCCATGACCATACTCCAGTCATGTGAGTTATGCCACCAAGTCTCTGTTATTCCAATCACATCATAATTCCTTGAGTGTGCCAGGACTTCCAGTCCTCCCTGCTTGTTTCCCAGGCTTCTTGCATTTTTGTATAGGCACTTAAGATAACTTGCTGATCATCCTGCTTTCTCAGTATGAGGCAGGAGTTCTCCCCTCTTGCGCTCTCCTGCTTGTGCTTCCTCCTGGTATCCCACTTACCTCAGGGCTTTGGTCTCCTTCCCCTGGTGAACCTAGTTTAAAGCCCTCCTCTAGGGACAGGTAGAATTCCACTGAAGATCACCTGTGACTCCATTTGTGGAGCTCTTCCCACAAATCCTGAACCAAATCCTGCAGTCAGATCAAAATTCCATGACTTTAATGGAACTTTTGCTTAAATAAGGAGTAAGGACTGTGCAGGATTTGGTCCAAACAGAATAGCAGAAGAGTTATTGGTTGGATTTATTATTAGACATTATAGAAGTTCTAATATTATAAATATAAACCAGAGCTGTAAAATTCAGATGTTTGGTTTAGATGTTCCCTGTAAGGGATGGTAGCATAATTAATACCAAATAACATGGTGTTATGGAAAATAGGCTGTGTCCAAAAAAAAAAAAAAGTTTTTTAATAAGATTACAGGCTTGGTTGAGAAAGGTAACTGTGTTGCTATAACATTCTTAGATTTCTGTAAAGCGTAAAACAATATCACATCATCATCCTGATTAAAAATATAAGTGCTATACAAAAATCTAGGTAATACACATGAAATGGATTAAAAACTCTAACTGATAGATCTCAAAAAGTAATTGTAAAATCAGGTAATCATCGCTGAATAGTGATAATTCTAGTTGGGTGCTACAGGGATCTGTTCTTGGACCACTTCTCTAATTATGTTGGAATGTGTTAATAGCTGCCATCAACCAAACATGGTTAATGTAGACAGTTGTGCTGACTAACTCAATTAGGCTAAATAGAAGGAACAATTAAATTTTCCTTGGTGTAGCAATAGCTGAAACATTGGGAAGTCACTGCCCAAGGCAACGGTCTGCATGGCAAAGCTGATCAGATGCTAAGCTATCCAGGTGGGCAGAGAGATTTCCCCGGGGACTGACTGCAAATGCAGGGGTAGGGAGTTTGTTTGCAGCTTTGTGTATCTGTGCGAGAGAGGTGGAAAGTGATCAGAAAGCCAACAGAAAGTGAGAAAAGCAGCCATGAGCATTTCCCTGGGAGGAAGCTGAAAGACAGAGCTGTTTTACGCACAGAATTGCATGGAAAGGCAGACTTGGATTTCTGAACAAGGAAACTTCCTCCTGATTATTTCTACTATGTTCAGGGAAACAGGAGATTGTATAGATTCTTTGTAAATAAAGAGCGTTGCACCACAGAAATACCTGACTCTGTTATCAATTTATCCTTCTAACAGAAACAGCCTGGCAAAGCCCCAAATATTCGCTAACTCCTTGGGCCAAAAAGGGGCAACACTATTCAGTATCTATCAATGACTTGGAATAAAATATAAAATCATCTTGAGTATGACACAAAAATGATGACGTGCTAAACGATGACAACAGGTCAATTCTACAAAGTGATCTGGATCACTTGGTGAGCTAGCGTCACTTGAATAACATGTGCTTTAATATAGCTAAATGCGAGGACATACATGTAGAAACAAACAAAACAAAAATAGGTCACACTTACAAGATAAAGAAAACCAGTGTATTGGAAAGCTGTGATTGAAAGGGAGCTGGAGGCCCTGGTGGATAACCAAATGAACGTGAACACTCATGTAATGCAGTGGCTAAGAAAACAAATATAATCCTTGGCTGTATAAATGGGGAAATATTGAAAAGAAGTATGGAAGTGGTATTACCAATGCATATGGCATTAGGGAGACCATCACTGCAATACTATGTCCTGTTCTGATGTCTTTTTAAAAAGATATATTGTAGTGCAATCAGAAGTTATGGACAAGTTGCAGAAATCACCGAGTGAAATTTTATGGCCTGTGTTATGTAGGTGGTCAGACTTGATGATCATTCTGGCCTTAAAAACTATGGATTTAAAATATTCCTTCAGGATTTGAACCTGTGGGTGAAGCAATGAAAATCCTTCACGCATGACCAGAAATGGAGATTTTACTTTCTGTGATTCAGAAACTACAGATTTTCACAAGAGAATTCAGATCCATTTTTTCCAGACAGTACAAGGAATTGGCGTGAGGGGCAGTTCTGCATTTGCTTCCTCCCTGATAGACGCACTATGAAAGCCTTTTAAAACAGTCTTTCATTGTGAAACAGCAGAATATACTACATTTAGCACTTCCTATGCACTATTGCAATGCCCACACCTAGGACTTCTAGCCACTGAAGTCAACAGGAATTCACACATGAGGAAAGACTTAAAGGCCAATGGCTAACGGAGTGAAGCAAAACAGAACAGACAAAGATGACAATCTTGATCACGCTCTAGAAGAAAGAAAAAAGTCTGGAGACAGACATGTACATCTTGCTAACTTTCTTATCTAGGAACAATTAGCAGCAATCTCCACCATGGGATGCTTCTGGATCCAAATGACAGCTTCTTCTAACTCTTTCAGTATATGAACACCACTATAAAGTTGGTTCTGGGAAAAGAGGGATTAATGAATTATGGCACAGGACAGGTTTTATTATACTACTACTTACAGAGTGGGCTTTATTAGAGCAGTAGTCTCAGAAGAAACACACGCACCGTTATCTCCTTTGCTGTTTGATGGAATTTTAGTTTAGCAGTGTTTCACAGAATTCTGCTCAGGATCATTTTAGCACAGAACTACTTTGCTTATTCAGCTTTTAAATGCCGCCTTTATCTGATGTCTTTGGGGCTTCTGTCCTGCTGTTTTTATTGGACTCTTGCAGTAGATGGACTCTTGTGTGTCACTCATTCTGAATAACGATGGCATATCATTGTGCCTGTAAACATATTACGTTTCTAACGAAAGCCTTTGAAATTTTTCAGACAAAGCACCTACTCAAGTTGCTGTTTTTATAAGGCAATGATGGCCTCACTAGGGCATTAGCAAAAGGAACGAAATATTCACAAAAGTTTACATTTAGTTTAGATGTGTATGTAATATATATATTACATACACTTTAATTTATCATGCCCAGTAATCCACATCCTGCTGCGACTTCCCCAATACCAGTTCACAAGGGGATGGGGAAAAAGAGCCATCCAATACCGTATTTACAAACATTATTCAGCCAGATGTAGAGTTATTATTTCATGGCATTACCAGTACATACATAGGACTAGGTCATTAGATTTTCATTTCTTACTCAGTGTCACATGTATGGCATTTATTTTTCCAAGTGACAACATTTTTGATTTTCCAAACAAAATGTAATACAATAAGACCAAAATAACATTAACAAGCAAATTGTAGAAGCACAAAACATCTTTATACCACTGAGCTGCACCGCTTCTATGAGTCCACATTGCCCTTGAAAGTAGCTGAGCTTGGTTATCTTTCCATTCATGAGTTGCATTTGAGTGCAGCAGGGACTCTGCGCTGGAGTGCCAGTTCCACTTATCACTTATCAGCTGAAAAGTACCCACTCACTGTGTGTCATGTCATAATTTGTTCAGCTATTTTTCTGAGGACCAAAACAGCCAGATGGTTAATTCCAGTTTAAAAAAAAAAAAAAAAGTAGTATGTGGGAGGAAAGCCCCCCGGGCACCCTGCTTCTCACACAGCAGGCTGAATCGCTGTGCAGAAGTTTGGATTGTTGACCCAGTGAATGTGCCCAAAGTTCCTTTTCAGTAAGACAAAAACTGCAGTTTCTCTATTTGCATATCAGAGGTGAAACTGTGGTGGGAAATGGTGCAGGCAACAAAGGACGGAGCTCAGGGTCATTGTCTGACTGGCGCTTACAGAAACAGAAAAAAATGATAATTGGCCATTCGCTGTGCAGTGACAGACAGATGTTGACATTTTTTTCCCTTGGGTGATCAAACCCCACCCCTAGTAGAAGGCATGTTTCCTTGTATGCCACAAGAGGCATTCAGATGAAGAACTTTCGAAGGGAGCTGTTGTAAGCAACAGCATCCCCCATTTACATACAAGCAGGTACAGCCCACACTGAAAGACTAGCTGGAGAGATTCTTTTTTGGTCACACTTTAAATTATATCTCAAACAAGATTTTAATTCACATTTAAAAGGATAGGCTGCAAATGTTAGTTAAGTGCCAGGTCACCCTCCACCCCCTGGAGAATCTGGGGGAAGGAGCCAGAGGAGCAGAAAAACTCTGCAAGATTTTAGTCATTGACTTCCCTGACGGATCCTGGGAAATCCACGTGGAAGGAATTCCTTATCTCTGTGGAGGCAAGAACCATCTATATATAGTGCCACTTTGCTCTGCTGTCTCTCCTTCTCCTTGGCTGCATATTGCGTTTTGTCTGCATCCTCTCCTGGCTGCTCAAAAGGGGACTCAGTAACTTCAGCTGGGACATTCACAGTACTGGAGAGAGAGCTTTGCACCCCCCTCACTTGCCTCCCCAAACCACATAGACGATGATGATGATTAATATCAACAAGTTTATCACATTTTCTTCATACCTTATATTGCTTGGATAACACCAGGTCGGAGCAAAAAGATCTTTAGCCAGCAGAGTCAGTTATGCTGAATATTTTTCTGCATTTATTGATTTCAAAATCCACTGCTTTTTCAGAATTCAAAGAACTGTCCACCTCTACATTTGTTATTCAGCAGCCTTATTATATGTGATGGGCCTCTGTACTGAAGCGGTCTAAGCTAAATGTCAGGGCAGTATATATTGATTCTAGAAAGACAGCATGAATATTGCACATGAAACCACTATGGGATACTTGCACTGTTTGAAGAGTTTAGTTATAAGTTAAGTACAGCTATTCAAAGATCAGGCTGATACCTGCACAGATCCAAATTCCCTGCACTACTGGATGGTCAATACCAGAGAACAGTGCAATGCAAAACACCAACATCAAGTTTAGAGCAAAGGAACACAGAGTAGTGACCCTGGCAGAGGTGCAGAAATTACTGATGAACTAAACAAATATAAGACGTAGCAATGCAATGGACAACCAAGCAATTTGTATTATTTTAAAGTTGTAATGTACTGTATTGTAATCATAGTTCTGCTCTCATTTATCTGGACAGCTTCCACAGGCCATGCTATTCTTTAGATGTTGGCTATTTCAAACGATGAATTGATCTAATATATGTAGTGCTGGTCAGGAATTTTTCAATAAAAAACTCTTTTGTGGGAAAATGCCAATTTTTCAAAATGGAAACTTTTCATGGGAACATATCAGTTTTGATTAAATTTTCATCAAGAATGTTTTTCAGGTCCAGGAGGGAATTTCTAATCAAAACTACCTCAGATTAGCCAAGAGCCCACTGGTTGGGGCACTCACCTTGGAGGTGGAAGACCCAGCATTAATCCTTGCTCTGCTCAATTCAGAGTCCACTGGGCTCAAGATCCAGTCTCCCTCTGTCTGTCTCTTCTGTCGAAGCTGTACCACTTCATATAAATAATTAAGTATTCATGGGACCAGAGAAAGATGGACTATTTCTCTGGGATGTGGGAGACCCACATTTTGAATCAGGCAGAGCAGGGACTTGAAGGTGGTCTCCCAGATAACTGCCTGAACCACAAGACTATTTCTTAATCTGGTGTCTCACTTGCTGCTTTTACATGAAAAAAAGTCAAAAGGTCTCCATTTTGTCCCAGAGCAGAAGACTTAACATGTTAGAAATCTTAAACATTTTCCTGGGATAGGAAAACTATTTCCCAGTCAGCTGTAATCATATGTTATCTTTTCCTTAGAATGCTATATGAAAATTGCACTTAAATGTGCCCATTTCTTTAAAAAGTTTCCAAGGGCAATAAGCCCACTTCATGCTGCCTACTCAAGGTTCAAGACTTACAGCTCCAGCTCAGTGATGCAAGAGACACAAAGGGGATGTAATCTGACTGCTGATGACCTGCAGAATAGTCTTTTGGTAGAGAGGAATTCTGAACTTGTACAAAGCCAGCAGAGCTGGCTTCTACAACTAACTGCCAATGGGAGCGTGTTGAGAGAGTGAAGTGATGTGTCAGGAGTGGGGTAGGTGACCATAGCCAGCTGGCCCCTGGCTACGCTAGCTTATGCGGAGCTGAGGCGGGAGCAGAGTGAGAACCAAGGAGCTGTAACTAGTTCTTGGATGTACTTCCCCTCCTCCTGCATGCCAAGACACACTTGGCACAGAAGAGAATCTGGCTCCTAACCATAAAGTTCAGGAATGTTTGGAAAGTTCAAGTGTCTTTGGATTCAGGGTTTTGGTTCAAACCCATCTCTAATTTTATGGGCTCATTAATGGTCTGTTAAGCGCTTTGTTACATATAAAAATTCACTGAATGATTTCAAATAAATTTCCATGAATAGAAAATGGGACTCAATTTATTGGCTAAATTATTCATTGCAAATTATTCATGCAGTTCCTCATAATTAGCCAGACTATAGTTCAGTGAATATGGAAAATTATGCTTCTTCTGTTCTCTCCCACTGGGGAAGGATGGGAGAGGGTAAAGGGCTGGGGGGCGAAGGCATCAAAAGGCAGCTGACCTACAGCGCAGACACTACACACATACCTTACAAGGATAATTTCTATTTGTGCCCATAAAATTCTTTTATTCCCCCAAATTCACATAAACAACATTATATGGGACCCTAGGAAAGGTTTATTTTCCATTGCATCCTTAGTTCTTGCATATTCCAGAATCTTAGCATTTCTTACCAGAAATCCTCTCTCTTAACATTTCCTCACAGAACCCGCTCCGGAGCAAGATCTTGGTTATGTAGTTCTATTCTGAAAAATGACTATGCACAAAGTGGCACCTTTTCTTTTTGCGAATACAGACTAACACGGCTGTTACTCTGAAAAATGGCACCTTCTTACTCAACAGGTCCAAGCCCAGCATCATATTTGATTATTTCTTTATCAAGACAAACTTTCACTGTTTGTTACTCCTGCTTAGCCCTGAGAGCCAATACAGCAGTGAACAAGGGACATGGAGCCTACTTCTTGGGCATCATCAACAGAACTGTTTCTTGGATTCCAAGCAGTTATGCCCATTGAAGGTAATGAGACTATTCTGGTGTCACTTAGGGACTAATTCGGCCTTGAAAAACGTTCTGCTAGAGAAAATGGGTAAGGAAGAAAAAACCCAGATTGACTCAAAGCCCAGGTTGGGTTTGCAGTGCATTTTATTTCAGGATTGGAAAAAAAACCCCATCAGTTTACTTGAAAACTGAGCTTATATTAAATAGAAAGCAAGTCTCAATTTAAATACAATGGAGCTGCCTCTCCACTTAGGGTTGCCAGGTGTCTGGTTTTTTAGTGGAATGCCTGGTCGAAAAAGGACCCTGGCGGCTCCGGCTGGGACCACCTACCAGGCCGTTAAAAGTCTGTTTGGTGGCACAGCAAGGCCCTAGGGCAATTAATACAGGCAGGCTAATCAGGGCACCTGGGTTTAAAAAGGAGCTCACTTCAGCTTGTGCTACACGTGCAAGGAGCTGGGAGCAAGAGGCGCAAGAAGCTGAGAGTGAGAAGGCGTACTAATGGAAGACTGAGAAGTACAAGCATCATCAGATATCAGGAGGAAGGTCCTGTGGTGAGAATAAAGGTGTTGGGAGGAGGCCATGGGGAAGTAGCCCAGAGAGTTGTGGCTGTCACGCAGTTGTTACAGGAGCCACTGTAGACAGCTGCAATCCACAGGGCCCTGGGCTGGAACCTGGAGTAGAGGGTGGGCCTCGGTTCCCCCCAAACTCCCTACTTGATACCGCAGGAGTTGACCTGGACTGTAGGTTCCACCAGAGGGGAAGGTCTTTGGCCTGTTCCCCGATCCACTAGGTGGATCAGCAGAGGCTGTGGGGATTGTTCTTCTTTCTTTTCCCCATGCTAGCCAGGGATGAGGCTAACTGAATGAACGGCAGATTTGAGCCATGAAAGTGGCCAAACTGAGGGCTGCTGTGAACCTCTGAGGCGAGCAAATCCACCAATAAGCACAGGACTCACCAAGGCAAAGGAGTGAGTCACAATATGAAATCCCTATCTCCCTATGGGATGAGTAGTTCTGATGGGAAGTGGGAGAAGTCTATATGGGTCTCACTGTGCACTCTGGGCCTAAATCCCAGAGTGTTTTTACACCATCCCCCTAACAGAAGGACAGAGGTCTGCTGCAGAAGACAAAAGCCTTACATGTGAGGCCTACTGAATGTGATGGGTACCACACAGAGGAGGGGTTACTGAGTCCTACTGCAGAAAACCAGGAGTACAGATCTGTATGGTCAGGTCCCTGTGAGGGAGACCTGCTGCCAGGAGGGTATGTGGGGCATATGGCGCTTTTCTTCATCCGCCCAAGAGAAACTGCCACTGCAAGTAAATGGTTGCAGGGACGTGAGGAAACTTTAGATAAAAAAAAAAGTGAAACCTTCAAAATGGTATTGCATTGGAAAAGGGGGCTGAAGGTTTGAGGGCTCTCATTTTATCCATATCAGTGTGTCGATCTCTTCTGAAAACTGCCTGCTCTGTAGTAATCCAATCTGGGTTTAAGCCATGATGGTGTCAGATTTTCCCAAATCTTAGTATTTATGAATGAAACTTTTGCCCTTCCTATTTTCAATAGCGTTATCTCCATCTGCAATATGGGATATTTTACAGTTCATGAAGCTGAACTGTGAAAACAGCAAGCTGTTAATAAAACTCCACGCTCTTTTGGCAGAGTAGTGCAGAAGTGAACGCCGCTAGTGTTTATTTCAAGCGTTGAGTTATGGGGAGGCCTCTGTGATGTTAAGAGTATATACTGGCCCTACTCTGATTGCTGTCTGACATTCCAGCCAAATGGAAAACTGCTCCATGCCGCTGCTGAAATACCTCCATGTATCCAATTTCATTTGGCTGCACAGCAATGTGTGCTAGGAAATACAGACATAGTGGAATCTCAGGCAGGAAACTAGCAAAGGAATGCCCTCTGAACTGCTGTGACATTTATTCCTTAGGACCTTTCACTGTCAGCTGCTTCTGGGAGAAGAAATGTTTTCTACTTCATCCCTCTTTCCTTCCTCCCCCATCTCAGCGAATAAACAGGAGATGAACTTGGAAGTCCAAATAAACTTTCTATCAGCAAACAGGGCTAAGCCAGAACTTTGATTTTTAAAGTGACATAGAAATTCTCTTTGACAGCTCATAAGGTAAGGGAAGAGAAACATTAAATTACAGAATGATGGGCTCTGGTGCTATCAAGCAGGTACTGGAGCTTTAGGGCTGATCTTAAAAGAAGCCGTGCTGAGGTATGAATCAAATCAGGCTGCTTCCACAGTGGCTGGTGCTATGTGGATCTTTTCTCCAAGGACATTAAATGCTTTCCCATTACCCAGCTCTTTCACAGCATTGCTCCAGGATCAAAATGAAAGGATACTGTTCTGGTAGCGTGTGCACAGGATCGTTTTCTGAAAGATGTAGACACATTGAAGCAGTCTTTCTATCACTATAAGAGTGTGTTTAAATCCAACAGAGACTTGGGAAATTCATTTAAAAAAATATATGCATTGCACTGGCAATCAGCTTTGTGCAGAGAAACAGCGCTGGTGACATATGTGACCGGAGACAGAATGTGACCCTCCAAATCATTACAGCCAGTTTGTCCTCATGATTTACTTGGGAAGAAGGTAAATTTTGATGGTGATACAGGAGATGGTCAAGTCAATCTCTGTATTTTATTAATTCCACTACTTGACTTGGCCTGGTGGAGGTGTGGCACCAGCAGCAATCCACATTGATGCTGTGCTTCTGGGAGTGCTGTCTGGATCACTTGGCAACTAAGCCAGCAAAGACTGGCAAGCGCATTGCAGAGGTGACGTTTCCACAGAAGGAACACAGACCAGGAGAGCTATAAGCCAGACTGATGTTATCTCCAAAGGCCATTGATTATCTTGATGAAGCTTAGTAGCAATGGCCATATCTATCGGGCAATGACAAACACTCAGAGGTATCTGGCCCACTCTGGGAATTTAGGCCACAGAAATGCTTCTTGGCCTTCCCCTCCCCCTTTTTATACATACAAACTGGGCTGGAAAGAAAATAGCACCCAAAGGAGAGAGCCATTTAATAACATGAGAGATCCCAAATAGTATTGAACAATAATGAGATTCCCTCCAGGTCAGTCCTCAAGGCAAACTGTGGGTGCCTCTCTCCTCCCAAATCCAACACAGCAGCATTCCCAAGGTTGTTGGACAGGATTGTATTAACCTGGAATACTCAGTCAAATTTCCAACCTTGGTCTCTGAGGAGGTGTGCTCCCCATAGCCCAGTTTTTTGCAGAAGCCAAGAGCACATCCAAAACATGTCAGCTATATGCAAAAAGCGGGTATGCAAAATCAGCGACCAGGACTGGATCTTTGGTCTGTATATCCGTGGAAGACCACCACCACATCAGCACTCCTATATCCATGCAGTGACACTGCTAAGAGAGTTAAATAATGTTTCCCCTTTCAGCCAGGCAGAAGACACTCCTTTTCTTATGTTGTAGCAGCACATAGTTGCTCTCACTGCTGTGGCCACATGTCCCTCTCCCTTCCAGAGGAGCACAGCACTGTTTAACTGAATTTAACTCGATCAGTATTGAATGAGATCACAGCTGGTTTAAATCTCAAGACCTCACTATGTTTGGAAAGCAGACAAAATACTCAGCAAAAAACCCATTGGCTATGAGAAATCCAGAAAAAAGCAGAAATGTTTAGAATGCCTTATTTGGTGAACTGACTCCAACACAGAGAGTTCAAAGAATTGCCTGAAACTCGAAGAATTCTCCAGGTTGGCATATGTAATGTCATTGTTTTCAAAAGAGAAATCCCTTCCACATTGATATCAAAAAGATCCAAATATAAATATAAAATAAACTGTCAGGTTGAAAAGAACAGGTTTTTAAAACAAAGCTTTACTGTGTGACAAATTACACTTTGGATTATGAAATCTTATGCAATTTTAAAATTTGAGTTTGCTTTTCGTTTATTGGGTTTATTTTTTGCATTCCTATCAGCTTAGGCAATGAAACTACTAGACTAATCTATTTTGCTCTTGGGTTCTCATGGCCTAACACAATGCTGAAGTGGCAGCACTGCATTTAGATTGTAGATGCTGCAGAGGAATGTTTATTTGTTTAAAAAAAACCCTGTTTTCAGGTTGGAATGCTTTGCTAACCCTGGGTCAATTATGCATAAACTTGCATAAAGAAAAATTCGCAAACTAGTCATAAGTCATATATACTATGGCTTAATCACTACTGAAAATTGATTGCATGAAAGTTCTATGATCCCTCAAAAGCGTTCAATATGTTCTGTTTCACAATAGCCATTCCCAGCCCCTTCTCTCAAGTTCACTATAATCCTTCAATTGGTCATTTCCCTCCCCTCCTGCTTCGCCTCCAAAAATTCCCCCATTCTCCCTCCTCCCAATTATTGTTGGTTGTGAGCAGCTTCTTGGGCAGAAATAGTTTGCTGTAGGAACAAACCATAAGCTGTCAGAAGCCATGTTACAGAAACCAGTGTGAAAAGCACTGTCTACCTATCAGAAAATTGACACAGTTTTACAGGGATGAGCCTACAACCACATTTTAGCATTGTGGTTCTGTTTTAGAGGAAATATTCCTTCCAGCTACACAGTGCTCATCTACCCCATAAAGTCTCTAATATTAACAAGCAGTAAGTAAGTGTGTGTGTGTGTGTGTGTGAGAGAGAGAGAGAGAAATAGTTTTACAGTTAAAACCCAGTCAAAAGTGTAAGGATATGGGGAAGTGGTGGGAGGGAGTTAACTTCATTAAATTTCAAAAAATTGCAGTGCAAAATTTCACCAAGTGTTATTTCGTGGATTTCACTGTCACTGCCAATTTTGCAATCACATATACATAAATATTTTTAAATTTTCCAGTGGCACCCACAATGTGCTAAGTGCTGTACAAACATACCAAAAGACTGTCCTGATGCACTTTCACAGAAAAACAAAGGTTAGGCCTAGGGGGTACAAACAAGTGAATTTGTTAAGGTGATGATTGGTGTCATCACGATAATACTTTCCACTTGTAACCATCTAATTTCTTTAATCATCCTGGCAGCAGGGTCTTCAGGAAGGATATGAACTTGGACAGAGTAGTAGCTTTGTGGACCACCTCAGGAAAGGCCTTCATGCATATAGGTCAGTGTGGTGGAAACCATTGAGAGAGACAGTTGCATGGACTCCATAGATTCCATGGCTAGAAGGGACCATTTTTGTGCAAGAAGTGGACAGACAGAAAGCAGAGTTTAGGATGAGAATCTTGAACTTGAAGTGGCGGAAGAGATGGAGCCAGTGAAAGAATTCAGAGAAGAAAGGCTATGGTCAGAGCATCTTAGCAGTTCAAACAGACTGGAGGAGGGTGAGATTGGTGTCAGGGAGGGGAAGTAATCAAATCAGGAAACAATGAGTATTTGGACGAGGGACTTAGATGTCCTGTCAGAAAGGAAAGGTCAGATCTTAGAGATGATGTGCAGGGACAAGTGTCAGGATTTGGAAACAGCTTGGATATTTGACCCCTCTCCCTCCCATTCTCCAAAGATAACCCTAGGTTTCAGTCCAAGTGACAGACAGGATGGTAAGGTAGTCAACAGGGAAACAGAATGTGGGTGAGGGGTGGAGTTAAGGAAGAAATAAGGGAACTGGGTATGGCCATGTTAAGTTTCAGTGAAGAATGAGACATCCAGGAGGAGAAGTCAGAGAGGCTGCAATGAGGGACTTGATGGATGGAGACTAGTCAGGAGTGAACAAGTCAAGTTATCAGCTCACAGAGCTGTATAAGCCACTGAGAGCACGCCAAGACGGGGGGGGGGGGGGGGGAGGGGAGAGGGGGGAGGGGCGGAGACAGCAGGAAAAAGGGATCTTACCTTGTAAAGTGTCTTTCATCCTGATTATTACTAACCCACTAGACCAAAAAAGTTTTCAAATTTCAAAGAAAACAAAACAAAATGAATACATGGGGAATTTATACAAAAATTGCCTCCCCTTTTGACCAGCTCTAATTATTAAGAATCAGGGTGCCCTCTGTGTTAAGCACTATACAAATATATAAATTCACCTACACAAATACATGGCCCCAACCCTAAAGAGTTCACAGTCTAATGAAAGCCAAGACACAACCAATGGGACAAGCACTGGGAGGGAAGGGAGAAGGCTAACAGTAACAGAACCATACGGTTAAACAGTCTTGAGTCCTGCAAAGTGCACAGCTCATTGGTTCTGAGCCAATTAAAATTTGCTTCATTATTTCAAGAATTCCCTATCAAACCAGAACTCCATACAATTCCTTAACATACCTTCTAACCCCTGGATAAAAGGACCCTTAGCTGATTATCATTGTTTGTATGTATTTTTCCTCTTCCGACATAATCAATCCCGATCAGCAGCTCCATGTAGTATATCCATGGCCAATGTGTATTGTATGTCCCCTTAACACACACTGAGCAGTGGGTTACAGACAGATTATTAGCACCTTTTAAAAAATTAAAAACCATCCTCACAACTCTCTCATCTGATGAGTCCCTTCTCCCTATATAAACCTCCCTCTCTCTGGAGCACCTAGAGAGGCCACTGAAGTTCTCAGCGTTTTTCCACTCTCTTTGCTGCTCTCCAGGGGACAGGGAGGGTTTCCTTCAGATGTTAAGCACAAGAGGGAAGGAATTCCACTGATCAATTACAGCGTATGCACTCTTGATGTCACTGTGGTCCAAGGCCTGTGGACCATTACTTGACCCCCTGTTCAGTTACTTCTCTTTCCCAAACCTTCCCCACCCAACAGTCAATCTCCCAACTTCACAAAATAGCTCAGTCTAGAATTGATGACACCAGGGCTCTTGGCCTGTAAAGGTTCTGTCCCCCTCAAAGTCCTGGTTTCATACAGGGTGAAGGCATGAGGATAGGGAGGGCTCTACCAAACCCTCCCATCACCCCTGCTATTGCTGTCAGCCACCGCTGCTGTGTCTCTCTCTTTCCTGGAGGATGAGGCTACCAAGACCTCCTTATAGGGCCAGTCCGCCTGGTACATTTCACCAAGAACCCAAAAGTGCTTTGCAAAGTACACAGTAAAAATTAAATCACTTGACTCACCATGGAAACACAGCCACCTCTGGGATGGAAAGCCACAACTGTTAAACAGCATGTTGCAACAGGAACTCAAGAGTACCATATCCAAATGCATCAGCAAATGGAATTCACTGCAGACTTTGAGGAGGTTTTCCATTTCTGCATATGAAAAGTGCTTTTGTGAAGTACCAAAATCCATAATTTGGTGAAAGTTTCTACAACTGTAGTTAGTTACAATCAGAGATGAGACAGTTGTGAGATTCAGCTCTGGACTTCAGACCCCCCTCAAAGTTTGCAGCATTCAGAACCAGGTTGTTGGTTTTGTTTTTTTTGCCATCTCTTCTTACAATATTGACTTAATTCAGATCTGGAGACAGTGTAGCAGAGGTATCCCTAAAACAGGCCATCCTTCATCAAAAGTAAAAAGGCTGCAGTACATTTTAAGTATGTGGGTGCGATTTTGGGGTTGTCACCAAAACTTTGGCAGAGAAACAAATTCTCTTGGCTTTACAGCAGAATGTTGTAAAGCCAAGAGAATTTGTTTCTCTGCCAAAGATGCTTTCCTCCCCACTCCTCAGATTATTCTGACATCAAATGGCAATGTCAGAAATAATTGTGATCCTAATTCAGAAACTGTTGGTGAGTAAGTGGGGGGAAAGAAAAGGAGGTCCCCTTGCTTCCTCTTCTGAGAGCAGCCTCTGACTGTTCAGCTTTGTTCCATACTAAAGTAAGAGGGACCCAGTGCACTGCACATGTGGTCTTCATTAGTGACTCTTTGTTCTCCCTTTGAAATTCTTCAAATCCTTGGATTGTAACTTTAACACACATCGGGGGGTGGGGAGGGAAGGGGGAAATACGACCAGTGGATTCATCGCTGAGAAATCCGGGACAGACATGGATGTGAACATTTTTTTGCATGGACATGCGATAGTTGTTAACCTTCTGAACTGTGAGAACATAAGAAAATCCACTAGTTCTCCATCAAAGCTAAAACCAAGAATAAATAACCTCTTTCAAATTGTAAGCACAAAATGATAGAGTGCAATGGTTATAATTCCATTGTTCTGTGTATACACATGTGCTTGCATATGTGTTTTTGTGGTCACACGAGTGCCGTGTGTTTCCAGCAGACTGGAATTTGCAAATATTTCAAAAGGAGAGAGAGAAGCCAAAAAGAAAAGGAGCTGGGATTGATTTGGCAAGCTGAAATAATGGATGTTGTTTTCTGCTCATTAGGAACCATGTCACAGAATCACTGTTTAATCAATGTGCATTCCCTGAAACTGCCTGGAGTTCTCTCATGCTTTAAAAACGTATATTTCCTTTCCTTGCTGTGTATTGAGGAATGAAGTTGTTTGGAAAAGGTCTTACAAAAGATGAATGTATTATTTATACTTGATTGTGCCCATCAGATGATAGCACTTAGATTTCAGGCCACCTTAATTCACAGCTGCACCTGCCTGGCTTTGCATAACTGAAATCAATTAGATAGTGTGGAAAGCTAAAGATATTAGCAGCAATAAAAAAAAAAAACACCACCACAACAACACCACAACAAGTAAAACCATATCAATTAAGCTAGAGGTAATTTGTTTTTTCTCTCACAGTCAGAGGGAGATAAAGATATTGCATACCACTGAGAAAATGACATTTTAATCACTATTAAGGAAAACAATTTTGGAGGAATGCAGCAAAAGCATTCCTTTTCATCAGTCAAACATTTCTGGAATGTTGATAAACTCAGGCGGCTGACAGGAAGCTTTTTTCTTTGTGTTGCTATGCTCAGTTGTAGCCTGAAGTCTTTAGGTAATGGAGGTTGCATTAATCTGGCAGCAGTCCAAAAGGACAGCATTGCTAATCTACCGTATCATGCAGTTAGAATGAAAACAATTGCTGAGGCTCTGTGCTGAAGAGGGACAGACCCAACCAATATAGAAAGAGAGAGAGAGAGAGAGAGAGAGAATGACCCTGATCAGCATCAGCAATGGCAGTCCTTACGGGTTGGGGATTACAAAGATCATCAGATCAGTGTGTGGAAAAAGCTCATCTCTGCACAGCCGCACCACAACGGCTGATAACTTCAGATATTTCTACCCCATCTGAAAACCACTATTGAAATGAATGGAGAAATCTAATTGAAGTTGTTGTCTAATATATCTGGGGGGTTAGCTTTTGACTTCCATCTCCTTTTTTCGTTGCTGCTCACCTCTGCCCCCTCCCTTTCTATTAACAGTAATGGTAATAAAACCATCAAAGAACACTACTTAGATCCTCAACTATTTATTAAATTATGCATTTGAAACAGATTGAAGCTGGGCTGTAATATATGGATGCAATCTTTTCTTGGGTACCATCTTCCTCTTCATTTTTGGCCCGATACATGGGGATTTTGCTGCATTGCATCCCCCCAGTAATAACAGTGGGAAGCTACAGAGCTATATTCCAACTCAACATTTTCAAAATGTGGGGAGCTTGTTGCAGGGTACTGAATTTCTCTGTATGTTTGTAGAAAATACCATTGTGTATACTTTGGGCCTGATCATTCAAGATATGGAGTGCCCTCAACCCCACTGCAGTGAAAGGACAGTCCCTTGACAGACCTGAACCCTTAATTACCTACTGCTGGGCTCATTTTCGACTCTGGAGCAGCAACATTAAATACTAGCACATATCAAAAAGAAGTGTCAGTGAATGCAGTAAGCTTCTTTATATTTTCAATGGACACATTCATGGACTGTGCACCGAATGTACTGAATACACATGCTATACACAACAAGCTTGCTGAACGTATGCATCAATGCCATTAAGGTACAGGGCATGTGGACTAAAGATTAAGGAATGTGAGTCAGCAGTTCTGGATTCTGGATCTGGCAATAATTTTTCTGCATGACGTTGGGCAAGTCAATATTCTCCCTGACTCAGAGTCCCCATCTGTAAAATGAGGATAATGATAATTCCATACCTTCCAGTGGTGATGAAAGCCTTAATAATTGCATGGAAGGTGCTTCAAGAGCCTCATAAGGATGGTACTATACAGGGGTATTATGATGATTAGTCACAGGATCCAGAAAATCAGTACACAGTTGGCCTCTTAATAAGCAAAGGGCCTGTGACGTTTTGGGGTTCAACTCAGACCAGTAAGGGGCTGTGTCACCACCTGCCCTGCAACTCTGGGTACCTTAAATGCTCTGCTGCTGCAGCTCACAGCCCAGACAACAGCAAGCCTAACAAGCATCCTAGCTTCCACCCACCCCAGTTACTTCTTGCAGAGTGACTCAACATCTTCCCAGTCCCGAATTTCCCCAAAACCATCAGCCCTGTAGTGTCCTGCCCACTCACTCACTTTCAGATGTTACAGTTTGTTGCTTCTTCACAGACACAATGCAGCCTGTTTGCTTACTGGGATTAACACACCCTTCTCTTCAAATAGTGCTGAACTGATTTATAGTAAAACACATGTATTTAACAAAAGGACATGGGATTAAGAGATACCAGGTATCCGGAATAGACATAGAAAGGGTTACAGGCAAACAAAAGTAAATACATGCTTCTAAGACTAAAACTTGATTTAACAAATTAGATTCTCTTGTTCAAATAAGTGTTTCTCACCAAGTCTCTTTTCCAGCCTGGCTGACCAGACTCTGTGGCCAGGATTCTTCACAGATTTCAAAATGCTCAGGTCCTTTATCTTCTCATGTGAAAGATGCCCAAATAGCCTTTTCTCTCTCTCCTTATATCTTCCCAGAGTTCATTGACCCTGCTTCAAGAGTCAGGAAGGCTTCCTGGGGATGCAGTCTCCATCTTCGGGGAGATTGTTAAATGGTCATCTTTCCCCACTTGCTTTCCTGATGGCTTTGTTTACCTTGCATGTAAATGTTCCTTCATTGCCTCTTTCTGATAAGCTTATGCACTGTCTGACAAACTCATGCATTGTTTGCTGAACACATTTTAAGAACATAACTATCACATATTTATAACTTTGTACACATGCTGTACACACACCATGGAATGTTTTATGGGACCAGTGTGTTACCAGTTGGCGTAGGATACCTAACATGACACCCTTTAGATACAGATTATGGCTATTTCTACACTTGAAATGCTACAGCTACACAGCTGCAGCAGTGTTTCAGTGTAGGCACTCACTACAGCAACAAGAGAGATTCTCCCTTTGCTGTAGGCAATCCACCTCCCTGAGAAGCAGTAGCTAGGTCAACAGAAGAATCCTTCCACTGACCTAGCACTGTCTACACTGGGAATTAGGTTGGTGTGTCTATGTCTCTCGAGGGTGGATTTTTCACACTCCTGAGAGACATAGCTATGCCGATGTAAGTTTTCAGTGTAGACCAGCCCTAAGACAACAGTGCATTAGGTATATAATGAATACACCAGGACTGGCAAGAGTTGCTGACACATAGTAATGCACCACCAATAGGCCTATGTGTCACAGGTCCTAATTCTGATATTACAACCATTTTATACCAGTGTAGCTCTCTTGATTTAGAATCAGGATGAAGATATTCAGTAATGCACACTACTTTATATCCTAGAAATGGCCAGTGCACATCAAGGGGAGTATATATCTTTTGTCTCTTTATCTCGGTGGACACATTTCCTATGTATTTATTATGCTTCACTCACAAGTTTTTATGAAAACCATAATCACTCCTACTTTCTTCAAACATTCACATGAAGTGAATCAGCCTGGCCTTTCAGATATAATTGATTCTATTCAAATTAATCCTCAAAATTGTACGGCGGCAGGTTATTTGTCAGCATTTCCTGTGGTCAACAAATGCAGGAAAATTAAAGGCATAACAAGAAAGTGTTTACATATATTGCACCTTGCTTTTGTGCCAGTATTTGAATTACTGCTTTTTTACATGAAAATACTTTGAAATACTGTTTGTAACAGAAGGACAGCTGTGGATAAAGCAAGACACTGATTGCCTGATTCTTCTCACCTGCACTGACTTACCACTGATGTAATGATGGCATTACATCAGTAGAGTTACTCCTTATTAACACCAAATAAGATCAGAATCAGACCCTTATTGATAGTGTACTATGAAAGGACAAAACAAAGGAAATACAGGCAGAAATAGTTTCGATTAAAAATGAAATTGGAAATTCCTTTGTTGTAATGGGTCAGAAATATCCATGGCCTATGTAAATATCTATTACAGATTACTTGATCTGGAACATCAAGTGGTTGGACAGGACACCAAATATTGAAGTCCTGGACTAGTGCTGCATGAGCAGTGTTAAATCCCTAATCACACAGCCTCAACTTCCCTGGGTTGGTCACCTTGTACATGTGGATGATACACAACTCTACAAAGCCATATTTTATGGACTGTTGAAAAAAGGAACATGTACCCCGGAGGCCAACAAAAACAACATAAGTGTACTCTCAAAGGTCACCTAAAAGCTGGCCAAGTCAACCCAAACACTTGGGAAGCTGCTACTGCTGCTGTTAATAGGTCAGGATGACGGCAGACCTGGTGGTCTGCAGTTAAAACCATCAAGAATAGCAGAACAGAAGAAGTCAAAGAGAAGCATGAGCAAAGAAAGCAGGTCATGACAAAAACATACGGCTACATCTGCCTGTCGTGAGAATGCATCTGCGCATCCCTCATTGGTTTACATTTGCACAAGACGACACACTGAAACAAACTGACTCTCATACATCGACTATGAAGGGAGACTCCAACAACCAAATATTGATTTCTAACCACATGGGTTAGAATTTGATCTGCTTTTGATAACATGCGTATGAAAAAATCAATAAACTAATCAATACAGACAAAAAACGAGAAAAGAAAATGCATGTGCTTTCTTAAATGGAAATAGTGCCCTTAGTTACTGACATAAAATTATTTTTCAGATCTCCTGACTATTGAATGTTGTAGATGTCTCAGAGGACTGGTAATGGGATATCAAACCTTTCACCTCTAGATCAGTGGTTTGATTCAGGCCAGGTCAATAATGTGGGAGCTGTTGGTATCCTGTGTGAAATAACTTAAGGGTTTCAGTCCAGATCTTAATGGACATATCTCTACATCAGCAATCCACTAACACAATTGGAATTCATTCCCCCCCACCACCATTGGCAGTCCCATCAGAGACGCTACGGTCATGTTATCTGAGAGCACTGACTACACTGTTCCCAATAGATAGGGCTTTTGTGTAGAAAGGAACTTCCAGGAAGTCCAATGAAATATATTGATACAAATACATAATTAGCAAATTGAGATGTGCAAAACTGGAGATGGATTCACAAAACACTGTTGGTCAAGTTTTGATTTCACAAAACCCCTGGTGGCTCACATCCAACTCCCATATTATCTAGACCTTCACATCTCAAGGCGGTAGATGTTGAATAAATAGTTCCCGTTTTATCCCGTCTGTTTCCCTGCAAAGTGTGCGTATTGAGACTGGTTTTAAATTTGCAAAACCTCATCAGTCAAGGTTTTGGTTTTACAAATCCAGCTCCTAGTTTAACTAAATCACTAAAGTCCAGATGGCAAGAAATAGGTAAGTAGTTCTAGATTTGGTCTCTTTCTTCTGTTGTGAAGAGGTTAACTGTCCCACTCCCTAGTCCTTTACCCCAGAGAAAGATTTCAGTAGAATACTGCAAACAGAAAACAAAAAATGCACAGTTATGACAAAAAATGCCCACAATGCCAAACCCGAATAAAACTAAAGTTTATATATTTATCATAAATCTTTAGGAGGCAAATCTTGCCATGAACTTTGCTTCAAATGCTACACCTTACAAGATGCCATTTTTATTAGTGTCAAGTAATTCTCAGAACTTCAGAAGATCTGTTTAGATAAACATCTAAAAGTTTGGATGTTTTTCCAAAGCTTATTTGTGCCTCATTGATTAAGAAATTAGGCACTATATTTCAGGAGAACAGGTATTTCTTACGATAGTTCCCTGGTTTTGGTTTGCATCAGAAATACTATTAGGTCAACTTTTCTTGTGTAAGTTTCAATACTTCTGGGGCTTGTGGAAACCAGAAATGCAGATGCAGACAAAGAAGAGATTTTCTGAGTTAAATAAACATTTTTAAACCTCAAAGATTTGGTTTCAAGTGAGGGTTCAAGCTGGTTCTTAGCCAAAACTGTTTGCCATACTTAATAATAAGAGATCTACTATAGGGCAGATACATTCCTTTATATCAGAAATCTCTGGGCTAAATTTTCAAAAGTAACTAGTGTTTTGTATGCCAAACTTGACACTTCAAAGGGACCTTCTTTTCAGAAGGTGAGTAGTCAGCAGTTTCTGAAAAATCAGCCTCTTTAATGGGTCTTGAGTAGAAGTCCCAAAATGGAGGCATCCAAAACCACTAGTCACTTTGGAAATGTAAGTCCTCTAGCTTTTCCTTATATGGTGTTCCTTTTATAATTGCACCATTTACAGCAGAAGTGCTAAATAATAACCTTTTCCAGGTATGTTGGAGGAACTTGGTTCTACCTAAGGCACATATTCTCAGTGCTTACTACAAATGGGGATGATATCACTTACCTCCTTTGTTAAGAATTTTGAGATTTACTGATGAAAAGTGCTATGTAAGAACTAGGTGTATTATTATGAATTATAACCATAAATATCACACAATGTCAAATCTTATCATGCAATTAGTGATCTTCCATTAAGATGCAAGGTTGACTTAAAACTAGGGTTGTCAAGCGATTAAAAAAATTAATCGTGATTAATCACTCTTAAACAATAGAATACTATTTATATAAATATTTTTTGATGTTTTCCACATTTTCACATATATTTATTTTAATTTCAACAGAATACAAAGTGGACACTGTTCACTTTATATTTATTTTTTATTATAAATATTTGCACTGTAAAAACAATAGTATTTTTCAATTCACTTAATACAAGTACTGTACTGCAATCTCTTTATCATGAAAGTTGAACTTAACATAGAATTATGTAAAAAAGCCTGCATTCAAAAATAAAAACAATGTGAAACTTTAGAGCCTACAAGTCCACTCAGTCCTACTTCTTGTTCAGCCAATTGCTCGGACAAACGAGTTTGTTTACATTTGCAGGAGATAATGCTGCCCGCTTCTTGTTTACAATGTCACCTGAAAGTGACAACAGGCACTGTTGTAGCCAGCGTTGCAAGATATTTATGTGCCAGATGCACTAAAGATTCATATGTCCCTTCATGCTTCAACCACCATTCCAGAGGACATGCGTCCATGCTCATGTGTTCTGCTTGATAATGATCCAAAGCACTGCAGACTAATGCATGTTCATTTTCATCATCTGAGTCAGATGCCACCAGCAGAAGGTTGATTTTCTTTATTTGTGGT
Organism: Eretmochelys imbricata; assembly: GCF_965152235.1. Lineage (NCBI taxonomy): Eukaryota > Metazoa > Chordata > Testudines > Cheloniidae > Eretmochelys > Eretmochelys imbricata. Next base: position 136,478,067 of record NC_135572.1, read on the forward strand.
TCGGGTTCTGTAGTTTCTGCATCACAGTGTTGCTATTTTAAGACTTCTGAAAGCATGCTCCACACCTCATCCCAATCAGATTTTGGAAGGCACTTCAGATTCCTAAACCTTGGGTCGAGTGCTGTAGTTATCTTTAGAAATCACACATTGGTACCTTCTTTGGGTTTTGTCAAATCTGCAGTGAAAGTGTTCTTAAAATGAAGAACATGCTGGGTCATCATCCGAGACTGCTATAACTTTAAATATATGGCAGAATGCGGGTAAAACAGAGCAGGAGACATACAATTATCCCACAAGGAGTTCAGTCACAAATTTAATTAACGCATTATTTTTTTAATGCGCATCATCAGCATGTCCTCCGGAATGGTGGCCAAAGCATGAAGGGACATACGAATGTTTAGCATATCTGGCACATAAATACCTTGCAATGCCTGCTACAAAAGTACCATGGAAACATCTGTTCTCACTTTCAGGTGACGTTGTAAATAAGACGCGGGCAGCATTATTGCCCATAATGTAAACAAACTTGTTTCTCTTAGCGATTCGCTGAACAAGAAGTAGGATTGAGTGGACCTGTAGGCTCTAAAGTTTTACCTTGTTTTGTTTTTGAGTGCAGTTATGTAACAAAATCTACATTTGTTAACTTTCCCAATAAAGAGATTGTACTACAGTACTTGTAAGAAGTGAATTGAAAAATACTATTTCTTTTGTTTCATTTTTACAGTGCAAATATTTGTAATAAATAATATAAAGTGAGCAGTGTACACTTTGTATTCTCTGTTGTAATTCAACTAGATATATTTGAAAATGTAGAAAAACATCCAAAATATTTACTAAATTTCAATTGGTAGCATATTGTTTAACAGTGCGATTAAAACTGCAATTAATCAGAATTTTTTAAATCGTGATTAATTTTTTGAGTTGATTAATCGCCGTTAACTTATGTGATTGACAGCCCTACTTAAAACCGGAAGCATGAGCTTCCTTCATCCCATTTATTATTTTCTATACTTTTATCACATTACCTCTTATTCATCTCCCCTCAAAGGCAAACCATCCCAGTCTTTTCAATCTCTTCTCATTTGAAAGTTTTTCCATGAGCCTAATCATTTCCAGCAGCTGCCTCTAAGCCCCTCCAATTCTGTAATGTCCTTTTTGAAATGGAGTGACCAGAACCAACACTGTATTGCAGGTGAGGGCGAGCCACTGATCTGTGTCATGGCACTGTAATATTTTCCATTTGAGTGGTGCATACTGAACAGTGGTTGTCATGAAGCTGCCCATAAAGATGCCTAGGGAAAGATTTTCAGAAGCACCCAAATGACTGTAGTAGCCTAAGTCCCATGAACATTTGATACTGCCTGAAAAGTTCTATTCAAAATGTTTAGACTTGAAGCTTCACCTTAGGCCATGTTTACACCACCTGCCGGATCAGCGGGTAGTGATCGATTTATCGGGGATCGATTTATCGTGTCTAGTGTAGATGCAATAAATCGATCCCCGATCGCTCTGCTGTCAACTCTGGAACTCCACCATGGCGAGAGGCGGAAGTGGAGTCAACAGGGGAGCGGCGGCCGTCGATCCCGTGCCGCGAGGACACGAAGTAAGTGATTCTAAGTTGATCTAAGATACGCAACTTCAGCTATGAGAATAGTGTAGCTGAAGTCGACATATCTTAGATAGATTCTTCCCCCCCCCCCCCATGGGGACCAGGCCTTAGTAAAACATTGCGCTGTGACTGTGTTTCCCTTCTGTTTCTTGCTTCTATTGGCTCATTATTGCACTTAATTGCAATGATATCAAGCAAGCAGATAAAGGACTATAACAGTTAAAATAGGAAATATAAATACAGAATAGTCTGATTCTCACATATGATAAGGCCGTTTTGCCCTGCCAGTGATTTATTGAGGCATTCAATGAAGTGAGCTGTAGCTCACGAAAGCTTATGCTCAAATAAATTTGTTAGTCTCTAAGGTGCCACAAGTACTCCTTTTCTTTCTGTGTTTTGGGTGTTGCTCTTACTGATTCAGCTGTCTGGTTCCATAAACGAACTCAATTGCTTTTTACCCTTTTTCTGAACGAAATGTGGCTGTTACACCCACCAGCTTCAATGAGGTTTACCCCAGGCCATAACAATTTACATTATGAGCCACAGCCTGAAAATACCTTAAAATACTGTTTCCTGAGTGAGGGCAGCCATAACCAAGGAAATGGAACAGCAGATTTTGCTGCACTTCCTTATGTTGTGTGCACCACTAGCTGAGCTCTGACGTGCAAGAATATGGTGTGATAATTGTAAGAACAAAAGGTAGAAAAACACTCAGGAATTGGCCTCCCCATATGCTGCTCACCCCAATAAACTGGCTGTATCGTATTACTTCTGGCCTCTCCTGTTATTTCTTTTAATTACCGTTCTCCACTGCATTACAAAATGAATAATGAGGCATTTGTCCCTGACCAGACAGAACAATTTACTTGAGCAGGAACCAAAATAAGTGTATAAAAAACCTGGAAGCGAAAATTATATCATTTATAAAAAATATTTTACATTAAATGCAAAGGACTATCTTGAATTCACCTGGATCTACAGTATTTGGCAGCAGTCACACTAAAATATGCATGTCCTCTGCAAGCGAGAGACATTTCAATATATGTACTGCATTTGTCTTTGAGAGAAAGATGGTCTCTTTCCTAGTTCCTCCTTTTCAATAATTAAAGCATATTTGTTCACTGCTTAAAGTCCAAAAGCAAAGATAATTGAAAGTAGTGGTAGCAGTTTCCTTTAATAAACTGTACAGACCTCTCTTGGGCACACGGATTTCAATTATATAGATGTCAAACTTCAGTGAATGCACAGTTCTCCTAAATAGGGTGATGGTGCTTCCTAGGTATTTTTATTGTTGTTGCTGCTTAATATGATTCAAGGATTACACCTAAATAAATACCTCAAAATGAAAGGCCACAAATATTCCCTGGAAATTTTATATAGAATTGTGTTCATAAACCCTTTATGTGTAGGCTTCCCACAAAATGTCTAGCAAATGAGTCTACCGGCAGAAATGTTTGTCACCACAGCCAATTGCAAAAAAATACTGTTGGTAGAGATTTCAAAGTCATAACTGATAGTATGCAAATCAGAAACCTGATTCTAGGTGTGATGCTCATCCAGTTGAGAATGAGCTACACATCAAGGTGTATTAAAAAATATTTGGCAAATAATTCTGAACAACAAATAATTAGAAGTAATTAATCTTTTTGCAGACAACCTGCACACAGAAAAATATGTAATTCAAATGAGTTATCCATTATGAATTAGTCACCCAGCTGTCAAGTTTAAGATTAGTTGAGTGACCTACATAAAACAAATTCTAAACATCCTCTTTTTAGTTTAGTAAAGTAGAAATGAAGGATAGTTGGCTTTGAGTTCCAATGGCAAATATTGTAATTCAGAGATGGGTAATAGAAAATGTGTTCAGACACAGATCTGGTTTAGCTATTGGCTAAGGTTCAGCATTTGGGTTGTAAGATGGATCAGAGCTAGGGTTTGGGTTCAGGTTCAGATCTAATGGCACTGAAGTATCACAAGCTTTTCTTGTAAGATTTTGGGCCCCAAAGATCAAACACCCACAAGTTCAAGAAATGTGAGAAATCGCGGTGATTTCGTTGGCATTCAAACAGCAACTGAAATACTGGCTCTTCCAGTTTGAGCTCCTACCCATGGTTAAATCCTCACCAAAATCCATGAAAATTTAGCTCTTGGAATTTGAAGTGGTTTGGATTCAAGGTTCTGATTTTAATATTCAGTACCATCAATCTGTATTTAGCATGCAACGGACAGATCAGCCACACTATATGAGAAATTCCTAACTCTGAAATCTAAACAGGGCCAAATTATGGCCACTTCCTAGTGCAGGAGAGCTGGAGGAGAGAGGTCTCCCACCCATGGGTTGGCCATACATTGACTGCAGATACTGGCCTGTGCGGTAGAGGGGGACAGCCAGTACCACTGGCAGTGCTAACAGCTTCACTGAAGGCGAGTCTGGGTGAGAGTGGGCAAGGGTCCCAGAGGCATACAGGGCTATAATGGGGGGAGTCACTGGTTACACCTGTTGTACCAGTGTAGTAAGTCTCTGTTCCCACACAACACAATGGTCCTCTCATTTACACTGTGTGAATGGGAAGAGAATGTGCAAGTTACACACCCACCAGCAGGACAAGATGAAAGAGAAGAAAGCACAGATGTGGGCTTTGTGACACAGCTGTTATCGGCACAATTTGCTGGAGGACAGAAAATCATGGCCATGGGTTGCTTGTGTGCTCTGTATGAAAAGCGTGGTAGGCTTGTGTGATGCTGGCAGACCAGGTCAATCCAGGGCCACAGGCCAATTTATTTGCTATTAGCATAGATCAAACATGGCTTCAAAGAAAAAACCTGTGTCAGTTTGGATTCTAACAGGGAAAAATAACTGAACAAGAAGACTGAGCTCCCCAGAGTTATTCTGGGTAGCCCTGTAAGACTTTTGGGAAATTGGCAATTTATAAGATCACTGCTACCATTTGGAGTTACAAACTGATTTACCTATTGTTATATATTATCTGCTTTAACCTCTCAATAACTCATTCTTTTTTCTTAGCTAATAAACCTATAGTTAGTTTAATATGGAATTGGTTGCCAGCATTATCTTTGGTGTAAGATCTGGAGTACCAGTTGATCTGGGGTAAGTGGTTGGTCCCTTGGGACTTGGAGCAACCTGATGTGGTGATTCTTGCTTTAAGTGACTTAAATCACAAAGTCCAGTTTGTGTGGGTGGAGATAGGCTGCAGAGTTTAAGGGGACTATCTGTGACTCCATGGTGAGACTGGTATAGTGATCCAGGAGTTTCTTTATTACTGGTTGGGGAAATCTAGCTATAGAACACACCACCAGCTTGCGGTGTCTGCTCTTGTTTTCCGTCAGTCTGCCCTGAGGTAGGCATTCACAGACAGTGAGCTACTCCAGACAGTATGATCTTCTGAAAAGGAGATGTGGGCAAAGCCAAAACCCTGGTGCTATATGTTCCCCATTCAAAAGCAGCCTACGGGAAGTGAATACAATAGCTAGCAACAAAACTTGCCCTTTCCCTTCTGCATACAAAAACATAACTATCCTGTATGCACAGAGCATCTGTAGGCCTACTCTGGGATTAGCACTCACTGGGAGGAGGGGGAGGCAATGTACCATTAGGATGCATTGGTTTCATACTGTTAAGAGCTTGTAAGCTTCTGGATGTGTGCTTCTTGCTTGATCTTTAGTTAATGTGTTGGGAACTGTGTGATTGATTCTTCTCCGAGGAGAGAATACGTCTCTTGTACATATGATATCTGTGCTTTAGCTAGTGTCTGTGGTCATCAGTATTAGTCTTTTCCTGGTTTTACAGCACACAGTGCAAGCCTATCATACACATTCCAGACTCAGGATGCTCCTGTCTCCTGACTTTGTCCCATGCACAAGACACAATATATGCCATATTAGACAGTGGAGCAACTTCAGGAGCTCATTAGCATGTGCTGAAGTGACATAAGGTCACTGAGTTGCAATGGTGGAAGCAGTTGGTTTATACTGGTAAAGCCTTCCTATTAATTACTGCCAAAGTCTGCAATATTGTTTGCAGTGTTGTTGTAGCCAGATTGGTCTCTGGATAATAGAGATACAAGCTGGGTGAAGTAATATCTGTTATTGAACTAACTTCTGCTGGTAAGAGAGACAAGCTTTCTAGCTTACTCAGAGCTCTTCTTCAGGTCTGGGAAAGGTACTCAGAGTGTCACAGCTAAATACAAAGTGGAACAGATTGTTACACATAAGGAGTCAACACATGTTGCAAGAGATCATTCAAGGTGAAGTGGGCAATTAACACATCTGCAGTCATAGGACAAAGGAGGGTTGGTGCATTATAAATTGTTGCAATGACCCATACATCCAGTGTCTTTAGTGAGTCCATGATTTTTAGTGTCAAGCAAAGTTATAAATTTAAGTTCCCAGGCTCATCTTTTGAAGGTGTTGTGCAGGTTTCCTTTGAGATTGAGGACTGAGAGGTCAGATATGGAGTAATTGCTTTGTGAAAAGTGTTCACCCATGGGTGATATGGTATTTTTGTCTGTTATTTTTCTGTGCGAGTTCATTTGAGAGCGTAGTGATTGTCTCATTTCACCATTATCCAGGCATTTAATGCACTGGATGAGGTACACCATATGTTGTGATAGGCATGTGTAGAAATCATGAATCTTGCAAGTTGTGTTGTTGGAGGATTGTTAAGCCTGATGAAGTTGTGGGTTGTTTGAAGGCCAGGAGATGCTGTTTGGGAGAGATTTCTTTCAGGATGTGGGTGGTAATTTTTTAATAATACCCCATATGGGTTCCAGTGTGGGATATAGGGGACAACTAGGGTGTGTAGTCATTGGGGTGTTTTTTGGTCCTGTATTGAAACAGGTTCTCTCGGGGTATTCGGATGGCCCATTCCATTGTCCAGTCTATTTCTCTGGTGAAGTGTCCTCACTCAGGGAAGGAGGTTTTAAACGTGTTAAGGTGTGTATCTCAGACTTTCTCCCCGAAGCATATTTTGTGATATCTGAGTGCTTGGCTGCAGATAATAGATTTCTTGGTATGTTTGGGGTGGTTACTGGATCTGTGAAGGTAAGTGTGTTGATCCATGGGTTTCTTGAATACAGTTGTCTGTATGGTTTCATTGCTGAAACTGATCATGGCGTCCAGGAAGTTAATGCTAATATGGGATTGTTCTAGGGACAGTTTGATGGATGGGTGGTCTACAATATGCCGGATATCTACACCGCTAACCTCTCCTACGATAAACAGAACAACTCATTGATGAACAGTTCTTTGTTCTGTGGTGCATTCTGGTTTACAATTTGAGGTGTATCAGAGTTTGTTTTTTTTTTTTTTTTTAATCATGAGTAACTGTCAAGCACATGGAGAGAAAAATACCAGGGGTGAAATCCTGGACCTACTGAAGTCAACAGCAAAACACCTTGACATCAATAGGGTCAGGATTTCACCCCAGGTCTCAAACACCAGACTGATCGGTACAGTATGAAAGATTGGGGAAGAGAGAGTGAGAGATGTAACCTGTCTTATTATCCGTTCCTTATGTTGGGAGCTGTGCACAGTATTTTACAAGTATCACTCTTATATACTCCTGAGTGGATATATACCTGCTGCCTTGCACTGCTTCGTCAGTTAGCATAAACCTAGCTGATTGCTATGGTTACATGATATCTGCTGCTGATCTCTAAGAAAAATAAGCGTATGTGCTTTTTCAGCATTTAGGTAAACATTGCATTTTTTCTTATCTGAAATTTCTTTACTCATTGAAACTACATTCACTAATGACAAATTATAAGACAATTATAATTAGTATAGAATGCTGCATTACATCTCCTCATAAGACAAGCTACCACATCAGACCTGTCTTGTGCATTCTATACTGACTTCTCATAGAATATCAAGTCAACTTCAAGGACTTGATCCTTATCTCCATGGTCAGTGGCTTGGTCCCAGCATATGTAAAAGATTGCCTAGATGTCCAGGTTGAGGACGTGTCATCATTGACCACTCCTCTGGCACAATGGAGCTTTTTTGCCAAAAGGGTAAAATTTAGCTGACTGAGGGACAGAGCTTTTTCAGGGGCTGATCCAAGGCTGTGATATGAAATCCCATGGGAACGAAGGACAATCACAAAGCTCCCCACCTTCCACTCCAAATGTCAGGCACATGTATTTGCCCTTGCCTTCTCTAGCTTAAACACATAGCAGCAGGAATATTTAAAAAAATCCTACCAAACTGCAACACTGCACTGCACCCACAATTCTCCCCTGTAGCGATGTGACAACTCACTGGTGCGGCGCCTCCTGCTGGTTGTCTCGGGAATTAGCTCTTCCAGCCCAGAGCGGCCCCTGCAGGCCGGTGTCTCACCTGCCGCTGGCCCCCGTGTCCCTCCTGGGTTCTGCCCTCTGCAGTACCCCCACAGTTTCTTGGTCTCCCCCCCCCAGGGAACCCCCAACCCTCTATCCCCACCTTGCCTCAGTGGCTACTGCCAGTCATTGTCTAGCCCCCACTCACTGGGACAGATTGCAGTCTGTAAACCACTCATCATCAGCAAGGGGAGTTGGACCAGCTGCCTCTGCCTATTCCCAGGCTACCCCTCTGTAGCCCCAGTACCTTTCCTGGCCTTTAGCAGGGCCTGCAGCCTGGGGGTTTTCCAGGTTAGAGCTCCCCAGCTTCTCTGGCCTTCCCCTCTAGGTACCCTGCTCAGCTCCCAGGCAGCCAGGTCCTTCTCTCCCTACAGCTAGAGAGAGACTATTTTTGAGCTCCTGGCTCACAGCCCTTTTATAGGGCCAGCTGTGGCCCCAGCAATGGCTGCCTTCCCAATCAGCCTAGGCTTTCCCCTCAGCCCCAGCCCTCTCTAAGGGCTGGCTTTAACGCTTTTGAGCCGGAGCAGGGTGACCGCCCTGCTACATCCCCCTAGAGAAAGAATGAAAGAAAAAACAAACCACACGTGACAAATATCAATCATGCCACCTAATGCACTACTGGAAAGTACTTGGTTACTAAAGTGATGATTGGAGTCCCTTGTTTTTGATCCAAAAACTGGCATGAGATTGTAGCCAAGAGGGCAAAACCCTGCTGGAAAAGTTTGAAGGACTGGAAACTGACAGTCTCCATGTGGAACAGAGGTGAAACTAGGTAAGCTAGCAAGCATGTAGACTGCTTCTTATTTTCTCATATGTTTTCTCTGTAATGCTTTTGTCCTAAAATAAATGTACTGTGTTCTGTGAAAGCTAGCTGGTCACTGGTATTCACTGTCACAGCCTTTGAGAAAGAGAGAGAGACAGAGACAGACAGACAGAGAGTGCGTGCGGGAGGATACGCACAGTAAAAGGCAAGAAGAACTTCTGCCTAAATCCCCAGTCTGGAGACAAAGGGATGCAGGTCTTCATCTTGAGAGAGGTCATTGCTAAGAAGTCTGAGATCCTTAGTGGGTACCCTGAAAGGTGGTCAGAGGTCTACTTAACCTCTGAACTGTGATAGTGACATCTAGGGTGCTATATTCAACTCTTAAATAATAAATAACAACACTAATTGTACACATTTATATCCACTGAGGAGAGACTGTAGATCAGTACCTGCACATTGATCTCCTTTCCCATCATTCCAAGATATGACTCCACAATTTGGTGCTTTGCTGGGCCATGAATCATCAGCTCAGCCTTCTACAACATCCCACATTAAATAAGCGTCTGCCAGGCAGAAACCAATTGAAAAGAATGCTGGCTGCCGTGAGAAAGGAGGAAAGACTTAGGTTGGTGATGGAGATGACTCATTGGGAGAAACAAAAATGATAATCCAGAGCACGTAAAACAAATATACCAGATGGGAATAGGATAAATTAGTACTTCAAAGAAGCAACACTGGACTCAAGGCAAATGAAGTACTTAAAGACAAGTGCTGTGCATATGTTCTGAGAGCCGGTCTAATGCTAAAATCATCAGCAAGAACAAGAATTAGCGGAATATTTTAACAGAGCAACCAGTGAAGTTAAGAATTGCAATAAGACACGGAAAAAGGACAAATGTAGCTGCTTGTCTGTCCTGGCAGTGGAAATGAGGCTTGTTGTTGAAAACTGGAGGCAAACAGCTAAATAGAAAGAAGGGTGAATATGAACACTGCTCAGCTGCTTGGCAACAGAGAATTTTTAAAGGCCAAAAGGGACCATTATGATCATCTAGTCTGAACTCTTGCATAATACAGACCATGAAATTTCACCCATTAATTCCTGGATTAAAATAAAGGCTAGGAAGAGCCTTTAAATTGAGCCCAGTGTAATGGGTGGCACATAGCCACCTCAGCCCAGAAGGAGTACCAAGAAGCACTAGTGAGTAAGGTCCAAATCCAAAGCTTACTTGAATAGTCCCTTGAAATATGTGTTAACTACTTCAATCTGTTCAAACCTTGTATTTAGCAGTGACACTTTGAGTTAGTTTACCAGACCTGAAGAAGAGCTCTGTGTAAGCTGAAAAGCTTGTCTCTCTCACCAACAGAAATATTACCTAACCCACCTTGTCTCTCTGAGTCAATAGGAATGATTCTATGGACTTTAGTGGGCATTGGATCAGGCCCTTAGAGTCACCATTCCTTCATTGTTCCCCTGTTCTCTAGGGAAACACAGTCTCCTAAATGCTTTTACTGAGGTGTAGTATATTCCTCCTGTCCTACTCTCCATGTGCTGACCAGCTCCATGCCCCATCCCCATGCACTTGCTTACAGTGGGGAGTATCAGGTTTGCAGTCTTTGCTTCACCCATCCCCCAATCCCATGCCTGGAGCCACAATCCACTAGGTGAGGAGACTCTACTCCCTCTTGCTCCCCTGCTTAACTGCAAATGACCAGAGCAGAAACTCTCAGGGCTAGACTGTGAATCCCTTACATCAATGAGTGGTTACAGGAGTTGTTGTGTTGACTTCGGTGGGGCTACTTCTGTGAGGAGCTGCTTGCCAGTGTGGGTTGGGGGTTCACAATCAGCCTTAGACTAGTAAAACCTCAAATATTTAGAATTAAATTGTGAAGTTAATTACTACTAGGTAAGTATCATCATCTTATGAACACTTGCTAAATCTCAGCAACGATAGGCTAGTAATAGCTATTTTGTTACGGCATCTGCAAAGGCAGCTCTCCCTGAATAAGTGGAACACAGGCACTTCAATGAATTCTGCAACTACTACTGGAAAACATAGTCTGATGATAGGAAAACTCTGTTAAAACTCAAAAGTGGTTTGGGACAAGCATATGGGTCAGGTATTTTATCCAAAACAATTTCCCCACCCCAATGATATAGAACCCTCCTGAAAGGACTATAAATTTAAATTTATTTACAGAAGGGTTTTATTATGAAGCCTAGGCCCAGTATTGCCACTCGCAGGTGTTCAAAAATCATGAGACTGGCTTAAAAATTATGAGATTTTTATTTGCCTTCTGGTTTTTAAGCCGTTTGGGTCCATGTTTTCAAGTTTATCTGTGCAACCATGAGGGCTAGAAACTTTTCGGTTTGGTTAAAAAAAGCCCCCCAAGATTCTCACGATTCCATCTTGAGCTGTAGCTTTGAGAAAAACACCAAATAGGGCAAGACTGTCAATAAAACCAGAAGATGTGGCAGCACTGCAGGCTTTCAAGGGAAGGGTGTGCTTTGGCATGGTCTCTACTCCTACAAAAATTGCACAAGAGGCATTCTGTGGTGATGGAGAAAAAGACAAATTGAAATAATTTTGTTAGACCCTACTGACAATGTGGAATGCTGACAGATCCCAGTCATCAACGGCATCAAACCTGGGACCGCTGGAGCTTGATGCACAAGCTACTACTGCATGAGCTAAAAGACACATCCCTCTTAGCCCAGGTGATAGCAGACTCATCAATCTCTAGCTGGTCTGAGTGCTAATAGAGGGGACAGAGTGCCACACCAAGCAGGCGTGGGTTAAAAATGCATACTTGAATGCAAACACCTCGAAATACGATTCTGGCCTACCACGCATCCTGTGAAACCTTACTGCACTTATGCAAAAGCTCTAGACCGAAATCATTCTCTTGCGCAAAATCATGGATGCTGAGGTAGTTGGCCTTGAGATGTCAAAAGAGTAGGGAATCGTAGTTGAAAAAAATTATTGCCAGGCCAGTTGTCTAATAGGCAGCACAATGCACCAGAACACAGGACTGTCAGTTTGGGGTCTCAGTGTCCTCCCCCAATCCCAGGGGTGTCTCATGTAAATGAGTATCACAATGAGTTGCAGCAAGCAAAGAAGAAATACCCTTTTTAATTGTTCCATTTTAAGGTGAGGAGTACTTGTGGCACCTTAGAGACTAACCAATTTATTTAACCAATTTAGTCTCTAAGGTGCCACAAGTCCTCCTTTTCTTTTTGCGAATACAGACTAACACGGCTGTTACTCTGAAACCATTTCAAGGTGTTATTGGAAAATAAAGAGGAATTTCTGCTTTTTTTTTTTTTAAATAGCTGCAGCTGATTGTGTGGGTCCCTGCTTTCTGTTTAACTGGTTTTGAGGTTTGTTAATGGTTTTGTGCAGTCAGGCTCTTTCAACACATCTCTCATCATTGCATGTTTCAAAAAATATGACTGACTGAAGCCGAGAGCAATGCAACATGCATAACAAAATATACAGACTCCAACTTGATCTACACTAGAAAATTAGGTCAGTACTATAACTACGTCCCTCAGGGGTGTAAAAAATCAACACCCCTAAGCGATGCAGTTAAACCGACCAAGGTAGATAGCCAAAGTTGGCAGGGGAACTTTGCTGTCGACCTAGCTACTGCCTCTTGGGGAGGTGGAGTACCTCTGCCAGTGGGAGAGTCGCTCCCCTCAGCATAGGTAGTATCTGCACTGCAGTGCTATATAGCTGCACTACTGAAGCATTTTAAGTGTAGACAAGCCCTTAATAGCAGAATTAGGGACATTTTAATGCAAACAAGCAATTTCTTTCAAGAAACGATATTGAGAAGCTCCAATCCAAGAGACTGGAATGTGAAGCTTGTGGGAAATGTTATCTTACTGGCCTCTTGTCTGCCAGTGAGTGTGAAATTGCCTTATTATGCTGGGAGAAACCAACTGTCATCCCAGGCAGAGAAAGATTAATGTAAACTTGTTAAACCTTCAGTAACCACAAACAGCAGAGAAGCCAAGGGAAAAGCCTTTAACACACCATATGTAAAAGTGGAGGGTTGGGTTGTGTGTCTGTTACAATAAATACTTGCCATGAAAAAATAAACCTTAGGAAAATGGGACTATACCATAGATGCAGCTGGAAGATCATCAGGCGTGATTGTGTTGTAAATCAGCTATCATCTGTATAATCAATGTGGCACGGAAGTTAAGACACAGGATTGCACAGGATATAAGTCCAGGGTGGAATTTTGCACTAAATAAATGAGAAAATTGCAGGAAACTTGTACAATGTTCACTTTACTCTTAAGTGTGGAAAACTCTTTAATTCATTGGAAAGAAGGAGTGTTTTTAACTCAAGTTAGCTAACACATGTTAAAATCCTAATGTAGACAAGGAAGTTCACTCCAGGGTTTGTCTTGCTAGCTAACATATCTTAAGAACACACCTTTGTCCCTAGAGGACATATGTTCTAGGATAGAATACAGCCAACCCGTAGAAGTCTCCCACAAAGCTGTTCACATCACAAAACACCAGCCCTATCATGGGAGTGTTGTAAGCAAAACAATCACACAGGGAGCCAACCATGCTGCCTGCAAAGCAATGGGAGAGATGAGATGCAGATTGTGAATAAGCTGCCATACAGGGTAATGTTTGGGGTGGACCAAAGAAGGGGAAATTGGATATTTGCTTTTAGAGGTTCAGTGGCTCACTATCTCCAGAGAGAAAACATACAAGTGAGTGCTTAGCCCATTGTTCAGAACAGAATCCATAGAAGGGCTGCACTGTGGGCCTGTGGCCCATCAGCAAGTTGGGTAGAACAGAATTTACCCCCAACTGTACACAAAAAGCCAATCTGTGTGGACTTTGCATAGGCAGGGGTGAGTGGCTCTGTTCGAGCACAAATGTAGATCGTATTTCCCTAATTTAGTAGATGGGCATTTCAATATGTAAATCAACAAAGAATTTGACCACAGACATAGTTGTAAATGTCTGTTAATTTTCACAAAACCAATCCAAAACCACACCGTTCTACAGAAGGGGGTCTCACTGTCTCTCTGGCCAATCTTATTTTTGGTGGTGTCAAACTTGCGTACGCCATCTGGGAAGTTTCCCAGATTTGGTGTGAAAATTATGTGAAGCTACACAGTGCCACCATCAGTAGCACCAAAACCACTCTGAGTACATGCGGGTTGCTGGCCATCTGGCATTTCAAATAAGCAATTTAGAAAATGGCAGTTTCGGTGAGAGCTGCCCACACAGTACTTCTCATTGGACTAAATTCATGTAACTTTGCAGGGCTTTTCTGAGCCACGCCTCCAAACCTTCTGAGACTCGTCTAATGTTATTTTATCCTTCACTGATTATAGCCTTAAGAAAAACATAAACTAGTCAAACACATTTATTCAAAAGTACATGTATTTAGACTATTTACTGTATATATTTCTGTTGCATCCTTTACCATCGTATCAAGTATCTTCACAAAAGCTTAAATACCACCTTACACTAGCCTTAAAAGTTAGCAGTGTAGCTAAAAATGCCTGACTGAATTGGTATAGATACACCATGACCTAAATGTTGCCAGGCCTGTGCTCTGGAAGACTATTCGAGGCATATAAGTCAGAAAAATATGATAGACTAGTACTGTACACAACCAGCTAAAAGATCTGATATAGCCCGCAAAGACTGGGGAGACTCCTTTGGGTTTTTTTGTAAATTCAATTGAGCAGTTTTGCATACATTAAGGGCCAACTCTTGGATTCACTAAAGCTGATGGCAAACTGCCTCCCCCTCCCATTGACTTCAACTGGGCCATGATTTGGTCCTGAAGGAAATATGAATCAAAACAGGATGACAATAGAATATTGTTTTCTGTTAAGGTTTATAGCACAATTTTAAACTGTAATTTAGAATATCTGACCAATAAAATATGCTCTCCTAAGGCCCTGGAATGAACACTAGAATCTGACTATAATAAGTCAAATAAAATAGGTTGTTTGTAAGGCTCTTCAGTTTATCATAAATATAAAACACATGCTTAAACTGTTCTGTACATTTAAAAATGTTGGAGAAAATATGTTAAACCTCTATTTTTGTTAGACGTTTGTTCAGGAACTTTTTTAGTACTGCTCTGGATGCACCATTTGCTAATTACCTCTTGTGAGCAATAGTATTTAAAAGGCTTCCAAATAATAATTAAATGATTCTCTCCCTTACACAGCTTTATATTTTCAAAATGCTAATTGATGCTCACAACCCCCTTGTGAGGGAGGTTTTAAAAGTGTTACTGTCCCCATTTTACAGAGTGAGTGGGAAACAGACTCAGCATGGTGAAGTGACTTGCCCAAAGCAAGTCCGCAACAGAGCAGGGACTTGAACTCAACAATGCTTTGCATCCAGAGTTGTGCTCAGTCCATGGCACCACTTTGCCCCCCAAATGTATATGGGGAGGTATGTGAGGAGGACGGGTGGAACAGGGTGGAGTTCTTGCTCTGAAACATGCCACATTGGCTCCTGTCCCAGGCAGGATATTGAGCTAATTAGAACATTACTGGCCTAGTGGATAAGGGGGAAGCTATAGACATGATATATCTTAATTTTAGTAAGGTTTTTTTGACACAGTCCTACATGAGATTCTCAAAAGCAAACTCGGGAAATGTGGTTTAGATGAAATTACTATAAAGCAGGTGTAAACTGGTTGAAAGACCATTCTCAAAGAGTAGTTAGCAAAGGGTCACTGTCAAACTGCAGGGACATTATCTAGTGGGATTCTGCAGAGGTCTGTCCTCAGTCTGGTACTATTCAATATTTTCATTAATTAGTTGGATAATGGAGTAGATAGTACGCTTACGAAATTTGCAGAGGACACCAAGCTTGGAGGCATTGCAAGCATTCAGGAGGACAGCATAAAATTCTATGATAACAATATGACAGCAAGACGTTTAAAATGTTGTGTTTTCAAGACAAGTCCTCTCCTTCACACTGGTTCTGTACTGTGGTATGTAATGCAATAGAGTGAAATATCAGATGGGTGGATGCTAATGATAGAGAGATATACTGGCTTTTAATATTTCCTCTTCTATAAAAGATTTTTAAATATGGCAATACAGTACTTTATACCTAATTTAAGATATTTCTATCGTAATTTACTATGTAAAAATTACACCATCCTATCTGCACTAGCTCTGAGAGAATGCTGACTAAATGAACTTGTACAAAACCCTAATATTTCTAGCCTTCAACCTTGTTATCCTGTTAATTAGGAAGTAGGGCAAGTCTACTAACATTTAGCACTTCCATCTGTTGCTGATTTACTAGTTCACAAATTATGAAAGTGTGTCAGACAAAAGTTCTGTCCAATATGTGTTCTGTTATAGTCTGTATATGAAAGATGGTTTAGTATCAACAATTAAGAATTCACTGGCCTTTGTTTTATTTCAATATTTCTTTTGTGGAGAGGGAAGTATCCAGCTCCAGAATAAATTGCCAAATTAGCTCTGCAGATTATAAAAGAACATATGGCACAAGGAAAATTTCAACCCCAGTGTGACTTGCAAATAAATGGCCAGATTGTGCAATCCTTACTCACATAATGCAGTATTATTTATTTCTTATACTATATTAGAGGAGTTTCTGGAGGCTCCAAACAACATCTAGGTACCCCCTCGTGCTAGATACTCTATAAACATATAGTCAGAGATAGTCCGTGCCCCCAAAGAATTTACACTCAAAGTAGAAAAGACAGAGGAAGGTTGGAAGAAAGATTACAACATACAAGCAGAAGATTAGTAAGTGAGGAAAAAAGACATTAAGCAATTTGTCCTCAGTCACAAAGGAAGTCTATGATAACTGCAAATTGAACCCCATTCATTTGAGTCACAGTCCATTACTTCAACCACAAGATCAGCCATCCAGTCTTTACTTCCTACAATATTTCTAGCAACATGGGGTTTTGGGCATTATAGCAATTCATATTTACAGAGTATATTATTGTAAAATACTATAGATTAACACTATGGCAGCTAAAGGCTACACTAGCTAAAAGGAAGAAATCTCTCTAGCAAGTGCCTTTCACTGTACTGGAGCCAAACAGAAATCAGACTCACTGTATAGAAAGGAGATAGGATCTGTATGAAAATAGGCAGCCAGCGGATTTCTGGAATTCTGTGTCTGAGGCTGATGGGTATATACTAATTTTCTGTGGCAGCAGAATAGAATAGCATTTTCCATTGGAACCTTGGCACTTTTATAGGGCCACATGGGGAGGCAACGGAATTGCATTTTGTCCTGTGCGCCTGGTAGTTCAGGCTGCATTGAAGGAATGTAGTGAGAATGTAGCGGGAAAACCAGTGGGGAGTACACCGTTTTGAAAGCAAGCAAACAAATTTTAAATTACAGTCTATTTCTCTACATTGCCTCCCACAGTCTATTACCTTTTATCCTCTTATTTCATCTGCATCATTCTCTGCAAGCGCCAGTATTAGTTAACATATCCAAGCATAATCTTGCCTCTGCGTCATGTAATAGGCTACTAAAATCATTTGCAAAACGTGGAATCCCATCAACTAGTACATTGCCAGATGATAAACTGCACTACCTAGGCTGACACCATAGTGTGCTTCACGTCTCATTTTCTAAGTCGGGTCAGGACCTAAGGGATAATTACTCTCCTACTTGCCCGCCTCACCGAGTAACATCAAACATGTTATAAGGTTCAGGATGGCATGGTGTATCTGAAATCTCAGATATCCAGCTGCAGCTGGCATTTGTCAGAGAGCAGTTACTAGAATTGTACATTCCTTGCAAAGCTCTCTTAGCCATGTAAAGATTATTTTTATCTGCCAATGGCACCCTTATAAATACTAAGATTTTTGCATTCCTGCAGAATGCAACAGATCACCTGGATTGCTGTGCTTATCAGAAATTTGTGCTCTGAAAAAAACAACCACATTTATCAATACACATGGCATGCCTGCTTCATCAAGCAAGAACCTGATTCAACATGAAGAGCTGATATTAAGGCTACATGAAATGTTCCTAGTTTTTAATGTGTGAATCAGAAGATTCATTCATTTCAGAAAGAACAAAAAAGGATGGTATGAATGTATAAAATATTATGTTAATATGATTCAGGCAGCATGCACAAACTGCTTCATATTCAAGTTCAGGTAAGAGAAATCTATATTTGGGGTAAGGCAGGGGAGTATTTCAGTTACACACGTAACCTCTGCAAGCAGTTGACTAATTCCATGATTTTCATAAATGGGTCCCTGATGTTACATATTTACCTAAGTAATATTTAGTCACCTGAATAAATTGTCCGATTTTCAGAAGTACTGAGCACCCACTGAAGTCCATGGGAACTACTGAATGCTTAGGATTTTGTTTAAAAACCAGGTTATATTTCTCCCTAGTGACTAAAAATGTCCACTGGTTTATACAGTAGGCCAAATCCAGCCTATTTTATTCATGCCAGCAGTGGGACTACTTGCATGAATAAGATAAGAAGGGTTTGGACCTGTCTTAAATGTGTTCACAGTTTGACTCCAGTTTATTAACATGAAATCATTGAGGGGTTTTCAATGCAGACTGCAGATATGCCCTTTGTTCAAACCAGCCTATTTATTTTAAAGAACCTAGAGATAAATCTGACTCTGAAAGACAGGTTTTTGAAGCTGCAGTCCAAAGAGCAAGAATAAATTCCCTGCTTCAGTAAAACAGGTTCCTGCACTGTCTGGTGTTAAGAAACTTTTAATCTATTTTATTTTCAGATTTTTTATAAAGATAAATGATTGTGTTATTCCACAATCTTGTCATCTAATATTATGCATTGTATGTCCTGCATAAAGGTGGTCAGGAATGTTCTGTTTGAAAATATTGATTTTGCTGAAAAGTTTTGGAACTTAAACCCAGATCTGAATATTTTGGTTTTTTAACTGACCCTAAATGTATTGTTTTGAATCAGTTAAAAAAATTAAACTGCATTTCCTATGGCAGATTGTCTTATGGGAGCAGTAGTTCCAGCCAACATTCTCCTCATCTACAGGTTCCCTGAAGGACTACATCTCCTGTAAGGCAATACTTTGATTTCCATCTGACTTAGCTGCTTGTGCATTATGTGAGTCACATGACTCTGGATGCATTATGGGAGATGTAGTCTGGCCTGGGAGCCTGGCCCACAGATGAGAATGGGTGCTGGGACTACAGCTACCATAGGGCAGTATGCCATAGGCAAATGCAAATTAATGTTGAAATGAAATGTTCATCTGCTGCTGACTTACCAGTTTTTGAAACTAAGCATTTTAGGTCATTTCACCAAACTGATATGAAACATTTCAGTTTTGGGAGTGCTGAAATACTTTGTGTTGATCAATAATGTTGTAAGAAAACGTTTCAATATTTCCCAAATAAATTTTTTTTTAAATTCTGTTCAATGGAAAATTTTAAAATTTCAATTTTTGTCCCAGTTGGACGAAAACAAGTGTTCAAACGTCAGCATTTCTCACAGGACAGAAATTCCAAATTTCACTTGCCTCTATTCCTGCATCATATTTTTTGTATTGTATTGAAGTATAGTCTATAGTGTAACTGCAGTTGTGCTTGAACACTCATGTGTATATCTCATGCGGGCTTCCCTGTGAGCAACATGATGATTAAATAAGTATACAAGAACAATAACATCTATGGAGGACTATTATTTACTGACGCCAAAAAGAGTTTTTTATGAGCTAAGGCTTATGTATTTTGACTCCCAAGTACATTAATCCTAATTGTATATACAATCCACTTAGTTATAACAAAATATCTTTGTATAGCACACTTAATCTTTATTCCAGAGCCTGTTGCTAGGAGTAGAAAGGCTACATTTAGTGCCATTGTGCTTCCCAATTCTGCAGCTGGAGAAACAATTCTGAAAAATTACTCCCTGACCTATGGCCAGCCCTAGGTTTTCTCAATTCCCATGCAATATAAAGCTTGTGAGGATCCAGTCCAGCTTTCTCTTCACCTGTGGTCAGACAACCACCCCACCTCTGTATACAAGACCTGCTAGCAGCCACCTTCCTGTAACCCCCTCCACCCAATTTCACCCATTTGCAAGGCTCTGTGACCTGGAAGACAGAGGAGGGACTACCTATGAAGCTTCTGTTTGTTTCACCATGCACCATTATGTTTGGATCCAGTGGGTAGTTTACAGGACTGAGAGTCAGGAGACCTGGGTTCTATTCCTAGCTCTACCACTGACCTCTTGCATGACCTTGGGCAAATCACTTCACCTCTTTGGGACCTCATTTTCCCCTCCTACTCTTTGTCTGTCTAGTCTATTTAAACTGTAAGTGCTTCAGGGTAGGAACGGTCTCTTCCTAGATTTGTACAGTGCCTATCACAAAGAGACTGTAACCTCAGCTGGACCCTCTAGGCACTACTCTAAAGCAAAGCACACAGACACAGGATATTTTTTATTTACGTATTTAGCATTTGTGTGTTTGTTGGAGGATAAATACTTTTTTTAAATGTTTTTATTTATTTGCATGACTTGTCTGTAAGGAGGCGGGAGTTGCTGTGAGGGAGGAGTTGATTTCCTTCAAAAACAAAACCCAAAGAGATATATGATGAGCTATGACTGGAATACAATTAACGTCACCATGTCTCAAATCAATTGCCAGGCAGCCAGTGGATTTTTTTAAAGGACTATTGACTGTTCAGCAGGGCAATAGTACATAACTTAGGTCATATAAATTTGTCTCAAGCAAGGATTTAATTAAGACAAAGATTTGCAGGTCACCCTGGTGGTGGAGAAAAAAATAGGAATTGGCACCTGGGAAGATAATATTACATTGTCATCCAAGAAAATGACATACGGAGTGACATGCAAGAATTGCCACAAGTCTCTACTGCCCTTGGGCCTCTTTCTTCACTTATGAATTCCAACGTGTGACTTGTACATGTTTCTAGTTTAAAGAGGTAAGCACAACAAGAACAGAAGAATGTATGCGCGTGGCGCTTTATTCTGCAAAGAAGTGGAAAACAAGAATGTGCCAGCCAATTTAGACTGTGGCAATCCAAAGTATGTTTGTGAAACAGACAGGTGAAGAGAGAATGCTTTTCACACGTATTAAGGAATATATTGTAATATTACCTCGTAACAGTAAGAAGATTCCTCTGAAGCAGCATATTATTCTCTGAGGCCTGTGTCACAGACAATAGAGTTTAACTTCATCTGAAAGATGTCTCCTTTTTTCTAATTTAATCTAATAAACACAACACTCAAACCCATAAACACTTTATGCTAGCAATAAACTGCACAAAACATGGGAAGATCACAGCACAAAAGTAATAAAGGAAACGCAGTGCAAAGTGTGTAACATACTGAATGCAGCTAGAGAAATTAAAGACAGGTCAAAGGATCAGGGAAAATCCTTCTGACCTGCATATAGAACATTACTCACTTAGAACAGCTGTAGTAGCTTCAGGATCTGGAACCAACAGAAGTCTGGTACTTTCAGAAGAAAATGGGCATTAGGATCACTAGTGATTATTTGAAAAACATTTACTGAACAGTTGTTTTGAAAAGATTGCTAAGGGTGTGTTGTAACCTCCAAGTTGCCTGGGTATTGGAAATCCCTGAGGAAACTTGTTACTTTTGTATGTTTATGGTAAGGAGAGTGGTTTCTGGGGAAAACTGGTTAATTGCTATGGACTACACAGGTGATCCCAACTTTCATTATTGTTTGTATAAGAATAACACCTAAAAGCCCCAATTCAGCTTGATGCCCCATTGTACACTGTACAGACACACAGTAAAAACAGACCCTGTCTCAAAGTACTTACAATCTGAACAGACAAAACAGACACAGGGGTGCAAGGAAAGGACCATAATGAGGGACCCAAAAAAAGTTCTGAGGAAGGAAGGTGTAAGATTCTTTTTTTTTTTTGAGATGTGTCAAGTTCAAGAGTCCAAGAACTCTACATTAGTGATGTCCTAAATTACAGTAACAAATAATGAGGTAACACTAGGTTTGTAGGTTTACAGAGCTAAATGGAGGTGAAAATGAATGCCATACATTATTATTATTGACTGTCAGCTGTGTACTCAGCTTTGTATAAAAGACACACTGGTAATAAGGTATGTTTGACAGCCATGGGAGCCTTAGGTCCATGCAGCTGAAGAGGACTCTATTCATTAAGGGGCCATGCACCACACATACTAAACCCAATATCCTCGGACCACTATCCTCAATTCCCCATCCTGGGACTTGTCTTAGGTTGTACAGGCACTAAATCCCTACTCCTGCAAACTCTACTCATGTAAGTAAAGACTGTTCAGGTGAGTAAATTTTCCTGAGTTCTTCTGCTCCCCACTTATGGTGCACTTTGGTTCCACCTGTTGGATTTCATGGGAGGCAGTGACCAGATTCTAAAGATTCTCAGACAGTTGAGAAGGGGATCACCACAGTTTTGGGACATGGGATCATAGCCAGGCAGGAATTGGCTTGGTAGAGGTGGGAAACCCAGTGATTTGTAACAAGAAAGGTAGATAGGGCTCTGCAAGAGAGAACACCAGAAAACCAAGGGCTGGCTCTGACTGAGAGGTAAATCCTATCCCTGGGTAGGAATTGAATCTTCTGAATGATTTAAAAAAAACAACAAACCCATCCAGTGAAATTTAGAAAATGACAGTTGCTCCCCTTTTGCATCCTAATCATGTAATGCTCTGGTTAACTGACCAGACTAAAACACTGGCAATGCTTCCATACATCATTTAGGAGATACAAAGTTCTGACCTGAGTCCAGACACTTACAAAGAGTGGTGAGTCTGCAAATTCCAGTTAGTTGTTCTTGGTCGTTCTGGTTATTCTTAGTCACCCATCCTAATTAGTTACTGAAATAAAGCTCCCTTATTTTAAATGTTATTGTCTAAATGAAACTTCAGGCTCCACACTTCAGTGCTGATTAGTAATGATACTAATGTCAGCAGTTGACTACATGCTGGGTGACTCTGCACAAGCCAGGCATTTAGCTATCCTTAGGTATCATTTTGGTTTGTTTGATGTTTGATAAAATGTTTCAGATCATTATTCAAATGAAGGACAACAGACCTGTTCTAAAAACAGGTATATTTTGAAATATGGGATTCTGCAAGTCCTAAAAGTAGATTAATTACTTTTGGGGGTAAGGGAGTGGGAAAGGACACAGAAATTGTGAGTTGGATATGTTTTTTAAAGCACCTGCTTTTAATATGTTTCTGCAAAGTTAACACACAATTTTTTGCATAATGGTTCTATGGAGCAATTGGGAATAGAGGCAGTTAGGTGGAAGGATAAACAAAAATAGATCTCCAACTAGTTTGACCTCAGTTGTGTGCAAGGTCTCTGAACAAATTTTGAAAGAGAAAGTAGTTAAGGACATAAAGGTAAATGAT
Source organism: Eretmochelys imbricata (assembly GCF_965152235.1). NCBI lineage: Eukaryota > Metazoa > Chordata > Testudines > Cheloniidae > Eretmochelys > Eretmochelys imbricata. The sequence goes on from NC_135572.1 coordinate 136,501,212, forward strand.
AATTGGGATAAAACACAACATGGTTTTACAAAAGGTAGATCATGGCAGACCAACCTAATTTCCTTATTTGAAAAAATAACTGATTTTTTTTAAACAAAGGAAATGCAGTAGATCTAATCACCTGGATTTCAGTAAGACATTTGCCGCAGTTCCACATGGGAAATTATTAGTTCAATTAGAGAAGATGGGGATTAATATTAGAACTGAGAGGTGGATAAGGAAACAGCTAAAGGGAAGACTACAGTGGGTCACACTGAAAGGTGATCTGTCAGGCTGGAGGGAGGTTACTAGTGGAGTTCCTCAGGGATCAATCTTGGGACCAATTGTATTTAACATGTTTATTGATGACCTTGGCATAAAAAGTGGGAGTGTGCTAATAAAATCTGTGGATGACACAAAGTTGGGAGGTATTGCCAATATGGAGGAGGACCAGAATATCATACAACAAGCTCTGGCCGACCTTGAAAACTGGAGTAATAGAAATGGGATGGAATTTAATAGTGCAAAGTGCAAGGTCATGCACCTAGGGACTAACAAGAAATTTTGCTATAAACTGTGGATTTATCAGTTGGAAGTGACAGAGAAGGAGAAAGACTTGGGTGTATTGGTTGATCAAAGGATGACTGTGAGCTGCCAATGGGATGCAACCATGAAAAAGGCTAATGAAGTCCTAGGATGCATGAAGTAAGGTATTTCCAGTCGAGACAGGGAAGTGTTATTACCACTATACAGGGCTCTAGAGAGACCTCATCTGGAAGACTGTATCCAATTATGGTCTTCCATGTTTAAGAAAGATTAATTCAAACTGGAACAGGTGCAGAAAAGGACTACTAGGATGATTCGAGGAATGGAAAACCTACCTTATGAGAGGAGACTCAAAGAGCCTGGCTTGTTTACCCTCGTCAAAAGAAGGCTGAGGGGAAATATGATTGCTCTTTATAAATACCTCAGAGGGATAAATACCAGGGAGGGAGAGGAGTTATTTAAGTTAAGCACCAATGTGGACACAAGAACAAATGGATATAAACTGGCCATCAACAAGTTTAGGCTCGAAATTAGTCGAAGGTTTCTGAAAATCAGAGGAGTGAAGTTCTGGAACAGCCTTCCAAGGGGGAGCAGTGGGGGCAAAAAACCTAACTGGCTTTAAGACTGAGCCTGATAAATTTAAGGAGGGGATACTATGATTGCTTACATGGGCATGTAACCGATTTGCGACTGCTAGCAGCAAATATCTCCAGCAGCCTGTGTTGGGACACCAGATGGGGAGGGCTCTGAGTTATCACAGAGAATTCTTTCCTAAGTGTCTGGCTGGTGGGTCTTGCCCACATGCTCAGGGTCTAACTGATTTCCATATTTGGGATCAGGAAGAAATTTTTCCCTACGTCAGATTGTCAGAGACCCTGTTTGTTGTTGTTTTTTTCCCTTCCTCTGCAGCATGGACTGGGGGTCACTTGCAGGTTTAAACTAGTGTAAATGTTAGATTCTCTTTAACTGGAAGTTTTTAAATCATGATTTGAGGAAGTCAGTAGCCCAGCCAGAGGTTAGGGATCAGGAGGTTGGACAACATGATCATGATGGTCCCTTCTGGCCTTAAAGTCTATGAGTCTAAAATTGCTTTGTGGATCTAGTTCTGTGTGAAAAATTTATTATAAAAAATTTCAGCCACTTGTACCATGGAGTGATGCAAAACTGAATATAGGAAAACTCGTAACACTGCTTGTCTTTTACGCTTCTGCCAATTATAAAATGACCAAAACAATTTAAATCCAATTATAAAGATGAAGTGAGTTTTCTAAATTTCAGGCTATGTCTATACTGCACAGCTTCTAGCAACATGGCTGAGTCGCCACCACCGTGCCACTAAAAGTTGTGCAGTGTAGCCGCCGTTTGTCGGTTCTCCTGCTGATAAAAATCTTCCACCCCCAACGAGCAGCGTTTGCGTTGTTGGCAGGAGAGTGCTCCTGCTGACAACGCACTGTTCACACTGTCACTTGTTGTGGCAAAACGTTTGTCTTTCGGGGGAGAGGGGAATATTAACATTAAGGTTTGTCATTCAATTGCCAGTGTAGACATAGCCAGAGTCTACTGTGACAAAACAACTAGGTAACGGCCCTGCTGGGGGCCATTACACAAGCATACATTGTTCTTGCCAAGAAAGTGGTGTAGTGAGTCCAAACTTTTTAACTGTGACCAGAGTTATCATTCCTAAGTCTGGTTGGTTGTGTTTTGTTTTTGTTTTGCAAGAGGCAGGAACAGAAGACAGAAAAAAGGAAATTAATTTTCCTTTGGTTGTGTGGGGGGAAATGGTGCTAATTGGATGAACTTTCCTTAGGAAAAATATCATGATTTAAAATGTATTGATCCTTATTCCACCTTTGCTTCCCCATCACAATAGCTATTGATAGTGAAAACTTCAATTAGCTCCCTGCTGTATGACATGGACTATATGCCACTTAGAAAGCAAAAGGAAGAGGCCTTTGAAACTAGGACAGTGAGATATAACACCAGCTAGAATCAAAGGAAAACATTTCTGTGTATATTCTACCAGTTGTATCCAGCAAACGCGAGCCAGATCTGAGCAGCAGGAATGGACTAATCAATTATTGTTACAAATTAATAATATATTGGGTTTGAACTCCAATTTCAAATGTCAGTCATGATCTGGCAGGTTAAAAGTCACCCATTTGCCTTTCATTTCTTGAAGACACTTTCTATCCTTTAAAGTATTTTTCTTCTTTTTTAAAAAACAAAAGAGCTATCTTCAGGCTCAAAAAGTGGTTTGTGGTTTTTGGTACACCTTATCTGTTCAGTGAACAAATGGGCTCTGCTGCAGAACAATCACAGCCCTGAGCATTTAACTCCCATCTTTAGAGAAGCAAAAAGATACTCCACATAAATTAAAGAGGGCAGAGCCTAGACAGCAGTAAAGGCACGTACTTTCTCTGAAAGAGTCTCCTGGAGGGATGGCAATCTGGAGACACTGGCTATGTTCTGAAACTCTTTTCAAGAACTGATCTTGAACGAATCTTTCTGTTTAAAAACAAAAAGAAGTAAAACTGTTGGCTGAAAACTACTCATGGTTATTCTGAACAATTATTGTCACTAAATCTGGCCCACCCACACTGCATACCATTGTCTAACACAATTGCGTTGTCTGAAACGTTTTTCTTCCTGGATTATTGAAAATAAATTGAAAACCATGATAATTTTCTTACGTTTTTTCCACACTATTAAAACAAATGCCCTCCATGCCTACATGGAGGAGCAAAACACCTCTTTGCTCCTCTGTATGGCCTATGTGCTCCGTGGGTCACTACACGATGGGTCACAACCTCTGGACATGACTACGGCCCCCACCTCTACCATTGCAGGACTACAGAATAGATGGAACCTTGGTTCTGACCCTCTCTCTGCAATGTACCAGTCAACACATCTGAGCCTGTGCAGCGTGGGTACCAATAGTAGATCAAGAGGGGAGTCAGGGAGAGAACTGTGTCTCCAAAAGTCACCGTTCTCTCCCTGGACGGCTGCTGGGGCAGTGTAGCTATGTACTTGATTGTGGGCACATTGTAAACTGATGATCTAAGCTTTAGTTTGGCTTCTTAATCTGAACAGGTCCACGTTGATTTATCACTAGTTTCAAACTATATGCGCTCTGTCCCCTGGTACCAATGGTGGGAAATATTTAGGGCTGGTCAAAAAAAAAAAAAGCGTTGACCAAAAGACCTTCTAATAAAAAATGGGATTTCATAAAAAGTAAAGTTTTTGCAAAAGCAAAAATTTGTTTTCCAAAAAATATTCTAAAATATTTTTTAAATGGAAATTCGTAAAAAATTTCAAAATTCCCACTTTCACGTTGTTTTGTCTACTGCAAAAAGGAAAGGAAAGGTTAAAAGTGATGAAAAGCACTCTGACTTTTTTACATCTTTCTACTAGAAAAGTGTGGAAAAGTAGGAAGTGAGAAGAAGAAAAATACTGAAAATTTGATTTTTTTTTAAACACAATTTAATTTTCCATCACTCCCGCCCTTCCCCCGCCAAAGAAAATGGGAAATGAAATGAAAATTGTTTTCTTTCAAAACAGTTTTAGTGAAAAAAATCCCAAATATTAACCAGTTCTAGAAATCTTAAAGAAAAAAGTGTAATATGATGAAAGCTTGTGCTTGAACTCTGCAAAATCATGGTTGAACATAGTATAGACATGGCCTGAGTGTCATCTGGACCATGAAATATGTAAAAAGGAAAGAGTGAAAAAATGGGATTTCTGATACCCCATTCCCATATAAATCCCCCTGCAGAGAAATGTCAGAAAAAATAGCTTTACAAAAATGCTGAGTTTTAAATGTCAGTTAAAACCACTGTCAACTTCACTTAAAATGTCTGTATCCTTGTTACTTTCAAATATAGTGTGTACAGTTTGACTACACTGACGACATGTTGCTTTTTAAAACGGATGTGGTGAAGGTAAGAAAAATACACCAGAAAGAAGAAAGACCTTTTATCCTCCCATACCCTGCCTTATTGCTCTCATTAACTGTTCTGTTTAGTTGGCTGAAAGGTGTTAGAGAGGCTAAATGTAAGAGATCTCTCACATTTGTTGTTCTACTTTAAATTTCAGATTACATGAAGGCTAAATAATTTTGGATGAGATAAAATCAGAGGCAAGCCACAGGTTAAGGATTATGAGACTATTAAATTATCCATGGGAGGGTGTAATCCCCAGTGAAACCCTGCAGAGAAGATTTCTAGTTCACCTACAGTGTGTGATCATACTAAATTGGTCAGGGTTGTCAACCTTTATTTACCTCAAGCAGCTCTCTAAGCTCTATAACATTTTATTTTCTGTGGTTAGACACTAGAACACAATGTTCTTTGGGGAATACAAAGGCAAATCGTAGCAATAGACAGAACAAACTGTACTGACAACTTAATAAAAACTAACGCAGGAAGACCTGCTTTTATTTTAGTGCAAGTTTTATGATTACAGAGTCAGACTAACTTTATGCTGATGTGGATATGAAACAAAACCACTTTACATCACCTATTCCTGGACTGTGCAGAAACTAAAAATAACTGGCTGTTCAGCTTTACTTTCTATGCAGCATCTTTACTATTAAAGTCATGCAATTTACCAGTCATTGATAACCTGTACTTAAGCAAATATGTGACTCACAGCTCAAAATAGCATTGAAGATGAAAACACTTAATATATTGCCTTTCAAACCAAAATATTGAACATGAAAAATGGAGGGTTGGATCAGGATACCTAAATATTATAGGCTCAATTCTTAGCCCCTGAACCAGCTGTTTTGCCATGCTCAGCAATACAAAGCTGCCCTGAAAGGACAGCCCAAGGATTCCCCGAACAGAGGGAAATGCTCAGGTGGCATAGAGTTGGCATATCTGGCCCTGTGCCACATGCTTTTCATCTCCTCCAAGTAGGACATGAGAAGGGGACGTGGAAATGTAGAGAGGTGCCATGTTGGTGGTAGGGAGATTCAGAATGGCGCATGCAGCTCTCTGCGTGATCCTTAGCAGGCACAGTGGGACTGCTGCCGTCAGTGCAATTTAGGGCAGCCCTCGGGTCCCTGGTTGGCCAATGATCAGGGAAGTGGAAAGGTGGCTTAGAGCTCTCCTCAGCTGTATTGGGTGTAAATTTAGTGCAATTGAGGATTGAGCCCTAGAACTTAAATTAAAGACCTTAAATCTCAGGAATAAAATGCTGTGCTATAAAAACCTATTAAGAAACATGCTATAATGTACAAACAAAATAAAGTCCAAACCAGAAATATATACACTCAGTGCTTTAAAAAGGCCAGTTTCACAAAGCTAAAAACAATTCTGAGTCAAATCAGCAGGAAGATTTTAATCAGAAAAATGTGAATTGGAAATTATTTCAGAACATTTCACTTGATGACTTAAAAGCCACAATCCCTAAAATTGAGGAGGAAAGCCATATTGGTTAAAAAAAACAACCTGGTTTAAAGGGGAAGTGAATTCAGCTATACAAATTTTTAAAATAATATGTAACAAATTAAAGAAAGGGGAAGTTGATAGTAATGGATATAAATCAGAAGCTAGGAATAGTAGAAAATTGATAAGGGAAGTAAAGGGACACAAGGAGAAATCTGTGGCCCGCAGAGTTAATGACAATAAGAAGATTTTTAAGTATATTAGTTACAAAAAGAATTCTGATGATAGTATTGGTCCATTACCAGATGGAAATGGTAGAATTACCAATAATAATGCAGAAAAAACAGAAGCGTTCAATAACTATTTCTGTTCTGTATTTGGGAAAATAAAAGATGATGTAGTCTCATCACATGATAGGTAGGATGACAACATTCTTTCCAGTCCACCAATATCCCAGGAGGATGTGGAACAATTTACTAAAGGTCATGGGGGATTGACAAATTGTAAATTAAGATTGGCTGCTTTTCTAAAAGATATGCTCTGGGAATTATTTGGGGGGAAGTTCTATGGCCTGTGTTATGCAGAAGATCAGACTACAGGATCATAAATGTCCCTTATGGCCTTGGCCTCTATGGAAGTATGAGCAACTGTTCTTTCAATATCTTACAAAAATCTTTTTAGAAAATTATTTCGATGGATAAAGTGAGAGAAATGATCAGTCCTGGAAGATTTTATTTTCTTTTTTTATTTTCTTATCACTTTATATTGCTTAATTTATCAGATTTCTCTAAAAGTAAAAGTAAACTTCAGTATAAACTATGGAAAAGCAGGACTTCAGTTTCCATTGGAAAGATTCCAGTCCTGCAAAGATCTATGTACTTGCTTAATTTGAGTTCAGTGGGATTATTCATATGTTTCAATTTAAGCACATGTATACATTTTTGCAGGATAAGGGTCTAAATCATTTAAACTACTTACAATAATGCAATCTCAAGGGGCGGGGTGGAGCAACCACCTCTCTAGTTCTTTGGCTTCCACTAATCACCTTAGTAAAGTCTACAAAAGTAGAGGGGGAGGAGGGTCGGTGGTGGAGTACACATTGAGATCACATATCTTGAAGAACTTGTTACTGTATGTGATGGGGCAGACTGGCCCCGCACTGGGACTGAGAGGGTTAACCTTTCGCTGCTGGCAGAGGAAGCCACACCCCTGAGGCTCTGCTGGGCATGCTCCAATAGGGAGTCAAGTATAAAAACCTTCAGAGCTGCTCAGTCAGGGCTGGTGGCTGAGGAACGAGGACTCCCAGAGGAGGCTGTAGCCCAGGAGCAGTGGCGACTCGTACAGGAGGGAGCCGAGGGGCCAGGAAGTGCGACCGGAGACTGGCAGCTGTGGGAACCCCAGGGAGCGCCAGGGGCTGAGGAACCTGAAGACCCTGATGCCACAGGGGCTGCTACATTTGGAGAACTAGTAGGAAGTGACCCAGGAAAGGGAAGGGAGTGGTATCTCCCACCACTCTGAGGGCAGCGTGTTGTGGTAGGATTCCCCGCTGACCTGGGGAGGATCACGTCGTCAATGACAGGGCCCTGGGTTGGAGCCCAGTGAAGGCGGGTGGGCCCGGGCTCCCCTACCAGGGGTCTCTAACCCCCCATCTTTTTTTTTTTTTTATGACGACATAGTTCACCGACCCCTCTTTTACTTCAAAGGAGATAGATGAACTCTGGCTGCTGGGCTGCACCATCCTACGAGGGGAAAGAGCTTAGAGGGACTGTGGCCCTTGGGCCACACCGCTTTAGGAGTGCACTATAGAGACTCCAGCTGCTATGTTGGATCATATTAAAGAAGTTCTGTATTAAAATCACAAATGAGTTTGATTCCCCATAGTTTAAATTCCAGGGTATTACTAATTAAGAGGTCACTTGGTTTTTGGTACTGTTTCTCTCCCTCTCTGTGTGAAACTTGCAAGCTGCTAATTGTGTTAGTACATCCTAAGACAGAGTCTGTTCTCAAAGCAATTCTTTGTAACAACAACTACTCACACAGAGAGACTCAAAGCAATACTCTGTAACAACAGAAACAGCACCCAGAGACTCCCCTCCCTTTTGTTGTATTCATCTCGCTTTGTTAACAATTGTGATAAAAATAGAGATAGAGGATGTATGTGGATGGATGCTTGGTGTGCATAATAACTGAATGATCAGGGAGGTGCCAGCCTAAGAATCCAGTGTCCATCGGCTGAAGAAGGCATCAAGTGGAAATAACCAGAGGACCCCCGGAGGCAGACTGGAATCCACCCAACAGCCTCAAGGATGGGAGAACCAAAGAACAAGATAACCTCTGGCAGCACGGAGCCGTCAGGAATGTGCCATCTGCTGATTGATTCAGCAACAGCATGATGAAGCAATTCACATAGACTGGCACAGGAATAAATTCCTATAAAAATGGACTCTAGAAAGTGAGAACTTTGGGGTCTGATTCTGCAAACCAACTTCCAGGAGCATCAGATGTGCATCTGATAAGGCCCTGCTCCCTCCTTGTGTCCAGGCCACCTGGCCAGTGGCTTGGCATGAGCAACTCTAAGGCTGGTAACTATGATAACAACCTTGTAGAACCTGTGTGTGTATGGATGAATGTGTGAATAAATATGAAATTGAATGGAATGTTATAGCTATAACTAACTGCTTGCTATCATTCTTTCTGTATTCACAATAAATGTGGCATTTTGCCTTTTTCCCCTTTAATAAGATCCTGCTGGTTTTTATTTTATTGGTATAACAGCTAGGCCACGCTATCCCACCAGGGAAGAAAGTTTTGGGAGACTCTGGCCATTGGGCCACGCTGCTTTAGGAATGCACTATAGGGACTCCATCTGCTAGGCTGTGCTATCCCACCAGGGGAAGAAGATTTAGAGGAACTCTGGCCATTGGGCCATACAGCCCTGACTACCGGGGAGGTGGCAGAACCAGTGTAGAAGCCAGGAGGCAGGGTGAACTCCCCCCAGCCCCGGAATCAAAGGGGTTGACAAGGTACAAAACCAGCCACACGGTACAAGGTAAGTAACCAGAATTTCTTCTTCAAGTGATGGTCCCTAAGTGTATTCCAGTCAAGGTGACTCACAAGCAGTACCCATTAAGGAGGAGGGTGCAAGGAATCCTGCTGGACCACAGACTGCAAGACTTCTGAAGAAGGCTGCATCTGCTGAAGAAGCTTGAACCAGGGGTAATGCCTACACTCTATTGATCTCCAGGAGGGGAACACCCTGAAGAAAAGCCACTGTGGTAACCTGGGCTTTGGCCAAGTGGGCTCTGACAGCCTGAGGAGGAGGTTTCATCATCAACTCATAGCAAAGAAGGATGCAACCAGAGATCCATTCAGAAAATCTCTGTGAGGAAATAGCTTCCCCTTTCATACATTCAACAAAGGAGATGAATAGTCCAGGAGAATCCCTCAAGAGTTTTGTCCTCTATAGGTTGAGTGCCTTGGCTGGATGAACATCCAGAGAACAGAGTTTCCTGTCTTCTCCGGTGGTTTTGGGTAGAAAACAGATAGGTGTATGACCTGATTTAAGTGGAATTCAGGTGGAACCTTTAGAATGAATTTAGGGTGTAACTTCAAAGAGACCTTATCCTAATGGAAGACCATGTAGGGAGGGTCCACAGTGAGAGCCAAAGCTGACCCTTATGGGTGGATGTGATTGCAGTCAGATGGAGTGTTGACATGGAGTGTTGACAATAGGAGACTGAGGGGAAGGTAGCAGGAGAGGTGTCAATACCAGAGGAAAGGTTCTGTCAAGGCCTTTTGAAAACCTCAAAGTTATAGGATAGAGATCTCCGAGTCCTCTGGAAGTATCCAATAATATTGGCACCAGATTGAAAATCTCTTCCATTTTGCAGCATAACATTTTCTCATAGATACTTTCCTGCTATTATTAAGGATGGACTGTACCGCCTCTGAGCACAACCTCTCTACATTAATTATTCATTCACATACCTGCCTGTTGGATGGATGGATGCTGGGTTGGGGTGGTCTCTCTCTTGTCTTGAGTCAACAGGTTTGGAAATAGCTCAAAGCACATGCACGGCCATCTGGAGGATGCTGGTGATCCAAAACTGCCTCAGCCATCAGGATGCCACTAGGATTACCAATGCTTTCTCCATGTGGAAATAGGTGTTCTTTAAATCAAGAGCTGCAAACCTTTGTTCAGAGAGGGGATTATAGAGACCAGATGATAATTCTGAATCTTGAACAGAGGATGACAATATTCATTTGTCTGAGTTCCAGAAGGGGTCTCCACCTTCTGTTCTTTTGGGGAATGAGGAAATATCTTGGACAAAAACCCTTTCCGTTGTGCTGTGGAGGAACCAGTTCTAAAGCTCCTAGCTGCAGTAGGGAGTCTACTGCTTTTCTGAGTGTCCTCTCATGAGATGGGTCCATGAAGAGGGACAGGGACGGGGGGCTTTGTTGAAGGGATTGACAAATTCTATTGTATAGCTGCTGGTAATTGCTCTGTAGGACCCACTGTCTGAAGTGATATCATGCCACACCAGAAAGAAGCAGGCCAAGTGGCTACTGAAAGGAGTGTGGGTGTCAGGTGATAGGAGGGCTGGTTTGTGGCTCTTGGGGGTTCCATCAAAATGATTTCTTGGTGAGAAGCTGGGGCTGGGGATTAAATGACAGAGGGATGTTCTGTCTGGCTCTTCCTAGGTGGTCCAGAGGCCCTTTTGATGTTTAAAGGGCTAAACAACAGGACATTGCTTATATAGTGGTGGTTGGGAGTATTTTCTCTGAGTTGCTGGAGAGTTTATATTGAGGAACAGATGGTTGTGTGAGGGTCTTTATGGGTTTGCAATGACTCATCCCTTCTGCCACTGAAGAGGTTGTCCTCTAAGGGAATATCGTCCACAGTGGCTTGTATTTCCTTTGAAAACCAAAGGATTTGGGCCCTCAAGCTTGTTTAATGACAAGAGAAATTAACATGGAATGAGAAGCCAGGTCCACTGCATCTACTGAGTTAGATTGACCCTCCTCCAAGCTTATCATCTTACCATCATCAGCGATGGCCCGGAATGGTGTCTAAGGTCTTAGGGTAGTGTGTTGGTGAACTCAGAAAACTTATTATAATTAACAAAATCATATTTAGGCATCAAGGTCTGATAACTCACAATGTGGAACTGTAGGCTAGTCAAGATGAAACTCTTTTCAGAAGAGGTCTAATCATTTGGTATCCTTGTTGCAAGGAGTAGACCTAGGTTGATGCAGTTTATGTTCAGTTATGGCTTGTACCAATAGTGTTTGTTGTGGGATAGGAAAAGAAGTATTCCACTCCCCTTAGATTGTACAAAGTATTTTTTCTCCGTTCCTTTCACAGTGGGGTTGCAAGTGCCTGGGATATGCCAGACCATGTTGGCTGGCTCTAATACGTCCTTGTTGACTGAAAGTGCCACCTTGCTAGGGCCTGCACTGTGGAGGATATCTAGCAGGTTGTGAGTGATATCCTGACCTTCATACAGGGGATTCTGGAATGCATTCACAAATCTCCTCGGGAAGTCTTGGAATTGCTTATAGCCATCAGGTGTGACTGCTTCATCAAGAGACGAAGATGAAAACGCTGCTGGGGCAAGTAAGTCCATTTTTTCAGGGTGCTCTTTCTCCTAATAGTGCTCCTGAGAGGTCTGAGGTTGTTCCCTGTGGGGTGACCTCTCTCTGAACTCCTGCTCTGCTTCTCTGTAATCCGGAGATCTCAGATACAGATCCCAGGATCCCCAATAGGCCCAGTATGTGGGATCATATGGGTAAGGAGGCGGTACCCATGAGGAAGAGTACCACTTGTCCTGAGGCAGGTTGGGCATCCTATGTCAGTAGGAGGGTACCCAAGAGACTCTGTAACCTCTTTCAGGACTAATCTTGCATCTTGGTACAGTTGGTGGAGATGCTTCTGACCCTAAGCACCCCTGTATTCACACCCCACACACTAATACAATGATGTTTGTACAAAATATGTCTTGTAAGGTATTTGAAAACTAATGGCACACTGATAATTAATACCATTGTAAAATGCATGTGTTAATCTTATAGGTGAAGTTATGAATTCCTCTCTATGATGTTCCTAGAACAAGTTTAAGGCAAAGACTGCTTAGCTTTGATGGAGGTGATAAACAGGTCTGTCCTAGACAAAGAAATGTGGGTTTACCTCAACGTACATATTAGCCATAAACAAAGGTATCAAGGGGGAGGGGGCGTTTGTCTTGAGCTTGAGAGATGGAGAATTAACATGGCTCCTGTACCCCAGAGAGACACAGGAGACTGAATCTCCAGGAGGCCTTCCTGACTCTGACAACAAAGACAATCCTATGGAAATATAAAGGACAGAGAGACACCTTTAAAATAAGGGAAACCAGCACCTCGTACTTGTATAGAAGGTTCTTTCAGAGACAATCAGTAATGCTGGACAAAGAATAATTGGTGAAAGAAACTATCTTAAATAAAGACTGCATCTTGCTAGATTAAGTGTTAGACTTTTAGATGTGTGTTTTCACTTTTATTTTCCTGTAACCATCTTTACCTTTATTTCTTTTACTCAGCTTCACTTAACTTATGTCCTGTTCTTAATAAACTTGTTTTATTTTAATCTAAACCAACCCAGTGCTGTGTTTGAATTGGGTTAACTCCAGTTAATGTGGTGAGCTGCTGGGTATTGATTCTTTAAAGGAGCAAGTAAGCATTATTATTTCTCTGAGTGGTCCAGGAAAAGGTTTGACATTTCAGGGAGGATGGTTTAGGGGAAATTTGGAGCTGGGGGTGTACTGGGGTCACTTGCCTAGTAGTAACCAAGGCTGGTGGCAACCAGAGTGCAGCTGTGGTGTAACTAGCAGACTGCTGGAGCCAGAGTTGCTGAACCAGGGCTGCTTAACATACAGACACTCAATGCATGCTTGCATGCTGGTTGGGAGTGTCCAGACAACCTCTCACTAATCTCAGTGGCACCCCAAAATGTGACACCACTGTCTGTCTCAGTCTCAAAATTGCCAGAGGAGGATGAGTCCTCAGGCTGAGCAGCTGGTACCAGATGTCTCATAATGCCTCAGCTGGTCGATGGTACTAGCAAATGGCAGACAGACAATGTGAGTACTTCTGTGGTGGTTACCAGCTCCAAAAATATCAACAACTCTAGGTCAGAATAGAGAGCTAAGTTGTTAAGGACAGCATTCTCAGTCCTTGAGGATAGGCAGAGAGAGAGGGGCTGCTGCCTCATGGCAGAGCCAACAGCGCCGATTTAGGTTGTGTAGAAAGTGTTGGTACCGCTGAATCCTTCTTGCTGTGGAATGGTATTGTCAGTTCAGTCAGTGACACCTCCTTTCTTTCACTTACCAGTGTTGAGGCCAGTCCCAAACCTTCAGCAATCAGTGGCTGTGGAACACTCTTGGCTCTCAGTACTGTCAAGTCAGACCTGTACCCTCCATGAGCTCCTCACACATCTGTACCAGGCTGTGGAGTCTTGCCAGATTTGGAGGGTATAGAGGAAGAAATCCTTTTCTTGAATGAGAGCTTGGAGATTCCTCTGTTTTTTGTGAGTGCTTGCTCTTCTCCTCCTCCTGTCTGCTCTGCCTACTAGGGTCCTCAGCTCTGCCCTCTGATAATCCAGAGCCAGGGAGCACCGGGCTCAGAGAAGCACTTCCCAGTGACTCTGGTAAATGTTCAGGGGGTCTGACGACACAGGGTCAGATTGGGTCCTCATTGAGCACTCCATCAGGAATCTTCTGAGCTGGGATTCTTGAGGTTGCAGGGTTCAGAGAAAAAAGGAATGATAGATATTGCACTTGGAGGGGATGGGGGCTCCCTACAGAAATATAAACTAGTGCCGTGGAAGTCACTAACTGGGAAGTCCTGAGGGCACTGCAGCCCATGCAGGACTTGAAACAGGGGGTCTTGGGAATACTAAGCAAACCATGGGGATATTAGGGAGAAAGTCTTCAAACCCCTACTAGCAGTAACCAACCACTAAAAACTATCTACTAAAGTGTACAACTATTTGTTTGATAGAGTTACTGGCCTAGTGGCTGGAGGATGCAGTAGACATGATATATGTTGATTTTGGTTGGGATTTTGACAGTCCCACTGACAGTCTCATAAGCAAACTAGAGAAATACAGTCTATCTGAATTTACTATAAGGTGGGTTCACACCCGGTTGAAGGACCATTCTCAGAGTAGTTATCGATGGTTCACTGTCAAACTTGGAGGGCATATTTAATGGGGTCCTGCAGTAGTCTGTCCTGGGTCTGTACTATTAAATATTTTCATTAATGACTTGGTTATTGGAATGAAGAGCTAAGAGTATGCTTGTAAAATCTGCAGATGACACCAAGCTGGGAGGGGTTGCAAGCACTTTGGAGGACAGGAATAGAATTCAAAAGGACCTTGACAAATTGGAGAATTGGTCTGAATTCAGCAAGATGAAATTGAATAAAGACAAGTAAAAAGTACTTCACTTAGGAAGGAAAAACCAAATTGGGGAATAATTGGTTAGATGACAATATTATGAAAAGGACCTGGGGTGATGGTGGATCACAAATTGAATGAGTCCACAATATGATGCAATTGATAAAAAAGCTAATATTCTGGGCTGTATGAACTGCAGTGTTGAATGTAAGACATGGGAGGTAATTGTCCCCTTAACTCAACACTAGTGAGGCCTCAGCTGAAGCTATACTTTCTGGGTGCCGCACTTTAGGAAAGATGTAGACAAATTGGAGAGAATCCAGCAGACCACCACAAAAATGAAGTGAACTCATCAGTCATAAGGTGTGATTGCAGCCTGTGTAGACATACCCTAGCTAGCTTCAATCTAGCTAGCTCGGGTACTGATAGCAGTGAAGCTGTGGCAGCATGGGCTTCAGTGCAGGCTAGCCACCCAAGTATTACCCAGGGTTCCGGGTACCTCACTTTTAAGACATGCACACTGGTAAAACTAAAGCAAACTTAACATTTCCAGACACTCAAAAGGCTTTTCTTTTAAAATGACAGAACAGTAGCTTCTCGTTACTGCTGTTTTTAGTTAACCAGTCACTAAGCACCATGAGTGGTGCTAATTAAGTACTTCCTACTAACCGTGGCTATGGAGCTTGCCTTTACTATCAGTCCAATTGGATTTAATTTTATAAGTGCAATTTAGAAGGGAATTTCCAGAGAGGGGAAAAAAGGGTTCTCACTAGGACCAATAATAGCATCTGTAATTACATCAGTTGCTAAGATAAGAGTAAATCCAATCTTGTGCTTCATATTGCATAGATGAGACAGAAGGAATTTCCCTCTCCATGTTCTATACTGCAAGATTGGGAAGGTAGATTAGTGTATATTATGGGCAGGAGTGCACTTTCCACTGAAACATTAAATATTGATTACTAGAAGCAATGGATCAGATAATGTCTATCTGATGAGGCTGAAGTTGGAATGTCATAGGGACATGGCACTTGGGATGACCCGAAAAGAATTATGTCACTTAGAACCATTCAAAACACAGTTCCTATTCGAGGAGCATCTGCAAAATGAAAGTGTGACATGTGGCAGCATATTGTTCAGAAATAAAGCTTTGAGTCAGGGAGCAGTATGTGCCAGTTACTTCAGAATAGTGTAACAGTTACAAGCTCATGTCACATGAGGTAACCTGAGAAATATTTTGTCATTTATACATCCTCAAATCTTGGTGATATATTCAAATTAAGAGGCAATTACACCAGGTGGGATTGAGGTCTCTCCTCCAATGCAGAAAACTCAGTTCTTAAGAATATGAATACATATTGTTATAAAATTCAGTCAAATTTATTTTGGTGACAATTCTAAAACTTGACTCTACAGCAAAGAAATTAGAAAAAAAATACCTTCGAATAAGGAACCAACATTTGTCTCGTGTCAAATGAGCCTCTGCCAGAGTCTGGCCACCTTTTTCCCCATACAGCTACTTGTTCCACATCTATGTGGAGTAGTTGTCCTTGTTAGTAGAGCCGGTTGTAACATTTTTGATGGGATGGTTTTCTGTAGAAAAATACAATTTTTGTCAAAATCAAAACATTTTGTGGGAATGAGATGATTTCAATTAAATTTTCCGTGGGAAAAAGTCTACATTCACTGTTTTGACTTTCTCATTTCAGTAATGTCAAAACATTTCATTTCAATGTTGATCCCACTTCATTTTTATAAGATAAAAATTATGTGTGTCAACTTTATTATTCTGATTTGTTTCATTTTAACTTTATATTATATGTACTATTACATTAAAAAGCATAACTCAACATTTTAACTTACCAAATAACATGCTTCTGCCTTATTGAAATGACACATTATTTGATGGTTCTGAATCAAAAGTTGTCCGAATTTTTATTTCACAGGAAATTTCAACTTTTTGTTCCAATTCAGATTTTTTTTAATATCTTAATTCTCTGACCAGCTCTAGGTATTAGGTTATAGGTGTGGCTGCAGAGACCAAAGGTCATTCTCCATTTTGGAAGACAGAGAATCCTTGACTACAGGCGGCAGAACAGACTGTGGCTGGCTGAAGCTTGCAGAAGACTCGCATTGTATGTAACGTTTAAATAAAAATAATTTAGTTGTTAAATACCAGCTGAACAGCATGTACACAACCAGCAAGGATGGATAGCCGGAAACCATCACCTGAATTGAGGTTTGGGAACAATGTGGAAGAATCGTGAAAGCATTTCAAACAAAAGTTCTTGTGGTATATGCCAACAGTGAAAGCACATACAGTGAGCAGTGCAGGAAAGTGCCCTTATTGTTAAGTGTAACTGGTGCAGTGTTCCTAGATTAGTTTTCAGCTCACACTTACAGAAAAAAAATGATTCTGTTAGAGTACTAGCATAGCTGGAAGCTTATTGTGTATGTAGAAAGAATGAAAGCTATGAAAGATTCCGCTTCCATCTGAGTGTAAATGCCACAAGAAAATATTTTAGGAACGTTCCAGATTAGAAATTCAAAAGCCAGTCTCGCAATTTTGAGTCACTTAGAGATTAGCCTGTGTCTATCAGGCAATGGTGGGCTGTAGACCATAGATTTGTAAACTTGTGTGCTTAAGTCATTGAGGTTTGTTTGGTTTTTTGTTTTGTTTGTGCCCTAAGTTGTACATGCAAACCTGGCAATTGCATACGTACTTGTGAATGAACCACTAGGAAACTGCAAAATACATGTTTTGTGCATACAACTTAGTGACCATTTCTGAAAATTTGGTCTTAAAAGTTTGCACTGCTTTTTCAACAACCAGATCTTTTCTTCTAATCACTGTGTTTTCCACAGGCTTTGGCTGGGATTGTCTCCACATTGCAACTTTTTTTTTTTTTTTAAAGTTTGTTTGTAAATGTGGACTGAAAGGTTAAGGCCCTTGGCAGAGTGATTTGGGAACAAACTATGATGTGTCCCATCTTGAATGTTAGCTCCACTGTATGTTATGTACATTCATGCAATGCATTATAACCAGATGGGATGCATCACTGCAATGACAAAGCAGAAACTGAAACAAGGGCCTTAAAAAGGGGGTTGAAGTTTTTATCTTTGAAAATACGTAAAAGTTGAAAAGCATTATTGCGGCTGGTTTATTGCAAATCGTCAGAGGCTGAAATGGAAAAAAAAGTAGAGCTATTACTTCCCTATATAGTCTGAGGCCATCTATCCCCTTGCAGAATCCAGGGCCTTAGGTAGTGCTGCCTCCTTGAAGTTTTAGACACTTAAAAGGACACAGTCAAATTATTTGGGCTTCAGTGATTGTCCATGGACTGGTAGTAGAAAATATGCCTAAAGGGCCAACTCCAAGATCTGTTTTGTTTGCTATTATCTGTATTTATTACCCATAGACGGGTGAGAGAGTCCCAAACTTTTTGCTCCTTTTAAAATTTTTATGGCTGAGACTTTGTGATAGCTATTGCAGCCAGGTGAAGTTTCTTTGGGGACAATATTATATTAAGTTTATGAATGTTTTATATACCATTGTGGGCCAGGGATTGTTACCATAGCTCCTTCAGGAACAAAAAACAGCAAGGGGGGATTATTCCAGTCCCTGAAATTGTAAACTGCTCCAGAGACACATCATCCACTGAGTTGGTTTGCATATACTGGTTTAGGGCAATCCCCCAGGAGAGGCAAGAGACACAGAAAAAAATTGGGATATAAAGGCTGAGCTTAAACAGACTCAGTGTTTTCCTTTTGATTCAGCAAATAGACAGGACCTTTGGACCTAAGAGGGCCCCAAATTTGCTGAAGCACTGGAAGAACTTTGGCCTACCAGGGCCCCATAGGACTGATAGATGATTTCTGGTACACTTAGTACGTGTGTAGAACCTTTGATTGTTTTATTATGTTTTCTCTGTGATGCTTTTCCCCAATCAAAAACGTACTTTGCTTTGTGAAGTTGGTAACCGAGATACACTGTTGTACGTCTCCTTGCCCTTGAGAAAGAGAAAACTACAGGTGCTGGACCCTGGTCAGATATGCTGGGGAAATCACAATGAGATGCAGAGGGACTGCAAAATTAACCCCTGGTGTGGAAGGAGAGACACGGGTCTCTGCCAAAGGAAGTGACAGCTAAGAAGCTTGAGACTTTAAGTGGATATTTAAGTGGTCAAAGGTGCAGTTAACCCTGAAACTGTGACAGACTTCTCTGTGCGTAAGTCATTGCAGCCCCATTGCACCAATAGATTATTCAGACCTGTTTCAGAGACTCCCTAATCAAACTCCTATCTGCTGTTCAGCAATATATTGCCTACTCATTGCATCTTCACTTCTCCTCTGTCCTTTCCTTTTGTTGTGCCACTTCTTATTTCAAATGCCAAGTGCACTCAGTTGTACGGAGCTTGGTACCCTCACTGATACTGTGACCATGCCCCCTGTAACACATCCTCATTATAATCAGGCCTTTTGTGATGAGGAACAGCTTTAGCAGGAAAGACTGAAGGAGATCTGCATCAGACTATCCCAGGGTCCAGTGGAGCACTCTCCTCAGAGATGGGACACATCTGTTCAAATCCTTTACCCCATCAGGCAGAGGGGGAAATTGAACTTGGGGCTCCCACTTTCTGGGTGAGTGTCTAACCACTGTGCTAAAAGTCATAGCCTAGGTAACACCAGTACCTCCTCCTTGTTTTGTGTGGACCCAAGGCCAACACCTAATTCATTCTCACAAGAAACAGCTTTGGCACCTAAGCTGCCTGACTCCAGGAGAGGGACTTCCAGCTGTGGATTGCAAGCACAGATCGGAACCTCCCTACAGCCTAGACTTCGGCACTGAACTGCATGAGAGAAATGGTGTTTATCATATACCCCTCTCTTTGGCATCTCCCTTTAGCTTAGGCAGCTCCCCATCTAGCATGCTGGCTTCTGTGGATCCTATTCTTAGGCGCTTATCTCTCCCCATTCATTTTATAGGGAGCCTAGGCATCTAACTCAGGCTTTGAGGATCCCATTGTTGTTTGTATGATTTTCTAGATGCCTAAAAATTAGGCATTATGACTCTCAGGATCACAACAGTTAAGTCCCTATGTGGATCTAGCCCTCAATTCCCTGTTGATTCATATTCCCTGATCCTTGTGGAATAAGCTGCATGCTGCCAGTGAGACTCATTAGCATGTGTACATGGATCACCCACTAACCCATCCATTCATGTTAAAGTGTTGGGGCGGCTCATTTTGGGGAGAGTGGTTTTACCCTCCTCTTCACAAGACCTTATGAGTGGTCCCTTCCCTGTATCATACCCTTACACTAACTTGGTTGCTGAGCTAATGAGTCCTGCAGAGCAACGCTAAAACTAGCTGCTCAGCATTCTTGCAGAGAAAAAGAAAACTAGCCTGTCTATATCAGAGGGAAAACAAATTGAGCAGCATCAGCCATTTACAAAAAACTTAGCATGTCGCCTGCTGACCCAGTCAGGCTTCAGCCTTTATCAATAAATTGACTTATCTGCGTCTGAATTATTTCCAGTACACAGGGTATCTCCCAAGGTTATCATCAGGATCTGTTGGACTGAATACGTTGCCGGGGAGATGCGCTGGATAATTGTTGTTTGACGTTTTTAGGCCCCAAACTGGGTCATCTCTTAAAGATTAGGGTATTGTAAACATTATTTTATTGTGTATAGAAGTCAGTAATGCAAACCTAAAGAGAAACACATGTTGTGCCTTTGCACATGTGGATTCTGGGTAGGGTGGGGGAGGGGAGGAAGGAGGGAAGAGAAATGGCTCTGATTCGAAACAGGGAAGCCCCTTTTCGTCTCTTAGATATGAGGGCTTCTTACTGCTTTGTTGAATTTAATGATAAATGCATAGCTTTCAGTGAAGCTCCTGGAGGAACTACTTCATGTGGGAAGATTTCACTCTACAGATTGCCCTCTAGAAAAAAGTAATCCAATTTCGGAACCTAAACAAAAGGTTTGCTGTGCTTTGTGGGTGGATTGGCTCTGGGAGCACTGCAGCAGCTGCAAGCTCAAACGTCTACGTGGCTGAGGTAATCAGAAACATGTTACATGGACGCAGCAAGCTTAAAGAGCTTAACAACCCAGATAGGGGGCCTGTCATTTCCTTCAGGAGGCTGCCAGCAGGGTAAAAAAAACAGGATATGCGGGAAATTACCAAAGCTAATGGTCTTCTTCCTACCTCACACAGCTAAGAAGAGATATGAGCAAGAGGATATCGCTAAAAAAAAACTAAAATAAAACCACAATAAAATAATTTGAATAATCTACCATCACCTGCTGTCACGTAGGGTAGTTTTTCAGTATTTCCTTATATCCAATGTGTAGGCCCTTTGAATTTGAAAACCAAACCCCTTCATTAAAAATAACAGGCTTGCTAAGTGACATCCCTTTATTCACCTATCAAATAATATACAACACTAACTAGCATCATGTCACCTCACCTAGACTCTTTGTGTATCAACTGAGGCTTTTAATGGAAAGAAAAGCATAATGGGGCAGATTCTATCAAGTACAAAAGATATGTATTTATCACCACACAACCACCATAATTCTGGCCCATGGACATTTTTCTCATATACTATTTGTGTTATCTTGATTTCAGCATTTATATATTTTCTTGTAATCTTTACTTTCTGTTCAATATAGTAGGCTAATATTTCACATTTTTTCAATTGTAAAATGATTTGGTATTGTATTTATAACTGACGTTTCTGGAGACTGAAGTTGTTGACGTAGGGAACATGTCCAAAAGAAGAAGTATGTAACATTGCTAATCTATAAATGGGGACTTATGTTTGAAGTGTCACTAACATGTGGCCTGATCTTGCAAATGCTCCCACATGAGCAGTCTCATTGAATTTAGAACTATTCTCCTTCATGAGTACTTGAAAAAAGGCCGTGTTCCTTTTTCAGACATTGAAGCTTAAAACGCTACAGTAATCCAGCCCCAGTGCTGCTGCAGTACTTCAGCAGACACTCACTACAGCAATGGGAGAAATTCTCCCATCGCTGTAGTTAATCAGCCTCCGCAAGAAGCAGTAGCTAGGTCAACAGAAGAATCCTTCCATTGACCTAACGCTGCCTACACATGAGGTTAGGTCAGCATAGCTACACCCCTGAGAGACATAGCCATGTTGTTGTAAGTTTTCAGTGTAGACCACCCTTAGATTGCTAATTATTATTTGTTATTTTATTATCATAGTGCCTAGGAACCCTAGTCATGGACCAGAACCCAATTGCATGAGGAGCTGTGTGAACCCAGAACAAAAAGATGGTCCTTGTCCCAGGGAGTCTATATTTTGGTCAGAGTTAAGGCTGTTGTTTCATGATGAAATATACTTCTATTTATTCTCGATAAGAATAAAATGTTAATGTCCACAGACAGTGCAATGTTCATGATATATTTAACTATTCATTCCCTTGTTTTCAAGTATATGGATTTTGAAAATGATTTGATAAGTAATTACCTACTGGTCACACTTAGCCACCTTAAGTTGGTGTTTTAAATGACGTTTGTTGTGTTTGGAATCTACCTGTTTATAAACATCTTTCATTTTTCTTTTATTGTAAGTAAATGCAGACACTGTTTTTAAAGTTTTAAATAAATGAGATGGAGAGACTCAAAGGTTAATTTAATTAAAACAGGGAGGGGGCACTGGCCAAGGTAATAAGAGCTGGAAACCAACAGTCACATTCTCTTAATAGCTGTGAAATTGTAGCAGAAATGATATACCAATGAAAATGCATAGTAGTCCATCATTCCAACCTCTTCATGGGGGTGTCATGGAAAGCATTCATTGATGAGAACACTAAGGGCCTAATTAACACAGAGATGAGTCAGACCTACTGTGTACAAGCACTACACCACTACACTGTCTGTCTTTGTTAATTAACTCAAGCAAGAAGATATGGAAAGACAGATATGGTCACTCTGCAGCTAAATTAGCTGCGCATACTCATGCGGTACCACCTTCCTTCATTCTGAACATTGGCAAAAAGTAATTTAAAAAGTATTTAGCAAACCTTAAGTGTCAGACGCGAGAGTGGAGCTCAAGTCTTTTGGTATGATAGTGAGAGCAGGCTGCAGTGCCTCCCAGCCAAGTCATTTCTGTACTTTGGCTACCCATCTGGAAAATATGGCCATTAATAAGCTCTTGTATTTATACAGTACTTTTAAATCTGTAGGTCTCAAAGAGCTAAGTGAAGGAAGAATAGCACTATTAATCTATCTATAGTTGTTCTACCTAACTTACAGACATTTTAAGCAATTTCGATGAAAGATACCATGGTCTAGTGGATAAAATATAGGTTGGTTGAAGTGAATTCTGGTTCAGGTACAAACTTTGGATATGACATCTGGAAAGTCACTAAAGTGCTTCAGTTGTCCCCATCCCAGAAGTTAGGGTGTAACAATATCATTCTCAACCTCATCAAGGTAATGGTGTGAACTAAATAAAGGTTGGGATGTCCAGAGATTTAGTTAGGCTTTTCTGTGAAAAAGCTGGACCTAGAACTCAGGATCTGTGCATGTTCTCCATTGACCTAGGGGACATTTAGGTGTGGCATTCAAGAAGAAGAGTCATATTGCCTCTATATAAATCCATGGTATGCCCAAATCTTGAACACTGCGTGCAGATCTGGTCACCCTATCTCAAAAAAGACACATTAAAATTTTGTTCTCTCTCAGCTTCACTGAGCAGGAATCTGGTGGCAATATCCTAAATATTTTACTATTCCTGTCCTTAAACTCTCTTATACACAAGGCAATGTCAAAATCAAACTATGCCTCAGATTCTATGGTGTAGTGTAATTTTATTGAACAAATAGAGGGACATAAATATTAGCCACACTTAAAAAAAAAAAAAGGAAGCCATGTTATAGTCTTTTAATCTAAAAAAGTTTGTGCTCAATTTATTCAAACTTTTGAGAACATATTCTAATTACCAATGATACTCCCCTAAAATAAAGTATATGAAAGCATGAGGTTCTCTTTTTTTATCCCTGCTCCCCTTTTATTTTGTTTGACATTATCAGAAGATCAAAATCACCCCTAAACCAGGACCATGGCTTCAATATCAACTAAGGACAGACTGGTTTCAGAGTAACAGCCGTGTTAGTCTGTATTCGCAAAAAGCAAAGGAGGACTTGTGGCACCTTAGAGACTAACCAATTTATTTGAGCATGAGCTTTCGTGAGCTACAGCTCACTTCATCAGATGCATACCGTGGACAGACTGCCACCTCTCCGTAATAACTGGAATGCAGAGACAAGAATGCTAGACCTACAGCTCCCAACAGCTTAGGTTTCTACCATACTTTAGCTAAAGGAAGAACAGTGTTAGCTACAAAAGGACCCTTATTTTCTTTGTAAGCTGCAACCAGCCAACAGAAGGCAACATGCTCACCCCTCTTCCACCCACCTGTGCCTTAATGAATGAACTCCCATTGAAATAAGTGGAAACGTGATTAAGCTCAAAAAGAGCCACAACAAAAACTCTTTAATGCTTAGCTTAACTTCTACCTATTTTCTTTAAATATAGTCATTCTAGACCCAGTCCAAAGCTCACTGGAGTCAATGGAAAGATCCAAAGTTCCATTGAAGCCAACGGGAAGATTTTCATTGACTTCAATAAACATTGGGTCAGGCCTTATGTTTTCAAGGAGATTTAACTATATGAAAAGTTTGAAGGGGTAGTAACAAGCCATTCCGAGCTAAAGGTAGACATTGGAAGCTGACTGCCACCCCTACAAGACTCTCATCAATGGCTAGGCAGTTGGCATGGTGATTGTTGCTTATTATACTAACGTGATGTTTCATCTGTCAACACTCTGCCTCTCCACTTCCTTTGTTCTCTACTTGTGGGTTCTCATCAAATACTAACACTGTAAGCTTTTTGGGACAGGGACTAACATTTTTATTACATGTGTGTAAAGCACCGAACACAATGGGGGCCGTGATTACTGACTGGTGTGTCCAGGTACTACCACAAAATAAATATCATTCCCCCTATTAACACAGTGATGTTAATACCTGCTTGCCTCACAGAATAGAATAGCGATTATGAAGAAGCTGCTGACTCTCCATAATATGAATGGTTGTAATACAGAATCAATAGAGGTCTAAATATTTCTACTATGCAGTTGCTACTGACACAGAGAAATCCAAGCCAGCTACGGTTGCTGCTCAGAACAGTTGCTGGAAATTATTCATGCAGGATGAGTTTTTATCTGTTCTGTGGGTTTTCTTAATTACTGCAATGTCATTAGCTATGCTACATAACTCCATTGCTGTAGGAATAAGAAAAGCTTTTAAAGATCAGCCATGGATCTGAAACTCTCATCTGGTAGTTAGAAAGCAAGAGGTAAGCCACTTCTAAATCATACAGTCACTTGGCTAGATCAAGAACACAACAATTTTCTCCAAGACAATTATTGAATAAGAAACCCTGATGTTTTTCAAAAATACACTCTAGGTAATATTTTTACAAATTGTATTTAAGCTAATAAATAAATGGGCCAAATTCAGGTCCTATTCCACTCTGTGAGACAAAACAGGCATACCTCAGTGTTGCTACATTAACCATGCAAAAACAGCATTAACAAAAGCTGTACTCTTACTTGGCCACAGTTAGTACACGTGCAGGAGTCCTGTGCATGAGACATGGGGCAGCAAGATCAAAAGACAGTACATGCTAAAATATACTGACTATGCTCCCTTGCCACAAGAATGTTCTTCCGTGGCTCCGGCCATTGAGGATCTATAGAATGTGAACTGGGGGGAGAGGGAGAATGGTGAACGACAGTTCCCCACTTTTTCATATTTGAAAGTGATGGCCTGAATATTCCCTTGAATATTTTCCTTGAGGAGTGACTTTAGTGCAGATCACGATGCAATGAAAACTGTCTAGTAAATTTGCTCCAGCACTTCACACAGTATAGACTGTAGTGATCAATGGACACTTATCTGTGTACTTGATTCAAATGTGGGTTACAACTTTATTTTTGTATAGCACCCTTCATACAGTACCCAGAACACTTAAGAGTTAAAGTTACAAGGAAAATTGTTTTTATTTAGAGACTCATTCGTTAGAAACTAGAGTGAGATTCCAAATACATAGACTACAGAACAACCATAACTGGTAACTTCAAGTTATTATTCTCCAAGTTTTCAGAAGTGGCCTTTTAATTTTGGATCCTCAATTTAGAAACCTATCTGACCTAAAATGGATTTGAATTTCTGTGGCGATAAAGCACTAAAAGATTCCAATGCCAATTATCAATGTTCTGAACCAGCCAGTCTCCTGGCAGGTTTTCTATGAGTATTAGAAGCTGATCATTTTCACATCTGCTTGTGCTAATCAGATCTCAGTATCCTATTAAGTCATCGCATGCCCACTAATTAGTTTTTGCCTTTTACAATTTTTAAAGTAAAGATTCTTGCCTTCCCAAATATTTCTAAAGATACAGGCCTGAAAGTACACAGAATATGGGACAGTGTTATCGATCATGTCCTTAACTTTAATCTTTTGACCAATTAATTTTGGCCAACAGGCTTTACAAGCACTAATTATAACCTCTGTTTCTCTGCTCATTTGTGGCCTGTTCATATGTGCACTGAAGTCTTTTACAAAACATCCATAAGGCCACAACTTCAGCTGCGCTAACTGAAGTCAATGGAAATATGCTGATTTATGCCTGTTGAGGATCTGTCTCATTGACTGTAATGGGAACAACAGGATCAAGCCCTCAGTTAGCAGAACAGATATGACCTCTTAATATAATCCCAGTCTTTTGACCAGTGCACAGTATAAATCACTTTCAACACAGTGACAGCAGAAGATCAGATCAAATAACCTGGAGGCCAACTATTAAACAAAGAAAGAAATGGGGAAAAGAGACTCCAAAGAAAATAGAAGAATTCAGAAAAAGAACAATCAAGCATGATAAGATGCTTTCTGCAACAGTCTTAAGGCTATGTTGTAAGTGGATGTAAATAATTTAACGATGCCCATGGTTTTCATTGGGCCCATTCCTTAAATTCCTATTGACTTCAGTGAGAGTGCTGCCTAGCTAAAGCTTTTACAGAGGAGCCCAGTGGGTAGAAGATTTGCATTAAAGCATCAAACCATTTACAAAAACAATTCTTGACCTTAGTCGGCAACACCTGAATGGGAAAATATCCTGGATCTGAAATCCTCACTCAGGGATTTCAGATGGGTTTTCAGGAGAGATTTCATGAACAGGAAGCAACTCCCATGGATGAACTGTATGCATCCTTGAATTTGCATTTTTACCATGGTGACTGGACACTAGATAGATTAGACTGGAGAGACACTTTCAAATATACAAGTCTAGGAGATGCACAACTACACCTCAGGATGAATCTATAAAGCGTACATCTAAGTCATCAGCTCATCCATGATCACATTTTTACTGCTCCTGTTGGCAATGCATTTTTAGCTGAACTGTGGGAGATGCTCATATGTAACGAAGGCTTGTATTTTTAATCCACCAGACCTGCTTATTTAAATGGCCAATGGGTGTTGATTTCTCTATCATACATAAAACACCTCAATCTCTTTTAAAACAAGCTGGCATAAATTTTCATTGAGTTTAGAGAAATATGTGGCTACAGCACTGGGCAATTTGAAAATACACCCTGAGAAATAGAGGGCAAGACTGGTCTTGTGGCAAGAACACAGGATTGAGGACAAGGTGGCCTTGGGTTCTTATCCTGCCACTGACTTCCTGTGTGACCTTGGACAAGTCACTTCACCTCATCTGTTCCTCAGTTTCCCCATTCATGATATGGGGATAACAATACTTGTCTAATGGGTTTTGAGAGATTAAATTTACAAAGTGTGTGATACAAAGACCACTGGAAACACATCAAAGAGTTTTAAATGAGACACTGGACGTTTGTGAAGCATTTCTAGATCCTCTAGTCTGATAGTGTAATATTAGCGCAAAGGATTATTAATTATTATTATAGTGCTGAGGAAGAAGAGAAGTGCAACTCAATCTTATTTTTCTTTCCTTGTAGTTTTAGTAATATTGTCATCTAAAAATATACTCAGTTAAATCTTTCCTGCATCCAGGCTTCTCTTTCAGTGCTCAGTCAAACCTTAGCTGAGCACACTACAACTTCAAGGGTTTTTTGGATCATATATATTTTTTATTATTCAAGTTTTTTGAAACTTTATAATGCCTGAAGGCAGCTGCCTTTCTCGAGGAGACTGGAATGTCCATGGTGTAAATATATTTTTAAACTATATGTGTACTTTTGGTATTCATTATCTATCAGTTGCTACAGTTAAACTGAATTTCAAGACATAGTTACAGTCCTGGAATATATTGAGCTTGGATATATCTTGTTTGTTATAATGCTGGGAAAACTCCCTCCCTGACCCCCTCAAAATTCTCACACTTGTCGTCAACATGCTTTATCACTCAATATATTTTTTCTGTTGCCTATAACTAACTCTCTTTATTCTGAGAAAATTGTAACTATCGGTACTTATGAATACATTTAAATGAAGCATAGTAGCTGACTTTCCTCGATAATTTATGGTCAGTATTTTTAAACTTTATGTAGGGTTTCACCTCAGTGACTTGCATTAAAATGGATGGAAGACTTATGGTTAAGCTTTCCAAATTGCTGGGGGGAAAATAACCAAGTTTTAGCACTCCAAGACAGACATAATCCTCCCTAATCATATATTATATTGCCACAGTTTAAGACTTCATGCTTTGATATAAAAAGCCTGCAATTTAGAATGCTATATCAGGTATTATTTTTATACCAAGGGTGGGTCAAAATCATCGTAGACCTGGTTCTACAAGGGTAGGCCATTATGTCTATCTGGAACCTTCACGGTCACTGGGGTCAATACTAAATTGATTCTGAGGCCTGTTACACCCATGCAACCTGATGCAGAGGAGGAGCAGCAGAGCTGTCCCTAGTGTATGCAGTATACGCAGTACTGGAAATAATGACACACTCAACTTTTTAGCACTCTGGCAAGTATAAGAAAATAACTCTATAGTAAACAGTTAAGATAAAAAATGGGTTGAAATGGGAAATATATTGTGTTAAAGTTGGAGGCAACTAGCACTAAAATAACTATTTAATACAGTTTTGCCCTTGAGGCCTTAGTCTCCAGCAGATACTCAGGATAATGGGTGGGGGAGATGGAAGGATAAGATGGAGAGGAAGTTCTAACCCAATAAATCCAGACATTTTGCAGGCAGTAAATGCTAAAGTATTGTCATAGTAATTGACATCACAAATGCCCTAAGCTAAAATGTATTGATTGCAGAGGTCAGCATTTTTGGCAGAAACAGCAGGCATCCTTATCCATTAGCCCTGAAATATTGAATATAACCAGGAAAACAGAGGAGAAAAAAAAAAAAAAGGGCAAGGAGGGACAGGAATTCTTGAGCAATAAAATTATCTTTGTCTTTAAATGATGTGAACTTATACTCCATTCAGCACATGCCAGCATTTACAGCATTGGTAAAGACTCTTATGAATTTCCCATTCCTCAGTCTACTCAACATGTGTTTGAATTCAGAATAGCCACAAGCAACGTAATTTAAAATAATGCACATCAGACTACATAATGGTGTATCTATTACTGTGTTACTACTCAAATGGGTATGATGATTTTCAAATCTGCAAGTATTTCTGTTAATATTATTAAAAATACAGACCCAGAAAAAGGTGCAGAGAGCTTTTAAAAGGAAACCATGTAAGGCTATGTCTACACCTGGAGCTAGAGGTGTGATTCCCAACTTGAACAGACAGGCTAGTGTGCTAAAAATAGTAGCATAGCTGGAATAGTGCATTCAGTGGCAAGCAGAAGCCATATAGAGGACAAACCTGGCCAAATCCCAGCATGTGTTCAGGATTGCTGTACTGCATCACAGCTCGAATAGTTCCATGGGAACTTTAGTGTCTCTGCAGAGCAAACATGACCTCTGCTTTTAAGATGAATGACCCATGCAGTAAGATACTGAATGATACTCATTTAGTCTGCTTCTTCAGGAAAATGAAGGGATGCATCAACCTTGCTTGAACTTCAACATGTGATTCCAGGGATTCTATATATACCAATTCTGGTGCTTAGATCACTAAGAGCTCCCTTCCAGAACTGGACAAGCACTCATGTAGTTGAACCATGACCAATGGGACCAGTAACGTGAAGGCTTAAGGATGTAATACCTGAAAGAAACCAAAGCCAAATGAAAAGTACAATTTAATAGGGTTTTACAAAGTTATAGTTATTATTACAATTTATTTGCCTATTTTGTTTCATTCTATTGATGGAAACAGAGTAGACGAAGATATCTTCAGCAGCCACACATGGAATCAGGGTTGGGCTCAACTCCGTGTGGATGGAAGGCCCTGGTTACAATAGCACAGTAAGTAGAAACTGTGCCTTTGGGAAGAAAGATGATTTTTACAGATCTTTAAAATAGGCACTGATCAGTAAAAGCCAGATCCTGATCCCTTGATGCACGAGTAGTATTTTGCTCCACTGAAGTCAGTGGAGTAAGATGTTATTCAGGGTGAATACAAATATTCCAGTTTGGCTTTTGCATTGTGAAAACCTAAGCTAAAGACCACTGAAGTTAGTGGAAATCTTGACTTCAGTAGACTTTAGATCAGGCCCATTCTGAACAACATTCTTCACTTTCTGCATTCAATGAAGTGAGCTGTAGCTCACGAAAGCTTATGCTCAAATAAATTTGTTAGTCTCTAAGGTGCCTCAAGTCCTCCTTTTCTTTTTGCAGATACAGACTAACACGGCTGCTACTCTGAACCTTAGTGGTCACTCTCTTTCTACTTTTTTAATATAATATGACAGCTCAGTCACACCACTTGTGAGACAAAGCAGTTTACAGCCCATCTTAGTGCCTACTAGGGCTGTCAAGCGATTAAAAAAATTAATTGTGATTAATCACATGATTAAAAACATTAAGCACGATTAATCACACAATTAATCAGGCTTTTAAAGAATAATAGAATACCATTTATTTAAATTTTTGGGTGTTTTCTACATTTTCAAATATATTGATTTCAATTACAACACAGAACGCAAAGTGTAAAGTGCTCACTTTATATTTATTTTTATTACAAATATTTGCATTGTAACAAAAGAAAGAAATAATATTTTTCAATTCATCTCATACAAGTACTGTAGTGCAATCTCTTTATCTTGAAAGTTGAACTTACAAATGTAGAATTATGTACAAAAAAATCTGCATTCAAAAACAAAACAATGTAAAATGTTAGCGCCTACAAGTCCACTCAGTCCTACTTTTTGTTCAGCCAATCGCTCAGACAAACAAGTTTACAATGTCACCTGAAAGTGAGAACAGGCACATGCGTCCATGCTGATGACAGGTTCTGCTTGATAACAATCCAAAGCAGTGCAGATCGACGCATGTTCATTTTCATCATCTGAGTCAGATGCAACCAGCAGAAGATTGATTTTCTTTTTTGGTGGTTCAGGTTCTGTAGTTTCCACATCAGAGTGTTGCTCTTTTAAGACTTCTGAAAACATGCTCCACACCTCATCCCTCTCAGATTTTGGAAGGCACTTTAAATTCTTAAACCTTGGGTCGAGTGCTGTAGCTGAAATCTCACATTGGTACCTTCTTTGCGTTTTGTCAAATCTGCAGAGAAAGTGTTCTTAAAATGAACAACATGTGCTATAACATGAAATATATGGCAGAAAACAGGTAAAACAGAACAGGAGACATACAATTCTCCCGCAAGGAGTTCAGTCACAAATTTAATTAACACATTATTTTTTTAACGAATGTCATCAGCATGGAACCATGTCCTCTGGAATGGTGGCCACACGAAGCATGAAGGGTCACACGAATGTTTAGCATATCTGGCACGTAAATATCTTGCAATGCTGGCTACAGAAAGGCCATGCATATGCCTGTTCTCACTTTCAGGTGACACTGTAAATAAGAAGAGGACAGCATTATCTCCCATAAATGTAAACAAACTTGTTTGTCTTAGCAATTGTCTGAACAAAAAGTAGG
The DNA here is from genome assembly GCF_965152235.1 of Eretmochelys imbricata. Lineage (NCBI taxonomy): Eukaryota > Metazoa > Chordata > Testudines > Cheloniidae > Eretmochelys > Eretmochelys imbricata. Next base: position 136,532,649 of record NC_135572.1, read on the forward strand.
ACTCAGTAGACTTGTTGGCCCTACATTGTTTTGTTTATGAGTGCAGTTATATAAAAAAAAATCTACATTTTTAAGTTGCACTTCAACGATAGAGCGATTGCATGACAGTACTTGTATGAGGTGAATTGAAAAATAGTATTTCTTTTATCATTTTTACAGTGCAAATATTTGTAATCAAAATAATATAAAGTGAGCTCTATACACTTTGTGTTCTGTGTTGTAATTGAAATCAACATATTTGAAAATGTAGAAAAACATCCAAAAATATTTAATAAATTTCAATTGGTATTCTATTGTTTAACACTGTGTTTAAAACTGCAATTAATCACAATTAATTTTTTAATCGCAATTAATTATTTTGAGTTAGTCCCATGGGTTAACTGCAATTAATTGATAGCTCTGGTGCCTACTGCTCTATTTGCAAAAATAAAAGCCCCACTACTACCCAGAATTCATCTGTTCAACTTGGAAAACTCTTCGAATATTTAAAAGCTGATAATTCAATAATACACCAAATGGAAATAATATTAACTAATTACTAACTCTAAGTGGTTAACATATTCAAATCAAGATACTCATCACTAATGGAATCTAACAAACAAGTGGGGTAAAAAGGAAAGGAGACTCTAAGCCCACAAGCTGTTATAGCTGTTTGAATTCACCAACTAAGCCAAAGAAGCCCCTCCAAATTTCATGATTTAGCTACCACCAACTCATATATCCTTTCTACATACTGATCTCCAATGTATCTGTCAGGCACAGATGTGAAGGAGTGAGGTCTGCTTGGCATACAGACAGGTTCACTATTTTTTTTTTTCAAATTAAGACAGTTTAGATAAAGGTCATGAAGACCACTGCATTTTATTAGTTATATACCAATTTCTGTAGTGTATTTCATGGTAACACCTGGATGCTTTTTACAAGATTTATTTGGCCCAATCTACTGTCATACCAGGTGTACATCTGATTATTGACTTCAATAGTATTACTCTGAATGTACACTTTTATAAGTGAGGGGAGAATCAGGTCCAATATATATATAAAATACCAATGGATACAGCTGTTATCCCTCTTTTATTAATTAAGCTGTCTAATCCTGGTTTTAGGGTTTTACTCAGGAGGAAAAATCCTACAAGAACTTAAAAAAAAAAAAAAGCTACAGAAATATTTTTGACGGAACTTTGATGGAAATTTCCTCCACTTCTCACACCTCAGAGATTCAGTCTAGATCTACAACCACAACAATTCAGTCTAGATAGAAAACACCACTGGAAGACAAGTGACAATGGATTAAACATTTAACAGATTTTAATTAGAGCAATATACTGTAACAGCCTAGACCATTAACTTACCTGGAGCAGTTGCCTGAAACGAAATGGTCAGCATTTTCAATATACAAATTTACTCTATCCTTGACTAAATGCAAGATAGCAAAATTCATAGAGCAAGTAGCAGAGTTACATCATAGATAAGTAGTAAAGCAAACTTTGCGTACATACCTGTACAGTACATTGAAGTAGAAGCAGCAAGAAGACTAGATGATCATAATGGTCCCTTCTGACAGAGATGAAAGTAAGCCAGCCTTCCCAGAGGGCAATTTAAAGCCCTGGGGCTGCGGCGGGGATTTAGAGGGCCCCAGAGCTCCAGCCACTGCTACCGCCCCGGGCCTTTAAATCTCTGCCTGAGCCCTGCTGCCCAAGCCCTGGGGTAACAGCGGCGGGGCTCCAGAGGGGATTTAAAGGGCCCCGGGGCGGTAGCAGCTGCTGGAGCCCCAACCCCTTTAAATCTCCACCTGAGCCCTGCTGCCTGAGGCCTGGGGTAGCAGCGGCGGGGCTCTGGTGGGGATTTAAAGGGCCCCGGAGCTCCAGCCCCGCTACTGCCCCAGGGCCCTTTAAATCCCCACCTTAGCCCTGCTGCCCAAGCCCTTGGGTAGGGGTTGGGGGGCTCTGGCGAGGATTGAAAGGGCCCCAGAGCTCCAGTGGCTGCTACCACCCCGGGCCTTTAAATCCCCAACAGAGCCCTGCTGCCGAAGCCCTGGGGTAGTGGCGGCTGGGCTCTGGAGTGGCTTTAAAGGGCCGGGGCAGTAGCGGCGGCTGGAGCCCCGGGGTCCTTTAAATCCCTGATGGAGCCCGGCCGCCGCTACCCCAGGGCTCGGGCAGCAGGGCTCAGGCGGGGATCTAAAGGGCTCCGGCAGCCACTACCACAGCGGAGCCCCAGGCCCTTTAAATCCCCAGAGCCCAGAGCCCCAGGGTAGCAGTGGCAGCCGGGAGCCCCCAGGGATCCTCAGTGATTTAAAGGGCTGGGGGCTCTGCTGCGGTGGCGGCTGGGAGCCCTGGGCCCTTTAAATCGCCCCCAAGCTCCAGGGTTCCCAGCCGCCTCTGCAGCTGGTAGCTCGGGGTGATTTAAAGGGCTCTGGGCTCCCAGCCGCCACTACCACAGCTGGAGCCCTGCCCCTTTAAATCAAGATTTAAAGGGCCCGGGAATTTAAGGCCTTGCCTCTTCCAGTTAAGGCCACATCTCTTCCAGTTGAGGCCACGCCCCCTGCTCAGGACTCCAGCGTACCGGTAAGTCCTCTAACTTACTTTCACCTTTGCCTTCTGACCTTAATGTCTATGAATCTATGAATCCTTGGTTCTGCTAAGCCAACTTTGCACCGTTCGTTGGTTGGGGGCCATCACAACAGAGTGCAAATTAGAGCAATGCCATCTTTAAGTTGCATGAAGGACTAAAGAGGTCCCTGCAGCCCCAGGATCAGAGACTGTATAGGAGGCATATAGCCTCCTTTGTTCCCTCCCTCTCATATCCTGCACCAAGTACTGGAACTGATCATGAGAATCTGATCCACAGTCTATGTAACTGCAAATTAGTCTGCTCCTGGAATAAACTAAAAAAGTACTAACACAACTTTAGACGGACCCTTCTAGATATTCAAGGACATTCTAGAAAGAAATAAGGAGCAGGAGGAAGGAATTTTGCTGAGGTCATGTCTAGTCACCACAAAATTAGTTCTGCAGAGATGGATACCAATAAAAGAGCTTAATATTATAGTTCAGTATATAGGGATCAATGGAGAAATCTTTCTTTTTTGTAAATCTTCTCAAATAAATAACAGAGAAATTTCCTGTGAGCTAGTCTCTTTGCAGAAGTGGACAGCTTCATTTTGATGTAGGTACATAGGGATTATATGGGCCACTTGTAAATATTCAGAAATAGTTTTATGTTTGTTACAGTTATTCTATACATTGCTCTCTTCTGATTTTGAAAAACACTACGAATACAGATTGTAAAAAAATAAATCGAAGAAAAGCCAATATATTTTAGAAACATACATAATACATGCATATACATATAATGCCACCAGTTGTGCAAATGCAAATTCACATGAGTACTTTTACTCATATATGTAGTCTCATTTAAATCAAGGGGTGACCCCTGGGCTCTTAATCCCATCACTCGGGCAATGGGGCGAACCAGGCAGAGGTAAGGTTAGGCCCAATTCCATTAAAGGGCCAGCTCACCCTGTGACAGAATCCAAAGAAAACTCCAGTAATAGCCATTCCATTGGTCACAGAGAAAAGTGATGAGCATTTTCATACTGTTGCACATGAAGCAGAAAGTAACAAATGACATTCCTCCATATTCGGCACTGCATAAAATTGCATTAGAGAGGCTTCTATCTTCTTCTTCCACCTGTCCTCTATTGGCCACTGCTAGAGCTGGGATGCTGAATTTGACGGATGAATGGTCTGAGGTGATACTGTAAATCCTGTGTTTCATTTTCACAGGTGAACCAGAGCAAAGAGGGATAAAACAAGTCGCATAAGATACACTAGATGGATGAATTGTAGAGAACTTCTATCTAATCATAGCAACCTCTCTATTCACTCATTCAGGCAAACTTAGGTGAATTATCTCCATAAATATGTCATTGCACACGTGCATGCATACACACACACTATTACGGGAACTGGGTGTACATTCACAAAAGTATTGTCATTCTTTGGCCTTTTGCAGAAATCTCATTAGCTCTATCCCAGATCAACTCCTTTGTGGATTTGACATCATTGTTCATACATTATCCCCCCCCACACACACACACATTCCGCACACACAAATTAACACTGCACAGTCTCGGAGAGTATTTATATTTGCTAATCCATTCTAGATGCCTCACTTTGGTCTTCATTTGCCTAAATATGTACAATACTCCCATGGGAAACTGGATTAGAAGGAATCCTTTGGAGGAAAGAATTCAGTAATTCAAATCTTTATTCCTCAAAAAATGAACAGTAAAAGAAACAAAGACACAGTTGGATTACATTCTAACAGTGTTTTTTAAATGTCATAAGAGATTGTAAATGCATATTATGGAATTTTATGCTAGCTATTACACTATATACATTTTCCTGGATATACTGTTAAATTCATGGGATGTATGGGTGTGTTAAATTAGGAAGACATTTTAATCTCAGAAGAATAAGCACTAAAGTCCTGATCCAAAGCCCATTGAAGTCACGGATTTCAATGGGCCTTGGATTATGCTTCAACAAGTGATAAAATAACTGTGCTTTTTATTTTTAGTGACTGGTTAAACTGACATTGGACGAGACATACCAAAATAATTGTGAAAATGCTTCTCAGAGCTACATGAAATTATTCTGTTTTAAAAGTCTATTTTTTAAAAACACAAAGCATCTCACAGGTCACCATGTTTGCATGATTCTAGACCCACTTGTCGCTTATGTTTTCATGTGATGTCTTTGGCAAGTTCAGTCAGGACAAATAAACCTGATCAATAAATAGAGTGTAATTTATCTATATGCAGATAAAGGAGAGAGCTGCCCCAGGGAACTGTTTCTAGGAAATAGCATAAATGCTGCACAGAGGACAGGAGCATTTGATAGGGCACAAAGTAATAGTGTGGAATCCTCTCCCTCTCCCCCCCCCACATAGTTAGTAGGTGCTCCTAAGGGAGGTCACACACATGCAATACATTCAGTGCACGAAAGTCAAAGCTTTGCATTTCCATGCTCTGACGTGGTCAGCTCAGTGTTGCTTGCACATTTGTCCCTCAGTTATTTTCTTTTTAATCACCCCTATGATCCCAATTTGTCACTCACAACTGGTTCATAAATACAGCTCTCTACTAGCAAAAGGACCATATAACTTAAGAGAAAGCGGCCTTCAAACACTGCCTATGAACTAAGGTTAAATATAGTCAAACTTGAGCTCCATACTAATTAAATGCTTCTCCCTGACCCTCCTTCCCTTTCTTCCTCTTTCCTTACAACAGCCCAGTCTACCTGAGTTTTCTGCCCTAAACATCCAAATCACAGTGTGTCACAATAAACTGTACAGCATAAAAACTCTCCTGGATTTTCACCGTGTCCAGGGTCTCGTCAGTAAGAAGACATAGACGAAAAGGATGAGGATTTATTTATTTTTAAAAACAGGGAGAAAAAGCCCAATGGGCAGCAGGGAAAAAAAGAGCACAGATCTATCAGCAGCCATTGTGGCAGCATTACTGTACTACAGCCCACTGCAACATTTAGCAGAACACTTTCCTCAAAAGAGCTTCAAGTGAAAGGCAATTTGAAAACAGGAGAATGACTGTGGGATGCAATTATGGTGATTAGTTCCACTGGAAATAGGGCTTCCTAACAATCCCCTCTAGGGCTTATGTTGAAGTCTATGTGTTTAAACCATGCCCACTGCTGTTTACAAAGCAGCCTATACTTAGCTTAACAGCAAGGATATACTGGGTTCAAGATGCCTACAATTAGGGCTGACTGGAAAACAAAGTCTGTCTTGTGAAAGAAAGGAAAGAGAGAGAGAGAGCACCTAGAACAGCCAGGAAACTGAGAGATCCAGGTTCAAGTACTGCTCTGAATAAGGCAGAGCTATTGGCTATATTCTGGGATCTCTCCTTCTCTCTGACAAAACAAAACAAAAAAAACCCTTTTAATTGAAAACTTCTTTACCAGCTCCACCCACAACCAATCACTATAAGCAAAACAAATGTAGATAGTTACAAGATAAAATTATTGTAAATGCATAATGGTATTAGTACACACCACTATAATCGAATTTTAGCTTCCTTGAAAGTGTAAAGTTATCTGTAAACTGATGTTTAAGAAACCAAATTTTAAGCAACAGCTACAATTCACTTAGGGCCAGATTATGACTGCCTTACTCACATTAACCAGTACCTTACTCCATAATGGTATCAATAATGTAAGGTATTATTTATCATGAGTACGAATATCACCTCCTCACCCTTAAATTAGACAATTAGGGGGAGATTTTTCAAAGGCACAAATAAGAGTTGTGTGTCTAATCATCCACTGTGCCTTTGAGAAATCTCTCTCTTAAAAGGCAGTAGCTTTTTAAAAGTAAAAGGATTTGTTCCAATGACAGAAATATTTCATTGGTGAATGTAAAGAATTAGGTCTTCCCAGAAAGCAGGTTTTAAAAAGTCATTAATTTTATTCAAGACAGCCAGGAAATCCTTGAGAAGTTATCCATACAAAGTAAAAGGTTAAAAGAAATAAGTAACCTGGCTTATTAAATTTGAACTTCAAGATGGAGTTCACAGAATTACTGATTTTCTAAAAGCAATAACCAGCGGGTTGTGCAGCTTGCTTACATGCAAGAGTACATCCTCACAGCAACAAAATCGCTGCTTTATTGCTTTATATAGAATTGACAGGGACAGAGAATTGACTAGACACTTTCATCAGAAATTTCAGGAGCGGAAGGATGACAAATCACAAGGGACATTCAAGCCTGTTCACATTCTGTCTCTCACATACAGTCTCACAAAAGCTTCCTCCACTGGACACTCCCCAGGTGGCTGTGTTGGGTCCTAGACCCATGTACTTCCATGGATCCAAGGAGGTTCCAGCACTTTCTTTTGCCTCTCTGGTACATTTACAGTGTGTCAGTCTGTTACCCTTTCACAGAAATGGGACCACACAGCGCAGCTGCCCAAAGCCTCCAAGTTCAGTGCTGATCCCTCAGACTCTGCCAATGGCTTTATCCTGCCCTCTTCCACAACTCCAACCATGTGGGTGCTCTGGGTTTATAGTTTAACTCTTCAGGGGCAAATGACAGTGAAGGTTGAAGCAAAAAGACACGAAAGTATGCCCTTCTGTCCTGTCCAAAGCCAAGCTTCCTCCTTCTTGTTCTCTGACTAAGGGCATGCCTACATGTAGTCCGGTGGTGGTCGTCCCTCCCCTCTGGGTCGGAGGGAGTCCAGACCACCTCACTAAGCCTTTGGGATCTCGGTCTATTATTGGGGGAATTAGCAGTTAGGCATTAGTGTCCCAACTGGCCTAATGGGGTTGAACTCCCAGATAAGCAATTAGCTTCGGCCAACAGTCTATAGCCCTTGGGCTCTTTAAGCAGGGACTGGGCAAACACTGTTGGCTATTGGCTCAGGTCTCTTGATGCAGAGACAGAGCAAACCCAGGGATCAGGCATCCTAGCTCTGGCGGATGACCGACGAATGTAGGCCTCTGGACCTGTCAAGGAGAGGCTGCCTTCCCAGGGGTGGGGAGGTAGGTGGGGCCCATGCCCACTCTACTTCACCGGACGCCAACCCAGGGCCCTAACAGTGGCGGAGTGATCCACCACTGGGTTAGTGGGGCCGTGGGCAGAGCTACAGCCAGACTGAAGTCAGCTGTCCCTGGGCCACTTCCTCCCCTCCCCTCGGGGTGTACCTGGGTCAACAGGTCATCCTCCGGCCCTTCTGGGTAGGTGGTCAGCGGCAGTACTGGCAGACCCATGGCAGAAGCAAGTTCCATGGCGGGAAGGGGGCCGCTGGGATCAGCAGTGTCAGCGGCCGAAAGCGAGCAAATTCATCTGCCTCCCTCGATGTTTCAGTCCCAACTGAGCGGGAGGTCCCACCCTTTATACTTGTGTACTGGTTACGTACTTCCGGCAGGAGGGGCCAGGCAGGCCTGGCTTGCCCACTTGGGCACAGAGGGTGGTTCCTACCCCTCTGACTCGGAGGGAGGCCACACTGCCTCTCTACACTACACTTCAGATTTAAGTGGACTTAAGTTATGTCAACATATAGCCACTGCAGTAATTCGTTTGATTTTTAATAGCCACACTATGCTCCTTCTGTCAACAGTGCACATCCTCACTGGGAGCACTTGCACCAATTTAACTGACAGTGCCCCACAATGCCCCACACTGACATCCTGAGCTCTGCCGCCCGGGGCTGACAGCTGGAGCCCCACTACCACTTCCTAGTGAGGGATTGGGGTGGGTGGGGGCAGGAGAGCCCGAGCCTGGGCTGCCTCTTGGTGAGGAATTGGGGTAGGGGAGAGAAGAGCCCGAGCCCAGGCGGTGGGGCTCCAGCTGTGGGCAGCAACAAGTGACATAAGCAACACAGTGTCTGTCACTGCGTTAACCTAACAAACTACATCAACTTAAGCACTAAGCCACTCACACAGGTGAAGTTATTAAGTCGGTGTAGTGGGTGACTTACATCGGTGTGAGCAACATTTTAGTGTACATACAGCGTTAGGATGATGTAAGCTGCCTTACGTCGACCTAATTCTGTTGTGTAGACCAGGCCTTAGTCCCTCAAGTTTGTGTGTCCTACCACCACCACCATCTGGTTCCTTTGTTCAGCTGCTGGGGATTTTCCACTCTCCACACCCAACCCCCTGCCAGAGGCACCGACTTTCTAATGTGCCAGGGGGTGCTTGACCCCTGCTCTGCCCCAGACCTCACCCCCACTCCACGCGTTTCCTCAAGGCCTATCCCTGCCCTGCCTCTTCCTGCCCTCGCCCCGCCTCTTCCTACCCCTACTCCACCCCCGCTCCATCTCCGCCCTGCCTTTTCCCATCCCATTCTGCCCGCTCCCCTGAGCACACCCCATCCTCGCTCCTTCCCCTTCCCCCCAGCGCCTCCTGCCCACCACAGAGCAGCTGATCATGATGGGCAGGAGGTGCTGGGAGGGAGCGGGAGGTACTGATCGGGGGGGGGGGAGCTGCCAGTGGGTGCTCAGCACCCACCATTTTTTCCCATGGGTGCTCCATCCCCAGAGCACCCACGAAGTCAGCGCCTATGCCCCCTAAAGAGAATTTGGAACAAACTGGCTTCCTCCAGCCATTCTATTGATCTATCTGGGCCAGTTCTATTCACTAGTTAACAGCTCTTAATGACAGTCTCTTCAAAGACAGATGTACAGGCTCCATTTCCTCATGTCACTACCCTTTGGAATTTCAGTCCAACATGGAGGTAAAAAGTCAACAAGGAAGGTAACCAGCTTTACAATCAAAATAGAGTTTGCCACTTGATAAAGATCTATACAGAGAGCTGATAACCTCAAAACAGAAATTTGTTAGTTGTACATTAGAGAAACAAGGTGGGTGACATATCTTTTATTGGACCAACTTCCTTTGAAGTTGAAGTTGGTCCAATAAAAGATATGATCTCACCCACCTAGTCTCTCTAATATTCTGGGACCGACACAGCTACAACTACACTGCATACAACAATTAGTTGTACATTGACAGGTTCCCTCCAAATCATCACAACATAACTTTCACTTATGCTACTTCTCAAATGTTTGTTTCACATCTCCTCCTCCCCTGTATCAAAGGCTCACTGATCTATAGGTTTAAAATTGAAGCTTGAAAGCAGTTGGGAACGTCTGGAAATATCTAAAGCTACACAGGCAAGAATGAGGAGCATAGTTGTTTTGGAATCAATGTGACCTACTGCGTCACATTATAGAGAAGCAGTAGTTAAGGTTGCAATCTACTTCCATTGCTAAGCCCTATTTTGTTCTCCTATAACTTTGGCTAGGAAGATTGGTTTGGCCTGACCTGAAAATTGTTTCATTTACTGTGACAGCAAAGGGGAATGAGGAATGGTCTTCAAACTTGGAAAAAAAAGTCACAGGGCAGTAAAAACTACCCCAATTTTGAAAGTGTGGCTTTTGTCTATCATTTCTGTCCTTTTACTACACAACTATTAGAATGTACATAAAGCCATACAGAGCCCCACAGATCACTGGCTGGTTTGAAAAATTGTCTCTTAAAAATGACATTGCTTCACTTTCCATCCCTTTGGTTCCTGTTTCCCCTTCAGTTCCCCCCCGCCCCGCCCCCGCCAATTACTCGCCCTCTCCCTCTCTTTGTGGCAACTGACCTCTTTTTGCCCATATATTGACTGCAAGCTCCTTTAAAGGCTGCTCAGTGACCCACTCTCCCTGCTGGTTGTCTCTCTCAACTGTATACATCTGGTTCTCAGCTCCACCGCCTCCCCAAGATACATGTTGCTGATCTGAGTGCACCCCATCCCTTTGAGGGGCATATCCTATAGGTGGATAGTACTGATGCAATTCTTTCCAGTGGCAACTTTCTCTTCAATTTTAATATTATTTTCTTGAATGCAAGGCAGACAATGATGATCACCTCTAAAGTTAACACATCTCTCACAGCCCAATCCTACAAATCCTTACTTACATGTGTTGTCTTGACTTCAGTGAGAGTACTCATGTGAGTAATGGAAATTTGCTCAACTAAAGGGATTACAAGTTCAGGCCAACACCGAGTTGTATAAACACGGTAAACCATTGTCATTTTTGTACACAGTTACATCAGTCCAAGTGTTTCTCAAAGGGAAATAATGAGACCACATAAGTAGAGGCTGACTAAAGTAGCAAAAATTAATAAATAGATGTATCAGGTCTCCAGTATGCAAACGTAAGTTTTGGATGGCCTGAAAATTATTTAACCTAAGACACGAATGTTCATAGTAAGGAAAGGGCTGCTTAAATTTCCATTACAACACAAATAATGGAACTGTCATAACAAATAATAATAATGAAAGACATAAAGTTGGACAGGGTTTGCAAAATTTGAGATATAGCCCAATTCTTAGGATCCAAATCAACACTAAATACAAATATTTCTTGCCTAGCTAGTGTATCCTGCCACAGTAGTTCTAGACTTAAAAATGAATCTATGTTAAACACAAAACAATAAACAGTAAGAATGCTTTGATCTTATTGCCCTTTGTTTAATATTGCACATAGCTTGTTATAGGTCAACTACATTAATTGCGAAGTGGAGCTAGTTCCTTATAAGGAAGGCTCATTCAGATCTAAGAAGCCTTCCAAATAAGTATATAGAAGTATCCGCTGAACAATCTAAGGTGCCCCATAATTTGCTACTTGAACTTCTTCTGTAATTTCTAGAGCAAATACTATTTTGATTTCATGCCAGGCTGAACTGTTTTAGTTTATCTGGGGTTGATTGCACTTTGCATTATTAAGGTTGCCGAACACTTTCCATTGTAAGATCCTCTTTTCAGTTGCTTATAACTTTGCTAAACTTTAACTGTTTGGGCTGAAATTTTCCATGCCAGTTGTCTACTTCAGGCTCTGTCTACACTAAAGAGCCTATGCCAGCATAGCCCCAAAGTGTAGATGCAGCATACACCACAGAAGGAGTTCTGCTGTTGAAAGAACACCACCTCCCTGAACAATGTTGGTTATGCCAACCAAAGCCCTTTTCTGTCAGCGTATCTGCATCTACACTGGGATTTTCTCAGCATAGCGATGTTAGTAGGGTGTACGGTTTTGTCACACCCCTGACACCATAGCTATGACAGTACAAGTTTTAAGTGTAGACCAGGTCTCAGGCAGAACTTTCAAAAATTTATCAAAACTGTTTCCCCAGTTTCTGAGAACAAGACTAGGAAAACGTATGTTGTTTTGACCATGTTAAAAAAATCCTGGCAATCTTTTCTTTGAAAAGTTCTAGCACCTCTATCTTCAAGCACAGACTTGAAATTTGGCAGGGGATGAGAGGAAAACTGGGACTGGAAATTGATGAGTTGAGAGGGTGGAGAGGCCAGAGGGGTGAGACTAGGGTGTCTACGCTACAAAGTTAGGTCACCTTAACTACATCGCTTCAGGCTGTGAAAAATTTCACACCCTGTGCAACATTATAAGCCAACCTAAGTCCTGCTGTAGACACTGCTAGGCTGACAGAAGAATTTTTCTGTCAATCTAGCTAGTGCTTCTTGGAGAGATGGATTTACTACGTGATGAAAGAATCCTTTCTGCCACCGTAGTAAGAGTACAGAGCTGCAGATATACTGCTGTAGCATTCTAGTGTAGACATACCCTGAGACATACCCTTAGTGGGGCCCTATGCACAGCTTCATTTTCGGGGCCGCACCCTGGGGACCCAGCCAAAAAAAAGAACTTTCTCTCTTATCTCCCCCCATTTTTCATTCTTTTTTCTTCATCCTCCTCCTATGTTATAAGTAATGGGAAGTAAATGAAAATAAAGTGAGGTACCTTGACTGGGGCAGGGGGTTGGGGTGAAGGAGAGGGTGCGGGGGGCAGGCTCTGGGAGGAAGTTTGGGTGCTGGGTGCGGGCTCTGGGCTGGGGCAGGGGATTGGGATGCGGGAGGGAGACAGGGGGGCAGTGCTTACCACAAGCGGCACAGCTCCCAAAGCAATTGGCACACACCCCCTCTCTGGCAGCGGCTCCTAGGCGGGGGGGACATGGGGATCTCTGCGCGCTGCTGCCCATAGGCGGCACCCCCACAGTTCCCACTGGCCGCAGTTCCTGCCCAATGGGAGCTGTGGAGTTGGAGTTTGGGGTGGGGGCTGCACGCGGAGACACATACACACCCCCAGGGGCCACAGAAAGATGCCAGCCACTCCTGGGAGCGAAGTGGCACAGAGGGAGGTAGGCAGAGTGGGCTGGGAGCTGCCTTAGCCCTGCTGCTGGCACATTTCTGCATGCCCCTTGGGGATAGGGGGCAGCAGGTCTCCGTGCACTGCCCGGGGTGGGGGTAATTCGCAGAGCCGCCTCCCCCACCACCAGGGGCACGCAGAGATGTGCCAGCAGTCGGCCAATGCCAGGAGCGGCGTGGGGCCACCAGCCACAGCATGCAGGCAGCCTGCCTGCCTGAGACCTGCTGCGCTGCCGGCTGGGACTCTGGGGCAGGTTGTCAGATATTTGTCCTGCATTTTGGAGGCCGCCCCTGTCATTGGGGGCTTTGTGCCACCTCACAGTCTGTTTCATGGTAAATCCACTCCTGGGGACGAGGAGGAATGGGGAAGAGACAGAACTGGAATAGGGACAGGTTGGACGTGATGGGACAGAAGGGGTCAAGCTAGGGGGGAAAGGACAAATATCATCTGACCACTTGCAACCTTAATTCTGGCATTTCCTAACTTTTGAGTGCTTGACTTTGCAACCTTAATAATTTTATCTTAATGTAGTTTTTTGTGTAATAATTATATATTTTATATAATGCTTTTTTACCCACACACACACACCCCCACCCCAGCCGCGTAGCCAGGTGGAGGGAACCGGGCGAGCGATCCAAAAAAAAAGGCGCCACCCGCAGCGGCGCTTTTACTCCCCCAGCAGCGCTCCGGTGGCCGCCCCTCACTCGCTCCGGGTGCCTTCAGCTCTGAAGGTCCCGCTGCCGACGTGCCGCCGAAGACCCGGAGCGCCGCTGGGGGAGTAAAAGCGCTGCAACGTGCGGCGCCCTTTGTTTCGGATCACTCGCCCAGTTCCCTCAACAGGGGAAAATTTAAAAGGCACCAAGACATTCACAAGGCGCCACTTGTGCTCAGTGGGGGAGCGGCTGCTCCCCCGCAACCCCCCAGCTACACCACTGACACACACACACACAGAACATTAAAGTTGCAAAGTCAAGTTCTCAAAAAAGTTAGGAAATGCCAGAATTAACATAGCCTGGGAAACCTTACTTCAGTCCCCTTGTCCATACGCATTAAGATATACCCTTTCATTACTTGATCACTTGCAATTTTTAATACGAGTCCACTGCCTCATTTAGTGAACGGGTAGTTGTGATGGTTCCCAGTGATAGCCAGGTTTGTGGGGCACCTCTCTGCCACCTTAGTGTGAGGAAGCCCTGACTGTGCCTGTCATAAGCCAGTTCCCCAACTCCATCGACTATTGACAACACAATTACTCCCCTCCAGGCTTCTGCAGCCCCCCCACCCTTACAGGTTAGAGATAGACACACTCCAACACCCAAGTCCTCCAAGCATCTCCCTGAAGTATCCAGCTTGTGTTCCACTGGATCCTCTCAGAATTCACAGATCCACTACTCTCAAAGGAGTAGTACACAGCAGCTTATCTGTTTCACCTCAGAATCACTGCTCCGCTTACCTCACAGCACTTAGCTATGTTTACAGTGAAAACAAGAATAAATGTATTCAACAAAGAACAGAGATTCTAATAATAGCAATTAAGATTAATGGAAACAAAGTGTTACATATAATACATAACCATAACATGCATTCTGGAACCTAAACCTAACAAACAATATGACCTCTTATAGAATCATAGAATATCAGGGTTGGAAGGGACCTCAGGAGGTCATCTAGTCCAACCACCTGCTCAAAAGCAGGACCAATCCCCAATTAAATCATCCCAGCCAGGGCTTTGTCAAGCCTGACCTTAAAAACTTCTAAGGAAGGAGATTCCACCACCTCCCTAGGCAACGCATTCCAGTGTTTCACCACCCTCCTAGTGAAAAAGTTTTTCCTAATATCCAACCTAAACCTCCCCCACTGCAACTTGAGACCATTACTCCTTGTCCTGTCCTCTTCTACCAATGAGAATAGTCTAGAACCATCCTCTCTGGAAGCACCCTCTCAGGTAGTTGAAAGCAGCTATCAAATCCCCCCTCATTCTTCTCTTCCGCAGACTAAACAATCCCAGTTCCCTCAGCCTCTCCTCATAAGTCATGTGTTCCAGACCCCTAATCATTTTTGTTGCCCTTTGCTGGACTCTTTCCAATTTATCCACATCCTTATTGTAGTGTGGGGCCCAAAACTGGACACAGTACTCCAGATGAGGCCTCACCAATGTCGAATAGAGGGGGACGATCACGTCCCTCGATCTGCTCGCTATGCCCCTACTTATACATCCCAAAATGCCATTGGCCTTCTTGGCAACAAGGGCACACTGCTGACTCATATCCAGCTTCTCGTCCACTGTCACCCCTAGGTCCTTTTCCACAGAACTGCTGCCTAGCCATTCGGTCCCTAGTCTGTAGCTGTGCATTGGGTTCTTCCGTCCTAAGTGCAGGACCCTGCACTTATCCTTATTGAACCTCATCAGATTTCTTTTGGCCCAATCCTCCAATTTGTCTAGGTCCCTCTGTATCCTATCCCTGCCCTCCAGCGTATCTACCACTCCTCCCAGTTTAGTATCATTCGCAAATTTCCTGAGAGTGCAATCCACACCATCCTCCAGATCATTTATGAAGATATTGAACAAAACTGGCCCCAGGACCGACCCCTGGGGCACTCCACTTGACACCGGCTGCCAACTAGACATGGAGCCATTGATCCCTACCCGTTGAGCCCAACAATCTAGCCAACTTTCTACCCACCTTATAGTGCATTCATCCAGCCCGTACTTCTTTAACTTGCTGACAAGAATACTGTGGGAGACCATGTCAAAAGCTTTGCTAAAATCAAGAAACAATACATCCACTGCTTTCCTTTCATCCACAGAACCAGTAATCTCATATAGAAGGCGATTAGATTAGTCAGGCATGACCTTCCCTTGGTGAATCCATGCTGACTGTTCCTGATCTCTTTCCTCTCATGTAAGTGCTTCAGGATTGATTCTTTGAGGACCTGCTCCATGATTTTTCCGGGGACTGAAGTGAGGCTGACTGGCCTGTAGTTCCCAGGATCCTCCTTCTTCCCTTTTTTAAAGATTGGCACTACATTAGCCTTTTTCCAGTCATCCGGAACTTCCCCCGTTCGCCACGAGTTTTCAAAGATAATGGCCAATGGCTCTGCAATCGCAGCCGCCAGTTCCTTTAGCACTCTCGGATGCAACTCGTCCGGCCCCATGGACTTGTACACGTCCAGCTTTTCTAAATAGTCCCTAACCACCTCTTTCTCCACAGAGGGCTGGCCATCTATTCCCCATGTTGTGATGCCCAGCGCAGCAGTCTGGGAGCTGACCTTGTTAGTGAAGACAGAGGCAAAAAAAGCATTGAGTACATTAGCTTTTTCCACATCCTCTGTCACTAGGTTGCCTCCCTCATTCATTAAGGGGCCCACACTTTCCTTGGCTTTCTTCTTGTTGCCAACATACGTGAAGAAACCCTTCTTGTTATTCTTAACATCTCTCACTAGCTGCAGCTCCAGGTGCGATTTGGCCCTCCTGATTTCATTCCTACATGCCCGAGCAATATTTTTATACTCTTCCCTGGTCATATGTCCAACCTTCCACTTCTTGTAAGCTTCTTTTTTATGTTTAAGATCCGCTAGGATTTCACCATTAAGCCAAGCTGGTCGCCTGCCATATTTACTATTCTTTCGACACATCGGGATGGTTTGTCCCTGTAACCTCAACAGGGATTCCTTGAAATACAGCCAGCTCTCCTGGACTCCTTTCCCCTTCATGTTAGTCATGTTAGTTATCTAATAAGGTACTGCTTACCCAAAGTCCTTCTCACTCAGTTTTTCAACCAGGACAGCTGAGACCCTCCTTTCACAAGACCAAGCCTGTTAGCAGCTTGTCTTCCTAGATGAAGAATGCCAGAACATCTCTCTGGACGCCGAAGTATATATTTGTTTTTCACCTCTAAAAAGCTCCCCCTTCACCTCTTCCTGAAGTCCCCACAATCTCTTCATTAGCATTTGATTCAGTACCAAAGTAAACTTCCATTGTAAGATACACAACACACAATAGTCAACCAGGGAGATAAGTGTTTCCCGCCTGTTGTCTGATGTACTCTATTACGTCTACAGTATGAAATTATTTTGAAATTATTCTATTCGAATGCTACCTCTTGGTCACCTGCCTTTAACTGCAAGGCTTGAAGAACATAATTTCCAATATAGGCAGAGGTGAAAGTAAGCCAGTATGGTACAGTGTACATAGCTGACCGTATCGGCAGGGGGCAACTTCCCCAGGAGAGCAATTTAAAAGGGCCCTGGGCTCCCGGCAGCAGCCGGAGCCCCTGGCTCTTTAAATCGCCACCAGTGCCCCGGGGCTCCCAGCCACTGCCGCAGCTACAGCTACAGATACCATGGGGCTCCGGCGGTGATTTAAAGGTCCCAGGGCTCCCGGCTACTGCGGCCGGGAGCCCCAGGACTCTGGCAGTGATTTAAAGAGCTCGGAGCTCCCGGCAGCGGCTGGAGCCCCGGGCCCTTTAAATTGCTGCCAGAGCCCCGAGGTAGCGGTAGCAATTTAAAGGGCCCAGGGATTTAAAGGCCCCGCCCCTTCCGCCTGAGGCCCCACCCCTTCTGCTTGAGCCTCCCCCCCCCAGTACCCCGACCCTGTGTACCGGTAAGTCCCTTAAGTTGCTTTCACCCCTGAATATATGTATCTATCTCCTTACATATTATGCACACGTAACCCCTCTCCTGTTCACCATTCCAGTAAGAAGTTGTTTTAGATAAGAAAAGGAGTACTTGTGGCACCTTAGAGACTGACCAATTTATTTGAGCATGAGCTTTCGTGAGCCACAGCTCACTTGTACTCCTTTTCTTTTTGCGAATACAGACTAACACGGCTGTTACTCTGAAACCGTTTTAGATAAGGTAAGTCTGCAGTGTGGCTTTTTATACATCTTTGTGGGACTGGGTCTGGGGTTCCTCAGTGTGCTTTGCATTCGCCAGTGTGTTTTCACCTCATACTAAGCCCACTCAGACTAACCACCAGGAACAGTTTTATTCTGTAAGGAAACACAAAACAGGCTTTCAGTCCAGCAGCCTCTTCTCTGCTTGCCTCCTGCTTCCAGCTTCAGTGCTAAAAGTTCCTGTTCAGAGGGCAGAGGGTACTTCCTGTTGGATTCTCTCAACAGTCAGTAGTTCAGAGGCGACATGTGTGGGGGACACGCAGGGTCATGTGCCCCCCTCCCCCTCAGATTCTCAGGACGCCTCTCACTGGGACACCCAGCAGCAAGGAGGCATCGGCTCCCCTTGGCAGTAGCACTCACTGTGCGTCCATGCAGTGTGGGTAGGGAGGAAGTAGCAGGGCAGCTGGCTGCAGGCTGGTTCCCCCGTCTCCCTCTATTACGATATCTACAGACATGAGACTCAGCTTGCCCAGGGTAGGGTGGTTTCTCCAGAAATCCTCTGTCGTGGTTGTGACCTGTGACCCTGAATCAATTAAGACCTTGCACAGGATACCGTTGACCTCCAAATTTTCTTCGTTCAGGGTCCCCACCAGGCCAGAATGCTCGGTTGCTATTGGTAAAGTATGCTGGGAAGTTGTGACACTGATACTATTTGGGGGACTTTTCATCAGCTCTGTGCCCTTCACCTGACCCTTGGTGTCGAACCGTAGCAGTTTAAAGAAGAGAGAACCTCAGCTTGAGCTGGCTCCGTGAGGTGGGGCTGAACATGTTGATGACAGCCCTGGGCTATACGGCCTTCTTGTCCACAATTGTGGCATATGAAACAGCCTCTGGCTATGGACACTAACATCAGGGGTACCTTGACCACATCCCCATCTAGAATTTTGGGGTGTGTCCCCCTGACTACTGTGCCCTGTTGCAGTTCCAGTTCCTCTGGTTGTCCCATTGTCTCATGGCTCTGTCTCTGGAGGACAGTCAGCTCCTGGATTAGCCCAGTTAGGCCTGTCACTGCTTCCTGTAGCATGTTGCCTGGAGTACTCCTGGGTAGAGGCACCTCTGGAGCAATCTGCACAGCATCGTCTGCCAGGGCAGCTTGTTGCAGACTGTTTATCCTCTGGGCTGGCACATCCATTCTACCCTCTATGTTTCTCTCCCGGGCCAGCTGATGCAGTTCTCCTTGCAGCTGTCAGAATGTCAAGTAGCAGGGTTGCATAGGTGCCAACCTGTTGTGGACTTCTCACTCCTGGATGCCCCACATGAACTACTGTGTGAATTTATAGCCCCAGTCAGGGAAAGGATGACCCCCTCAGAGCTTCTCCTCTACTACCCACAGTAAGGCCCCTAATTTGATGGCATAGGATGAGACTGTTTCTCTAGGGCATTGGCGTCTTTCATAAAAGTCTGTCATGGGGTTCAGAGACAAATGGCAGTTCCTATACTCTGCTCTAAGTTCTTCAATGGCTCAGGATGGAAATTGCTCCTGAGGTGGCAGGTTAAGGTCCCCTCACTCAATGCAGCAGTTTGAAGTCCACAACCTGTAGTTCCCACCTCTGAAGCCCACTGGATCTTGAACTACACACACACACACACACACTTTACAAACATCACGATGAGCGGAGTGACACAGGCTTTCAGTAGAACCCTCACATGACACTCTTTGGTGAACTAGGATGCAAATACCAGACTCAGGGGATCCCTGTAACCCATATGCACCCCCCGTGCCCTCTGCCAGTTGGCATCAAGAGGTCATTGGGTCACTGTAGTTATTCAAGAAGAATTGCCCTCTTTTAAAATGGCCTCTTCCCTCCCCTCTCCACACTGTTCCAAGTTGAAGTGAAGCCAAACTATCTTTAAGGAAGATTATAAATCTTGATCTGTTGGATGGCAGCAATTAACACTGTGAAGAACAAGTGAGTAAAGACAGTGAATGTTATGTGTCACAACGTACAAACAGAGAAGTAGATAAAAACATAAATGCTCTTGCTGAGAGATTGTAGCATAACACTACATTATTTCTGAGAATTCAGAACAATACCACACACAAACCCAAAAACAAAGAGAGAAAACAGGCTGCTCGCCAAAGCAGAAAGGCACAACTCACCCCCACCTTGCTTTAAGCTGGCTCTCTCCAGACTGACTCTGCTCACAGCAACAGAGCTCTCTAGCCTGCAAGTAGGACTAGGAACCACTCCCACCCACACCCCTAGCTCTTAAAGCAATAGTTTGTGACTCCAACACAAGTCCTCAATACATCACAGCGGACATCTTTGTTGGGGGAACCTATGGCCTCAGGCCCACTTAGTATGATAGGAGATGGCAGCCATTCTGAAAGAGGACTGTTATTTGTGGGACTCTCTGTAGAATGTTATTTGTCGGCCTCTGCTGAAGGAGAGCTTTCAGTTTTGAAAAATAGGAACAAAAAAGACCATTAAACCTAAAAAAAACCCAACCTTATTCAAATGGAACTTACACATAATGTTTCAGTTAATTTTAAACCATATGGGACATTGAGTAGTCAATTATTCCATTATTAAGATTAGGGGAAAAAATAATCTGATGCTGGGTTTTTAAAAGAACCAATTTTCAATTTATTTCAACTCTAAATTAATAAACAGATTTGAAAATTCTCAGAATATTCATTCTATGCTCAAAAAGTAAACTCTAATTTTGGGGAGGACATGCTATTTCAAACATAATAGTGAGGAGATAGAGAAGGGATACAGTAATGAGTTTCAACTTTGTTGAGTGAGCAGGTGGTTTCAGTGCAAAACCTCAACTAAGCCTTAACTATGGACTCTCAACTGATGCCTCCATAATAACATGTCACCCACCTCTGAGCTCTGATTGGTTTTACTCCTGGCCGGAAGACATGATGAGGCCACGAAACAGCTGATTGGGAGGTGCGGGGAGGGAGGGAGAGGCGCTGATCGGCAGGGCTGCTGGTGGTTGGGAGCAGGGGAGGGGAGGAGCTGATGGGGGGCTGCTGATGTATTACTGTGGCTCTTTGGCAATGTACATTGGTAAATTCTGGCTCCTTCTCAGGCTCAGGTTGGCCATCCCAATATAATACCATTTATTTAAATATTTTGGGACTTTTTTACGTTTTCAAATATATTGATTTCAATTACAATACAGAATACAAAGTGTGCAGTGCTCACTTTATATTATTTTTATTACAAATATTTGCACAGTAAAAAATAAATAAATAGTATTTTTCAATTCACCTCATACAAGTACTGTAGTGCAGTATCATGAAAGCTGAACATACAAATATAGAATTATGTACAAAAAATAACTGCATTCAAAAATAAAACAATGTAAAACTTTAAAGCCTACAAGTCTACTCAATCCTATTTCAATCACTAAGACAAACAAGGTTGTTTACATTTACGGAGATAATGCTGCCCGCTTCTGGTTTACAAGTTACCTGAAAGTGAGAACAGGCATTCTCATGGCACTGTTGTAGCCGGCGTCACAAGATATTTACGTGCCAGATGCACTGAAGATGTATATGTCCCTTCATGCTTCAACCACCATTCCAGAGGACATGTGTCCATGCTGATGACGGGTTCTGCTCAGGGGTGAAAGTAACTTAAAGGACTTGCTGGTACTCCGGAGTCCTGAGGAGGGGGTGAGGTTTCTATCGGAAGAGGTGGAGCCTTTACCGGAAGAGGTGGGGCCTTTAAATCCCCGGAGCCTCTAAATCAGTTTTTAAAGGCCCGGGGCTAGGGCTGTGGTAGCAGCAGCTGGGAGCCCCAAGCCTTTTAAATCACTCCCTCAGCTCCCAGCTGCAGAGGTTGCTGGGAGCCCTGGGGCTCGGGGGCAAATTTAAAGGGGGTGATTTAAAGGGCCCGGGGCTCTAGCTGCCACTACCGCTGACGGAGCCCCGGGGGTCCAGCAGCAGGGCCTGGGGCTCCAGCTGCCGCTATCCTCCAAGGCCCTTTAAATCGTCCCTGGAGCCCTGGGGTAGCGGCAGCGGGGCTACAGCTGCGATTTAAAGGGCCCGGGATGGTAGCGGTGGCAGGAGCCCTGGGCCCTTTAAATCACCACCCGAGCCCCGCCGCTGCTACCCCACGGCTCCAGCAGCGGGGCTCTGGCAGCAATTTAAAGGGCCCAGGGCTCCAGCCGCTGCTGGGAGCCCCAGGTCCTTTAAATTGCCGCCTGGGGAAGCCGGTCTGCCCCGGTACGGCGCACCGGCTCTTGCCGGCAGGGTGGCAGGTTTGTAGAAATTATGGTGGTGCCCAGAATCTGCCCCTGCCCAAACTCTGCCCCCCACCTGCCCAAGGCTCTGGGAGGGAGTTTGGGTGGAGGAGGAGGTCTGGGGTGCAGGCCCTGGGCTGGGGCAGGGGACTGGGGTGCAGGAGGAGTGCAGGGTGCAGGCTCTGGGAGGGAGTTTGGGGATGGGAGGGGGTGCAGGGGTGAGAGCTGTGGTGTGAGGCTGGGGATGGGTTTGGGGTGTGGCTGGGGATGAGGGGCTTGGGGTGTGGGAAGGGGCTCAGGGCTAGGGGAGAGGGTTAGGGATGAGTTTGGGATGCAGGCAGGCTGCCCTGGGACTGGAGCCAGAGAGGAGGACTCCCCTCAGCTCTCTCCCTGCCAGCAGCAGTGAGCTCTGGGGTAGGGGCCTACCTCTTCCCACCAGCAGCACACTCACCCCCACCACTGTCACTGCACGTGCTCCTAGGGCCTCTCTCAGGTCCAGGAATCTCCCTCACCTCCCCTGCGGTGGGTGCCATGGGGGGGGGGCTGCCATCACATGTGCACCTCGTCCCCTGCTGCTGCCCCTCACTGTCACCTCACTCGGGGTGCAGGATGGGGCTGCCCCTTACCCAGCGTGGGGCAGGAGCGGTGACTGTGGGCAGGGGGGGTAGCTGTACTGGTGGAGAGTCCGGCCGAAAAATGAAAGGGTCTGAGGGGGAAGGGCAGCCTGTGGTGGCAGTTGATGCAGGGAGGCAGCATGGAGCTGCAGGGGACAGACAGGGACGTTCTGCTCCAGGACCCAGGGAGGCGTGCAGGGGCAGCAAGTGGGGGGACACTCAGGGGAGGTGGGGGGTCAGCAGGTGGGACCAGGGGGGAGACCCGGCCCCGAACATTGGTGGAGCCGGGCCCCCGATATTGCTGGAGCCACGAGCCCATATAACTCGCCTCTGCAGCTTGCCAGTATGCCGTACCGGGGCGTACCGGCTTACTTTCACCTCTGGTTCTGCTCGATAATGATCCAAAGCAGTGCAGACCGATGCATGTTCATTTTTATCATCTGAGTCAGATGCCACCAGCAGAAGGTTAATTTTCTTTTTTGGTGGTTCGGGTTCTGTAGTTTCTGCATTGGAGGGTTGCTCTTTTAAGACTTCTGAAAGCATGCTCCACATCTCGTCCCTCTCAGATTTTGGAAGGCACTTCAGATTCTTAAACCTTGGGTCGAGTGCTGTCGCTATCTTTAGAAATCTCACATTGGTACCTTCTTTGCATTTTGTCATATCTGGAGTGAAAGCGTTCTTAAAACCAACATGTGTTGGGTCATCATCCGAGACTGCTATAACATGAAATATATGGCAGAATGCAGGTAAAACAGAGCAGGAGACATACAATTCTCCCACAAGGAGTTCAGTCACAAATTTAATTAACACATTATTTTTTTAATGAGCATCATCAGCACGGAAGCATGTCCTCTGGAATGGTGGCTGAAGCAAGAAGAGGTATACGAATGTTTAGCATATCTGGCACGTAAATATCTTGCAATGCCAGCTGAAAAGGTGCCATGTGAATGCCTGTTCTAACTTTCAGATGACATTGTAAATAAGAAACGGGCAGCATGATTTCCCATAAATGTAAACAAACTTCTTTATCTTAACAATTGGCTGAACAAGAAGTAGGACTGAGTGGACTAGTAGGCTCTAAAGTTTTACATTGTTTTGTTTTTGAGTGCCGTTATGTAAAAAAAATTTAAAAATCTACATTTGTACATTGCACTTTCACAATAAAGAGATTGCACTACAGTATTTGTATGAGGTGAACTGAAAAATAGTATTTCTTTTGTTTATCATTTTACAGTGCAAATATTTGTAATCAATAATATAAATTGAGTACTGTACACTTTGAATTTTGTGTTGTAATTGAAATCAATATATTTGAAAATGTAGAAAAAACCTCTAAAAATATTTAATAAATTTCAGTTGGTATTCTATTGTTTAGCAGTGCAATTAAAACTGTGATTAATCATGATTAATTTTTAAAATCACGATTAATTTTTTTTAGTTAATTGCATGAGTTAACTGTGATTAATTGACAGCCCTAGTTGTATTGCTTGAACACCCAAAGTTCCTACTGATTTCAGTGGGAGTTCAAGGTGAAGTTGAACGGACTGTTCCTACAAAATGTGGATTCATATCCAAAATAACTTACTAGATGCAAGTGCTGAGTTACCCAAAAATCCGTGGGTATGTTCTTGTTCCCCTCAACTGATATCCTGGCAGGAACATCTCCTTGGGATCATATTATGATTTACTGACTACACAGCAATCAAGGCATTAATTAGGTCAAGCCATGTCAATTGTAAAAAAGCTTAATTAGTAGTTTAAAATGGAATCCAGACGCCCTCATCATTTCAAGGGAGAAAAGGCACTAAGCAGTTTTTCCTTGTGCTACATGGCATGCATCCAAGTTGAACTCTCATATGAAAATAAGTGAGTTCATTGTTCTGAACTTGCAGCCAACAGTGCCTTCAGTTTTGTCTGAATGTTTTGCAACTGAGAAGTACATAAGATACTTTAAATAGGAGAGAGAGAAAACAGTAACAGTAACTAATGAAATCTAAATAATATAATGTTTTATTTCTTTGTACATTTGTGGACATTACGTAACATTTGGATCCACTGACTAAACTGATTTGAAAACATGCCCAATTATTAATGTATTTCTCTGTTTCCATAGAAACTCTTAGACCATTAATGACTCGTAGAAGTAAATAAAATCCATGACCATATAATTTGTTCCACTTTTCTCAACAAGACTGATGAAGACATAGCCGTTAACATCACAAAAAAAGCTCACCTAAAGGACAGATTTTGGGGGGGTACTAGTCTGCTGTACCTTCTTACTTGGAAACAGCCATTTCTGCTTTCTCACCACAAGCATTTTGTAAAAAGCTCAGCCCCACCATTGACAAATTTTGACTTTTATCAGCATAGCAAAAAAATAGGACTTGCTGTGCAAAACTAGGAAATTTAGCAAAATGTTATGGTAAATGACTGGTAAAATGTTATGGTAAATCCACAAAACAATTGGGAAGATGAGTGAAAATGGCAACCAATGCCCAAGAAGGTTGTTTTTCTTAAAATGTGGATGAAATCCAGTGACACTTTGCACTGAAAAAAGTCCCCCTCTCCACCCCCTCACCCCCATTTATTAGTTTGTTTAGTGTTGGAAAAGGTGGTTAACTGACAGTCTTGGAAAGTGAATTGCATAATGACAGGTTTCAGAGTAGCAGCCGTGTTAGTCTGTATTCGAAAAAAGAAAAGGAGTACTTGTGGCACCTTAGAGACTAACCAATTTATTTGAGCATAAGCTTTCGTGAGCTACAGCTCACTTCATCGGATACATTCAGTGGAAAATACAGTGGGGAGATTTATATACATAGAGAACATGAAACAATGGGTGTTACCATACACACTGTAAGGAGAGTGATCACTTAAGGTGAGCTATTACCAGCAGGAGAGCGGGGGGGGTGGGGGGGGAGGGAAACGACGCACCTTGATTATCACATGTATATAAATCTCCCCACTGTATTTTCCACTGAATGCATCCGATGAAGTGAGCTATAGCTCACGAAAGCTTATGCTCAAATAAATTTGTTAGTCTCTAAGGTGCCACAAGAACTCCTTTTCTTTTTGGAAAGTGAAGTCACAGCCTCCTCAGGGGACTAAGAGGAAGAAAGGCCCCTATTACACCTCTGCTCAGATTTTGATTGTGGCCATGCCAGGGAGAGCAGGAGGTACTCATCCATCCAAGACTGCTGCAGCAAGTAGAGGGGACAGAAAAGAGAGACAGAAGAGAAAGGGAAGTTGGGGAGGAGGGGAGGGAAGGGAGTGGGAGGAGTCTTGGATCCAGGATTGTGCCCCCCGCTACTCACTGAACAGACTAGCTCACCAGCTACCCTGGGGGATATGAGCTTCTCTGTGAAAAGGATAACATAACATACTCCTACCCAAGAGCAAGCAGTGAAGGAATTGTGCCTCAGAAGGGTGTCCGAGTCACACAATGCCTCACAGGGCTATGCCTGGGATTGTGCATCTTGCATATCATCCCTTCTTCAGGATTTTTCCCAAAGTCACAAGCTAGCCCTCAATCCATAGAAAAGGTACATATAGCATGGGAAGTGGCTTCCTATGCTGCCCTGTCAACGTGACTGAACCTATGCAGTAACCAGCTCAGTCTCAAGCCCATTCAGTCTTTAGCCTTGCTGCCACGAAGGGTGCAAACTAGTGGTAAGTTTGGTGGTGGATTGGGGGAGAATATTGGTTCACTAGGAACTGGACTGTCTAGCAACATCAGCTTGGTCCCATCAGGACCAACCATCAGGTGGTATTTATATTCTCCAGAGTACAATGATCAGAAAAGGAAGCCCACACATTTAATAGTTTCTCAAGCCAGAACACATGAATGTAGGTCATGAATGCTCTATGCTCTCAGAATTACAGCCTAGACAAAGAAAAACATGACAGGGCCCTTATCTAATGTAGTTCTCCAACAGTTTATTCCATACATTCCCCCTCAAGGACAGTGTAACATGAATGTCACTAAACAGTGCACACGACACAATTAAGCTGCAACATTATTTTTCTCCTTGTCTCTCTTGATTGGCTTGTGTGTAGGCGAGGAAAAAATACTGCACAATTACTATCTGCCAAGTAGCTCTGAAGACATTACATAGTGCTGAAGACAAGTTCTGCCATGCAAACTGATGAAAGAAGAAAAGAAACATTCCAAAGTTTAAACTGATTCAAGGGATTGCTGATCAGGTCAAGGATTATCCAGCAATGACACTGAGTTTCCAGACTATTCAAGTTTCAGAGTAGCAGCCGTGTTAGTCTGTATTCACAAAAAGAAAAGGAGTACTTGTGGCATCTTAGAGACTAACCAATTTATTGAGCATAAGCTTTCGTGAGCTACAGCTCACTTCATCGGATGCATTCAGTGGAAAATACAGTGAGGAGATTTATATACACACAGAACGTGAAAAAATGGGTGTTTATCAGTCTCTACGTAAAAGAATAAATGGACACAAATCAGATGTCAAGAATTATAACATTCATAAAGCAGTCGGAGAACACTTCAATCTCTCTGGTCACTCGATTTCTGACCTAAAAGTGGCTATTCTTCAACAAAAAGACTTCAAAAACAGACTCCAATGAGAGACTGCTGAATTGGAATTAATTTGCAAATTGGATACAATTAACTTAGGCTTGAATAGAGAATGGGAACAAAGTAAAACTATTTCCCCTTGTTTATTCCCCGCCCCCCCCAACTGTTCCTCAGATGTTCTTGTTAACTGCTGGAAATGGCCCCCCGTGATTATCACTACAAAAGGTTTTCTCTCCCCCCCCACTCTCCTGCTGGTAATAGCTCATCTTAAGTGATCACTCTCCTTACAGTGTGCATGATAAGCACCCATTTTTTCATGTTCTGTGTGTATATAAATCTCCTCACTGTATTTTCCACTGAATGCATCCGATGAAGTGAGCTGTAGCGCACGAAAGCTTTTGCTCAAATAAATTAGTTAGCCTCTAAGGTGTCGCAGACTATACAGGAGTTAGGGCTTTGGATGAAGTAAAGGAAATTTGTACCACTGAGTCAATTCACTCCCTTTGTTGCTGCTAGGGTAACAAACAGACACTGGAAAACTTCTGCCATAAAGAGATCTTTAGTGGCATTTCTTCATTAGGAAAGTGGGGCTGAGCCTGCACCCATGGACTTCAGAGGGAGCAAAACCAGGCCCAATTTGTAGATTTCATTTTGAAACTGCTATAAAGGAAAATTCAAAAGTATAAAAAGAAATGAAAAAAAAATCACAGAAACATGAAATGTTTCCAGCAAATTTTAATAAAATTTAAGACACTTCACAGTGATGTTTATCCAAATAATGCTTGATTTTAATCTGATATTATTGACATTCATTTGCAGGTATGATATAAAATGTAAGGGGGGGTTATTACAGCTAAATTTCATATTTCTTCTTACAGATACATCAGTGATTCATCTACCTGTACAATATGAAACAAAGTTACCCGCTCAATTCATCAAATCTGTTAGGATGGATTGTGGACTGCTTATTTATACTGGTGGCCAGTTATTCATATAATCCCACTGATTTCTTTTTTGAGTAACTGCTCAGCAACATGAGTAAGGGGATTCACAGTGAAACCCTTTCTTAATGGAATTAACATGAAATTCAGTGTATAGTAACTACAGCATGGCTCCTAATGTGGATGTCCATCACCATGTATATCATTAGTCAGACTGGAAAAGTGCTTCACTTTATATGAAGCATCTTTGAGATCAAGAGCAGAATCAAGCAGTGGGTCTGATTCTCTGACAAATGATGCATGGAGACACTCAGGAGTGGGAGTTTGTGCTATGCCATTTTTATTCATCACTTATGTAGCATTTATGTGCACCGGGTAATTTATAATAGGTAGAACATATCAAACAAAGAATATAATCCCTGCTCCGTAGTGTTTACAGTATAAAAGAAATGACTGGACATAATCTGACACAAAGAATTCCATAAATTACCATCTAGGTCTTTATGGAGTGGAATGAGGCATTTTAGCTGGAATTGGTCCTGGGATAGGCAGGTTTTCTGTCTTTTTTTATTTTATAATTAAAAGAGGAAAGGAAGGGCATACATGAATAGTGAGGCTGTTCCAGCTGCAGTGGGCAGCATGAAAAAGGCAGTCACAAGTTAGAAATACTCTCTTAGGTATCTATACCCTCATGTAGTTTAGATATTTCTTTTGGATATGATTAACATGAGGGAACCCAAGGTGGATGAGTAACCCCTTAAGTAGAAGAGCATACAGAGACAGAAAGGATGGGTGAATTAGTGTGGCTAGGAACAATCAAATATCTTAGTTATGAGGATCTGGATAGTGGGGGATAATGGATAATGGGGTATAACGGTTTGAGCTGCACAGGCAGCTCTTGTGGTTTGCTAGAGGGCCTTACTCCGGTGCTCAGCTGTGTCACTTTGATGCCAATTTAGGATGGTTGAGAAATCAGAACATGACTGTAGGCTGGGGATGGAGCACCAAGGGGCAGCGGTTGGTAGGAGGGTGTGGGTCCCTTGATCCCCATGGTAGCAAGCAGGGGACAAGAAGACCGGAAAGTAGTTAGAGGGATTATAAAGGAGGTGGTGCAGCTATCTGACTTGCAGCCAGACTAGAGTACAGGAAGACTGCCACATCAAAGCTGGATAAACACAGAGTGCTCCTCACCTCATTTCTGTGAGGTTCCTTTGGACTGTATTGGAAAACTGATCATTGACAAACAGATCAGTCTTGCGTGGGACAAAATTCTATACTCAGTGTGTATAGTGGGTTAGTGATAGAACATGTGGTGTTATACCAATAAAATAAAAACCAGCAGGATCTTATTAAAGGGAAAAAGGCAAAATGCCACATTTATTGTGAATACAGAAAGAATCATAGTAAGCAGTTAGTTATAGTTATAACGTTCCATTCAATCTCATATTTATTCACACATTCATTCCTACAAACACACACACACACACACACACACAGAGGTTCTGCAAGGTTGTTATCACAGTTACCAGCCTTAGCCCTGGTCTACACTAGGACTTTAGGTCGAATTTAGCAGCGTTAAATCGATGTAAACCTGCACCCGTCCACACGATGAAGCCCTTTATTTCGACTTAAAGGGCTCTTAAAATCGATTTCCTTACTCCACCCCTGACAAGTGGATTAGCGCTTAAATCGGCTTTGGCGGCTTGAATTTGGGGTACTGTGGACACAATTCGACGGTATTGGCCTCCGGGAGCTATCCCAGAGTGCTCCATTGTGACCGCTCTGGACAGCACTCTCAACTCAGATGCACTGGCCAGGTAGACAGAAAAGAACCGCGAACTTTTGAATCTCATTTCCTGTTTGGCCAGCGTGGCAAGCTGCAGGTGACCATGCAGAGCTCATCAGCAGAGGTGACCATGATGGAGTCCCAGAATCGCAAAAGAGCTCCAGCATGGACCGAACGGGAGGTACGGGATCCGATCGCTATTTGGGGAGAGAAATCCGTGCTATCAGAACTCCGTTTCAGTTTTCAAAATGCCAAAACCTTTGTCAAAATCTCCCAGGGCATGAAGGACAGAGGCCATAACAGGGACCCGAAGCAGTGCCGCGTGAAACTTAAGGAGCTGAGGCAAGCCTACCAGAAAACCAGAGAGGCGAACAGCCGCTCCGGGTCAGAGCCCCAAATATGCCGCTTCTATGATGAGCTGCATGCCATTTTAGGGGTTTCAGCCACCACTACCCCAGCCGTGTTGTTTGACTCCTTCAATGGAGATGGAGACAACACGGAAGCAGGTTTTGGGGACGAAGAAGATGATGATGATGATGAGGTTGTAGATAGCTCACAGCAAGCAAGCGGAGAAACCGGTTTTCCCGACAGCCAGGAACTGTTTCTCACCCTGGACCTGGAGCCAGTACCCCCTGAACCCACCCAAGGCTGCTTCCTGGACCCGGCAGGCGGAGAAGGGACTTCCGGTGAGTGTACCTTTTAAAATACTATACATGGTTTAAAAGCAAGCATGTGAAAGGATTACTTTGCCCTGGCATTCGCGGCTCTTCTGGATGTACTCCCAAAGCCTTTGCAAAAGGTTT
The DNA here is from genome assembly GCF_965152235.1 of Eretmochelys imbricata. Taxonomy (NCBI): domain Eukaryota; kingdom Metazoa; phylum Chordata; order Testudines; family Cheloniidae; genus Eretmochelys; species Eretmochelys imbricata. Next base: position 136,563,167 of record NC_135572.1, read on the forward strand.
CTGGGGAGGGCAGCTTTATTGCATCCTTCATGGCAGGACACTTTACCACTCCAGACCAGTAACACGTACTCGAGAATCATTGTACAACAAAGCATTGCAGTGTATGTTTGCTGGCGTTCAAACAACATCCGTTCTTTATCTCTCTCTGTGTTATCCTCAGGAGAGTGAGATATAATTCATGGTCACCGGGTTGAAATAGAGTGTTTTTCTTCAGGGGACACTCAGAGGAGCCTGTTCCTGCTGGGCTGTTTGCCTGTGGCTAAACAGAAATGTTCCCCGCTGTTAGCCACGGGGAGGGGGGAGGGTTTAGGAGGTAGCCACGCGGTGGGGGGAGGCAAAATGTGACCTTCTAACGAAAGCACATGTGCTATGTATGTAATATTAACAGCAAGGTTTACCCTGAAAGAGTGTAGCCACTGTTTTATAAAATGTGTCTTTTTAAATACCGCTGTCCCCTTTTTTTTGTCCACCAGCTGCATGTGTTTCAATGATCACAGGATCTTCTCCTTCCCAGAGGCTAGTGAAGATTAGAAAGAAAAAAAAACGCACTCGAGATGAAATGTTCTCCGAGCTCATGCTGTCCTCCCACACTGACAGAGCACAGACGAATGCGTGGAGGCAAATAATGTCAGAGTGCAGGAAAGCACAAAATGACCGGGAGGAGAGGTGGCGGGCTGAAGAGAGTAAGTGGCGGGTTGAAGACAGGGCTGAAGCTCAAATGTGGCGGCAGCGTGATGAGAGGAGGCAGGATTCAATGCTGAGGCTGCTGGAGGATCAAACCAGTATGCTCCAGTGTATGGTTGAGCTGCAGCAAAGGCAGCTGGAGCACAGACTGCCACTACAGCCCCTGTGTAACCAACCGCCCTCCTCCCCAAGTTCCATAGCCTTCACACCCAGATGCCCAAGAACGCAGTGGGGGGGCCACCGGCCAACCGGCCACTCCGCCACAGAGGATTGCCCCCAAAAAAGAAGGCTGGCATTCAATAAATTTTAAAGTTGTAAACTTTTAAAGTGCTGTGTGGCATTTTCCTTCTCTCCTCCACCACCCATCCTGGGCTACCCTGGTAGTCGTCCCCCTATTTGTGTGATGAATGAATAAAGAATGCATGAATGTGAAGCAACAATGACTTTATTGCCTCTGCAAGCGGTGATCGAAGGGAGGAGGGGAGGGTGGTTAGCTTACAGGGAAGTAGAGTGAACCAAGGAGCAGGGGGTTTCATCAAGGAGAAACAAACAGAACTTTCACACCGTAGCCTGACCAGTCATGAAACTGGTTTTCAAAGCTTCTCTGATGCGTACCGCACCCTCCTGTGCTCTTCTAACTGCCCTGGTGTCTGGCTGCGCGTAACCAGCAGCCAGGCGATTTGCCTCAACCTCCCACCCCACCATAAACGTCTCCCCCTTACTCTCACAGATATTGTGGAGCACACAGCAAGCAGTAATAACAGTGGGAATATTGGTTTTGCTGAGGTCTAAGCGAGTCAGTAAACTGCACCAGCGCGCCTTTAAACGTCCAAATGCACATTCTACCACCATTCTGCACTTGCTCAGCCTGTAGTTGAACAGCTCCTGACTACTGTCCAGGCTGCCTGTGTACGGCTTCATGAGCCATGGCATTAAGGGGTAGGCTGGGTCCCCAAGGATACATACAGGCATTTCAACATCCCCAACAGTTATTTTCTGGTCTGGGAATAAAGTCCCTTCCTGCAGCTTTTGAAACAGACCAGAGTTCCTGAAGATGCGAGCGTCATGTATCTTTCCCGGCCATCCCACGCTGATGTTGGTGAAACGTCCCTTGTGATCCACCAGAGCTTGCAGCACTATTGAAAAGTACCCCTTGCGGTTTATGTACTCGGCGGCTTGGTGCTCCGGTGCCAAGATAGGGATATGGGTTCCGTCTATGGCCCCACCACAGTTAGGGAATCCCATTGCCGCAAAGCCATCCACTATGAGCTGCACATTTCCCAGGGTCACTACCCTTGATATCAGCAGATCTTTGATTGTGTGGGCTACTTGCATCACAGCAGCCCCAACAGTCGATTTGCCCACTCCAAATTGATTCCCAACTGACTGGTAGCTGTCTGGCGTTGCAAGCTTCCACAGGGCTATCGCCACTCGCTTCTCAACTGTGAGGGCTGCTCTCATCTTGGTATTCATGCGCTTCAGGGCAGGGGAAAGCAAGTCACAAAGTTCTATGAAAGTGTCCTTACGCATGCGAAAGTTTCGCAGCCACTGGGAATCGTCCCAGACCTGCAACACTATGCGGTCCCACCAGTCTGTGCTTGTTTCCCGAGCCCAGAATCGGCGTTCCACAGCATGAACCTGCCCCATTAGCACCATGATGCATGCATTAGCAGGGCCCATGCTTTCAGAGAAATCTGTGTCCATGTCCTGATCACTCACGTGACCGCGCTGACGTCGCCTCCTCGCCCGGTATCGCTTTGCCAGGTTCTGGTGCTGCATATACTGGTGGATAATGCGTGTGGTGTTTAATGTGCTCCTAATTGCCAAAGAGAGCTGAGCGGCCTCCAGGCTTGCCTTGGTATGGCGTCCGCACAGAAAAAAGGCGCAGAACGATTGTCTGTCGTTGCTCTGACGGAGGGAGGGGCGACTGATGACATGGCTTACAGGGTTGGCTTCAGGGAATTAAAATCAACAAAGGGGCTGGCTTTACATCAAGGAGTATTTCAGAAAGGACTTCACGGAGGGTTCCAATAAGAAATGGTGCACCTAAGTTACTGTTCTTATTGGAACAAGGAGGTTAGTCTGGCCTCTGATTGATACATGGCTAGATTTACCTTGCTGCACCTTCTCTGTGAGTGACTGCAGTGTGACCTAGAGGAATGAGTCCCCTAGACGGGGGAGGAGGCAAATGAGTACAAAACAAATCTGGTCTATTTCTTGTTTTGATCCACTCCATCTATCTTTTACATCTTTGGCTGGCAGCAGACAGTGCAGAAGGACTGCATGCCATCCACATCTCATGGCTGCTCGGCAGAAGACGGTGCACTGGGACTGCTAGCCATCCTCATCTCTTGCCTGCCCGGCAGAAGATGATGCAATAGGACTGCTAGCCATCCTCATCTCTTGCCTGCCTGGCAGAAGATGGTACAGTACGACTGCTAGCCATCCTCATCTCTTGCCTGCCCGGCAGAAGATGGTACAGTACGACTGCTAGCAATCCGTATCGCCTGCCTGCTCACCATAAGACGGTTCAATAGGACTGACTGCAGGACTAAAGAGAATGACCTGGTCAAGTCACTCCAAATTTAGTCCCTGCGCCCATGTCTGCCCAGGCGCTCGTGGCCGACGTGGCCAGGAGCACTTCGGACATGATGATGACGGCTACCAGTCATACTGTACCGTCTGCTGCCAGAAGGCAATGGGTTGCTGCTACTGTATAGCAATGCAGTACCGCGTCTGCCAGCACCCAGGAGACATAGGGTGACGGTTACCTGAGCAGGCTCCATGCTTGCCGTGGTATGGCGTCTCCGCAGGTAACTCAGGAAAAAAGGCGCGAAACGATTGTCTGCCCTTGCTTTCACGGAGGGAGGGAGGGAACGGCGGCCTGACAATATGTACCCAGAACCACCCGCGACAATGTTTTAGCCCCATCAGAGTGCTCCATTGTGACTGCTCTGGACAGCACTCTCAACTCAGATGCATGATTGTTTGCCGTTGCTCTGACGCAGGGAGGGGCAACTGAGGATACGGCTTACAGGGTTGGCTTCAGGGAGCTAAAATCAACAAAGGGGGTGGCTTTACATCAAGGAATATTTCAGGCAGGACTTCACGGAGGGTTCCAATAAGAAATGGTGCACCTAAGTTATTTTTCTTATTGGAACAAGGAGGTTAGCCTGGCCTCTGATTGATACATGGCTAGATTTACCTCGCTGCACCTTCTCTGTGAGTGACTACAGTGTGACCTAGAGGAATGAGTCCCCTAGACAGGAGAGGGGGGGAAGCAAATGAGTACAAATCAAATCTGGTCTATTTCTTGTTTTGATCCACTCCATCTATCTTTTACATCTTTGGCTGGCAGCAGACGGTGCAGAAGGACTGCATGCCATCCACATCTCATGGCTGCTCGGCAGAAGATGGTACAGTACGACTGCTAGCCATCCTCATCTCTTGCCTGCTCGGCAGAAGATGGTACAATACGACTGCTAGCCATCCTCATCTCTTGCCTGCCCAGCAGAAGATGGTACAGTACGACTGCTAGCCATCCTCATCTCTTGCCTGCCCGGCAGAAGATGGTACAGTACGACTGCTAGCAATCCGTATCGCCTGCCTGCTCACCATAAGACGGTTCAATAGGACTGACTGCAGGACTAAAGAGAATGACCTGGTCAAGTCACTCCAAATTTAGTCCCTGCGCCCATGTCTGCCCAGGCGCTCCCAGCCGACGTGGCCAGGAGCACCTCGTACACGACGATGACGGCTACCAGTCGTATTGCACCATCTGCTGCCAGAAGGCAATCGGTTGCTGCTACTGTGTAGCAATGCCGTACCGCGTCTGCCAGCACCCAGGAGACATACGGTGATGGTTACCTGAGCGGGCTCCATGCTTGCCGTGGTATGGCGTCTGTACAGGTAACTCAGGAAAAAAGGCGCAAAACGGTTGTTTGCCCTTGCTTTCACGGAGGGAGGGAGGGAAGGGGGGCCTGACGATATGTACCCAGAACCACCCGCGACAATGTTTTAGCCCATCAGGCATTGGGATCTCAACCCAGAATTCCAATGGGCAGCAGAGACTGCGGGAACTGTGGGATAGCTACCCACAGTGCAACGCTCCAGAAGTCGACTCTAGCCTCAGTACTGTGGAAGCGCTCCGCCGAGTTAATGCACTTAATGCACTTAGAGCATTTTCTGTGGGGACACACACACTCGAATATATAAAACCGATTTCTAAAAAACCGACTTCTATAAATTCGACCTTATTCCGTAGTGTAGACATACCCTTAGAGTTGCTAATGCCAAGCCACTGGCCAGGTGGCCTGGACATGAGGAGGGAGCAGGGCTTTGTCAGATGCTCATCTGATGCTCCTGGAAGTTGGTTTGCAGAATCAAACCCCAAAGTTCTCACTTTCTAGAGTCTATTTTTATAGGAATTTATTCCTAGGACAGTCTGTGGGAATTGCTTCATCATGCTGTTGCTGAATCAATCAGCAGATGGCACATTCCTGACGGCTCCGTGCTGCCAGAGGTTATCTTGTTCTTTGGTTCTCCCATTCTTGAGGCTGTTGGGTGGATTCCAGTCTGCCCTCTGGGGGTCCTCTGGTTATTTCCACTTGACGCCTTCTTCAGCCAATGGACACTGGATTCTTAGCCTGGCACCTCCCTGATCATTCAGTTATTATCCACACCAAGCATCCATCTACATACATCCTCCATCTTTATTTTAATCACAATTGTTAATACAGCGAAAGGGTGGGGAGGCTCTGGGTGCTGTTTCTGTTGTTACAGAGTCACTTTGAGTCTCTCTCTGTGTGAATTGCTTTGAGAACAGACTCTGTCTTAGAATGTACTAACGCAATCAGCAGCTTGCAAGTTTCACACATAGAGGGAGAGAAACAGTACCAAAAACCAAGAGACCTCTTAATTAGTAATACCCTGGAATTTAAACTCTGGGGAATCAAACTCATTTGTGATTTTAATACAGAACTTCTTTAATATGATCCAACAGTGGTACCCAGTTTTATGTCTCCATCTTATTTCAGATGATCCATCAGGAGTGGTTTGCTAGAAAATGAGCTGGCTTAGGCTTAAACCAGGTAAAATAGAGCCAATACTGATAGGTTGACAAGCAATTAGAAACTATTGCAGAGATTATATTGACTACCTTGATCAAGGATGTACACCTGCTGTTTGTTATCCAAATCCGTAATTTAGGGGGCCTGGTTATACCAACATCTGTTTTAGATCACCAAGTAGCAGCTTGGCTGGCATTTTTCCATCTGTTGTCCAGACATATATGACCTTTCCTTTCAGATGCAAATCTTGCTTTTGTTATCCATGACATTGCCTTGGCTATTTCAAGATCCGACCACTGCAATATTCTCTACTGCAGGACACTCCTTAAGGGTATTTGGAAATTGAAACTGAAACATAGCCACCTGTTTGGTGAATGGTGCCTTGACAGAAGCAGGTAACATCAGTAACAGTTAACATCAGTAACTAACATTGGTGGTTAGCTTCCACTCCATGTTGTCTCTCTCTCTCTTTCCATGCAATATTGCTCTAGTAGCAATCAGCAGAAGTGCTTGAACTGGAGTTCCCAAGGTATATAGAGCAGAGGAGCTACTAGCAGACTGTAGCAGCACTTCCCTGTGAGAAACAGACGTTTGGAATTCCCTCCCAATTTAGCCCAAATCTGTTGACTTTCAGAATATGACTGTCTGTTATCCAAGCTTTGGAGGGAGGGAAGAAGTAAGAGGGAATTGGACAGAATCTGAGGGAGAATGGGGTATTGTTATTTGATCATCACTGGATTTTGTAAGGGATTAGACCTGTTCAGATGCTTTTTTATAAGGTCAAATTTTGCATGCTGTTATGTTCATAACATTCCCCCAGAGAAGTTAGACAAAAACATTCTTGCTAGAAGGTTGCAATGTCATACTACTTTATTTCTTAGAATTCAGAATGACATCACACAAGAACACAAAAGAGACACAGACAAAGCATGCTGCTCCCTAAAGCAGAGAGGTACAACTCAACCCACCCATGGGTGGCACGTATCGTAGGGGAGGGGAGGGTATGCCTCCCCAAACAGCTCAGTGTGGCCCCACCCATGCTCCGCCCTCTCCTGCTTGCTCTTTCCCCTTGGGCCCAGCCCAGGCAGGCTGCTCATCTTCAGGGAAGCATGCTGGGGCTGAGGGGCCGTGCGCCACCCGCCCGCTGCTTGGGGGCTGGGGGCCGCGCACCTGGCGCCACGGCAGGGGGAAGCTCAGGGATCTGGTGGGAAAAAGGGGCGGGAGGGACAGGGTCTCGTGCCAGAGGGGTGGGTCTGGCCAGGGGCTAGCCTCCCCAAGCCAGGGGTTCACCCGCTGCCCATGAACCCACCTTACGTTAGACTGGCTCTCTGCAGACTGACTCAGATCTCCTGCTTCCCTACACAGCCCCCTAGCCTGCAAGCAAGACCAAAAAAAACCCTTACTTTTAAAGTGACAGCTCGTCATTTTAACACAGTTTTCTGTACACCACACGCTGGTTTTTAAGGGATGGCAGGACACCTGGAGATTTAAATGGGTGCCTTTTTTGGGTTAAAAAAATCAAAGTAAATGAAGTGGAAAAAGAGGAGAAGAGTGGGGGCTTGGGTGAGCCAGAGAAAATGGGAGGAGTCCTAGAAGGACACGAGGACGGACACAGAGGCAGAGCTGAGATACAGTGTTATACTGTCGTTTCCCGGTAGTTCATAGAGGATGATGAGGCTATTGAGTTAGCCTGTGACGTTATCTACCCCTAATCCAATGCCCAGTTTTTAATAAACTGTGGGATTCTTGGCAAACCCCTCTGGTGCTGGAATAGAGTGACCAATCGGGACAGGGGGTGGGGGGTAATAGGTGCCTATGTAAGAAAAAGCTCCAAAAATCGGGATTGTCCCTATAAAATCGGGACATCTGGTCACCCTATGCTGGAAGAAGAAGGGAACAGCATTCTAAACATTCATGTGTACATTCTTGGAGAGTCCAAGAACAACAATCAGGGAATAATGGAGGAAAAATATCTATTTTAAAAGGAGCTAAATCATTTTGCATTGACTCAGTTCAGTCCATCCCAGTTTCTCTGACTTACTTAATCTTTTCCAAATAAGTAGAGAGAGATTAGAAATGTAAATCAGATATTTGGAGTTGGACTTGGTAACTGAAGCTTGCCAAACAGATTCAGACAAAGACTTTTATAGGCATGTTGTAAAAACAGCAATGCTGTAAACAAACCATAGAAAGGGTGTTTAAGGTCATTTTCTCCTCCCCATCCTCTTCCTCCTATCAATTCACAGAGCAACACATTACATGTTTGTTCTCGTGGTAGCTATGGTTCCATTTGCAACACACCCATTGAGATAATGTGATGTCTTGGCCTGTGAAGCTTTGGTATAACCTTATTTCAAAATTAGATGGTAAAGAGGCAGAATATCTTCAAAGTATCTTAAATCTGCATTTGTAGATGAAAAAGTGAAGAATTGTGTCTCACGGTGGTTACAAGAATTAACATATTTTCATGACATTCCACAGTATAGTGTAACCACAATGGGATCACAGTGTCATTTTTTACAACATTAAGTAAAATATGGAAATTTGGGAAGTTCTTTGTACTCTGCCGTAACAAAACACATACATTCATTTAGTTTATTCCCTAAATTCTCTAATTGCTCCCTCCTCCTTTTCCACATTTGTTCACATGTATATAAAGTAACCTGCCTTTGTGTGTGCTTTTTTTGCTTTTCCCAGTGCTGTCTGCAGGGATGAATTAGACAGACACTTAGCTCAATGCTGTCCTCATTTGCAATAGTGCAACCCCACTGATTCCAAGAGAGTTTGTTTTGCCCACACAAGCAGGAAAACCAGAATAAATTATTCAAAATGCCAGCCCTTCTCTTCTCTTTCTTTACTAATGACGTGGAAATGTGAATGTCAGAAGTGGGCAGCAGCATGCCTGCTCCTGTGCAGTTATGAGGAATGGCGAATGGTGGGTAGGAATGTCCATAAAAGCGATTGGGTTTCAGGAGCCCATCCAGAATAGGAGCACCTTTTCATGGTGCCAAGTATCAGAGGGGTAGCCGTGTTAGTCTGGATCTGTAAAAGCGGCAAAGAGTCCTGTGGCACCTTATAGACTAACAGACATATTGGAGCATCAAACATCTGGTAGTCTATAAGGTGCCACAGGACTCTTTGCTGCTTTTTCATGGTGCGTATGGCTTTTCCCTTGATTCACAAAGAATGTGGTACTGATTCATAATTTAACCAACGTTTGGCAGATGACAGACAGCATGTGTATTTGTCTGGAAAAGTAAAGTGTGTCATTAACACACATCCTTTTTACACCATCCGTAGAACAGTTCATATGCAGCTGCATATTGGGAGGATCCCCTCAGTCTCAAACACCAAAAGTTCACCAAAACCTCCCTCATGCTGCAAGACCAACTAGCCCAATTATAAACTAATAATAATCCTAAAGTATCTGGTGACTTTCATCCCACTGAACATATAAATTACTAACAATCTATTATTACCCTATTTAGGTACCGCAAATAGGTTCCATATTGAGTTGCTACTGAGATATTCTTATGATGAATTACTAATAAGCTATAATGAAAAATTGCTAGTGTGCTACCTTGGGCTCTCTATGAATTTTTGAACAGGAAAGCTTTTCTCTACTCCCAGAGGGCCAAATGCAGCCCTGCTGGCTTCTGTTTGCATTCCCATTCCACTCTGTTTTACTAGCAGTACTTATTTACTCATTGTGTAAGCTTCCCAGTTCTCTTATGTGAACATTCTAAAACATTTTCATAAATATCACTAATGACTGTATATCTTTGTATAGCCATTTCCAACAGCTACTCAGTTGTACCCTTAAAATGTCCATCAAAACAGAAATACAATGAAAAATGGGGCAGAGGGGGAGAAAGGTTTTTTTAAAAATCTGTTTCTGATCAGCTCATACACACAGATTGTAATTATTTTAGCGTTTCTGATAGGCTTGATTGGACCTCTGCAGAAGGACAGCAGTGCTGGGGGTATACTGTTTAAGCAAGAGAGGATCAGGATGGAAAATGCGGTTTGCAACACCTGTTTATTATATAAACAGTCCTCCACCGGCATTATTACAGTGTATTCTACTATATGTATGCCCATCATTGTGTTATGTGAACTCCCCTTGCGGTATATGCAGGGGATCAGGGACACACACTTCTGGGATTGCTACCACCGCAGGCTTCACTGTCCTTCATTCTGCTACACTAAAGTGTCTGCACCCAAATAGTTGTTGCCCCCTGTGTGAAAAGTGATGTGAGGGAAAGGGATCCCTTCCTCCTCCGCCCACCGCTCAGCACATCTGCACTTTAACTTCTACAGTTTGGCCCTAAATGAATATATTTAATAGGGGGAGGATTTTGTCTTTTAAATAAAGAATGACCTATAAGGAGTTTCTTTCCAGGAACCAATTAGATGGATATTTTAGAAATCAAGGATTTCTTTCGTATGGAAAGATTTTAATAGGTCATTTAGCTGAAAGCACAAGATATCTCTGAGTGGCCCTTTGTGCAGAGAAATAGACACCCAAGAATAATCCATTTGTTATATTCTGAAGGGCTCGGTCATCAAGGATGCAAGCAAGGGAAAAAAACATAGCACCTTATTTTTACATGAGCTTTTTAAAAAAGTGTATTTAACTGTGTCAGCTCCCTTGCCTACAGTCACAGGGTATTGTTCTGCACAGTGACTCTCCAACCTTCTCAGATCCACACAGGGAAGAAATCCCATTCATCGTTATTGATTACTTTAGGCCTTAAAGGGCTTTGTGAGGCAAAGGCTGGTGTCAATGTAGGACAATGGGCATGGTCAGACCCTCTCTAGGACTCTTTGTTTAGGCTTGATGGGGTGCCTGTGGCACTCTGTGTATATGTCTAAACTGACCATCCTGAAGAAGAGCTCTGTGTAAACTCAACAGCTTGTCTTTTTCACCAAGAGAAGTTGGTCCAATGGAAGTTATGACCTCATCCGCTTTGTCTCTCTATTATCCTGGGACCAACACGACTATAACAACACTACAATAAACTGAGTATCAGTTCCATGCAGCTCAAAAACCTAAGAGAGAATTGCACTGCCAGGATCAAGTTTGCTTTAAGAACTATTGGGAAGGTGGGAAACCATAACATCCAGTTATGTGGAAAGCCAGGAACATTTTTCAGGTGAGAACATAGACTTTGGTGTTTGTTTGGAAAAAAATCTATCCATCCAGAAGTTATGGGCTTGATGCAGGAATTACTGGGTGAAATTCTATAGCCTGTGTTATGCAGAAGACCAGACTGGGGTAAAATTTCAGAAATGCCTAATTGACTCCGGAGTCCACATCTAATTTTCAAAATGAGTTGGCCATTTAGGAGCCTTAGTCCCATTGATTTGCAATGTGGTTTGTCGGATTTTTAATTCCACAAAATTCAGGGATGTTTGTCAGTAGGGCTTTTGTTTAGCTTAATACTAGAGACAGGAGCCAGATCTGAGTTTTACAATGGAGCCCCTAAATTTAGACTATGAATCTCAACAAAAATCTGAAATTATTTATATCCAGGGTTTGTGCTTGGGTCTCTCATTTTTAAAAGAGTAGCAACTATATTAGGGAAACAGCTCCTACTGAGAGATCCCCATGTGATGTTTAATTTTGTAAAACAACTTGGGATACAGTTTTATGAAAGATGCTGTACAGAAGAAAACTGTATTATTTTGTAGTAGTTGCTAGTACCATTAATGTTGTTCCATCATATGCCATGGGAATAGTAGATCCCAGAGAACTGCCACAGGCAGAGTGCCAGCATTTTAAACCCCGTCAGAACCAAACAGACCAAAGAGCTCTCCTTCCTTTCTCTTCTCAAAATTATAAAAGAATTTTAAATTGCAGGGGAGAGATGAGGATGGGAACTGGGGAACAAGATATCCCTCTATTGGCTAATAAAAAATATGCAAACTTCCAGAAATCACAATCTGGGAATGTTGGTATGTCTGGTGTATTCCAAACTCCAGGTTCATGCAGCTTAGTATGGGCTGAGATTTGGAACATCTAGACCTCACCATGCATCAGAAGTTCTCATGTGAGACAGAAAAAGAATGAGATATGGAACATGCTGGACTCCATTATTATGTTGATATAGCCAGAAGCTTGTATTTGGAACCATGTCTATTTTTGTTAATTAGTTCAATAATAATAAATAATAATAATAATAAAAAAATCTGTGCCATGTTTTTCTATATTCCCATTTTATTTAGAGTATGGTTTTGCTGGCTGTTGACTAAAACAATGAATGACTTTGAGCCAAACTCTGCACTCAAATATTGACATGAAACTCCCACGGTAGCCTGTCTGTCTCCTTTCATAGGCCCAATTATTGTAATATATCAGCGTATCGAATAAATATTAGTGAATTTATCTTCACAGATAGAGAATTATTAGTGCCATTGTTCTACAGTGGGAAACTAAGACACAGGGAAATTAAAGGTTTGGTTGCTTTGGATGGGACTAGACCTGGGCAGGAATTTTTTGACAAAATAGGTTTTTACTGGAAAAATGCTGTTCTGTCAACATCCGAATTTTTACTGGGAGCTTTCATTGGGAAGGTTTCTCAGGCACAGAATGGAATCTCTGGCCAAAACATCAGAGAGAGTGTGAAAGAATAGCTGAGTCATTAAGGTACTCATCCTAGGTAAGTGGGAGATCTAGGTTCATGTCCTTGCTCTGAATAAGGCAGAACAGCAACTTGAACCTAGGTCTCCCACATCCCTGGAGGGTACCCTGTCCACTGGGCTATTTGTGGGCGGGGGATAAAGTTTCTCTCACTTCTTCTGCAAAAAAACAAAAACAAAAAAACCTTTGAAATGTTATCAGTCTCATCCTGATGTAATATAGGAATTTTTTTAAATCATAAAATCTGTTTCCCACACAATGAGACTATTGTATTGTGGATTCTTCTCTTAAAACATCTGCTCAGTGGGCAATGGCAGTCAAAAAAGCTAACAGAAAGTTAGGAACCATTAGGAAAGGGCTAGATAATAAGACAGAAAATATCATAATGCCATTAGATAAACCCATGGTATGCCCACACTTTGAATACTGCATGCAGTTCTGGTTGCCACATCTCAAAAAATAATAATATTAGAATTGGGAAAATACTAGAGAAAGGAAGCAAAAAATGATTAGGGGTATGGAACAGCTTCCATACAAGGAGAGATTAAAAGACAGACTATTCAGGTCAGAAAAGAGACAACTAAGAGGGAACATGATAGAGCTCTATAAAAATCATGAATGATATGGAGGAAGTGAATAAGGAAGTGTTATTTACCCCTTCATGTAACACAAGAACCAGAGGTCACCCAATGAAATTAATACGCAGAAGGTTTAAAACAAACATAAGGAAGTACTTCTTCCAACAATACAGAATCAACTTGTGTAATGCATTGCCAGGGAATGTTGTGAAGGCAAAAACTACAACAGGGTTCAAAAAAGAATTAGATACGTTCATGTAGGGTAGGTCCATCAATGGCTATTAGACAAGATGGTCAAAGATGCAACCCCCATGTTCTGGGTGTCCCTTAGTCTCTGACTGCCAGAAGCTAGGCCTGGTTGATGGGATGGATCACTCTATAATTGCCCTGTTTTGTTTATTCCCTCTGAAGCATCTGGCATGGGCCACTGTTGGAAGGGAGGATACTGGGCTGGACGGACATTTGGTCTGACCTAGTATGTCCATTCATATGTTCTTACGTAGTAGCAGACTAAGATAGTATTGAGCATGAGATGGCAGAATCAGATTTGTCCAAGATCTCACAGGACAGCTGTGAAAGACCAATGAATTGAACACAAGTCTCCTGAATCCCAATCCACTGCCTCAACTACAAAACCATCCTTTCTGTCAAGATCCGGTAATAATTGGGATTTTATCTGTTGGAAAGGTAATATGGCAAATACAAAATATCCAATCGGTTCTTAAAATGTAGTGGGGACAACTTCTTGTTTCAGAAGTAATCAGGAGGACCATTTTAGACTTCATTCTGACTAACTAGGAGGAATTGCTTGTGAATCTGAAGGTGAAAAACAATTTGGGTGAAAGTGATCATGAAATGATAGATTTCCTGATTCTAAGGAAAGGACAGCATGAGAGAAGCAGAATGAGGACAATGGATTTCAAAAAAGCAGACTTTAACAAACTCAGAGAACTGATAGGTAAGATCCCATAAGAAGAAAAACTAAGGGCAAAAAGAGTTCAGGACAGCTGGCAGTTTCTCAGAGATAATACCAAAGGCACAACTGTAAACTATCTCGATGATAAGGAAAGATAGGAAGAATAGTATGAGGCCAATATGGCTCCATCTGGAGCTCTTTAAAGATCTGAAAATCAAAAAGGAATTCTACAAAAAAATGGAAATATGGACAAATTGCTGAGGAGGTCAAAAGAATAACACAAGTATATAGGGCCTAAATCAGAAAAGCTAAGGCACAAAATGAGTTACATCTGACAAGGGACAAAAATGGCAATAAGAGGTTTAATAAATACATTAGGAGCAAGAGAACAATGAAAGAAAGGGAGATTTAGGTTAGATAGTAGGGGAAACTTTCTAATGATAAGGATAAACACTGGAAATGTACTTGCAGATCCCCATCACTTGAGGTTTTTAAGAACAGTTTAGACAAACACCTATCAGGGATGGTCTAGGTTCGCTTGGTCCTGCCTCGGCACAGGGGACTGGACTATATGACCTCTTGAGGTCACTTCCACACCTATATTTCTATGATTCTATGTATTTGACACACAAAAAATGGCTTTATATTTAAGAACTAATTTAAAAATCTGACCTTTTTAGAAATCTGACTCAGCTCACACGGCCTTTATACCTACAGTAGTCCTAACATATTATGTCTTTTCGAAAGGACACTGCTACTTTATGTAAACAGAGAGATAGGACTTCTGATGGGGTTTTCATTCCTCCCTGCCACTAATATCTATCCAAGTTAAGTGCATGCATCAGTGAAAGCATTCACCATAGCAATTGTTTGTCTGCCTCTCCTGCTCTATTATTGTTATTATTTGGACTGTAGTAGGCATGAACAAGTATATCTATATATCCCTTTCCATTTCTTCACCAGTCATTACATCAATTGCTATGTAAAACTGTTGATTTATTTAAGCTCTCACTGTCTTTCGAAGGTTATGCAACTGGCAATAGTTAGGATAACCTTTAGTTTGACCTTTGTAAGCAATCACAATATGCCAGGAAGCAGCACCATTTAAGATTTGATGAAGTAGTGACTTTTATGCATGTTCAGAGTGGTTTCTGAAAATTGAGGTCTAGCTCAACCTTCAGGAAAGTAAATTTTAATCTCTACAGAAGATTTTATTTAATTTTTAACGTTAAACAGAAAACACTAACAATGACTGAAAAACATTTTCTGCTCTTTTTTAAAAGAAAATTTCTAACAAGCTGAGTAAGGCAAACCACAAGCTAGCAATCTGGCTTCCCATCAGACTAACTTTGACCCAGAAGAGATACTCAACAAACACCTGGAAGAGAGGACCAGGATGGTGTGTCATCCACTCAACAACTGAGGTACACTGCAATATGAAAGTTCACTGAAGAAATAACTACTGGTATGTCAGGCATATTGTGGAAACACAAGAAGTCTCCAGGGCTAAAAGTAGCTTAGTTCCCTGAGGACTAGTATTTTGGAGGGTGTGATTTCAATTTTAAGTCTTGTGTCTTTCTAGTAAGTTCAGGAGGCGACCAGTAAAATCAAAATGCAGGGAAGGATGGGGTAGAGTGACCAGATGTCCCGAATTTATAGGGACAGTCCCGATTTTTGGGTCTTTTTCTTATATAGGCTCCTATTACCCCCACCCCCGTCCCGATTTTTCACACTTGCAGTCTGGTCACCCTAGGATGGGGGCAAGAAGAAGAGAGCCCATTCTGAAGTGCCAAATATTATTTTGTTCTTGTAAATGAATACGGTGTAGAATCGAAATTGTATTTTAGGTTGAGGGGATGGAAACTCTTGCAAAGACAAAAATGAATGGACTTGTTAAGCCTGATCTTGCTCCCATTGTCTTTGATGGAAGGATTGGGCTCTTTATGGAATGTTGACCTGTAGTGATGACCACGGTGGATCAGTGCTGGAAAGCATTCTAGTCCCAGATTTTTAAAGCTATTGAGGTGTTGCTGCACTCAGAATTGCAGTAACTGATTTAGGAGCCGGTCTCATTTTCAAAAGGGATTTAGGCACTTAGGAGTTTAAAATTCCTTAGATATTGCAGAGCTGAGCACAGCAACACCTGAATATGCTTAATAATCTGGGCCATAGACTGAGGTTATTGCTGAATTCGGACAATTTTCTGCCACTGCATGGCATTTCTTGTATGACCGCCTATGTTCTATTTCTCATCTTTCCCCTGTTTCCTATGGCTTGCTTCTGTCTCCTCTGGTTTTAACTCCATGTGTCCTTAAAACACAAAGCAGCCAAAAAAAAAAAGTACAATTAATTTTCTGATATGAATTTGGCTTTATACTGTACATCTCTTGGGGGGGATTGTTTGTTTTAATTGAATTGTGACGGTGTTTCTCCCTCCTCCCCCCAAAATAAAAACACTTAATAAAAAAAGGGCTTTAAATAACAAAATAGTCAATACTTTAAGCTTAGTTCCCTGATAATTTCCAAGGAAAAAGGTCCTTATCAAAAGCCCTGTTTCACATGCTCCAAGTTGGGACTTACAGAATAAAAAATCAGGGTCATGGTCATTGTGAACTCTACTTTCATAAAGGCTTTGATCATTATGGTCTAGTTAGGCTGCAATGTATTGCGCTCAATGCAGGAATTATTGGGTGAAATTCTATGGCCTGTGCTATGCAGGAGGTCAGATTAGAGGATTATAATGGTCTCTTCTGGCCTTAAAACATATGAAACTCCCCAGTAAAATGAGGAGAAAAAGTGTAGTTGGTGTAGGAGGTTAGAGAGGATTTAAGAAGTGTCTTATTGCAGTATTTTCTGCCCCCATTATGAGTTTTTAGCAGATGTGGTGCAAAAATCACTGCCTTGTGAATGAGCAGAATATCCTCCTGTACCAGACCTCTACTGGGAAGGGAGAACATTTCAAGGATGAATCAGAGCTGTACTGCACAGTAGAAAATATCATAATAGAAAAGATTTTATCAGGAGAAAAGAAAGATTTTCCACTTCCCTTCTCATATACAAAGGTTTAGGAGACAGCTGGAAGAAGAAACATTATAAAATATTCAGTAGGGAAATGCACATCTCTGTGAGGCTTTTTAATTGTTGTTTTAAACATGCCTTCCCTGTAGGCTCCATTTTGTCCAAGTTCAGGTGGTTACTCACAGGAAAGAGCATGTTTTCCTGCTCTCTGAGAAATCCTTCAAATCACCTGGGGTTTCAAGCAAGACATAAAAAGGGACCAACATGAGACCTGATCGATTTTTCAGAGGTGCTGAGGATCTGCAACCTCTACTGAAATTAGAGAGGTCAGAGGGGTACAATGCCTTTGAAAATCAATTAGGTCACTTATTTAGGTGACTTAATATGGATTCATATTCCTAACTTTAGGCCCCCATTGGAAAACTTTTCCCTAGGAGTCTAAATGGGTATTTAAGTTGGAATGCTGGAGGCAGGTGAGTATGAAGGTGACATTTTATATAGCCATTTTTCTGGCTGCACATGCATTTTGTAATGGGACAGGGCAGACATGCCTGTCACCGGGTCAGTGTTACTGAGATATAGGCAAGTTAGTTCAGCTGTGGGCCAGGGTAATCAGGAATGACAAGAATTCCATTAACAGCTACTAAGGGGATTTGAAACATTCTGTGAATTAGCCTTGAATGAAGCTCTTAAGCTTTATTCTCCATTTTCCTGTGATCCAGCACCGCATATGTAACATTAGAAGAGAAAAAAATATATAAACCAAACAAGCATCCATATATTTGTTTGTAATGATAGGTCAGCCAGGCACTGATGCCAATATCCCAGACCTTTTGCAGCTTCTGCAAGAAAGCTTCTGATGAACAGAGCCCTAAGCAGCTATTCAGGGATATCGCTCTAGTGGAAAGATAGATGTTATTCCTTCTACAGCAAAGGTCTGATCGTTAGGTCTGACAGGGATGGACTGTAAATGGAGCTTGTATGGGCAGAAATAAAAAGGAGCTTCGGCTTTAAAAAAATAAAAACAGCAGGAAAGAGATCAACTAAGAAGGGTCAGTCAGTCTACAATAACCACTTATGTCAAGGGACCAGCACATACTAAGTGTATGATGACAGGCTGGGAATAAGATTGGAGTCTGCTAATAAGTAATTCCTTTAGTTATTGTAGAAGCAGAGGTCTGGAGTCACCGAGGAGACAAATAATATCAGTAAACTAGCACGGAGCAATTTAAATCCATATTTATTCCAGATAAATGAATATGTAAATACTTCTTGTGACCTTTGCCAAATGCCATTCTTTATCATCCCAAATATCATTTCAACCATTTTAATCAAGAAAAGATTTACATGTCTTTTTTTTTTTAAGTGAGGCTCTCTCTCAACACAAAAGCTGAGTAGAGTTCTTCAAAATACTAAGAGGGTCTGATCAGCTGTGAGCAGTTTCATCAAAGTAAACAAGCTGCAAGTGGCACCCTTCTTTATTTCAAGTACAATAGCACACAGTTCTTCTTGCCATGCAAAGGAGAGAGGTGGAAAAGAAAAAGGAGAGTGACTTTTTTCCATTTGTTTAAGTTCAGAGAGAGATCATGCATGCCAGGATCTCTAGAATCTGACATAGCTAAATTCTGAGATATTGCAATTTAGCAGAAGAAAGAAAAAAGGCAGTGACATGGAGTTTTAACAGTCCTAGTGACTGCTTCTTCCATTCACATGTAGAGAGCTTACATGGTTAGTTCCCATCAAATCCAAAAGGCATGGCAGACCTGTAATCCCTCACCTATCAATGGACAAAGATACATAACCAGAACAGTGAGATGAAATTTAAGAGCCAGCTCACATAACAGCACTTCTTTGAGGCAAACATGTTGATGCTCATCTCTATCATGCACCATCAGCTAAAAAGAACAAAGCCAATTCAAGCCACCATTTCTTCTACCTTGAAACTGGTGCAAACCCCTTTCATTCCAGCCTAACACCAGCAAAGTGCTCACACATCTGCGGCTACAGAAGCTGTTAATAAATACAGCAGCCATCCCTTTCCCACACACCATTACCCCCAGTCCATGGGAATTCAACCACATCACCTCTGCAATGTGTCTCGGGTATCCTAGACTCCAAATCTGAACCTCATGGATGGTAGCCAGTAATGTCTTCAGAAGATACCACACTCCATGTCCCTGACCAGGACTTTGTAATGTTCAAAATAGGCAATGCATCCATCCCAGACTATCCCCTCTGGATTTGTGATTGGAGGTCCCTTTCTGCAATCGGCAGCAGGGATATTTGCTCCCCCCTCACAGACATTGCTTCTCCCAAAGCCCTCTGTCGTGAGCTTTTACAGCATGACCGAGCTTAGCAAGACCCTGTTTTTAACCGAAACTAGTGCATCCTGGGACAAGACACTTACAGATTTCAGGTAGATGACTAGAAATGCCAGGTGGGTTCAAATAAGCCA
Source organism: Eretmochelys imbricata (assembly GCF_965152235.1). Taxonomy (NCBI): domain Eukaryota; kingdom Metazoa; phylum Chordata; order Testudines; family Cheloniidae; genus Eretmochelys; species Eretmochelys imbricata. Next base: position 136,582,530 of record NC_135572.1, read on the forward strand.
GTTTGTTCTTTACCTTATCTTTACCTTAACACTGAACCTGAACATTGTTAAGACTCCCAGGGTATGTCTACACAGTGATTAAACACTTGTGGCAGGCCTGGGTCAGCTGACTCAGGCTCATGGGGTGCGGCTGCTGAGATGTAAAATTGCTGTGTAGCTAGTTGGGCTCAGACTAGAGCCCGAGCTCTGGGACCCCGTGACGGGGAGGGTCCCAGAGCCCGGGCCTCAGCCCAAGCACAAACATCAATACTGCAATTTTTAGCCCCACAGCCTGAGCCCTGTGAGCCTGAGTCAGCAGACACAGGCCAGCCGCAGCTGTGCATGGGTCTTTTATTCCAGTGTAGTCGACATACCCTTGTAACCTGGGAGACAAGGCAGCTTACTTCTCTGGTTCTACCATGCCACCTGCCTGATGGAGAAAATTAACATAAAGAACTGGAAGCAGAGTAATTTTTTTAGAGGTTATGTTAAAAATGGAACCTGTGACGTGACTTCTGTTCTGATTGTGTTGATCATTCATTAGTTTAGTGGAGAAGCCTTGGAGCATGGGGTTCCTGCCATGTCTTCCCAGCACACTGCTGCTGTACAGTCTGTCCCTTTCTGAATCTATATGGTAATCAGAGCTATAAAGAGCTGAATAAAACATTTTTGTGATGCTGTTTGAGATGGGAGGGAAAATAGTTTCCCCATCTGCCTCACCATGGTTGAAATGCAGGGGGAAGCCATGGGAGTAAGCAAAAATGCAGCATGTTTGCAAGGGCTTCTGTGAGCCCTCCGGAGGAAAATAAGTGTCTGATTAGAAATCATACTGTACGATGCTGTTTCTTCTTACCATCATACAGTGATGCTGTTGGCTGCTAAATTATGAAGGACTACAGAAACATGGTTAAGCTGCAAAGAAGAGAAAGGAGAGCAAAAAATACTGGCTATCTCTATAAAGGAAACAATAACATAAGGAGGGTGAGATAGGCATTTAAAAGTAATAAATGTATAATAAATGTAAGGCATTTCACTAATAAGAAGTGTTATAGGATTTATTCTAACCTCAAGTAACAAGGCCATACAATGACCATATATCTGAGGGGGGAAGGTGGAGAGCAGAAAATCAATTCTTACTTGTGACACATATCCAAGTACATAGAAGCTTGTTTTAAGTGATCACTCAAGGGAGCAACAACTTGCAGTGGCCTTCAATAAGAAGGTGGAGCAAAAATAATAATACATTTAGGTCTGTCATTTAAGACAGGAGTCTTAAAAAAGATGGTCTCTTATACAAGTTTCACTGTATTTAAATTTAGAATGAGTTACAAAGTATTTATTACAAAAACCAAGAGAACTTGCTGCATGATGAGGTTTTGCTTATGACCTACCTTCCTTCCAAATGACCTACTTAGCTCTCAACATTTAGATATGCATTGAATGTAATTGGACTGTATGCAGCAGGAATAGCAAAGAGCTTTCTAGCTGGAGGGCGTGGTTTGAAAGAGCAGTGATCAATGGATCCTGGCATTAGTATCTTTCTTCTCTCTGTTCATAACTGGTATGGCCATCAATATGCATAAACATATAACTAGTATGCTTTTCCTCAGTTTGAGCAATGAATTTAGGAAAGAGTCATTTTTTTAAATGCCACACAAATATATCTTTTGCTTGCATAAATGGTCTAATAACACACATGTTTTAGGACGTATTGCTTAAGAGAACTGGTTGAAATTTTTTGTTCAAAACATTTTTTTAAAACTGGAAACCTTTGCGTTAAACTCCTGTTTTATCAAAATGTTCCATATTTTTGTCATAGCCAGAAATGTCAAATATTGCTTTGTCTGTTACCTCTATTCCTTTTATTCCTTCTTTTTCTTTCCAGGGCTTGGGGTGGTTTTGTTTTGCTTTTCACTACTTTTTAGTTTTCCCTTTTGCCACTCTGTTACTTCAACAGATTAAGTTTTGAAAAAAGGTCAGAGTGGCAAAAGGCAAAATGAAAAAAAAGAAAATAAACCAAACCCTAACCAAACTGTTGCATTCAATAGAAAAAGGGGGAGGAGGGAGAAAAGCAAAAAAAAATTTGAAAATATTGACTTTTTCAAAAAAAATTACTAGCCCACTCTCCTTACCCCATGATAATTCCAAAGGCCATAGAAAGGGGCAGGAAACTAGGCCAGCCTATCGGAAAATGGAAGGCCTGGGTGGCAGATGTCCTGGGAACCTTTACAAATCAGAAGCAGTTAATATGGCTTTATGGAAAGTAGGTCTTGTCAAGAAAACCTGATGTCATTCTTTGATGAGGTTACAAGTTGGTTGATAAAGATAATGGCGTAGATGCAATATATTTAGACTTTTGTAATACGTTTGACTTGGTACCTCATGACATTCTGACTAAAACAAATGAGCGCTATACAACATTCTCATTTGGGGGAAGTTCTACGACCTGTGTTATACAAGGGGTCAGACTAGATGATCACAGTGGTCTCTTCTGGCTTTGGAATCTCTGAATTTCAATGGAGCACATGTTGAATGGATTAAGAACCAGCTAACTGACTGATCTAAAAAAGTAAGTTGTCAATGGAGAATCATCATCGAATGGGGTTTTTTCTAGTGGCATTCCTCAGGGATCAGTAGTAGGCCTGACATTATTCAGTATCTTTAACAATGATCTGGAAATAAATATAGAAATCACTGCTGATAAAATTTGTGGACAACACAAAGATGGGCAACTTGGTAAATAATGATGAGCACGCCATACAGAACAATCTGGATGTCACTTTGAAGCTGGGCTGATTGAAACACAGTGTGTTTTAATACAGCCAAATGCAAAGTTATACATCTGGAACCAGGAATGCAGGCCATACCTACAGAATGGGGGACTGTATCCTGGAAAGCATGGAAAAGGTTTCATGGGTCAGAGTGCACAAGCAATTCAACATGAGTTCCCACTACAATTCTGTGGCAAAAAGGGTTAATGCAATTCTTGGATGTATAAAAAGGGCAATAGTGAATAGCATAAATGAGGGAGTAACGATTAAGAGTAGGGAGATGATCTTACTTCCGCATGCAGCAGTGGTGAGACTGACATTGGAATACTGGATATAGTGCTGATGTGCACATTTTAAAAAGAACATTGAAAAATTAGAGAGGGTGCAAAAAAGAGTCACAAAAATGATTTGAGGGCTTCAGAAAATGCCCCAGAGGGAGAGACTTAAAAAGCTTGATCTGTTTAGTTTATCGAAAAGAAGATCAAGAGGTAACTAGATGATGGTGTATATACTTTCATGGATAGAAAATAGCAGATACTTAAAGGCTCTATAATCTACCAGAGCACAGAATAACAAGAACCAGTGGCGAGAAGCTGAAGCCAGACAAATTCAAATTAGACAAAATTTTAATAGTGAAGATGATTAACCATTGGAGAAAACTACCAAGGGAAGTGCTAGATTCTCTCTCTCTTGATATCTTCAAATCAAGACTGGATGCCTTTCTGGACAAATATGCTTTAGCCAACCTCAAACACAAGTTGTTGAACTCAATACAGGGGTAACTGGTTGCAGTTATGTGGCCTGTGTTATGCAGAAGGTCAGGCTAGATGATCTAATGGTCTCTTCTGGCCTTAACAGCCATAAATCTGTGACTTTAACCTGCAAACAGATGAGCAATTCTGTTATAACTTACCAGAGAATCTTGTGCAGCTGGGGATCCAGAAGGACAGCAGAGCAAGCAAAAGAGGGAAAAAAAAGACATAGAAGGGAGTACCAGAACGTGACATGCGGATGTCTATAGCAGCTGCAGGTTAGAATCACAGAAGATTAGGGTTGGAAGAGATCTCAGGAGGTCATCAAGTCCAACCCCCTACTCAAAGCAGGACCAACCCCAACTAAATCATTCCAGCCAGGGCTTTGTCAAGCCGGGCCTTAAAAAGCTCTGAGGATGGAGATTCCACCACCTCCCTAGGTAACGCATTCCAGTGCTTCACCACCCTCCTAGTGAAATAGTTTTTCCCAATATCAAACCTTGACCTCCCCTACTGCAACTTGACACCATTGCTCCTTGTTCTGTCACCTGCCACCACTGAGAACAGCCGAGCTCCATCCTCTTTGGAACCCCCTTTCAGGTAGTTGACGGCTGCTATCAAATCCCCCTTCCCTCTTCTCTTCTGCATAACCCCAGTTTCCTCAGCCTCTCCTCAAAAGTCATGTGCCCCAGCCCCTAATCATTTTTGTTGCCCTCCACTGGACTCTCTCCAATTTGTCCACAATCTTTCTGTAGTGTGGGGCCCAAAACTGGACACAATACTCCAGATGTGACCTCACCAGTGCCAAATAGAGGGGAATAATCACTTCCCTTGATCTGCTGGCAATGCTCCTGCTAATACAGCCCAATATGCCGTTAGCCTTCTTGGCAACAAGGGCACACTGTTGACTCATATACAGCTTCTCATCCACTGTAATCCCCAGGCCCTTTTCTGCAGAACTGCCGCTTAGCCAGTTGGTCCCCAACCTGTCACAGTGCATGGGATTCTTCCATCCTAAGTGCGGGACTCTGCACTTGTCCTTGTTGAACCTCATCAGATTTCTTTTGGCCCAATCCTCCAATTTGTCTAGGACCCTGTCCCTACCCTCCAGCGTATCTACCTCTCCCCGCAGCTTAGTGTCATCCGTGAACTTGCTGAGGGTGCAATCCATCCCATCATCCAGATCATTAATGAAGATGTTGAACAAAACCGGCCCCAGAACCGACCCCTGGGGCACTCCACTTGATACTGGCTGCCAACTGGACATTGAACCATTGATCACAGCACGTTGAGCCCGATGATCTAGCCAGCTTTCTATCCACCTTATAGTCCATTCATCCAGCCCATACTTCTTTAAGTTGCTGGCAAGAATACTGTGGGAGATCATAACAAAAGCCTTGCTAAAGTAAAGGTATATCATGTCTGCTGCTTTCCCCATATCCACAGAGCCAGTTATCTCATCATCGAAGGCAATCAGGTTGGTCAGGCATGACTTGCCCTTGGTGAATCCACGTTGACTGTTCCTGATCACTTTCCTCTCCTCCATGTGCTTCAAAATGGATTCCTTGAGGACCTGCTCCATGATTTTTCCAGGGACTGAGATGAAACTGACTGGTCTGTAGTTCCCCGGATTCTTCTTCTTCCCTTTTTTAAAGATGGGCACTATATTTGCCTTTTTCCAGTCGTCTGGGACTTCCCCCAATCACCACGAGTTTAGGCCCTGGGTTACACCAGCCCCGCCCCTACCCCATGGCACAAATGAGGAGTGTCAGTCGAAAGCCAGCTGGGAGGATGATGGAAAAGGACTGCTACTGTGTTGCCACCTCTGACCAATGGGCCAGACAGATGAGGGCCAGGAAGAGGCAGCTAAGTGACTGCAATAAAAGTAGAAGAAGCTGTCCTCAGATCAACGGACTGAGGAACAAGAGCCGGAAGGCTAGCAGGTAAGGTCATAAGAGAAAACTGGAGTTGACGGTATGGAGATAGACAAAGAATCAGCCAGTGAGGCTGAAAGGAAAAGGCCAAGTTTTAACAGGAACAGGGGCCATTCAGGTTGGTAGGAAGCTAGAATGAAGTCAGAAAAGAACTACCCACCCCTGGAGATTGACTGAAGAGTAGTAGCATAGGGAGTCAAACTGCTGCACAAGATGTGCCATTCAGATACAACCCATCGAGAGAAAAGTTGCAGCTTCCCACTGACACAGGGGCAGGTGAGCTCCAGGTGCTGGAATCCAGCTGCAGTAGAAAGCTGTGGGATAGGGTCGCAAGGCAGGTCTGCGGAGGAAGTAACCCGTATGTTTTGTGCTTCAAATGTCAGTGCTTCTTTAAAAAAAGCCACATAAGATACGGCACACTTCTGCTCCCATCCTCCACAATAGAAGGAAATACCACTTGTCTTTAAGAAAAGACAGTTCCACAATCATGAAGGAAAGTTTCTTTGGTTAAAAACCCATGCTGGTTAAGAGGGGAGGTGAAAGCAGCAATACAAATTAAAAACATATATAACAAATGGAAAAATGGGGAAGCTGATGGCAATGAAAACAGCAGTGAGGAAATGCAGATAGCTGAAAAGGAAAACTAAAGGAATCTATTAAATATATGTGGTTGTTAAAGTTAAGGATAATAAGAAGGGAGGCAATGTGCAGCACAGAGGAGCAGATTCCTTGAGATACAGAGCCATTCGCGAATATCCATTTGAGGGCTGTTAAAAGCGATTAAAAAATTAATTGCGATTAATCACACAATTAAAAAATTAACTGCAATTAATTGCACTGTTAATAATAGAATACCATTTATTTAAATATTTTTGGATGTTTTCTACATTTTCAAATATATTGATTTCAAATACAACACAGAATACAAAGTGCACAGTGCTCACTTTATATTTATTTTTGATTACAAGTATTTGCACTGTAAAAAAACCTAAAGAAATAGTATTTTTCAATTCACCTCTTACATGTACTGTAGTGCAATCTCTTTATCATGAAAGCTGAACTTACAAATATAGCATTATGTACAAAAAAACTGCATTCAAAAATAAAACAATGGAAAATTTTAGAGTCTGCACGTCCACTCAGTCCTAGTTCTTGTTCAGCCAATCACTCAGACAAACAAGTTTGTTTACATTTTCAGGAGAAAATGCTATCCACTTCTTGTTTACCATGTCACCTGAAAGTGAGAACAGGCATTCGCATGGCACTGTTGTTGCCGGGGTCACTAGATATTTACGTGCCAGATGTACTAAAGATGGATAGTCTCTTCATGCTTCGACCACCATTCCACGGGACATGCGTCCATGCCAGTGACGGGTTCTGCTTGATAACAAACCAAAGCATATGTGTTTCCAAGCTCCTTTCAGCAGTGCACAGCCTGCTGGATGATTTTAAATTTGATTTAGAGAGAGCACCTAGATCCCTGACTCCAAAAAATGTCTCAAATACCAGACCTCATGCATCGATTGTCAGATTTCTGATTTAGCGTAAAAGAAATAATAATGCTTCTAGCTCATGGGAAAAAAGAAGTGTTTTGGGGGAGGGCAAAAAATAAGAATGATTTTTCAAGATTTTGCAAGAGATGTGGTTGAACAGAGCTCAGCCTTTAAAAGAGCAAGAGAACTTGTCAAGCAACAAGGTCTCAAATATTTTACAAAGTTTCTAGCTCAATTTCATGTCAAGGTTGATGCGGAAGTGCATCTGTTCCAAAAGCCACAAAGAAGCAGAATGGTTTTTCACATAGCCTGCAGTGAAATGCGTACCTGTTCTGTTTTATACCAAGTTTACTTCCCAGTTGTTATGTCTCTCCTGCCTGAACTTATTAACTTTTCCAGTTACTGTGACTGACTGACTGACTTAGGTTTCCTCTTCCACTCCATGCTTATACTTTATTAACTTTGGGGACATGTATGTCAATTCTCATCAAATGGTTGAATGTGAAGCGCCCCAGCAGAGAAGTAAAGGGAACATCTCATCCCAAACTGATCTCCTGGGAGTGAACTGACTGCGAAAGGATTTATTTAAATTGTATATTAGCAATATTAAGTGCCATTGCTCCTGTATTGGTGCTGGGAATTCATGAAAGCATTTGACAACTTCCCGAAATGGACAGATCAACAGGGAGCCTATTCAATAATTTTCTTGACAATGTGGAAGAAAATATAAGATTATTACCAGTAATATTTGCAGATGGCAAAAATAAGGATAGACATGGGTCAGTTATACAGACTGACTGGATTGCTTGCTCAGTTGATCAAATGAGCCAACACGAACTTGAATACAGCCAAATGCAAGATCTTACATTTGGACTAAAGAATACAGGTCACACTTACCAGTTAGGTGATTGTATCATGGAATACAGTGACACTGAAAAGAACATAGGAGTCATGGTAAATAACCAGTTGAACATGAGCTCCTGGTGTGATGTTTTTGAGGGCTTGTCTACATCTGAAATGCTACAGTGGAACAGCTGCAGTGTCGACACTACCTATGCCAATGGGAGGGGGTTCTCTCATTGATGTAGGCAATCCACCTCCCGGAAAGGCAGTAGCTAGGTTGACAGGGGTTAGGTCAGATTAACTCCATTGCTCAGGGGTGTGGATTTTTCACACCCCTGAGTGACACAGTTGCATCAACCTAACTTTTGAGTGTAAACCAGGACAAAGAGAGTGAATACTTGCTAACTAAAGAAGGTCAAAAAGTTTTCTCAATGCCCTACTCTTCCAATAGTATCGGATGTTGCAGTTTCCAGCCATTTACAGAAAAATGTTTATTGTTGTCTGGCGCATTGCACCAGGTCCCTGTTGATTAGATGCTATATTGGTATATTTGTCGTCATAGTAAAAGCCTGTGGGAGGGATTTTTCTGTCCAGTGATCTTGCTGTTCCTGGAGGTTCTCCAAAAGCATCATTAAAGGCAGATACCACATTGATAAGGAGAATACAAAAAGGCACCCTTTTTGAAGTCTTCACTACCAGTCTTTCCTGTCACTGGCCCATCAACACATGATGCTTCCTTGAAACAGGTGAACATGTAACAAGTATGAAAGGCATCAGAGGAAGTTTGCTTATATTCTTGCAAATAAAACCTACCGAATGACTTTGTCAATAATCTGCACCTCTATTTACTCATGAGCCTTTTGTAGAAAGTTAATGCAGTGCATACTAGCACAAATAAATGCTTATGAGAGCCTTAGCCCTTTCACAGCCATCTTAAAAAGTTCTTTGTCATTGGCACAATAAATTCAGACTTTTAAGAATGCTAGTGGAAACTGTAAGAACAGAAGAATGAGTTCCACTGTTTAGAGAGTTTACACCATTCAACTCTGGGCACCAAAACAATACCATGTGATGTAGGTGACCAATCATAAGGCGCAAATAATCAGTCAATAGTGAATGGTCAGTTTGTAAACAAATCTTAAGCTAAAATTTGTTCACATAAACTATAGGTCAAGTTACAAACAAATTAACAAACCATATCCTGTTCACAGATAATTCACAAACCAAAAAAGGGGCTATATTTTTCTGATATACCGCCAAGTCAGCTGCTATAAACTGACAGCTTCACTGAAGGCACTGAAAGTACCTGAATTCACACCTACTGACAATCTGGTCTATCATTAGGAATTAATAACTCAATCTGCTCTACTCTCAAATTTAGACAAGCAAGGCACCTTTTGCTTAGTTCTGCTCCCAGGGACTGAGTAGCATAAATAGACCCTGTCCTTTTTTCATTAGGTGTATTTGCTTTATTTTATCCCAGTATATAATATTACACCTGATACTTGTAGTTATGGCTATATCTGTTATGATGGTCACGGCAATCACCCAACTACATGCAATTTCTATACTAAATATATTTTCAATAAGATATATTTGCTAATATACTGACATTGCTTATATAGCTCATGGCAGAATGATTGGAGCAACTATTTTCTTTGCTAGGGATCTAGACCTCAGTCTTGAATTCCTTGCACGCTGTATACTGCCAGTAAAGCCTAGAGGACTGCAAAGGAGTACAAGATCAGGCACAAAACATACACAAATTTTATATTCATATATATATATATATTTAGTTGTCCTTCCTTATTCATCAGGGGAATTAGGCAAATTAGTGGTCCACACTATGGCCTAATCACTTAACTAGAAACTTTTGTGTGACTTTTTTTCCTTTCCATTTTCACTTTGTACAGGGTGTTTTCTTTTGTTTTGTTATTTTTAAACTCTGTATCCACAAGCCACACAGGGCTAGATCATCCTGTCACAAGGAGCCCTTAGAAAGAAGCAGCACACTGGGGTGCTGCCCCAGGCTCAGCCTGGAAAGCAAGCTGTGACTCCGTCATAATCTGCTCCCAGTCTCACCTCTACTCCAAGGAGGAAATTGTGCCCAGGGTGGTGTGTGTCACCTTGCTGGCAGCAGCATCCAGACTTCACCCTTTCCCACCCTATTCAGTCTCCCTGCCCAGGGGAAGCAGCAGCCTTGAAGGGCCTGCTGCCCCCCCTACCCCCAGATGCTCCAATCCATAGTAAAGATGGCCTGCTCAAGGGAGAAAAGAGGTGCCTTATTCCCCCCTTATTGCCTTGCATAGCTTTGTAGGGCTAGTAACAACCTAGCCCACAACGGGCAGGAATTTTCTCTGCAGTGATATAAGTGGTGCTACTTTGTCTGCAGCCAAATGCCAAAGTTCCAGGATTTTGCTCGACGTATCCAGAGTTTGTTATTGCAGAACTAACAGAAAAGGCACAACCTATTACCTGAAGGTTTTACAAAACTAGAGGCTATGCAGTAAGGGTGTTAATGTCTCAACAATTAAGTGATTGGTTATTAAAACAAAAGCAAGCAACACAATACTATAAATAATTAGAATCTTGAGATGGTTTTAACATTTCAAGATATGGGTCCAATCTTGGATCCATAATTTTTAACGCTGCTGCTTTCAAGTGTGCTGACAGTTTTGAAAACCATGCAAAAACCTCCATCCAAAACTTCTTACTAAACATTAGAACTGATCCAAAAAAAAAAAAAGTTAAAACATTTCGTGAACATTTTTGAACAATGACAAGGAAGCTTTAAGTTCATGAAACATTTTTTCACAACTCTTTTTGATGAGTAAAAATCCCATTCTTATTTTTTTTAATTCCTAGTTCCCCACTGGAGAAAGGTGGGAGGAAAAGTTTAATTTAGATTTTAAAGAGAAATTTGTTACTTTCCTCACTTTCTCACACATTAAAAAAAAAAAACAAAAAAACTTCCCCTCTTTTTTTCCCCACTAGAAAAATAGAAAGAGAGAGTGGGACTTTGCCCACAATTTCAAAAAAATCATTTGACTGCAGTGGCAGTCAAAAACACTAACAGAATGTTAGGAACCATTAGGAAAGGGATAGCTATTAAGACCAAAAATACCAAAAAAGATATTAAGACTAGATAAATCCAGGGTATGCCCACACCTTGAATACAGTGTGCAGTTCTGGTCACCCCATCTCAGAAAAAGGTATATTAGAATTGGAAAAAGTACAGAGAAGAGCAACAAAAATGATAGGGGCATGGAACAGCTTCCATACAAGGAGAGATTAAAAAGACTGGGAATATTCATCTTAGAAAAGAGACAACAAAAGGGGGATGTGATAGAGGTCTCTAAAATTATGAGTGGTGCAGAAAAAGTGAATAAGAAAGTTTATTTACCCCTTCATGCATAGGTGCTGGAACTAGGGGTGCTGTCACACCCCCTGGCTTGAAGCCCTTTCCATTATATACAGGGTTTACAGTTTGGTTCAATGGCTCTCAGCAGAGCCACTATGCAAATTGCTTCAGAACCCCTGCCTTCATGTAATACAAGAACCAGGAGTCACCCACTGAAATTAAAAGGCAGCAGGTTTAAAACAAACATAAGGAAGTACTATTTCACACAGTGCACAGTCAACCTGTGGAACTCATTGCCAGGGGTGTTGTGAAGGCCAAAAGTATAACTGAGAAAAGAATGAGAAGTTCATGGAGGATAGGTCCATCAATGGCTATTAGCCAAGATGATCAGGGACGCAACCCCATGCTTTGGGTGTCCCAAAGCCTTTGACTGCCAGAATCCGGGACTGCTCTGTTCTGTTCATTCCCTCTGAAGCACCTGGCAGAAGCCACTCTCAGAAGACAGGATACCAGGCTAGATGGACAATTGGTTTGAGCCAGTATGGCCATTCTTATTTTGTTTTATTGAAAAAACAACAAAAAAGAAAAAATTTATGATCATCGTAATCCCACTTTTTGATTAAAAACTTTTAGTAGAAATCTTTTTTGACCAACTCTTCTCAATATATAGACTCCCTATGTATTAAATCCTGTAGTCAGTGGCTTCAGGCACGCTTATACTACATGGTGAAGAGCAAATAGTAGTTGTGATTTGGTAATCAATGGTAAAGATTGAGTTTTTGATGGCAACCACTGTAAGAGGCAGAAAAACAAACAGCTTGATTTTCCAATCCCAGGCTGAGTTTGCAGAAGTGGCAGGAAAAAAAAGTAATCTTTTTTATTTTTCAACTGGGCAGATGTGATATGGAGTTATTGGGAGAGAAAAAAATATGAGCTTTCAATGTCACGTTTACAGAATCACTTTACTCACTACAACTGCTCTTTCCAAACTGACAAAGTATTTTAGATTGTTGTATGTATCATTGTAGCTGTGTTGATCCTATGATATTAGAGAGAAAAGGTGGGTGAGATAACATCTTCCATTAGACCAACTTCTGTTGGTGAGAGAGAAGCTGTGTAAGCTCAAAAGCTTCTCTCTCTCACTAACAGGACTTGGTCCAAGAAAAGATATTACCTCACCCACCTTGTCTCTAATATACTTTAGAGTTTGAAAGCTGCTTTCATGCCTCTGCAGTACTCTAGCTGCATCCCATATGGATTATACAAACCATTTGTATTTTCTTACTTGTATACTAGAATACATACTTAGACTACAGACAATATCAGCGAAGTCATGAACTTTGAATATGTAATTACCCAGCAGAGCAGAAGGCACTATTCTAGTCTGTCTGGGACTGAATATAATATGTATTAAATAAAACCTGACTAAAACCTTTCTATACTGAAATTTGGGGCAGAAAACATGGCTCATTTTCTTTTGCAAAGTGTTGTGTGTGCTGTCCTTTTGGTGATTATAACAATGTAATTAATAAATTTGCCCAATGAGCCAAAAGTCTCTAAGGATGAACAGTAATTTCATTCCTTACATGGTGGGGTATTTTGTTCTTTAAAACAAGGAAAGGAAATATTTTTAGAAGACTGTAAACTGTTTAGAATAGAACTAAGCAGTTTTGAAATGGTCTCTTTTTAACCCCTTCCTGGCCACCTGTATATTAACATGGTCATCCCTTGAGCCCCCTGAATGCTGGATATCAGCAATACATGCATGACCCCTGTGCAGTAGACTGTACTGTCATTCACACAATTAAAGTTCCTGCACAAATCATCATGATTTCGGGTGGCCATTAATCCAGGAGCTATTGACATGACAGATCATAAGGGCTGGGTCTCAATTTTTTGTAGTATGGGGCCCTTAATCTTCCAATAATTGACACATATTTTAACCCATAATTGCTTCTGCAAAGCGGTGATAGCTTGTTGTGCGACTTCATATCTGGTGATCTTTAATTGGTGGGTTATTAGTATGATGGGCCATAGCATGGGAATGAATGTGTGTTTCTAATTGTATAAAGTGCATATACCCTGAATATGCAGGGTAATCATTCAAAATGCAGTGTGTGTAATAAGTCATTAAAAATGCAGTAGTTACTGTACATCCCTGATGATTATCATGACTGCTTGGTGTATTTTATTCTGTTCGTGTTATCACAGATTCATACCATCGGAGAGAAATAGTACAGGGAAGGCAAAAGTAAGAGACAAGGAACTTTTGAAGGCATCTGCCAGTTTTACTACTTTTCACAGTAGTGCTGTATTGAAAAAAAAAACCTTACTTTATGGCCAAATAATAATAAATCATGAACTAATACTAATGAACCTCAAATTCACAAGCAGTGAAATGCAAAAATCCTGAAACTACAAGTCTTTTTTTCCCCTATACCCAGCTAATTTCCATATTTGATTTAACAGCTGTAAATAAGTTAAAGAAAATCCCTTCTAAGGGATCAACTTTTCACTATAGCTAATGCTTACTGATGAGTTTAAAACCTTTGGCAAGAAGGTTCATGTTATAAAAGACAACCACTTAGCTATTGCATAGTGTGCATGTTAGCACCGCTATGGCAGTACAGATTGCACAAAAATCATGTTAAAGTGCTGGGTATGAGCCAGAAAACATGTGATGTGCAATTTTATTTACAGGGATTCAAATTCATTTTAAAAATAATCATCTGCATCTTTTAACTACTTACTACTTGTTTTTAAAATTGATTCCATCTTGTGTGAAAATGCCCAGTTTTGTTCATGTTAGCTACAGAAGACTTCCATTGACATCAGTAGTAGTTTTGCAAGAGTACCCTTATTAAAAAGTACATTCCTACAGTAACGGTCCAAAGCAAGCAAGATTTCACCCCCAAATGCAATAAACAAAATTTCTTCTTTAAAGAGGAACGAAACAATAAAAAAATAAGAGAAAGCTGTGTAAGCAGATGTGTTCAATAACTATATCTGTTCTGTATTCTGGAAAAAACAGATGATGTAGTCATATCATATGACGATGATAATACTGTTTCCATTCCACTAGTATCTCAGAAGGATGTTAAACAGCAACTACTAAAGACAGACATTTTTAAATCCGCAGGTCCAGATAACGTGAATCCAAGAGTTTTAAAAGAGCTAGCTGAGGAGCTTACTGGACCATTAATGTTGATTTCCAATAAGACTTGGAATACTGGGGAAGTTCCAGACTGGAAGAAAGCTAATGTTGTGCCACTATTTAAAAAGGGTAAACAGGATGACCCAGGTAATTATAGATCAGTCTGTCTGACATCAATTCCAGTCAAGAAAATGGAGCGACTGATATGGCACTCAATTAAAAAAGTATTAAGGAGTGTAAAATAATAATGCCAATCAACATGAGTTTGTGGGAAAGAAATCCTATCAAACTAACTTGATATTGTTTTTCCCAATGAGATTAGAAGTTTGGTTGATAAAGGCAATAGTGTCTATGTAATACACTTTGACTTCTGTAAGGCATTTGACTTGGTACCGCATCATATTCTGATTAAAAAAGTAGAATGCTATAGACTTAACATGACATTAAATTAATTAAAAGCTGGCTAACTGATAAGTATGAAAATGTAATTGTAAATGAATCATCATCATTTAGCACGTATGTTTCTCGTGAGATTCTGCAGAGATTCAGTGTTGGTCCTATTCTGTTTAGCATTTTTATCAATGACCTGGAAGAAAATATAACACGATCACTGATAAAGTTTGCAGATGACACAAAAATTAGGGGAGTGGTAAATAACGAAGAGGACAAGTCACTGATTCAGAGTGGTCTGGCTTGCTTAGTAAAATGAATGCAAGCAAACAAGGTGTTTTAATATGGCTAAATGCAAATGTAACACCTATCAGGAATGGTCTAGTTATTACTTAATCCCCTGCCTTGAGCGTAGGGGACTGGACTAGAAGACTTATTGAGGTCCCTTCCAGTCCTACACTTTTATGATCTAGAAACAAAGAACGTAGGACATACTTACAGGATGGGGTGGCTATCTCAGAAAGCAGTGATTGAAAAATATTTGGGAGTTGTGATGAATAATCAGCTGAACATAAGCCCCCAGTGCGACATTGTAGACAAAAGGGCTAATGCATTCCTTGGATGCGTAAACAGGGGATTCTTGAATAAGAGATTATTTTACCGCTCTACTTGGCACTGGTGTGACTGCTGCTAGAATACTGTGTCCACAATTCAAGAAAGGATGTTGATAAATTGGAGAGGATTCAGAGAAGAGCCACAAGAATGATTAAAGGATTAGAAAACATGCCTTATAGTGATACTCAAAGAGCTCAATCTGTTTAGCTTAAAGAGAAGGTTAAGGGGTGACTTGATCACACTAAGTATTTTCATGGGGAACAAATATTTAATAATTGGCTCTTCAACCTAGTGGAGAAAGGTATAACATGATCCAATGGCTGAAAGTTGAAGAGAGACAAATTCAGACAGGAAATAAGGCACACATTTTTAGCAGTGAGGACAGTTAACCATTGGAACAATTTACCAAGGATTGTGGTAGATTATCCATCACTGGCACTTTTTAAATCAAGATTGGATGTTCTTCTAAAAGCTATGGTCTAGGAATTATTTTGGGGGAAGTTTTATGGCCTGTGTTATATAGGAGGTCAGATTAGATTATCACAATGGTCCCTTCTGGCCTTAGAACCTATGAAATGTCATACATTAGAGAGGACTAAACAACAGGTAATGGCAATGGGCTATTTTGGGCAGGGGAAATGGGAAAACAGTGTCTCATCATGTAACTGTTTAACAATACCATATTACAAGTCGCATATACTAGAACTCCTCACCTCTGCTGCAAAACATTGAGTCAAAAGCTCCTTACAGGTTTCTATACTGATTTCACAGAGCCAACTAGTGCTTTTAACCAACCACAGCAAATGCACAATAGAGCTTAACTAGTGCTTAACTCTTGTATATCAGAGGAAGGAAGTGAGAGGGTCTGAGAACAGAATGGTGAGGCGCATTACCAATGTGGAACAAGGTGAGGTGGTTAGATAGCTCAGTCCTGAATTTCCTGGCACTTCTTACTTTAAATGACAAATTTACACTGTTTTATGGAAGGTTATTGTCTTTAATGTTGTCATCTTAATGGAGGCTTGTGTGCTGCAGATTTTGCATCAAAGACTACCCTGCATGGACACAGCATTTGATATCTGTCCAGTGGGTTTAGTATCCTACAGCTCCTATATGGGACACCAATGCAGACGACAGTAAAGTAAATAGCTTCTGTATGTGCACATATAATAAACTATAGCTCCATACGCTCACATTTCCCACAGACATCATTAGAGGTTTGTCACTGACTTCAGTGGGAGCAACATCAGGCGTCAAAAGCACAAGGTTCTAACACGTGCTAAAGGAGAACTCCTTTTACATTGAGGCAGTAGTAAATGGTGTAATTGCTGGGTCATGACAACAGGGAGACACAAAACCACGCACAACCAGGCCAGCGTATTACACACAATAGCTGCTTTTCAAATATGAATAACTTGTCTGGTTTAAATAGCATCAAAATCCAGGCTTGGTCTATGCTACCAACCCATGCCGGTATAACTACGTCACGCAGGGGTGTGGAAAATCCTGACCCCTGAGCAACGCAGCTATACAGACATAGCTCTGTCTGCACCAGGGGTCAGGTCAATGGGAGGGCTTCTCCCGTCTACATGCTACCGCTTCTCAGGGAGGTGGTGTACCTGCGCTGATGGGAGAAGCTCTTGTATTGTCTTCACTAAGCGCTACAGGAGCCAGCTGCACTGGTGCAGCACTGCAAGTGTAAACAAGCCCTACATAGTTTTTTTTTAAAAAAATCCACTTTTGTTGCTATAAAAATGAGAGAAGGAATGAGAAACAAAACATAGATCAGCTGCAGTTCAGCTACAAGTATTAGACTCGAAGCAGGAACTAATTCAGGGAAGTCTTATGGTCTGTGTTATGCAAGATGTCAGACTAGATGATCACTATGGTTCTTTCTAGCCTTAAAAAAACAAAACTTATATATATAAAATATATATAAATACTGTTCTGCT
The DNA here is from genome assembly GCF_965152235.1 of Eretmochelys imbricata. Taxonomy (NCBI): domain Eukaryota; kingdom Metazoa; phylum Chordata; order Testudines; family Cheloniidae; genus Eretmochelys; species Eretmochelys imbricata. The sequence continues at coordinate 136,599,774 of NC_135572.1, forward strand.
CTGAATAAAGCAAAGCCAAAATAAGATGATATTTTTAATAAATGAAGTACAGGCTACAGATCGATGTGCTACAATTTAACACAATGCACATTAAAATAAATGGGAGAGAGAGAGAGACTGGGGAAAGCAACACTTAAAAAAAATTTTAAGCTACAGTATGTCAGCAGTGCCAGAAAACTAGAAGACAAAAGTCTCCCCAAAGCAGCACAGAAACATCATTGTAATAGGAGACTGGATGACTCAGGGGGCTGGAATGGGATATGGCCCCTTTCACCTCTAGGTCACGGGTTTGAATCCATTTTCAATTGGCTGAGGCTAGAAGTCATTACTATCTGATGGGTGTTTGGTGACCTTTGTGAAATTAGTTGGTTGTCTCAGCCCTGCTTGTAGGAGACAGCTGTCCAGATCACACAAGCCATCGTCACAATGGTTACCCAACACATACTGTTCTCCCAGATGCCACATCCATTCAGTAATTGCCCCCATGGCTTGAAGCTCTAAGGGACACCAAGGTTACGCTGCTGCCTTCTGTTTCAGGAGCTGACAGGCATGCTCACCCAGCCTGAAAGGGATTAAGAGAAATCCTCATGTCCCCTTTGTTCTTCAGTCCCGATATTCGCCCTCCCCTCTTCTCTGCAGGACTGAGAGAAAGGTTGTCTGCATTCCTCTATAATTATCCCAGTACTGCCAACCCGAAGCATTCAAAAAGCATGAGTCAGCTCCCCTCCCCCAAAATAATCAATAGATTAGCTTTAAAATCATGACCTTTTAAAAATATATATTAAATTTGGGCTTTCCACCTCCTCCAAATGTGCTTTCTGACTTTAGGGTACACGGTTTCAAGCTTTTCTCTGCAACCATGAAGGTTAGAAACTTACTTTTAAAAAATGAAAACAGATTTTTATGTATTCACATGACTCCAAGATCTGGGGCTTTAAGAAAAACATAAAATATCACGAGACTCTTGAAAAAATCAAGAGTTAACACTGCATCTTAATATGTTTGTTTAAAGTATATCCTGTTTGCATACGTGCAGTACGTGCATCAGCATTTCTACTGGTGCTTAGAGGACACGATGCCTAAACACCTAAGGACCTGATCCAAAGCCTGCTGAAGTCAATGGGAACCATTCACAATGGGCTTTGGACCGGGGCCGAAAAGACTAGTATTGGATCTTTGTCTTTTCCAAGTCCCAGAGGGATCCCAGTAAAGGGATTTTGACTTACTGTTGTAGGCTTCAGTCTCAAAATTCATTTCCCCATTTGCTTCAGTATCCATTCTTGGATAGGATTAATGTAGCAAACACAGTCTGAGAGCACTCTGTCTCTCTCAGAAGTGATGTAGGATGGGCTTGACATGATTTTCTTCACTTACATTCACACAGTCAACTCAATTGGTCTTCCCATTATCAGTTTCCTCTACATCCTCGTACTTCCTCCACCTTCAACCCACTAACCAAAACAGACACTTCAGCGTCCGTGCCCTGCTGACCACTAGCCAGCACCATCATGTATTAGCTGAATCAATCATTTCAGCAGCTTACTTCACTCTTCCTCTCACTTTCCCCTCCCATGAAGGAAACAGCTTGCAGTTCCTGCAGCTGACACACCGTAAAATGCCACCAAACACAACTGCAACACAAAAAAAGCTCCTGAAAACCAGGGATCACACAGCACACTGCAGCAATGCACTGAAGCACAAAGCCTGTTTCCCCACAAATTACAGACCAGGGCCTAATCCCATAGTTCTTGTTAAGGCAAAACTCCCATTTGATTTCAGGGATCCCAAGTCATTCAATGGGAACTCTGCCTGGCTGAAAGGGTCTGGCCAGGAGAGTTACGAAGCAACTCTGATGTGCACGGAGCTATCGACTCTCAATGAATTTGATGGAAGCTGAGGGCCCTCAGGCCTCACAGTGATTAGGCCCTAGTGCTGGGCCTTCAGAGTAGATGCTTCCCAATATGTGTTCACTCAAGAAAGCACCTTCAAAAAAAAAAATGCTTTTTAAGAATTAAACTCCCAAATAATGGTGTTTTAAGGGTATTTTCCTCATTGTGCTGAGCTGTAGAATTATACCCATAACTCTCCATAGAGATAAAAAGGGGTTACACGTTCAAGGGGTCATACACAAACAAGCCCCAATAACATACTACCTTAGCAGCACCCTGCAGTGCCCATCAAGGGCCTCAAAACAGCTCCCCATAGTATAAAATCTCTGGCAGTCCCCTGGCCCACACAACCAATAAATGAAGGCATCAGTTTTATGTGGGTTTGTGCGCAAGGGCTATGCGATGGACCCACAGGTTCTGCTTCTCCCCTATGGAGGCGCACCAAAATCAGCAAATCTCGTTAGGGAGAAGGGGAGGTTCAGAAGGAAAGAAGCCCTGGCTTGGTGGAACTTCCCCCCGCCCCCGGGTGCCCCCCACCCCCCACTGGACAGTCCAGTGAAACCCTTCTATGGGGATACAACAAGTCAGGGGAAAGTAAGCCAAGAAGACACAAGGCTAAGGATAGAGCTGCTGTCCATGGCAAAATGCCAACTAAACCTTGTGAGATTTCTCCATCAGCTGATAGTTTAAGGACGAAACCTCTTGCCCTTTCCACAGAGGGTGGGCAACCCCCGTCCCCAATGAATCAGTAAGGAAGGAACGCTGCAAGCTGTAACTTACAGAAATTCCTGCCCCCTGTGCATGTTTTGAATCGCATCAGAGAAACTGGCTTATTATTTTTTAGAGCAGAAGTTTATAATTAGGGCCAGGCAAAATGATTGGGATAAAAGAACAACCCTAAACTTTCACCCTCGACTCGAGCAACACCCTCTTTGAGGGAGTGAAAAAGGTTGGTGAATTTTTAAAATATATAATTATATATTGTGCCTTCCTCATTCTAGTGTGCCTGTTGGAAGGGCCAAAACACCACAACTGAGCCTGGTCTCATGTTATTTCTAGTCTTACAGTAAAATCCCATGCCACACATAAGAAAGCTTATATTAAATGTGTGATTGCATAAACTCTGGAGGTTTGGATAGTTCAGATAAGCATCTGAACTTTTGTTTTTCTTACCTGGGCTGAACAGAACCACTAAATCTTTAGTAGTTCATTATAACTGCTACATTATTGCATTGTACAAGAACTGCTTGAGGCTACATTCTTGTTTCTAATAGAAAAAAAGCTTTAAATATAGCAGATTATTTTCTCTGCCCTGTGTGACATGAGCTATAATCATCTATATTTCCGCCTTTCATGAATGCCATCTGTTTGTGACCATTAAAATCCATTTTCTATGCTGGAGAGATAGGATCTTAAGAGGGATCTATTCAGCCACCATCCAGACACTACAGCCATTCCTAAGGGATCTATTACTGTCTGACACACCCAAGTATTTATGAGCTATAAACTGCCTGCCTAGAATGGAGATTCATCAGCTATGCACGGGAGATGTTGACAATGATGGAGCACATTGTGGCTGGGAAAAAAAAAAAAAGAAAAAAAAAAAAAGGTTTCCCCTCAACTAGCAGCTGTATCGATCAGTTATTTTTCACTGTGATACATCAACTTCAAGCCATTTGCTTTGGCTTCTCCAACAACCAAGGTTAAAACAAGCAGATGCTTCAGAAGTGGCGCCCAAATGATACTGTTGAAAGGTCTCAGTTTTTCATCATTATTGTCTGCTCTGGTGTCTGCACTTGTTTGCCTTTAAAGTCCTATTTTCTTGAGCTGAACACCCCACAAATCAATACAATGGGTGCTTAGGGCCCAGCCCCTCACATGAGCAGTCCTAGTGAAACCAGGGGAACTGCAGCTTGCATAAGTCAGGGTCTGCAGGCTCCAGCCCCCATTTTGCATGCTATCTTTCATACTGACTATATCCCAAAAAACTTAAAATAATTGCAATGTTAGGACATGCATAATAGAACAGGGAGACAAAAATTTAGTGAAAAGAAAAGGAGTACTTGTGGCACCTCAGAGACTAACCAATTTATTTGAGCATAAGCTTTCATGAGCTACAGCTCACTTCATCGGATGCATACTGTGGAAAATACAGAAGACATTCTATACACAGAGACCATGAAACAGTACCTCCTCCCACCCCACTCTCCTGCTGGTAATAGCTTATCTAAAGTGATCACTCTCCTTACAATGTGTATGATAATCAAGTTGGGTCATTTCCAGCACAAATCCAGGTTTTCTCACCCCCACACACACACACACAAACTCACTCTCCTGCTGGTAATAGCCCATCCAAAGTGACCACGCTCTTTACAGTGTGTATGATAATCAAGGTGGGCCATTTCCAGGTCTTCTCACCCCCCCCCCCACACACACACAAACTCACTCTCCTGCTGGAAATGTGCTGGAAATGGCCCACCTTGATTATCATACACATTGTAAAGAGAGTGGTCACTTTAGATAAGCTATTACCAGCAGGAGAGTGGGGTGGGAGGAGGTATTGTTTCATGGTCTCTGTGTATATAATGTCTTCTGCAGTTTCCACTGAATGCATCCAATGAAGTGAGCTGTAGCTCACGAAAGCTTATGCTCAAATAAATTGGTTAGTCTCTAAGGTGCCACAAGTCCTCCTTTTCTTTTTGCGAATACAGACTAACACGGCTGTTACTCTGAAAAATTTAGTGATATAAGCAAGGGAAAAAAACATGTTTTCAAGCTGCAATTGGAAAGGAGATAGATACTGGAAGTTTGTTGGAAATGGCACATGTTGCAGAGGAGAAGACTCTTACACCAATACTGGCGAGATTGTGTGAAGGGACAAAGAAAAGAAAAAGGGGGGTAGACAAAATGAGAGAGTAGCAGGATGGTTGTGTGGCGCAAGCACTGGTGCCTGGACTCAGGAGACACCGAGTCAGTTCCTGTTTTGCTGCACAATTATTATGTGTTTAGTCTCTCTGTGTCTCCACTACCCAGCAGTGAAATGGGGAAAATACAACCCACCTCAAAAGGGTATTATGAGACACCCTGATACTATGATGATGGGAGCTATGTAACTACCTAGGTGGGAGGGAGGGAGACAAAGTCCATGACTGTATATGCATTCAGACTATACAAGAAAAATGTCTAATAGTTTATTTTTAGGTCTCATGAATTTGACTGGCCAGCTCTGCTCAGCTGGTATGCTCCAGAATGTACCACGTTGTGATACTAGAGAGGAAACTCTGGAGTCAGTTTACGAAAGTCAACTAAGTCGAAATCTTAGCATACAGAAAGGTTGAAAAGTTCCTTTAAATTTGAATTTATACGCAGCCACACCCTTGTACATTTCCTGGGCTTTGTGACAGCTGCAGGCCTCTTCAATACCTGGCAGCTTTCTGATTCTATACAATACTGAAAATGTAAGTTTTATGCAAGCGGTCCTCTGTTTAGAAATGTGTCTAAACATTTGTTCTACAGGTGCCAACAAGTGCCATAATCTCTTTACATGGCTCCATAACGCTAAAGGAGAGTAATGATACTGGAAACAGGTTCCAGCTGCAGTTTGGTTCTAGTTCTAAAATTTCTCCAAATTTTGAGTAATCAGAAAGAGGTTTTTTGTTGAGCGTGTCTCTAAATGAAGCTGTTGACATGTAATAGCTGCAGGGGTGGGAAAAGATGTACTGTAGTGGGCTTGTTAAACTTTTTAGTCTATTACTGTTGCTTTTACAAATGTTATTTTAGGGATCCTGGATGTACATTACAGTTTGAAGTTTGTTTGGTTTTTTTCTCCTAAACAAAGGTATGTAAAAGTATTTGCTTTTATTTTTAGCTTGGCCAAAGCCTGTAAAAGTCCAAAGGAATTCAAGCATAAATTGTCTTTTTTCTTGGCTTGCTTATTACCAAGTCACAGTGAAATTCTCATTCTCCTACAGGCGAAAGTAAGAGTGCTTGCAAGAAGTTTGTGGTTTTCTGTTCTCTGGCTCACTGACACATAACCCAGCCATGACTGCATACGACAACAGGCAGGAACTTACTACCTTATTTGGCCACATAGCATGCCTTGTGGTGATAGCTGGCTAACTACTGATTCTAGAACAGACTGAAGCACCCATATACGACACTATCACCTGCAAAACTGAACAGCAGTGTCAGATGGGAATTCACGGTGGGTGTGCACTTCCTTTGGAATAAATGTAGCACATTTGCAACATCTGGTGCTTTCCTGGTCATCTCTCTTACATATTAACAACAAAAAAAGTAAACCATGCTTTCCTGGAAAATATCTTAAACCATTCCCTTTTGTTCTATGGATTTCTTTCATTTTCTTCCTCCTTAGCTAGCTATGCTTAACACCCTGTTTGAATATGTGCTTCTGCTGCTCTGCGTGAGAGTACACATGCGCACACACACTTCTCTCCAGAGTTTTTGTGTGCATTGATTCACAGTTGTTAGCATTCCTCCCATCAGGATGTGTCTCCTTCAGTTTCAATGTACACATGCCTGCATTCCACTTAGATCATCTCATTTTCATCACAAAGAAATCCCTAGCATCAGAAATGTTGAATTACAAAGCTATGGTAATAGACAATATTATTGATGCTGCAAAAATAGATCCCATATTATTTAAAGCTCCCTGTATTTATTTTTCATCATAGTTCAGACCTTTTTCTCTTGAGTTCCACAATCGGGCCTGACTGAGGGCTCCTAAATATGCATTTCTGTTATACAGATCATAAACCCCATTGTCAGTCTGTATCAGGCAGGAGCCATATTTGGAGGGAATCATTTAGCAAGGTATCCCCTCATTCTGTTAGTTAGTTTATGGTAAATGAGGATATAAACCTCTCAGAAGAGGCAGAGCAGAACATTCAATGGCAGTGCATCTGAGACAGGAGTGTTGCGCTGTCACACTAAGGAAACAAAGAAACAGAAACCTCTTCCGGCTTTTGTGAACCAAATCCACGGTTAGCCTCAAATAAGAGCACAAGGCGCCCTCTTCTGCCTCGAATTATAGCTTGCACAGCACATCACTAGAAAAATAAATATATATATTTGAAATCACAGTATTTAAGCACAGACACAAAAATATAAGCACTCAGATTTAGCTAAGAAAAGCTGGGTGATTTAAAAGTCAGTGTAAATCATGTGGGTTTTTTTTTCGAATTCTGCCTCAAAACAATTTCAGAGGTCATTTTTGCCAGTTAATGCAGCTCTTTTCTTTAAGCTCAGGCCTGTTCTAACAGATGCGCACCAACCTTCCTCCCTAATTACTTCAGTAGGGCTTGGCAGCACCTTGTGTATCATTTGCTCTCCAGCCTGCTTACACTTCCTGGTCAGCAAGTGGTGCTCTCTCTGAACTGTCGCAGGCATCCATATCCATCCAGCCGAAGCGGAATAAGAAATAGCACTTGTTCAGTATACAGATACAGCTGTAGGACAGCCCTGTCAGCCAGAAGGAGCTTATATAGCACCACCCTAAGGTATTATAAGAATCTCCTCAGTGCTGGCTTATATTTAAATTGAAATGAGCCCGAGCTTCTGTCGTCTTAGTTCTGAAGGAGAGGAAGGGTTTTAATCAAATAGGAAACATTGTTTTAAAAAAATCATTTAAAAAAGGCAGAATTGTTTATTTTTGCAAAACAGATCAATTGTCTCCATATCTCACTGCCCTTGCTGGGGTTACACAGCTATGACCGAGGGCATAATTTAAAGATAATAAGCCAAGCTGATCACTGTGTTGTATAACCCCAATGATTAATTTGGTTTGCACGTGTATAAATGAATGCAGGATGTGTCTCACAAAATGATGATGATGAAACAACACTCCAATCCTAGGCTGAGTTTGCAGGGATGGCGGGTAGCAAAACATCTTTTCACTCTACATTTGATCTGGAGCGAGACAGACACTAAACACAAAGCCCCAGGAGACCATAAACCGTCACTTCCGGGACTCGGTACTGTATAAAATAAATTTAAGTCACCACAAAAATCACTCTCAGAAGTTTTACTAGCATTCCAGCTGAAATGGCCTAACCTGATGATCACTTTAGATAAGCTATTACCAGCAGGACAGTGGGGTGGGAGGAGGTATTGTTTCATATTCTCTGTGTATATATAAAGTCTGCTGCAGTTTCCACGGTATGCATCCGATGAAGTGAGCTGTAGCTCACGAAAGCTCATGCTCAAATAAATTGGTTAGTCTCTAAGGTGCCACAAGTACTCCTTTTCTTTTTACTGTAAGGAGAATGATCACTTAAGATGAGCTATTACCAGCAGGAGATCGGGGGGTGGGTGGGAGGGGGCACCTTTTGTAGTGATAATCAAGGTGGGCCATTTCCAGCAGTTAACAAGAACGTCTGAGGAGCAGTGGGGGGTGGGGGAAATAAACATGGGGAAATAGTTTTACTTTGTGTAATGACACATTCACTCCCAGTCTCTGTTCAAGCCTAAGTTAATTGTATCCAGTTTGCAAATTAATTCCAATTCAGCAGTCTCTTGTTGGAGTCTGTTTTTGAAGTCTTTTTGTTCTAATATTGCAACCTTTAGGTCTGAAATCGAGTGACCAGAGAGACGGAAGTGTTCTCCGACTGGTTTATGAATGTTATAATTCTTGACATCTGATTTGTGTCCAATTATTCTTTTACGTAGAGACTGTCCAGTTTGACCAATGTACATGGCAGAGGGGCATTGCTGGCACATGATGGCATATATCACATTGGTAGATGTGCAGGTGAATGAGCCTCTTATAGTGTGGCTGATGTGACTAGGACCTATGATGGTGTCCCCTGAATAGATTTGTGGACACAGTTGGCAACAGGCTTTGTTGCAAGGATAGGTTCCTGGGTTAGTGGTTCTGTTGTGTGGTGTGTGGTTGCTGGTGAGTATTTGCTTCAGGTTGGGGGGCTGTCTGTAGGCAAGGACTGGCCTGTCTCCCAAGATCTGTGAGAGTGATGGGTCATCCTTCAGGATAGGTTGTAGATCCTTGATGATGCATCGGAGAGGTTTTAGTTGAAGGTGATGGCTAGTGGCGTTCTCCACTAACCCAGGAACCTATGTTTCCCATGTTATTTCCCCCACCCCCCACTGCTCCTCGGACGTTCCTGTTAACTGCTGGAAATGGCCCACCTTGATGATCACTACAAAAAGTTTCCCCCCACCACCGCTCTCCTGCTGGTAATAGCTCATCTTAAGTGATCACTCTCCTTACAGTGTGTATGATAACACCCATTTTTTCATGTTCTGTGTGTATATACATCTCCTCACTGTATTTTCCACTGAATGCATCCGATGAAGTGAGCTGTAGCTCACGAAAGCTTATCCTCAAATAAATTGGTTAGTCTCTAAGGTGCCACTAGTACTCCTTTTCTTTTTGCGAATACAGACTAACACGGCTGCTACTCTGAAACCTCTCAGAAGTTTGGTTCAGAGAGCTTCTAGGACCTAGCTCCATACAAAACAGAGGTAAATGGAGTCTCTGTCCCAAGATGCATACAGTCTAAGGGCTAGATTGAACCATAGGGCCGGTGCATCACCCTAGAAGGAGCCTCTCTTACAGCTTTGGATACAAATTATTTCGCATTCATGCCTGGCCGGTGTGTGGGATGGGCAGAATCATTGTTCCAACCTCTTCCCACCTCTCCCTTGCCCTCTTGCTTGAACGAAGTGGGAAAAGCTATCAGGCATACAGTCATTCACGTACCCAAGCTCTCTCCTCCTTCCCCCCCTTTAGTGCATTAATGCTGAAAGCCCTCATGGAAGAAGTGTGTTAAGCTGCAATTTAATACAGAGAGAAGACGGTCATTTGGCACAGAAGGGAGGGATTTCTAAGCATAATGTGTAAAAGGAAGAATGGAAATATGAGCAGAGATAAGGATACAAAAGGGGCATGAAAGATGGTAGCATGAGTGCAGTGTAGGCAATGGAGGGTTACCCGAAGTTCGAACTCTGATGATGTTATTTCCACAACTTCCTTGTTATGGTCATGCTGGAGATACCATGTGAAAATCTTCTGATAGAGTAGTTCAGCTCTTTCTCTTTTAATCATGGCAAGAAAGCAGAAGTTAACAATCTTAAAATAACCTTTATCAATTTTTTTTTGGACCTGAATATCTTTTGTCATCTTGAGGCTGGGGACCAACTAGCTAAGCAGCAGTTCTGCAGAAAAGGACCTGGGGATTACAGTGGACAAGAATCTGGATATGAGTCAGCAGTGTGCCAAGAAGGCCAACAGCATATTGGACTGTATTAATAGGACCATTGCCAGCAGATCGAAGGAAGTGATTATTCCCCTCTATTCGGCACTGGTGAGACCACATCTGGAGTATTGCATCCAGTTTTGGTCCCCCCACTACAGAAGGGATGTGGACAAATTGGAGAGAGCCCAGTGGAGGGCAAAAAAAAATGATTAGGGGGCTGGGGCACATGACTTATGAGGAGAGGCTGAGGGAACTGGGGTTATTTAGTCTGCAGCAGAGAAGAGTGAGGGGGGATTTGATAGCAGCCGTCAACTACCTGAAAGGGGGGTCTAAAGAGGATGGAGCTTGGCTGTTCTCAGTGGTGGCAGATGACAGAACAAAAAGCAATGGTCTCAAGTTGCAGTGTGGGAGGTCTAGGCTGGATATTAGGAAACACTGTTTCACTAGGAGAGTGGTGAAGCACTGGAACGGGTTACCTAGGGAGATGGTGGAATCTCCATCCTTAGAGGTTTTTAAGGCCCAGCTTGACAAAGCCCTGGCTGGGATGATTTAGTTGGGGTTGGTCCTGCTTTGAGCAGGGGATTGGACTAGATGACCTCCTGAGGTCACTTCCAACCCTAATATTCTATGGTTCTATTTGTAAGAGAAAATATATATGCTGTGGATACAAATACAGGTGATCAATATATAACTTCACTGTACCATTATCTGTGTTAATTTTTGTCACTTTACATGAAGTTCCAAGCAATTCCGCATGTGCTCAAAACAACACAGAGACTCCTATACTGACCAGCCATTTACTAGATGGGATATAGTGTGCTTTCTATGACAGCTTAGTAATGTCATTGTGGTACAGTAAATTTCAGAAGTCACATTAGTAGAATTCAAAACGACACATCCAAAAGCTATTTTTGTTATAAGATTGCTGTTAACTTTGGGTAATTTTAATAGGTGCTTGGGGCCAAATCTGGCCCCTTCACCTCATGTTCTTTTTGCCACTAGATTAAGCATCCCAAATGTACTGCTTTCTTTCTGCCCCAATCTTTGTTTATCAGTCAGAGACATTATAGAAGGAACTGCACATAAATAGTCAGTAAATCAGGCACTGGATTGGAAGTCAAGATATTTGCTCTCTTTTTCAGCTCTCCCATGGACTTGCTTTGTTACCTTGAGCACGCCACCTCTCTGTGCCTCAGTTTCCTCATCTGTAGAATGGGGATAATATGCTTACCCATTTTTTAAAAGTGCTTTGAGATCTAGTGTTGGTTTTTAAATGTATGTCAAGGGCACCCTAAGCCCAAGGACACTTTTGGTGTGGAGCGGTTTTTTATATAAAATTAATTAAATATTATATCAACCCTGAGAAATCACAACATATGATCTAATATATACATAAGGTACTCATTACAGTATTATCCAAAGTGCCATATACAGTAATTACAAAATAATCACATACAGATGGTCATAGTAATCTATAAGACAGTTAACTGAAGTTTTGTGATTAAAAAGAAACAGTAAATCACTTTGATATTTACCCTTGCTGTTCCAAGTATTTTAAAGACTTACAAATAAAAGCAGATATCAACAGAGTCAACTCCATTAGATTGTGCTGATAGTACTAAGCCAGTAATTAAAACCAAAATGTGTGTTTTTATAATGCCACTGGGAATCTGCAAATTAAGCAACTAAATATTCAGCTGATTTTTTGCCTGTTTCACAATACAAGCCACATAGTTACTGCTAGCCATCAGGTCTTTGAAAACTGGAGCTTGGTTTTCACCGACCACTCTCTCAGTGGTAAAGTTACATAAAGGAGAAGGAAAGACAGCTGGATCTTCATGAGCTAAAAAGGCTATGCAACTCAAAGCATTTTCACTAGAGGGACTTATCTTTCCTGACTCAGATGTAGAAATAATTACTAGTCTACAATGAGCCAGACAGTAGTGATGAAGCATCAATTTAGTTGGGATAAGGCCTACCTAATAATGGTCTATAAAACTTGAAGGTTATATACCTTGAGCGTTTCTCTCTCCAATAACAATAGATCATCTTTCCAAAAGTATTGATATCTATTTCGACTAAATGGCTCCTCTGAATCTCTCTCCCCATTAATATTTTCTAGGCCAAAAGAATCACTTTAAGTAAAAGTGACCTTTTGTCCCAGTAA